>NC_133532.1:120699493-121395510 GCF_048544455.1 Silene latifolia | reverse complement strand
TCGGACTTGGGACGATGTCTCTAAGGCTTTCCTAAACAAGTATTTCCCACCCCAACGAACCGCAAGAATCAAGAGTGAGCTCCAAGGCTTCACCCAACAAGAAGATGAGACCCTTTATGAAGCATGGGAGAGGTACAAGGGCCTCCAAAGGCTATGTCCTCACCACGGTATTGGGGATGATGAACTCATCAACAATTTCTATGAAGGGTTAAACAATGAGATGAAGATGAACCTTGATTCCGGCTCGGGGAAGGGAGCTTTGGATAAGATAGATCACAAGACGGCGAAAGAGCTTATTGAAGAAATGGCTTCTCGTACCTTTCATTGGAACAATGATAGGCACAAGAGGAAAGGGAAGTCAACGGTCGAATCGGCCAACAATGTGGAGGTAAAAGAGATGATAGAAGAGCTTAAGCAACAAGTTGCTTTGATGAGCTCAAGCAAAACATATAGCAATTCTTCTATGAGGAACCAAGTCTATAATTGTGAGCTTTGTGGAGACCAAGGACACCCACCCAATGAGTGCCCTTTGGTTGTTGGAGATGGCAATTGTATGGAGCAAGTGAACGGGATATGGGAGTCTAGTCCGGCCAAGCAAGCATTTAACAACAACCAATATCACCCCGAAATGAGAGCCCACCCAAACTTCTCCTATGGCTCTCAAAATGTCCAAAACCCAACCTTCCAACAAAAGTCACAACAACCAAACTTTCAAACTCAAAAACAAAACACAACATTCAATCAAGTTCCACCGGGTTTCCAAGGAAGAACCTTCCAACCAAGACAACAATTTCAACCACTTAACCCACCAACCTCCCAACCTTTCCAACAAAATTTCCAACCATTCCAACAACCCACCCAACCAAAGTCAAACATGGAACTCATGATGGAACAAATGATGACATCTCAAACGCAATTCATCAACCATACCACTCAAAAACAAGAAGAGACAACCACATCCATCAACCAACTTAGAACCCAAATGCAAGCTTCTCAACGGATGACGGACAACCAAATCTCCCAATTGGCTACCCAAATGAGCCAACTACAAGCCTCCCAAGGGAAATTCCCGGGGAAAACCGAGGAAAATCCAAAAACCATGAATGCAATCCACTTGAGGAGTGGTAGAGATTTGGAAGACCGGGAATTTGTCAAGAAGAGGAAGAGTAGTAGATCGGGTGATGTCGTTGAATCTCAAATTGTGGTTGAACCTCCTAAGGTAATTGAGGAAAAGGAGGGAGAAGATGAGCTTGTAGAAGTTGTTGTGGAAACTCCAAGAGTGATTGATGAACCGACTAGGGTGGTTGAAGAGCCTCAACAACAAGTTATAAGAACTTATGTGCCGCCGATTCCTTTTCCACAAAGGTTGGCAAGAGCCAAACTTGAACAAAAGTATGGAAAGTTCATGGACATGTTGAAGGGTATCAACATTACCATGCCTTTCATTGATGCCGTAAAGGAGATTCCAAGCTATGGAAAGTTCTTGAAGGAGCTCATATCAAACAAAAACTCCTTGAGCCCGACAACTACGGTGAACTTATCCAAGGAGTGTAGTGCAATTCTCATGAATGAGGCTCCTCAAAAGCTTGAAGACCCGGGGAGCTTTTCCATACCTTGTAAGATTGGGACCGTGCATATTGAGAGGGCCTTGTGTGATTTGGGGGCAAGCATTAGTCTTATGCCCCTCAAAATTTTAAATAAATTGAAAGGTTATGAGCTTTCACCAACAAGGGCTTCTCTCCAACTTGCGGATAGGTCGGTAAGATACCCAATTGGTCTTGTGGAGGATGTCCCACTCAAGGTGGGGAAACTTGCATTCCCATGTGATTTCTATGTTATGGACATCCCCGAGGACTCAAATATTCCCATCATATTGGGGCGCCCTTGCCTTGCTACGGGGGGTGCCATGATTGATGTGAAGAATGGGAAGCTTTCTTTACAAGTGGGTGAAGATAAGGTTGAATTCTCCTTGAACAAGGCCATGAAAGAGCCTTCGGAATAAAAGTCTTGTTATATGATTGATGTGGTAGAAGAGTGGGTTGATATGAAGAAATTTGATGAAGACAGGGGTTTGCAAGGGTTCCTTGAGGGCAAGGTAAAGGATTGCAAGGAACACCGGAAGTATGCTTTAGCTATGGAAGCAACAATTGAAGAAGACCCGGACAAAGAATTTGAAAGCTTGAGAGGAGATGGTAAAAAGGAGGAGAGATCTACGCCTCCTCAAGTGGAGTTGAAACCTCTTCCCTCTACTCTTAAACATGCTTTCCTTGGCCCTAATGACACTTACCCTATTATTGTCAATAGTGCACTCAATGACATCGAACTTCAAAAGTTACTTGATGTTGTGAGAAAGTACAAGGATGTCATTGGGTACTCAATTGATGATATTAAGGGGATTAGTCCTTCTTTTTGCACCCATCGCATTCACTTGGAGGATGAGAGTGCATCTTCCATTGAGCCTCAACGCCGCCTTAACCCCGCTATGAATGAAGTGGTTAGGAAGGAGGTGTTGAAGCTCTATGATGCAAGCATAATTTACCCTATCTCCGATAGTGCATGGGTGAGCCCGGTGCATGTTGTGCCAAAGAAGGGCGGGGTCACGGTAGTCACCAATGACAAGAATGAGCTAATTCCAACAAGAGTCACAACCGGGTGGAGAATGTGTATAGACTATAGACACCTCAACAAGGCAATTAGGAAAGACCATTTCCCCCTCCCTTTCCTTGACCAAATGTTGGAAAGACTTGCCCAACACTCTCATTTTTGCTACCTTGATGGGTTTTCGGGATTTTTCCAAATCCCGATTCACCCTAATGACCAAGAAAAGACCACCTTCACGTGCCTGTTTGGCACCTTTGCTTATAGGCGCATGCCCTTTGGGCTTTGCAATGCGCCGGCCACATTTCAAAGATGCATGCTAGCTATATTTTCCGAATATGTTGAGAATATCATGGAGGTGTTTATGGACGATTTCTCCGTCTTAGGCACCTCATTTGATGGATGTCTAGCTAATTTGGGTAAGGTCTTGAAAAGATGTCAAGAGAGCGGTCTAGTCTTGAATTGGGAGAAATGTCACTTCATGGTGACATCCGGGGTTGTTTTGGGTCATGTAGTGTCAAGTAAAGGCTTGGAAGTTGATCAAGCCAAGATAGAAGTGATTAAAACTCTACCCCCTCCCACTAATGTCAAAGGAGTTAGAAGTTTTCTTGGGCATGCCGGTTTTTACCGGAGATTTATCAAAGATTTTTCTTTGACTGCCCGACCCTTAACATTGTTGCTTGGAAAAGATGTGCCGTTTGAATTTACTAATGAGTGTTTGGATGCTTTCAATAGGTTGAAGGAAGCTCTCATCACCGCTCCAATTATGCAACCTCCCACTTGGGGAGAACCTTTTGAGTTGATGTGCGATGCTAGTGATGTAGCGGTGGGAGCGGTGCTTGGACAAAAGAAGAATGGTAAACTCCATGCCATATATTATGCAAGCAAAACCTTGGATGAAGCTCAATCACACTACACCACCACCGAAAAGGAGCTTTTGGCGGTCATATATGCCATGAACAAGTTTCGTTCTTACTTGGTGGGCTCTAAGGTAATTGTACACACCGATCACACGGCATTGAGGCACTTGCTAATCAAGAAGGAGTCAAAACCACGCTTGATTCGGTGGATACTTTTGCTACAAGAGTTTGATATTGAAATTAGAGACAAGAAGGGTGTGGAAAATGTGGTAGCCGATCATCTTTCTCGGCTACTTCATGTCAAGGGTAAGGATGGATTGCCAATTGATGACTCCTTGCCGGATGATCAATTATTCGCACTTGCTTTGATGGATGTCCCTTGGTACGCGGATTATGTCAATTACTTGGTATCCGGGGTCATCCCACATGGTTATGACTCCCATAAGAAGAAGAAATTCTTTCACGATCTTAAGCAATATTTTTGGGAGGAACCATGTCTTTACAAGTCTTGTGCGGATGGGATAATTAGAAGATGCATCCCGAATGAAGAGGTAAAACCCATAATCTCTCATTGCCATGACATGCCAAGTGGAGGGCATGGTAGTTCACGAAAAACCGCCGCAAGGGTACTTCAATGTGGTTTTTATTGGCCTTCTCTATTCCATGATGTGGCAAGCTATGTCAAGGGGTGTGACAAATGCCAAAGAAGTGGTAACATTTCAAAGAGGCATGAAATGCCAATGAACTACATACTTGAAGTGGAGATATTCGATGTATGGGGCATTGACTATCAAGGCCCTTTCCCCTCATCAAATGGGAATGAGTATATCCTTGTTGCGGTGGACTACGTGAGCAAATGGGTTGAAGCAATACCAACAAAGACTTGTGACGCAAAATCGGTGACCAAACTTATGGAGACGATCATATTCCCAAGGTTTGGGGTTCCACGAATTGTGATTAGTGATCGTGGAACTCATTTTCGGGAAAGGACTCTTGATGCTCTACTTAAGAAACATGGGGTGCAACATAGGCGGAGTCTTGCCTACCACCCACAAGCTAACGGCCAAGCCGAAATCTCTAACCGCGAGATCAAGATGATACTTGAGAAGACCGTGAGCCGGTCAAGGAAAGATTGGTCAACCAAGCTCAATGATGCATTGTGGGCTTACCGGACCGCTTTCAAAACACCAATAGGAACTTCACCGTTCCGGTTGGTGTACGAGAAGCCTTGTCATTTGCCGGTCGAGTTGGAGCACAAGGCGCATTGGGCCATCCGACTCCTTAACTTTGACTTGAAGAGCGCCGGAGAGAAGCGACTACTTGACATCAATGAGCTTGAAGAGTTTAGACTAGAGGCCTATGAGAGCTCTAGATTGTATAAAGAGAGGACCAAACGATTCCATGACAAGGCCATAATTCGGAGAGAGTTCAAGGAGGGAGAGTTAGTTCTCCTCTTTAACTCAAGGTTCAAGTTGTTTGCGGGGAAGCTCAAGTCTAAGTGGTCGGGACCCTTCACCGTGGTCCGAGTCTTCCCACATGGCGCTATTGAAATATCCGATGGAGATCAATCCTTCAAGGTGAACAGGCAAAGGCTCAAGCACTACGTTGCCGGAACCCCTATCATCAAGAATGTGAGCTCCATCGCCACCTATCTTCCAAATTATTGATTGTTATTCATAACTCCGTCGAGCCTACGACATAAAACAAGGGCGCTTCATGGGAGGCAACCCATGCATCTTTGTATATAACTTGCATTCTAGACTAGTAGTGAGAGATTTGGAGTCGTATTTTGTCTATTTGGATTGGTGACGGAGGTCACTTTTGAAGAACACAAGTATTATTTTCGTTGACCCGAAATCCCGACATCATGCGTCGGAGTAGTTGTGGAAAACAAGAATCCCGGGGTCAATGAAAAAGCTCGAATCCCGAGTTGAAGAAAAATTGAGCAAATTGGAAGAACACAACGAAAAATAGCTGTGTGTTGTGTTTTGCGGTGGGACCGACAACCGGTTGGTCCACCCAGCGAGGCCAAACTTATTTTTGAAAAATTGAAGTAATGGTGTGTTTTGCGGTGGGGCCAAGACGGCTCACCGGCAGAACACACCGGCAAAGCCGAAAACACGAAGAATTGATGATGAGGAGTGTGTTTTTCTTGCAAGAGGCGACCAGCACTGCCCCCACCGGCAAAACACGCATGCTGACTTAGAAGAATTTGGAAAATTGGTGAAGAGGAGTGCTTTGCCGGTAGGCCGGCAGCCGGCTCACCGGCAAGACACTCATACCTTATAGCTGAGTAGTTGGAATTTGAGTGGAAGTGGTGTTCTGCCGGTAGGCCGGCAGCCGGCTCACCGGCAGAACACACCTGGTATATTGGAAACTTAATTAAGGAGAGTGATTTGCCGGTGGACCGGCAGCCGGTTGGTCCACCGGCAGCGAGGTCAAAAATCCGAGGAGAAAATTCGAAGAATAGGAAAAATGGGAAGTGCGTTTTACCGGCAGACCGGCTGCCGGTTCGCCAACCGGTAAAACACACTCGCAGAACACAATTAAAACCGAGAAACCCCCTTTTTCCCAAATCACTTCTTCATTTCTTCTTCATCTTTCCTCCTTAATTTTTCCCCCTTTCTAACCCTAACTCCCTCAAAACTCAATCAAACTTCCCCCTACCTTCACCAATCTCCTCTAATCATCAAGATGGCCGCAAGAAGAATAAGAGCAGATGTAGCTAGGGATCAAGCCGAGTTGATTGCTCGGGCCGCAACTGATACAAACCCCGATCCGGACTTTCCTACGGTCAAGTTTGCCACACCAACTCATAAGGGTAAGTTTATTCTCTTCAAAAATCGTCCCCTCACCCCAACTAAGTTTCTTCATCATCCATCTTTGTCAACCCTTGGGATTGCTAGGGAGACGGAGGCTTTATTTACGGGGTGTGGCATGAAGGGAATATTTACAATGCATGAGTATACTTACCCTCGCATTACTTGGGAATTTTTGAGTAGTCTTAAGATTAACAAACATCGGCAATCGAATATGGTGGCTACCCTTAGCTTTCGTCTGATGAACCGGGAACACAATATCACTTTGGGTCGGTTGGCTAACATTTTTGGGTTGGAAAATGCGCCGTCATATACCCCACCCGCTGATTTTCACTATTCCCGTGTATGGAAAGCGATTTCGGGTCTTGATGATAAAGTTGGTGCGAAAAGGCCCGCGATGAGTTGCCACAACCCCGTCATTCGGGTGTGGCATAGATGTATGGGTGTAGACACCTCATTTCTGCACCTCCCGCAAACCACCCGGTGATGATTGGGCCGCATGTTTGATTCGCGGAACGATTTGTGACAGTTCGTAAGATTATCGTCAAGTGATTGCTCAAATATTAATGTCGACCTCATAGTTGTCATCTACGTCCTGATACGGTCGTTTTGGCAGTAATTAGAGTACATTCGGAGTCCGGGTCAAAAACCGTCTCCATTTTCTGATAACTGTTAAATCCCGAGTCGGAATATTCTGGAATGTTCCGGATATTTATATTCCATATTTCACGAGTTTTATCTTTTGGCAAATAATATCCCGTAATATTCATAAGGAAGATCGGATTATTTCCGTCCTACCATAACTCAAACGCGGAAATCTTTCTTCAGCAGGAGGAAACCTCCTGGGAATAGACGCAGCAGGTGCTGCGCCTCTTCCAAGAGACGCAGTGGCTGTTGCGCCTCTTCCCAGGCCCTTCTTTGCATATCTTACGTATCTTTTTCATATCTTTCCGAGATTCACTTCCAAAGAGTCTCTGAAACCCTATTCCTCCGTGTGATTAGTATAAATAGGAGCCTTCGCTCCTCATATTTCTCACGCGAGTGTCCGCCCTTCTCTTCTCCCTTTGCATTCTAGACTTCGTTCTTACTAATTGGCGCCTACGTGCTTGAACTTTCGACCACGTAAGCTCGGATCCTTCCGGGTACCAGCCTCTCCGTTGCATGACCGACCAATTTGACCAACTACACAATAATCAATCTAATTAATCAATTTATTTCAATCGTTTTCCTCTTACGAGGGCACTCTCTTTGCATTCGCGTCGAGCATCACTAATCGATATCTTAGTTCTTCTCGTTTCGTCAACATGTAAGTTTGAGGGTGTATAATCTCTCTTTTATTTATTGTACTTTTAATTATTGTATCACAATTGTAAGATTCACGTTGAAAATACCATTAAAACCGATTTCTAAAACCATCTTTAAAACCTTTTTTTTACGGATTTCCAGTAGATAACCGTCGAGAAAAGACGCAGCAACTGCTGCGCCTCTTCGAAGGAGCGCAATTCCTGCTGCGCCTCTTCGTGAGGCTGCCGCAGTTCCTGCTTCTTTTCTTCTTCCTTCGTCCTCTGTAATTCGTCACTCTTGTTTTGATTGTTTCGTTTGTCTGTTAATTCTTCGTCATAAGTAGTATATAATTCACATGTATATTAAGCATCATCATTAATTCGTATAATTCATTGTTAATCCGACTTAAATCCCAAGTAATTCAATACTTGCGGGTTTTCGTCATTCAATTCAAACCCGGGTTTTGGAGGTTCGATTCATCCATATTAAATCTCTGGAATTCGTCATTGATACATTCTAACCTGTCTTTTGTCATGTATTCATCATTAGTTCGTCATATATCATTATATCTAACCTAGTTAATTGATTTCAATAGAGGACTCATTAATGTCTTTCACTCATTGATATCGTTCATTCATGTAAATTAATCCATCTTAATTCCGTCTCACTCATATTTTACTGTTTTCATGACTCATTCATATGTTAAACAACATGTTAACCACTTTCATCCGAGTAATTATTATCAATTAACCATTAAAATTATCAATTGACGTTAACGATTTGCAGTTCCGGCTTCACAGCCAGAACTCACCCTTGGAACAGACGCAGCAACTGCTGCGCCTCTTCCAGAGGGCGCAGCTCTGCTGCGCCTGTTCCAGGATGATTTCTGTCTCTGAACTCCGTTGTTGCTTTGACTTAGTTTAATTAGTCTTTGTATAATCAACTATTATCCGTAATATCACCTTCTGTCCTGTTCGTAATTTATTTATTTCATTAATTTTATTCTTTTATTCTTTTATTCTTTTTCTCAAATTATCCGTTTTGAAGGTATTTTCGACATAAATCGCCTATTCCAATGTAATTAATGTAATTTTCATTATTGTATTTATAATTATTGTATTTCTTTTACCGTTTGTATGTTTTCACATGTAAATGAGCATTAAATCCTACTTCGACATTAATCGTATGCTTAATTAATTGTTTCACCGACTTAGCCTAATTCTCACATGTTAGGATTAAAACTTGGATGTTGCATTGCATGCATACAATCGACGATATATCGAGTACGAATAACTTCCCTAATCATTAGTAGAGGCCGCTATCGAGGCGGGCGGGATTAGGTGTTCGATCAAAAGAGCTTCCTAATACGTACCCTCACCCCTTACTCCAGATCTCCGTGAGCACCCGTGTTCATTGGCATCCACGAGAGTCATTCTAGACATAGAATGCTAAGGGTAACGATTGCTTAGTGTTCATGTCACTACTTTGTGTCTTGACATGACACGAGGTATTCGAACGGTTCCAATTTCCCATAAAAATTGGTGGCGACTCCATACAAAATGCAAACGCTTGTTTTCGACCTTCTCACCAAGCGCCCCCGTGGGCGGCCCGCTGTCCACGGTTTGGCGACTCCGCTGGGGATTATACACTTACGTGTAGCTAGGGTGAAACTCGAACAAGGTTAGGGAATAGTTTGTACAAGACAATTGTCGGTTTTCATAACTCGGTCTTCCTAGACCGTTTTATTCGGCCTTCCTAGGCCCAACCCAACCCATTCGACCAATCGTCCCGTCTAAACGGTCCTAATTCTTATTTGGGCCTAAGGATGGATAGCGATTGACGTCATCCGTACCGTGATGCTTACTTTTGTTTGTATCAAGGGCCTTCACTACTTGAGGAAATGGACTAGGAATCGGCCTTACTCTTGTTTGGCACGAGCCTCTCCACAGACTTCGGGTTTGATGGTTCGGTATGGCAACCCACCCTTTAAACCAAAACCCTTCTAAATGCACTCAGCATCCCGTTATAATGCCTGTATAAATGTGTAAACCCTACGTGATCACCACTTCTAAACAAAACCATGACGAATTTTCAAAAAAATCAAAATCCTTTTTTCAAACAAGAATTTCGAAAAAATAGGCCTTCAATTAGCGCAAAATCCGGTCAAAACTCCGTCCGTTTGTCGTGTCAAAATTCGGGCCACAAGCCCATTTCAAAACCTCACTTCGAGTCCACTCCTACAACTACACTACAGTTGACTAGGACACACATTTTCAAAGACCTTGTCTTTCTTCAAAACTCACTCAACACAAGTGGCACACACCCACTTCACGAGTCAAAACTTTTCCTCTTTTAGCAAGTGTGATAGAATGGTCGATCGTGTTTTGATTCGTCGCCGATCTCTTATCCAGTTTCCAAGATGCCCGGATCAAGTGAAGAAACAAATCTCCAGCAAATTCAAGAGAGTAATGATCGAATCCTAGCCGCGCTAGCCCAAATGCAAATCACTCAAGAACAAACCTATGACCGCCTTGAACTTATCGAAGGCCGTATCTTTGATGTAGAGGGAAGGTTGCCTCCCCCTAAAGGTGAAGTACTACGTTTTTCCGATGACGAGTCTAAAGATGAGAATCCTATCATAGGGACGACTGCAGCCGAGAAAAGACTCCAATACTTAGAGGAGCAATTGATGTACCTTAAGGGGGATGACATTTATAGGGAAAACAATCGCAAGTATGAAGCCGTCAATTCCAAATTGCCAACTAACTTTAGCATGACGGATATCCCTAAGTTCAAGGGACACGAGAATCCTTTGAACCACATCCGTGCCTTCAAGGATTACATGTCTATCATAGGCATCAAACCGGAGATGTTCTTAAGGATCTTTCCTTCATCTCTTGACACCATCCCGAAGCAATGGTTCTACACTTTAGATCACAAGAAAGTCGCCACTTGGGAGGACGCCGCAATCGAGTTCTCGAAACAATATGCGGATAATGCCGAGATCCAAGTCAACATGCGTACTCTAGAGGTTCTTACCCAAAATGACAAAGAAGGATTCACCGACTTCCTAAGTAGGTGGAGGAAGACTAGTACTCAACTAGTTGAACGCCCGGATGAGGCTACTCTTGTGGAAAAGTTTGTGGATAATCTCAAGCCCATATATGCCAACCATTTGAGATATCAAAACATCAAGACTTTCAAGGACTTAACTGTACTAGGGACACGAATTGAAGATGACATCCATAAAAGACTCTTGTCCAAAACGGTAGGTAGAGGATATCAAGGGGCCACGAGTCGTTCATACGGCTCTACTAGCAAGACCGATGAGGTTAACCTTCTCGAGCCATCCAAGAAAACTAGCCCACCAAGGAAGTTCACAAACCTTGGGGATACTTACTCCAACGCTCTAAAGAGGCTAATGAAGCAAGGTAAACTCCAACCCATTGGACCTACTCCCGAACCCGAAAAGAAATCCAAGTTTTGGGATGAAAATTCCCTCGTGAATACCATAGGGGCAAAGGACACGACACAGAAAAATGCTACAAGTTGAAACACGTGCTTCAAGATATGATCGAAGATGGTCGACTTCCGATACCACCAGGAGGTAAACCCAACAACACTCAGAATCCTCTTGGAGTTCTAGTGATTACAAGTGATGAATCTACCTTAGATTGCTCATACCTCATTTCTCCCACCGAAAATAAAATTCATGCAATTGAGAAAGAGGGGTTCTACTCTACTATCTCCCCTACCATTTCCGACTTCATCACATGGGCGAGGAGTGTAGATAGGCAAGTTTGGGAACTAGAGAGCATGGTAACAACCCTACGCAATCCCAACGCAATACCCGAAGAACATGCGCCACTAATCTTCTCTCAAAATGCCACTATGCAAGAAGTAGTCACCGTGGTTGATAAACTAGTCGATCAAATCATACGACTAGAAAGTGACATCATGAGAATGAGGGAACTAGCTGCAATCAATGGGGTTTGGGCCGATAATGATGAAGACGAGTATCTCATTGAAAACTCCGTAGTCAAGGAAATAGTCCAGAATGGCAAAGACCAAGATGTGGATCACCTAACTCGTTCGGATCGCCCATATCAAAATACTACTCAAAACGGTCCAACCAACGTCATCACACCAAATGACAACGAAGATGACCCCACTGATCATTTGCTCAAGCAATTACAAAAGACCAAGGCTGATCTTTCAGTCTGGCAATTAATAGCAAGCTCATTCCCACATCGCCAAGCTTTGGCCAAGCTAAGTGTAGCACATAACTCCACTCCTGAAGATGTAGTCAACTTGGTCTTCCAAGAATCACCAAAGCTAAGTAATCCTATTACTTTCTCAGACGAAGACTTGCCACCTTTTGGCGTTAGTCACAACCTTGCTCTATACATCACTGTCATTTGTCTAAAGAAGAATGTGCCAATGACCTTGGTAGATGATGGCTCCGCGGTCAACGTCATACCCCTCAAAACGGCATACAAGCTAGGCATGAAAGAGTCGGATTGGACTCCCACCAATCAAGGTGTACGTGCGTATGACGGTACACGACGAAAAGTGGTTGGACTTGCTAGCCTAACCATAGCCACGGGACCAATCGAACGAAAAGTTAACTTCCAAATAGTGGACATCGAAGCTTCATTCAATATACTTCTGGGAAGGCTTTGGATTCATGCTTCCAAAGCAGTAACATCCACCCTTCACCAAAAGATCAAGATCCCACTAAATGGCAAAGTAGTGACGATCACTTCGTCACCCATCAAGGCAATAATCGAGAAACAATCAAACAATCAAGTCCTTGCGGATCCCATATACGAACTTGGGGGCTTCCAAAGTGTGAATGTCATAGAAAGTGAGTTGGCACCTCTATACTATAATCCCTACTCCAACTTAGTGGTCAACCACATACTCAAGTCCCAGGGATACTTCCCTGGAATGCCTTTGAACCCTATTCGGAAGAATACCTTCGCACCACACAAGAAAGGCAACTCAACAAGGATACCACTTGGACTAGGGTACAAACCTACAAAAGAGGAAGTCCTAGAAATGCTGGCCCAAGTCCAAAACCGCAAGCACGTAAGAGTCCAAATGAGACCCTATCTACCTATCTTAAATGGATACTTTGTTCAAGAAGGAAGTTCGGAGCTCTTTCATGGATTTCCCGAACCTTGGCATTACCTTGAGAGGAAGCTAGCCGGAATCGAGATCTTTCACGATTGCTACTTCATTCCTCCAGAAACGGTTCATACCGTCAAAACCCGTCAAGCACCTTGCTTAGACGAACAAGCTGTTAGCCTATTGTTTGGAGAGGACAGATTCATTAGGGCCGCGCAGGATGAGATCATTACTATGATACTTCAGGACGATCGCTTCAACCCCACCGCGTTGATCACAGAAACCGACACAAAGCAGCAGAAAGGATGGAGAAAATCAATCAAGTGGACCAACAACCAAGGAAGACTCTTCAAGCTCACCACTGGAGAAGGAGAGATGTTCAAAGGAGAACCAGAAGACGATGAATTCGAGTCGGAGTCGGAGTCAGAGTCGGAGTCTAGAGAAGTCATTAGAGAGTCTACTCCTGTTGTCGTCCCCACTCCCTTCGTTTCTCCTAGCTTAGCCTCGAGTAGTCACAGTAGTTCGGGAAATGCCCCAACCACTGTCCCTTTGCCACCACTGACCGTGGATCAGTTGGCTTCTTTGTTTCAAATTTACTCAAATCTTAATATGAATAAATCAGGTTCTGCTTACTCTCTGTGTTCTTTCGAGTGCAATTCGTTTTTATGATGATACTGAGGATGACCAAGACCCAGACTTAACCGAAATACCTCCCTACGTAGCCAAAGAAATATTACAGGAAGGGGAAGGGGGGCCAGTAATAGAGACACCGAACCCATCAACGTAGGAACCGAACTAGAACCCCAAGAACATAGGATAGGAACTACCTTGAGCTCTACCGAAAGGGCCGATTTCATAGACCTCCTAAATGAATTCAAAGACGTTTTCGCTTGGTCCTACAAAGATATGCCAGGGATCGACAGGGATATTGCTGAACATAGGTTTCCGATTAAGCTGGGTTTCGAACCGTGAAATGAAGCTTCGACGAATGAGAACAGAATGGGCTCTAAAGATTAAGGAAGAAGTTGATAAGCAATTCAAAGCCGGGTTCATCAAAGTTTCCGAGTATTCTGACTGGGTAGCCAACATAGTACCCGTACCCAAAAAGGATGGGGAATCCGTGTTTGTGTTGACTTTAAGGATTTGAACAAAGCGAGTCCAAAAGATGACTTTCCTCTACCTCACATCGACATATTAGTGGACAATACTGCAGACCACGCATTACTATCCTTCATGGATGGATATGCGGGTTATAACCAAATCAAGATGGCCATGGAGGATATGCATAAGACCGCATTCGTCACCCAATGGGGAACCTATTGCTACACCGTAATGCCGTTTGGATTAATCAACGCCGGAGCTACATACCAACGCACCGCAACTACACTCTTACATGACATGATGCACAAAGAAGTTGAGGTATACGTAGATGACATGATCGTCAAATCCAAAGAAAGAGAGGGACATATTGCGAACCTTCGCAAATTCTTCGCAAGGCTACGGAAGTACAACATGAGGCTCAATCCTCAGAAATGCACATTTGGGGTAACATCGGCAAACTCCTGGGATACGTGGTTAGTCAAAGAGGAATAGAAATAGATCCTTCCAAAATCAAAGCTCTGATCGAAATGCCACAACCCCGAACAGAAAAAGAAGTCAGAGGATTCCTGGGAAAGGTACAATACATAAGTCGATTCATATCGAAACTTACGATGATTTGCGAGCCTATATTCAAGAAACTCAAGAAAACAGACCACACCATGTGGGATGATGATTGCCAAAAGGCGTTTGACCGAATCAAGGAGATATTGGCTAAACCACCAGTGCTCATGCCGCCACAACGAGATCAACCTCTTGGTTTATATCTCACAGTAACTAAACCGCCATAGGTGCTATGCTGGCTCAAACCGTAGGAAGTGAAGAAAGAGCTATTTACTATCTAAGTAAGAAGTTCTTGGAATATGAGTGCAAATACTCACAACTCGAAAAGACATGCCTCGCTCTTGTGTGGGCAACGAAGAAGCTACGTCACTACATGGTTAGCTACTCCATCAAGATATACTCCAAAATGGATCCAGTCAAATACCTCTTCGAAAAACCCGTCCTCAACGGACGTCTAGCAAGATGGACTCTGATGCTCTCAGAATTCGACCTTAAATATGTGCCACTGAAAGTCATAAAAGGTCGCGCCGTCGCCGAATTCTTCGCGGAAAATCCTATCAACGACGCACAAACCATAGATACTTGGTCATTTCCCGATGAGGATATACTTCAAACAGATGTAGACTCCGGGGATCTATACTTTGACGGAGCATCAAACTTAAGAGGATTCGGAATAGGAGTGTTGCTCATTTCTCCTGAAGGTGAGCATACACCAATTGCTGTCAAACTCGACTTCGAGGTGACAAACAACGCTGCAGAGTATGAAGCTTGTCTCATCGAACTACAAGCAGCAGTAAGCTTAGGAATCAAAAACCTCCGAGTACATGGGGATTCATCACTAATCATCAACCAAGTTACAGGATCTTGGAAAATCCGAAGTGAAAGCCTTGCACCTTATCAGGCTAGGATAGACCAAGTGGCTCAATTCTTTGATCACGTAACCTACTTACACCTACCTCGAGAGGAAAATCAATTTGCAGACGCTCTTGCGAAACTTGCATCTTTGATAAACATGCCGATCATGATAGACATGCCTTTGTGCATCGAACGACGGTCGAACCGGCTTATGTCCACCAAATCACCGATGAAGAGGAAATCGCGGCAGAACCCCGGTTCCAAGCAATTTTGAATTTTAAGCTCAATGGTACCTATCCACCCGATATGGACAAGAGGGGACAACGTGCTATACGCCTATTAGCTTCCCAATACATTCTGATACAAGGAGAATTATACAAAAGAACACCTCTTGGTGTAGTCCTACGTTGCCTTGATCATTCACAGGCACGAAAGGTGATGGAAGAAGTCCATGATGGAGAATGCGGTCCCCACATGAGTGGGCCTATGATGGCAAAGAAAATCACACGTTTGGGATATTATTGGACCACAATGGAATCTGATTGCATCAAATATGTGAGACATTGCCACAATTGTCAAATCTTCGGGAATGTACAACATGTCCCTCCTTCATTGCTCTATACGATGACATCTCCTTGGCCATTTTCTGCATGGGGAATTGACATAATCGGAAAGATAACCCCAAACCGGAACAGAAGTCACTGTTTCATTCTAGTAGCAATTGACTACTTCACCAAATGGGTAGAAGCGGCTTCCCTACATCGGTCTTACGGCCAAAAATGTGGCAAAGTTCATACAAAACAACATCATCTGTCGATATGGTTGCCCACATGAGATCATTAGCGATAATGGGTCACACTTCCAAGCCGAAACCGAGCAATTGCTAGCCAAATATAAGATTAGGCATCACCACTCCTCGCCCTATAGACCACAGACTAACGGCGCGGTAGAGGCGGCAAACAAGAATGTTGTCACAATTCTCAAGAAAATGACTGACAACTACAGAGATTGGCCAAGCAAGATACCCTTTGCTTTATGGGGGTATCGTACATCAGTTAGGACGCCCACTGGGGCCACTCCTTTCTATTTAACCTACGGCATGGAAGCCGTACATCCAGTCGAACTAGAAATACCATCCTTGCGTATTCTACTCGAAAGTCAAATCCCTGAAGCTGATTGGAAGAAGGATAGATATGAAGAACTCATCCTCTTGGATGAACGTCGGCTACGCGCCTTACATAATGTCCAAACATATCAAGCACGTATCAAACGAGCTTTCAACAAAAGGGTTAGGCCAAGAAACATCAAAGAAGGAGACTTAGTACTCAAATCGGTTAGAGCTCTTTTACCTATCGACCCAAGGGGAAAATTCAAACCTAATTGGGCCGGACCATATCTAGTCAAATCCATACTCCCAAGGGGTGCGGTTAGAATCACAGACCTAGATGGGAATGAGTTTTCAAACCCAACAAACCTTGACCAGCTGAAATGATACTATGCCTAGAATAGGACCACACACGCGCCTCGCGTAAACCCATGTGTCGCTCATGTGGCACTAAATAAACGGCCCCTGGCCAAGCTGAAATAAGCTAAGTGTCACTGTGCTCTTGCATTTTGACAAATTTGTCGTCCTCATATCATCAAATAAACTAAATTCGCACCTTGAGAACGAGCAAAAGCTCATGCTTATTTTCCATGTTCGTTACAAGCTCTTGCTTCGAACAATTATTCTTTTACATTTACTCGAACTACGCGCAAGGGTTTGATTTCGCTTTTTAAAGTGAATACGTAGGCAATCCTTCACCGGATTCAACCCAATATATCTAAAATGTAAATAGAAGGACATTTGCATTGCATTTGAAATTCGACAAGAATAATAAAAGAAAATCACAACGGTTTCATAACCATTCAACCTTTTTTATTCCATTCGCTTTCTAATAATAGTAGTACGTTACATAATAAAAATAGAATAGGCTAGGATTCTAAAAATCCCTCCTTTTTATTACAACAATAATAATAATAATCAAATAATAAATAAGGACTCGGGCTATTCTTCCATCTTCCCTTTGCCCTTGTCATTCTTGTCATACTTCTTGTCACGACCTCGAGCTGGGCGCTCATGCACCACTTCAGACCTAATCACCAACGGTCTTTCTCGAGGCCTGACTCTTCCATTCTTGCCAACCACCATCTCTGCGACAGGAGTAGTCTTTGATTTCTTTGAAGGACGAATGACCTGAAGCCCGGCTTCTTCTTCTCCCTCTGTCAGATGCTTCCCTTTCTCTTTTTCTCCCTCGCGCACCTTGTAGTCGATAGGTTCGCGTTTCCTTAGTCTCTCGCGCTCTTCCGAAGTCGCAGCCTTTCTCCACCTCAGATAAGAATCCGACACACATAAAGCATTGGCGGAGAAGTTCAAGAACCACATGTTTCTTTGGGCCCATTTAATAGCCCACTCTCTTCGGCTCTCGGTAGTAAGCGCCACAGCAGTCTGCGGGACGGTGTCAAGCCTCGGGATCGTCTACTTCAGCCCAACTTGCCTCATCAATCTTTCCGGAAAGATGCATACCATGAACTCCAATCCCGGAATGCGCACGGACCTAGTAGGATCCAAAGAAGACACTCCAGTGACAGACTTGAGGTGCCACCACGGTACGACCCACCTAATCAATGGGCCATCATCACTCTTCAGCTTGTTCTTCCAATAATCGCAGACCCGGGTGAAGTCCATCATGTACAAACGCGTCCTCATCGCAATCATACGGGAATGATAGGAAAGTGCATGAACTGGAGGCTCGATCAATCGGAGCCGTTCCATAAGCCAAACCTACCAAAAGCAGGTATTAGACACCAAAAAAAAAAAGAAAAAAGAAAAAAAAAAGAAAAAAAAACGAACAAAAAAAAAAAAAAGAAGAAAAAGAAAAAAAACGAACGAAAACAAAAACAACAAAAAAGAGAAAAAGAAAAGGTGTCTTTTACCTGCAAAATGACGGGACTCCCCAAAAACGGTAGATCGCGGTTGGATTTCCTATTATCCAAGCCCAAGATAATCTCCCCTAAGCATAAGCAAGCTGGGCTCCGCACTCCATTTGCTCGATAAGGCACAAAAGACGAGGATCACCTCTCAAGTCTTCATCAACATGCCCTTGGAAGACATACACATGCAACAAACAAAAGCCAAATGCTCTCCTCCTAGCAACATGAGAGACAGTAGGGTCAGCCCTGTTGATGAATCGATCAATAAAGTCCAACATTCTCACGCCTTTCGGGGTAACTAGACGATCCACCTCAAGTCCTGGTCGGTCAAGCAAGTCTCTCGAATTTGCTCTTATACCCTTGTGAAGTGGAAGAAATGGCGGGTAAATGTTCGGGATCCCATCCACCAATAGCAGCTATTTCTTCAGGAAATGGGCAAATATCACCTCCTGGGAACGCGAAAACATGATAATTCGGGTCCCAATAGTCAAGGCAAGCATCCAAGAATGGGTTTACAATTTTAATGAGTTTCAAACTCAACAAAGACCCAAGGTTATAAGCACCCATGTCATGCTTCTCCATATTCGAAAATTCATTAGTCCATTCCTTCAAGCGGATCTCCAAAGTATTCATGATGATAATTTTCTTTTGAAAATTTATTTTGGGAATTTTATGTGAATAGACGAAGAAAAGACGAAAGATTTATGTGAATTAAAACTCCATCGACGCTTCTATTTATACTAATTGCTGTTTCCAAAAATCCGTCAGAACGGACCAGCTTGGGAACAGCGCAAAGACTGCTTGCGCCTCTTCAAAGGGACGCGACTCATGCGCGCCTCTTCTTGATCTCACTTCTATGATTTCCGTGTTGGATCTTTCCTAATTCTATAACGCATGATTTCCTATTCCTGCGGAGTTGTATTTTGGTAAATACGGGGAGATTACCATGTTTCGAGTTTCCTAAATTCGCGGGCACGCATTTCGAGGCGACGTCGACACCTTCGCCATTTCATCACACTAAATTTCATTCTTTCTAGGAAATAAATTTCATTTTCCTTTTGGGAAATAATTTTCTTTTGTTTTCATTTTTTTAACAAATTTCAACATTTCATTTCTACATTTCATTTCTACACTTATAGATTTCTCTTTTTTCTTTTTTTAGGGGGTAACCCTCCCTACCGTCCGGTCATTTCCGGCAAAATTTTTGCATTTTTTACGTTCTTTTGAGTCTTTTTTGCGCTAATTAAGGCCATATGTATAAAATGTATGTTCTGCGTGATTTCTATGTAAATTTCGGCAGCATGACGGCGTAAACCGCTATCTACCAAACCTGTTCAAGAACTAACCTGCAGATACAAGCAACACAACCCAAAGAAACAAAGGCACTCGGCCGTCGTATATACACCAAATGAAGCAAATGTACAGCAACGGGGCTTGCGCCCAAACAAAGTCCAAAATGTTCAAAATCGATGTACAAATCTACAAAACTACACAAAACTACTCTGGGCACCTTCCAACTCAAGAACTCTCGCCGTAAGAGCGGCAATCTCGCATCCCGAAACTCGAGCTCCTCAACAAGCGAGCCGTCTCCTCCCGAGACGGGTCGCTCTCGCTCCGACTCACGGCCACCGTAAAACAAGTAAAGTGGCTCATGTCAATCAATTCAAGCAAAATCGAAAATCAAAAAAATCAAAAGAAATCAAATGAGGTTCATACCTGACGACCTCGACCACCGACGAGTGCCTCGATGGCGGTAGCTCGTAGCCGGTTGGCCACCCTCTATAGCGCCACGAACCGAGATGGCGCGACCTGCATTTCAAAAGAAATTCTCAGTAAATTGAACAAGTTCAATCAAATGTGTTCTTACACGAAAGGTATATAAACTGGAGGCTCACCCTCCGAATCAGATGTTGCCAGTCGTCTAGGCCAAAGATCCGTCACGCGCCTACGTCAAAGTCACGCAACTCGGAGATCGTCGTCCTCCCGATCGCGTCAGTGTACTCAAGAGTCTCGGGGTACACTGGGGGCTCGATGCCCGCCGCCTCGACCTCCTGCAAGGACAAATAGCTCTCATTAATCGATGATCTTTCGTCGTAATTCTCAAAATCAAATCAAGGAAAAGTAAAAGATACTCACCACTACTGGCCAGTACGCCAACCTCCCGTAAAGGAACGCCGAGTAGTCCTCTCCAGGGAGAAGAAGGTCGTCGCCATTGGCACCGCCCAGTCCGCCTCCTCTCGGCCTCGCAGGCTCCCCGAACATCGTCCTCGGAGGATCAACGGAACCGTCAACGCGTCCCGAGAACACCGACGGCCAAACGCTCGCCCAGATACCACACGGGACCCATCGACGTCCCACAACAAGCGGCCGACTCGGGCTCCTAGGTCGAAGGACCTCGGCGACAAAAGGAGGCGCTCCAGCGTACTCCGCCCAAGGTCCAGGCACCCATGCGACAAGATAAGGCAAAGATCATTCCTATGATCAAGCGAAGGCAAAGGATAAGAAATATAAATGAATACGAGTGGGATACTCACGCTGCTCAGCTGAAGGGCGTTCACGTCCCGCCGATAGACATTGTGCGAAGAACGCTTGCTCTTCGTCCGACACATCACCCAATCCCTCACCACGGGATAGGTCTTCTCCAGCGGCTCCGTCCTCTTCGGCGCGAGACTCGGGAAGTAGGAGTACACCCACGCCTATAAAACAGAATAATCAAGAACGATCCTTCGTAAAAGATGGGAATTTGCTATTAAAAGGGAGGATTCATACCTCCAACAGTAGTCCAGGTCCGACAGCATCTGGAGAAGTCCCCTTCTTCATCAGCTCTGGACGAACCATGGCCCTCATGAAGCGGATGAGGACCGCAAACCAGCAGTGATGACCCGGTCCCGGCGCCCTAGGGAACTCAGTCGAAAGAAAGGGAAGGAGTTTCGTCGATGACCTCTCGCCCTTGTCTCCGAGATAAATCGAAGAGAAACCACCAAAGCCACAAAGCGAGCCCTCCGCTTTCGGTGTGCGGGAGGAGGAGCCGTCTCCCTCCCATCGATCGTCACCGGCCGCGGGTCTTCCCCCGAAGTAGTCTCGAACGTAGGTCTTGGGTACCAAACCCTAAGATCGCAACAGACCTTCGGCGACAAGTTCCAACCGATCAACCTCCTCGCCTCGGCCGAGTCCGCCCTCATGGCAGTCTCCGGCCACACCATCTCTCCTCGGTCCCGCACGGCGGACGAGAGATCATGCCGTAATCCTCCGAGTAACTCCCACCTCACCGAAAGGCGGTGAAACGTGGAAGTCGTATCCCAAAATTGGTCCAAGAAAGCGCGGACCAGGCTAAGGTTAGCCCGCAACTTCCTCTTCACGATATCCCTCCGGACCGAACCAGGAGGACCAAACGCTCCACGCTCGATCATGGCCCTCTCCTCCGCCGACACCCGCTCGTAGTGCTCCATTCTTTGTCGTGTAACCCGAGAACGACCTGATGTTCCCGGCCTCCTATAATGATTTGAAACAAAGCTATCTTTAGTTTTGGCTGAAATTTGAAAGAAATTTGGACAAAAAAGAATGAAAGAGGACAGGTAGTGAGTAGTGAATTCCTATTTACCAGACTCTTCACCGTCCTTTAGGACAGGTGACCCTCTGCAGCCCACACTAGGTGCCTACTCTCCCAGGTCTCGGCCCACGCAGGGAGCTCCCCTCAGGCTGACGACCCCCTCGCCCGACGTTGGCTCGTCTCGGGATCTCCTCCTCCTCGACAGCCTCCTCATCGTGAAACTCAGCAGCCATCACCGCAGCGGTGAAGGCCTGCTCTAAAGCCTCCTCAACAGTAGTGGCGTCTATCTCCATGTGAGTCCTCCCAAAAGTAGAAGCCTCATCACCTGCAACGTTAAAGTAAATTCAGGCCGCGTCATATGACGACAAGCCTTTGTTAAGGAGTTTTCGAGCCTTCAAAGCCCTGAAAACGCCCCTTTCCATGCCATCTTTGGCCATATTCCCGCCAACCCAATCACTCATGTGATGAATTGGGTCAAGTCAAGTCCAAGTCGAAGCCTAGTTCCGGGTTCAAGTCGAAAATTCGGCAGCATTCCGCTATAACGGCAATTATGCCCTAAAAGGTGTCCCGAAAAAGTTGTTACAAACCAAAATTCCGAGATGGTGGAAAGTTTACCCATCATCCAAGGATTCCGAATATCAAATTTCATCGCAAATGGGCATTCCTAAGGCTATTTTCGAAGCAATTTGCGGTTCAGCTGTAAAACCGTCTCAAAATTCACTCAAGAGCTCAAAACTCGACAAAAATTCGAAGCAAATACATGGTTATGTTTCTAACATTGCCTACTATCCGTTTCTAACATCAATTTAGCATGGCAAATCCATTTGGGGGAAAAGCCCCAAATTTTCGATCAAAAGGGTCGAAAACCCTAAATCTCGCGGCTCAAAATTCAACAAATGTAGAGGATTAATGCAAGATTGGAATACATACCTCGATTAGTCATGTTTAGTGCAAGCTTTTGGATCAAACCTCGACGGAAATGGTGAAGATTTGAGAGAGAAATCGCAAGAATTGTGTTTCGAAATAATGAATACAATCCCTTCTGATTTCGCGTTTTTACACAGGAAAGCCAAATTGGGGAAAAGACGCAGCAGGTGCTGCGCCTCTTCCAAGAGACGCAGCTCTTGCTGCGCCTTTTCCTTGTGTTCCCTCCATACGGATTTTCAAAAATTCGTTATGAGTTCGTTATTTGTGGGCCCATCTTTGGTGCGCCTCTTCCTTGACGCTATTATATTCTTTTGGTCCGTTTCGATGATTTCCTTTCGTTCCGGCCCGCATTTTATCCAGCGCAGTAGTATTTTGCAGTATTGCTCAATTCATTTTATCCGGCGCAGTAGTATTATGCAGTATTGCTCATATCCTTTTATCCAGCGCAGTAGTATTTTGCAGTACTGCTCATTCGAGATTTCTCCCACGACGATCAAGATGTTCAATATATTCCCCAGCAAGAATTTGCTTGAGACCGACGCAAGCAGATTCAACCTCAAGTTTTGCCAGAGTTCGCTTGAGACCGACGCAAGCGGATTCCCCAAATAGATTTCTACCGACGTCCCTGTCGCTTTCAATATTTCTTGTTTCCCGCGTTGATTCGATTAAGTCTCGGTATGGTCTCTTCTTATGGTCGAGCTTCCTTACGTAGTCTAATGGACTTTAAACGACCCTCCCGATAGTCGACAGACTCTAAAATGTTCCCGACGACAGTCCTTGGTTCGAGACCCCTTGAGCGCCTCGCGTCGCCATAGTCGTCGAGTTGTAATCTTCGATTGACTGATGGCTATACTTTGACTTTCGCTTGTCCAAGCCTCGGTCAAAGTGGGGGCTCAGAGACACCTCATTTCGCACCTCCCGCAAACCACCCGGTGATGATTGGGCCGCATGTTTGATTCGCGGGAACGATTTGTGACGATTCGTAAGATTATCGTCAAGTGATTGCTCAAATATTAATGTCGACCTCATAGTTGTCATCTACGTCCTGATACGGTCGTTTTGGCAGTAATTAGAGTACATTCAGAGTCCGGGTCAAAAACCGTCTCCATTTTCTGATAACTGTTAAATCCCGAGTCGGAATATTCTGGAATGTTCCGGATATTTCTATTCCATATTTCACGAGTTTTATCTTTTGGCAAATAATATCCCGTAATATTCATAAGGAAGATCGGATTATTTCCGTCCTACCATAACTCAAACGCGGAAATCTTTCTTCAGCGGGAGGAAACCTCTCGGGAATAGACGCAAGCAGCCCAGTCTTTGCGCCTCTTCCAAGAGACGCAGCGCAGTGGGCCTGCGCCTTCTTCCGAGCACCCTTCTTTGCATATCTTACGTATCTTTTTCATATCTTTCCGAGATTCACTTCCAAAGAGTCTCCGAAACCCTATTCCTCCGTGTGATTAGTATAAATAGGAGCCTTCGCTCCTCATATTTCTCACCCGAGTGTCCGCCCTTCTCTTCTCCCTTTGCATTCTAGACTTCGTTCTTACTAATTGGCGCCTACGTGCTTGAACTTTCGACCACGTAAGCTCGGATCCTTCCGGGTACCAGCCTCTCCGTTGCATGACCGACCAATTTGACCAACTACACAATAATCAATCTAATTAATCAATTTATTTCAATCGTTTTCCTCTTACGAGGGCACTCTCTTTGCATTCGCGTCGAGCATCACTAATCGATATCTTAGTTCTTCTCGTTTCGTCAACATGTAAGTCTGAGGGTGTATAATCTCTCTTTTATTTATTGTACTTTTAATTATTGTATCACAATTGTAAGATTCACGACGAAAATACCATTAAAACCGATTTCTAAAACCATCTTTAAAACCTTTGTTTTACGGATTTCCAGTAGATAACCGTCGAGAAAAGACGCAAAGAATCGCTGCGCCTCTTGAAGGAGCGCAGATTCTCGCGCGCCTCTTCGTGAGGCCGCGATTCTCGCTTCTTTTCTTCTTCCTTCGTCCTCTGTAATTCGTCACTCTTGTTTTGATTGTTTCGTTTGTCTGTTAATTCTTCGTCATAAGTAGTATATAATTCACATGTATATTAAGCATCATCATTAATTCGTATAATTCATGATTAATCCGACTTAAATCCCAAGTAATTCAATACTTGCGGGTTTTCGTCATTCAATTCAAACCCGGGTTTTGGAGGTTCGATTCATCCATATTGAATCTCTGGAATTCGTCATTGATACATTCTAACCTGTCTTTTGTCATGTATTCATCATTAGTTCGTCATATATCATTATATCTAACCTAGTTAATTGATTTCAATAGAGGACTCATTAATGTCTTTCACTCATTGATATCGTTCATTCATGTAAATTAATCCATTTTAATTCCGTCTCACTCATATTTTACTGTTTTCATGACCCATTCATATGTTAAACAACATGTTAACCACTTTCATCCGAGTAATTATTATCAATTAACCATTAAAATCATCAATTGACGTTAACGATTTGCAGTTCCGGCTTCACAGCCAGAACTCACCCTTGGAACAGACGCAGCAACTGTTGCGCCTCTTCCAGAGGGCGCAGCTCTGCTGCGCCTGTTCCAGGATGATTTTTGTCTCTGAACTCCGTTGTTGCTTTGACTTAGTTTAATTAGTCTGTGTATAATCAACTATTATCCGTAATATCACCTTCTGTCCTGTTCGTAATTTATTTATTTCATTAATTTTATTCTTTTATTCTTTTATTCTTTTTCTCAAATTATCCGTTTTGAAGGTATTTTCGACATAAATCGCCTATTCCAATGTAATTAATGTAATTTTCATTATTGTATTTATAATTATTGTATTTCTTTTACCGTTTGTATGTTTTCACATGTAAATGAGCATTAAATCCTACTTCGACATTAATCGTATGCTTAATTAATTGTTTCACCGACTTAGCCTAATTCTCACATGTTAGGATTAAAACTTGGATGTTGCATTGCATGCATACAATCGACGATATATCGAGTACGAATAACTTCCCTAATCATTAGTAGAGGCCGCTATCGAGGCGGGCGGGATTAGGTGTTCGATCAAAAGAGCTTCCTAATACGTACCCTCACCCCTTACTCCAGATCTCCGTGAGCACCCGTGTTCATTGGCATCCACGAGAGTCATTCTAGACATAGAATGCTAAGGGTAACGATTGCTTAGTGTTCATGTCACTACTTTGTGTCTTGACATGACACGAGGTATTCGAACGGTTCCAATTTCCCATAAAAATTGGTGGCGACTCCATACAAAATGCAAACGCTTGTTTTCGACCTTCTCACCAAGCGCCCCCGTGGGCGGCCTGCTGTCCACAATGGGTTGCACCGTTCTTGCGGTGGATGAGCCATGGGTGTTTAGGACCCACGAACTTGAAATATTGGGGTCCTACTTGTTCACAAAACCCACCCCTTTCAGAATTAATGTGGCTCACTACCTAGCCCTTCACCTTTCAAAGATAGCGAGTTCTCCGGGGCAAAAAGTCCCGATACATGTGGGTGGCATGATCACCCGCATTGCCCGTAATATGGACTGTCCGGTAGACCTTTCTACGATGAATTGGATACCCGGGGAGACTTACTTGACAAAGCACTACTTGACTACCAAGCTTGAGTGGCTCAAAGTGAACCCCCTTGATGGCCATGAATATTGGCAAATTAATCACAAGAACTCAATCCGGCTTCCAAATGTTACCGCGATCAAAATTGAGAAGGACAAGGATTTCTATCTCCTTGATATTGAAGAGGATCCACCCACCGACCAACCTCCTCCTATTATTCCACGTGTATATTCTAGGGACCGTAGAAGCCACACTCCCTCCTCCCTACATTACACCGCACCTCAAACCCACCAACCACCACCTTGACAATTTCAACAAGGGGAGTCCTCCTCCTCAGGCCAACCTTCTTATCCTCCCTTACCACCATCTCTCACCGAGTGGATGGAGAGGATGGACATTGCCACGGCGAAAGCCGCTAGTGAGAGGGACATTTTGGGGAGAAAGTTGGACCGGATATACTATGATCAAGCTACCGGTACTTATCCCATCTACGATGATTTTTGTCGACGGGATTACGTGGGCTATGAGGACCCTCACCCCTCCTACTTCACTTGGCCCGACGGGAACTACCCGAGAGCGGACGGGAGTATGGTCCACGGAGGTCTTAACCTCCAACCAGACTACTTTTCACGCCCCGTTTTCCCGCCTATGCCCGAGTCTAGACCGGAGGGGCATGATGCCCATTGGATAGGGGGCGTCCGGCCCTATTTTGCTAGTGATGCGGGTGCGTCGGGATCCGGTGGTGGTTTCACGGGAGGAGATAGCGGCGTGATGGACATGAGTGGAGACTTCACGGGAGGTTTCCCGGGTGTCGGCGGTAGTGGAGGTAATTTCACCTTCAACCCCGAGGATTTAGTTCCGGGCTCCGACTTTACTACCGGAGATAACAATGATGAAGATGATGATGATGAGATGGGGTCTTAGTCCCAAGAGGCCGAGTTGATGGCTTATTATCCTCCCTTTTCAATCCAAAGCCTTTGGTATGCTCCTTATATTCAATCCAAATGACAAGTACGATCCCTCCCTTTTATCCAAATTCTCTCCTTCACGTTTAATTTTTCGCATGCATTTAGTTGATAATTCATTTAGTTGCATTCATATAGGATTGCATTAGATTTCAAATTTGTGATATATTGTCACATTTAGTAATTGCATTCACTTAGCATAACTTGCATTGTCATTTAAATGTTGCATATAGAATAGAGCATGCATTGTATTTTCAAAATAAAAACCAACTAAAAACTGAAAAATGACTCAAATCACCAAAAACATGTTACTTTATTTCACTAAATTGCCCTCCCATGTCTATAAATAAGTGTGGGGAGGGCCTAAAAAAAAAAAACCAAAAACATGTCTTTTCATTTGAATTCCCTCCACACATTTATTTCCATTTGGAAGGAATGTAAATAAATAAGTGTGGGGAGGGAGTTCTTATATCAAAAAAAAAAAAAAAAAAACACCACAAAAATAAGTCTTTTTTTATTTTTCAAAAAAAAAACAAAAAAATCAAAAAAATATGTTATTTTCCCTTTGAAAAATCAAAAATTAAAAAATATGTTCCTTTCTTTTTCTTATTCTCTCCCTATGCTTTTGTCCATTGAGGACAATGTACATCTCAAGTGTGGGGAGGGAAATATCCACTCTTATGAATATCATATATTATATTAAAGCAATAACCGTCCATCCCGTTGATTGCCACGTGCCACACCCCATCTTATTGCCACGTGTATGCAGGCCCAAGAATATTTGACAATAAAAAATAAAAAAGTCAAAGTAAAGATTTTAGTATATATTAATTATGGTATATAAATTATGGAAAAGATATATTCCAAGATTTAAAAATTATGCAATTATACATGGGTTTTTAAAGAGGAATCTTATAAAGTTAAAAATATTCTACCGAAATTGGTGTCTAAAAAAAAACATTCTACGAAAATTCTCTACAAAAATAGGACACAAATTTGATTGACTGAAAATCATTCTGATAAAAAAAATTATTAACTGTCATCTATAACAACTAATTAATTGTCTTTAAAAAAGGAATCTTATCAAGTTAAAATCAAACAAAAACGACTTCACTTTTTGAAAGATATTTACTAACCTAATTAATGTCAATACCATTACCTAATTAATGTCAATAACTTCCCCTAATTATATACTATAATTTCCCAATCATAAATCTATATTCATAAAGATAGCTTCCTTTTAAAGTTTTAATCAAAATTCGAGCCTTAAATCTCGCCTAAAATTGAGCATAATACTACTTAACTTTACTTTTTTTTCCTCTATACACATTCTGTAAATCATAACATTTAAAATATCAAGCTTCCAACACAAATTTTTCGTATTCTACATTAAAACAACTCCATTGTAGTAAAAAAAAAAAAAAAAAACACTCCATCCACTTTCATTTCAATATGTCCAAAAGAAGTATGCTACCAGAGTTAGTGCGTTACCATTATGGGCACTATCATCGAAAACATGCATCAGTTAGTGGGAAGCTATGAGTCAAACAAAAAATTGTGGTTAATGATCTTATAACAGTGTGCAATTCACATAAGCAAAGTAACTACGAGTACTATGTAACATTCTATAATGCTAAGACGTCACATTTTTTATGTGTAAATACGATAATAATAAAACTAATAATGTATTGGAGGTGTCAGTGGGGGTTGTTCAGGTCATATATGATTATGGCTACGTTCAGGTTGGATTAATTGGATCGATTCTTAGCTTGGGTATGGGTTGGGTTCAAATCATTGTCGGGTAAGATTGTTTAGATAAATTTGTCGGGTCGGATTTGGTCGAGTCAGTTATTATCAGGCAGGCTCATTGTTGAGACGGTCGTTATCGGATCATGTAATTATGATAATTTGAAGGGTTTGGGACCGAGTTTTACTTGGTTTGGGGCATCAATTCATTATAAGGTCAATTTTCTTTTTGATTATATTAACATTTTAAGTTGAGTTATGGTCATTATTGAACGAGATTATAAGGTAAGTTACTTTTAAGTACTTTATAAGTCGTTCATAATGCTGATTTATTTTTTTCTTTATCAGCTTGACTTTTCGTTTGAGTTATATTTCGAGTAAATGTCAGATTAGATTTCGAATCGAGGCAACTTGGGTTACCTTTTGAGTCAATTTCGGGTTCTCTTTCGGGTTCTCTTTCGGGTCAGGTCAGATGTCAGATAAAGTTAGGTATGGTAGAGTCAAAGCATTTATCGGATCAATTCGTGAATCGTGATACATGTCATCTCAGATCGGGTAGGACTCGGTTTCGGGCCGTACTCAGTTTCGGGTCATCGTTAATCGGGTCTTATTGGGTTACGGGTTATCATCGGTTCAAGTCGGGTCGATTTCATACTTTCACGGGTTACGGAGTATCATCGGGAAACGTCGGGTCAGTTTTAGTTTGCAACATTTTCAGATCCTATCAAATCGGGTTTGCTCGGGTTCGAGGTAGATCTCACTGGAGTACTATTTATCAATTTGGTGTACTTTCAGCATTTAATTTTTTATTGTGTTATACTTTTATTTTCTTATCTTTGGATAATTTAAGATTATATTAAAAAAAATTCTTCTAGCAAGATTTAACAAGTTAAAAAAAAATCACAAAGTACTATAAATAAACTTACGAAATATAACTTCACAAATATATGCATAAACAAAATAACTTTTAGAAGTTTATTTAAAATCTACTAATGAACTAAACTTTGTCTTTCACAACAAAAAAAACATACGCAATATCTACTTCGATCAACACATTTCATAGCCACCCGTGCAGTGGTACAAAAACTAGTTTGTTTATATTTGTAAATGCTTATAATTAGATAAAATGCCTAAAAATTGAAAAATTTCTGAAAAATTCAAAAAAATTTGCATTGTATATATATGTTTTGTCTAACATTTGGCATGGCGCATTGACCACTTTAGGCAAAAAGGAGCTAGAAGGCCGCTTGGTATAATCCTTCCTATCTCTTACTCCTTTTACTATTCTTTCTTTTTGGTATCTTGGATATTTTGAAGAAGAATGAGAATTTTGTTGCCTTGGGTGTCTCCTTGGGAGACCGTTTGGATTGTTGGTGTTGATGTGCTGCTAGGATTAGCCAACTTGTTGCACGTTTCATTTCATGTTTGTTTAAATTTCCGCATGCATTTGTTCGCATGTAAATATATGTTGAATTTTCTTCATTTTGCATTGAGTTTGTATATAAATATTTAAGGAAGAACATGGTCAAGGAAGGGAACCAAGTACCCCATGATGAACTAATGTAACACCCGCGAATTTCCCATTTTTGACATTTAAAATTTATATAGCCGTTCAATTACCTTATTTTATATTTTTAAATTATTTAATTTAATTAATTCATTTCAAGCACGATTTTAATGAAAAGAATATTTTAAAGTACGTATTATATAAATTATATTTTTGGGACATAATTTATATAATAATATTTGTATACGTATTTTTGGTCGGATAATAATAATGACAATAATAATGATAATTTCCGTCTCAATTTCCGTCTAGCTATAGACCGTCACATTTTTACTTTATACATGCTTTAATCCGGACCAATCAGAATTCGACAACACGTCACACCCACCTAACATCCTACACTCTACTTGTAAAATATCTCTTTATTATATATTTATATATTATTATATATATATTTATTATATATATATATTTATTATCATCAATATTAATATGTGGGTGTGGTTAATTAGCCGTGACCCACCTCCTTTTATTCCTCATCCTATCTTCTTCTTCCTGCGCAAAAACAAACAACAACAACAGCGAAAGCAACAGCAACAGAGCTCCTCCGTACCATCACCATTTCCGACCATTCAAACCCAGAACCCAACCCCATTTCTCAACCAAACTTCACCATTTTTATACCATTAGCTTCCTCTCTCCGTCCTCATTCTTTTAAGTTAAGAAATCTTCTATTTTGTTGAGGTTTCGAAATACCGTCTTAAAAGACTATTCGATTTCTTGTCTTAAACAACTCGTTTCTCCTTCCTTTCTAGTTGAAGACCTCGAATACTGAAGAAAAGCTCGGGCTTGGGACATTTTCACTCGAGAATTCGAGAGCTAAAGGTAACGGTGATAGGTTACTCGACATGAGTCGATATTTCGTCCTTCTTACTGCTTGTTTTCTGGTCTGTTTATAGCTGAAATGATTAGTGCTATTTTCCTTTGAGTCGTGCTAATTCCGTCCTAATACCACCTTTAATGTCAGTCTTGAGTTGGGTTGAAACTTTGAGTTGAATAGACGGCTTGGGTACTCTGTTTGGAGCCGTGTTTAACATGGTTTCCTGTAGTTTAGTCGGTTGTTGTTGGGGATGGTTCATACCACTGAAGTGTGGCTAAAAGTGTCGACTTTGGGACAGTATAATACTGGTTTTAGGACTGTTTGTTGCTGGTTTTAGGACGATAAAATGTTATTTTGTGGAACGGGTTTTCTGAGTGGTTCTGGTGGTCTTTTGGGACTGTTTATGTTTGCTTATTTCATTTGTACCTCCGTATTAATTCTGTCTCAAGTGCGGTCTTAGTATAGCTCAAAAAGGGGTTGTGTTTATACGGTGAAGTAGGCTAGTCCGAGACGGCGAAATCGAGTTTATTTGGATAGAGTTTGGTTGTTGGTATACATGGAATTATCTCGTTAAATTACGTCTTGTTCATACCTATAAAACTCGTCTTAAACGAATCTTGTATTGGATATGGTTGCACGGCTTGGGCAGAAACAATGAGCTTGCTTGACATGGTTTTTGGGTGGTTGCCTGAGCTGTTTATCACGGTTTTAGGGGCTGCAATAGGTCGTTCGCAGCCTGTCCATGGGGCTGCTCATGGCTGCCCTTTTTTTTGGGTGTTTGTTTGAGTGGTTGTAAAATATGTTTGAGGGTCGAATGGTGGTTGTTTTGGGTAGTAACCGGGACTGTTTTGGGTTGTGTATGACAGCTCGTGGAAGCCATGTATGGTTGAATGTAGAGGCCTCGTGTAGCTGTTTCGTAGAGACCGTGTATAGGTGCTATCGAATGACATCTTTGAGGCGTGTTTACGAACGGTTATGGCGCAAGCTAGTTGGTTTAAATTAATTAAATTCCGTCTCATATTTCACATAATTATTTTGGGAGACTCATTCGATTTAGTTTGTTGGGCTCATTTGACTTTAGTAAATGGGCTAGCTATGTTTGGTAAACGGGGCTAGTCGTGTTTATAAATTGTTTTGGCGCTAACTCGGTTTATTTAAAATATAATTAAATATATATCCGTCTCGTATTTCATATAACGTAAATCATTAATATTGCTCCTTCACATATTCTTTTGTTGGATTCGTTATAATTCAATTATGGGCTTGTTATGTTCTATTCGTTGGGTTTTACATGTTGGATCTAAATGGACTAATTTATTGGACTTCTTATAGCTTATTTGTCGGGCTCATAAACGAGTCACTTGATTTGGTCACATTTTATAACGTAAATTATTCATTATCGCGTATTATATTTTATTTAACCGGCATGTTAAATTGTAAAGTGGAACATTTGGTAATATGATAAGTATGAGATATTTACTATTAAATAGTTATTTGAGAAGGGTCATATTCTTGATAATGCCTTGTATTGCTCTGTTGTGAGAGTCTTGGTCCTATCGGATACTAGGGGTGAGCTATAAGCCCTCTAGTTGCGATATGATCGTCGGGATTGATGTTCCCATCCGTACTCATGGTAAGATGCAAGCCATGAGTATGAATGTGACATTAATGGTCCCGTGTCATATGATGTTTGCATGATCATTCTTACTCTTATTATGACTCAAGTGTGACGTTTTACATTGTGTGACTACTTGACATTCCTTATTTTACCCCTTTCGGACCTTTGGTTACGAGTGTGTGCCATGTTTCCGGATTGGGTTATCTTTCCTCTTTCGGACCTTTGGTTACGGGTGTGTGCCATGTTTCCGAATTAGGATATCCTTCCGCCTTTCTTCGGACCTTTGGTTACGGGTGTGTGCCATGTTTCCGATTAGAGGTTACTCGACCTTTGGTTACGAGTGTGTGCCATGTTTCGAGTCTTGGATACGATTGGTATATCGTTTGTCGAATCGGGTGACGTCCATCCCGAGAGTCTGGATCCAGGTTTAGACTAGGACCGTATTATGATCGTCGTCCTACCAAGAGGTTGGAGTCTAAATGGTTTGTCTTGTGAGTTCATACTAAGTATATGTCTTACACTTGTTGAGTCGTGTCAACATAAGTGGGTTGACTTGGTGATTCTTTTTCCTTGATTGCATATTCATCCTTATACACCATGCCTATTCTACTAAGAAAGTATTATGCCTGTTTCACCATGATTGTTCATTATATCTCCTTATTCTTCATTGTTCACATATGTTGCATGATTAATATGTTTGTTTAAGTGTTGTTTGTTACCTGCTTTTCGACATATTGTGGCTGGGAGAACCTTGAGTTACTCCCCACTGACTGTGGCGTTCATGTTTACATGAATGACAGGTGGTGAAGATGCTTACGTGGGGAAGACGTGTGGCCTAGCGAGAACTAAACCCTTGGACCTTAGTTACTAGCTTAGAAACTTCTTATATGTTTATTCGTGGGATATCTTTTCCCCATTTTCTAGACTTTGGTTGTAATAACCTAAGTTCGTCTATTATTGTATTTGTTTCATTTTCGTTTTTGGCACCCGCGTGTTAATCTTTAACTAATGATTTAAAAGTTTTTAAAATCTCACAAATTTCCGCTTTAATTTATTAGTTATATTTTCCGCTTTATCGCGGGGTGTCACAAGTCACAACTAATGTGCCCAATTGTGCCTTTCCCCTCCTCGTGACTCGCACCCGTGGCCTCTTAGTTAGCCGAGGAAGGAGGGCTTGACCAATGAGTTTGGACCGATCTTGTGAGACCTAGGGTCGTAGACTAGACTTTTGGCTCGACTTAGCTACTCAAAGGTAAGGGTAGAGCCTCCTAGGGTGGGTACATTCATACCCCGCCCTCATCTAGGTTCGAGAGTAGGTCTCCTCGCGAGGCGTGTCACATCATTACGCATAAGTGTGTCGCATCGTCCTTAGACCTTGAAATTTCATTACATTTTTGTGCACATGATATGAAGCAAAAATCAGTTTTTATGAGCCTCACATAGCTAAATAGCCTTGTTTTCTCCCCTACATTGTTTCCCTTTTTGATTCACCCCCTTTGAGCTTAGCCTTTTCATTTGGCAAACCCACCTAAATAGCTACATTCCCATAACCACCCTTCCTTAATCAAGAATTGGTCGTCGGTTTTTGTAGTTGTGTTGTAGGAGGTGATTTGGGTCGTGACGGTGGATGGCTTGCACGTCCAATTGGGTCGGATTTCGATGTGAATTTGGTTTGTATATAAATAAGAGGTTGTAAAATTGTACTGAAAAGCAAAACAGAAAAGTGAAAATGTCGTGAAAAATCAAAAAATAGTGAGTCATGTTGTATATATGTCAAAAAGAAAAGAAAAAAAAAAAAGGCAAGCAACACCCCTCCTCATCATTAAATGGGGTAGAAAAAGCCGTTGCTAAATAAAAAGGGCAAATTGATGTTTTTCCAATGATGAGTCGGGTTTACACATTTTTTGCATGGCTTGGAAAATCGAGCCGTTGTTACGGTGTAGACGTTACCATTTGTTGAAATAAAAGGAGTTTTGTCAAATTTTTCCTACTTGAGTTGGGTTTATGCAATTTGATGCGTGTCATTTTTATGATGTTTTACATCTCTTTTTACACGCATTTCAGAGCTCATTTGTGTAATATTTGTTGCTTTTCTCCCTATTTCCGTCTACTTCCGTATTTTGTACTTTATTGCAGAAATGTGAAGAATTCGACGGGAAATCAAGCCAAATCCGCCCCCGAGTAATCTGCATTGCAAATGACGTAAAGGAATCACTTAAGGAACGAGCTTGGTGCGCGATCCAAGGCTCAAAAGACAAGTCCACGAAGAATAAAGAAGTCAAGTAGCAGCTCAGCCAGTCGATCGACTGGACCCATCAGTCGATCGACCAACTATCGGGATCCAGAAGCTACTGTTTGCTGACATCCAGTCGATCGACCAGATTTCTTTACCAGACGAGAATTAGAAAGTCGTGAATCTCAAAGCCCGTGAAGTTTAGGTTTTAGAAATAAGTTGTTGCGTTTATTGCTATATAACGTAACACCAACATCTAGTTTTATGATCATAAAATACATTAAGTTTCACATCACAATAGTTTAGTTTATTTTCCGAGTAATTAGGGTTTGGTATATCGACTTTAGCATTGGAATTTCTGCCCTTTTGTTCTTAATCTTTCCTCTGGAATTTTCGGTATTCATTCTGCCCTAATCTTAGTTTATTGCTTCGCTTTTATTATTAGTATAGAATTGATAGTTAGTGCCCCGAAGCCAATTATCATATTTTCGTTGTTGTTATTTACATTAAGCATGAATACAGTAATCGTTGTTAGTTTATTTGTTGTTTTTACCTTCACCATGAGTAGCTAAATAGTTAGTGCTAGGATGTAGGCGATTTATGGCTAGGCGGCATTAGATTGAACACGGATCTGAACCAGCGTGTCGATCGATCGTGTTGACATTGTTGGTCGATCGTTGACCTTGTAAGGTTATCTTTCGTTTTAATTGTTTTTAATCTTGTATTTAACGAATCGAATGCATGCGACCAGTTAGATACCTATTTTGTGACTGACCCATTAGACCGAAAGGTAGGGTAGGTTGCTTGACCGTCAATTAATTCGACTAAACCGTGCTAAGATCGAAAGATAGGTATAGTTTAGACCGTTAGTCACTTTTCAGGACGAAAGTTAGTATTAGTGACATTAGGGACCTATAGCGAGATCGAGAGATGCTATTCGTTAGGAGTGGACCGAGAGGACCTCTTATTTCCCGCCTTACCTATGTTTATTTCAGACCGACTTAGTTTGTTGCCGCCGAAGCTATAATGACCCGACCATCCTAGTACCCTTCTTTTATCTGTTTAATTCGTATTTTTAGTTTATTTTCCTTTTATTGCTCTTAGTATATACCAATTCAAATCAACCCCCATAATTGTTACCTTAGACTTTCATTAGACAACTAAAGTTTACAACTGCCTCCTTGCGGATCGACCCTGTTACCACTAGCCTAGGTTAGTCTTAATAGGAGATTATAAATTTTATCTTTGGTACTCACAGCGACGGGTATCAAATTTTGGCGTCGTTGCCGGGGAGGCAATAGTCCTAATTTTAGTTGTTTAATTTTCAGTCTTTCTTCGTTTAAGGAACATCCGTTCCTTAAACAGTTCTTATATTTTGTTGTAGTTTCCTCTTATGCGCAGGTCTCAGGGTGGTTCATTACTTCCATTTGATCCAGAGATTGAAAGATCTTTGCACGTAAAGAGGAGATTATTTCAAGAACGACAGCTGGAAGAGCCTAGTTCTCATTCTAGCTTTTACGAGAACGAGCTGTTCGAGGGAAATCCACCATCTTCACCCGTTTCTACATCTTCAGCCGAGACAGTTACTTCCCCAGAAATTTCAGTCATGGCCGAGGAAGCGAGTATAGCTAGTTTTTCTGAGCCGACAGCCGACAATTTATACAAGGGGTTCGAGTTACCGGGAGATGCCAGGAAATTCGAACCAAAGCCTGCTTACATCACTATGGTCGAGAGAAATCAGTTTGGGGGAGCTGCAAATGAAGATGCAGCTAGACATATGGAAACCTTTATTGACTACTGCTGCTCCATTCCCCCACCAGCTGGCGTGACCCAGGATCAAATCAAAGAGACCATGTTCATCTTCTCCCTTCGTGATGCTGCAAGGGAGTGGTATAGAGATCTGGACCGAGCTGCTCAGGAGATCACTGATTGGAATACATTGGCATTGGCGTTCTACAAGAAGTACTTTTCTGCTTCGAGGACGATCGCTATTAGAGCCCAAATCACGGGCTTTAAACAAGGGCCAGATGAGAATTTCCACGAGGCATGGGTCCGATTCAAGAAGTTAGTGCGAACCATACCGCATCATGGATTTGAAAAGTGGAGTTTGTGCAATCATTTTTACAATGGGTTGTACGACGATCAGAGGGCCATTTTGGATGCAGCAGCCAATAGAAGATTTGCTGAAAATTTGGGAGCAACCAAGGGGTGGAAGATCATTGACGATCTTGCTACCCACAAGGCCGAGTATGGGAATTCGAGAGGGAACCAGAGGAGAGCTGCTGAATCTTCCTCTGTTGCTGCACTTGAGGCTCTCACCGCGAGATTTGACAAGTATGAGCTAGGAGGAGCCTCTAAGGGTGGGATATACCAAGTCAACGCTGTGTCAGACGGTCCCTTCCTTTGTGAAAGGTGTGGAGTTGAGGGCCATGTCTCGAAGAACTGCCCTAGTCCCTTTGAATCTTGTGCTGCCTTTCAACACTATAGGCAGAACAACACCTACTACGAGCCACAGCATCCAAACTTGAGTTGGAGAAGCCAGAATGTTTTGAATCCAACTCAACCTCGCTGACAGTTGAGAAGCCATATGTACCTCCGCATCAAAAGCAACAAAGAATACCAAAAGCCTCCTTATGTGCCGCAAAGAAGAACAAACGCAAAATTCAGAATTTTAGAAAGCTGAAAAATCTGTTGCTGAAGGAGTCCCAAGCAAGAGAGGCCGGGATGAAGTTACTAGAGAGCCAAATAGCTCAGTTGGCTAGTAAAAGTAACACTCGAGCTCCCGGACACTTACCCACTCAACCCGAGCAAAAGGAGACCCTACATGCCATCACCTTGAGGAGCGGGTCCACCCTTGAGGGTCCTGCCATGGTCGAGAAAGCTGTTGAGAAGAATGAGGCAGATCCGAGTCCAAACAAAGCTGTAACGAATAAATCAAAAAAAAAATGCTCTGCCGGGTATTTGATCGATCGATCGACGTACCTAGTCGATCGATCGAAACACGGGTTACAGGAGCTTCGAATCGTGCAACTGGTCGATCGACTGAGGAGGGTGGTCGATCGACCAATGTCACTGCTGATGTTGAAGAGTTTCGTCCTTTAATGCCAAATAATCTACGAGACCACTTGTTTCGGGGAACCACCGTCCCGAAAATTTTGGGGGAACCGAGTGTCTTGATGGGTCGAGTCCCCTCCAAGTTCGATCCGATGATGGTTAATGGGTCTCATTTGAGACGGTCTGAGGAGGGGTCTAGCTTCAACAAAGAAAAGGTGATGGACTTCCAGCCAAAGTCCAAGGACGCCGGCGCGCGCGAATTAGAGGAGAGGGCTAAGGTGCTCCTTACAGCCCCATATCCGGAGAGACTCGTGCCAACCAAGGAACAAGTATCTTTTAGCAAATTTGAGAAAGTTATTCGTAGCTTAAATGTTCAGGTACCCTTTCTTGAGTTAGTTAACCAAGTGCCAGCATATACTAAGTTTATGAAACAGTTGTTGTCAAAGAAAAAATCACTTGAACATGTTCATACTGTTGCGTTAACTAAAGAGTCTTGCTCCTACTTGTCTCACACTGCGCCCCATAAGTTAGAAGACCCGGGCAGTTTTTCCGTCCCTTGTAGCATAGGTACCTTTTCTATCGAAAAGGCTTTATGTGATTTAGGAGCTAGCATAAGTGTCATGCCCTTGAGTCTAGCTAGGAAGCTTAAACTGACCAGGTTTGCTATTACCGAAATGATGTCCGGATGGTCGACCGATCCGTGGTCGAGCCCATAGGAGTCCTAGAGGACATACCCGTCCGGATAGGGAAGTTTTTCTTCCCTGTTGACTTTGTTGTCCTTGACATGCTCGAAGATGACCATATTCCCATCATTTTGGGAAGGCCATTTTTGCACACTTCTTTGGTGCGATCATCGAAGTCGGTCTAGGTACCTTAACTTTCAAAGTGGGAAAGCACTCTATTGTTTTTGCCAGTAAAGGCTAAGAAAAAGGATGCCATGTGGCTGTCACTTGTAATACGGTTTCGAAAAGAAATCGTACTTTGTGCTTCCCGAATTGCCTATCCCTATTACTACCATTTGTGTTAACACCTCCGCCCGAATCGGGAGCAAAAGGAGGAAGAACTTGTTGTTTTAGATAATGCAGAGCTGGTTTGGGAAGGAAGAGCGTTTGGATGCTCAGTGCGACGAAGCCCATCATTCAAAGATGAGGTCTTGGATGCCTAAGCTATGGGACTGATGAGGAAGTGGAAGATGAGCCAGTCAAGGTGAGATGGTCTGATTTGGATTCCGACGATCCAAGAGAAGTCCTTGATTGGGGAGATGACGAAGCTGATCAGCTGAGTTCTCCGACTGTCAATGCTGAGAAGGGTGCAACTGATAACATGAGCACCATTGAGGCTACCTCTAGTAGCCAAAAGCCGATGAAGTGGGCCATACCTTGGTCTTTCTTGATCAACTATTAAGTTGATCAAATGCGTTATAAACTTCATTTTAATTTTGTTAAGACATTTTTTTTTTATTGCTTTTGTGTGCGCGAAAACTTCGCTTTTATTCTTTTTGCTTAGGATTTTTTAAGTACTTTAGACTTCGTTCGGGTTTTGCGCAATTTTTGGCGCGTATTATTGTGCTTTTGCAGGTATTTAGAGCTTATTAGCTCAAATCATTGAGCAATTACGAAGAAATAAGACACTGCAGCAGTGTTTTCAGTCGATCGACTGGCAACTTTAGTCGATCGACTGAATAACAGGTTTACAGGAGCCACTATTCTCGTCACCTGGTCGATCGACTGGGTGATGAGGTCGATCGACCATTGCTGCTGCTATGTTCATTCACGACCTCTCCCCTGCTGTGTTTGGTCGATATGCGGTCCTAAGGGAGTCTTCTACTCCACTTTATTTCCGTCGAATTGTCTATTTCTTCTATTGCCTCATTTTTGCACAATTTTACGCTTCAAAATTGTTTTCTTCGGTCTTATGCGTGGTGTTTAATTGTCTTTTCGGTCCTTATTGGTAGCATCACTGCAACTCTTTGAAACCTCCTAGCTCACGCCTGGTTTGGGAGGTTTCCTTTGCTGCGCTTAAAGTCTTGTGAGTTCCCAAGTCTTTACTTTATGTCTTTGTGTTTTTATTTCCCTTTTTCTCGCAAATTCCCATTTCTCTTAGCTTTCATTACATGATTTTGCACAATGGGGACATTGTGCGATTTGGTTTGGGGAAGGGTTTTGCGTCGCACTTCATTCATTTGTTTGCATTCACGTTTAAATTTCAGTCTGCATTGTTTTATTTCATTTCTCTTATATATACAAAATTCAAAAAAAAAAAATTGCAAAATTTCAAAAAATGCACGTTTATTTTAGCATATAGGTCGAGTCGGAACGGTAGTATTTCAAGGATGATATTGCTCTTTGCATCTGTTTCGCCTGAGCCTTGCTTGACTTACATGTTATTAGTAGAATCATAAGTGCATATCTACGAGTTTTCGTTACATTCTTGCTGAACTTGAGACTTGACTTAGAAAATTGGCAACCTACATCATATTTTCTGAGTTTTAGAGCCTATAACTGGTGACATTCATGACCAGTTTATCTAGGAATGTGAGTAGTACTCCTTATGAGACATGTTTCCTTAATTTGCATAATTATGAATTTGATCTACTTAATACCTGTATGCATTCGGTTTGTGGTTAGTTGACACATGTGGTAGAGGTTTCCTTTTATTCATTATGCCCATAAGCTCCACACTGCCAAAAATATCCTTTTTTGTCCTATTTACTACATACTACACATAGCCTGCCTTTGTCAAGCTAGTAGCCTAGTTTTTGGGATTGTTACTCGTTTTTGGTAGCATTTGCTCATGTTTGAGATACTGTTGGGAAAATGAAAAGAAGGGAAAGAAAGATTGAAAAAGAAATAGAGAAAAAGAAAAAGAAAGAAAGAGAAAATGATTCGAAAAAGAAAAAAAAAGTGTCATGTACTGTTCATGTGGGTCGATCGACTGCTCCTGTTGGTCGATCGACTGAGTTTCAAAGAAGAGAAGAAAAAAAAAAAGTCAATTCGCATAACTTATCCTTATCTTTTGGCGATTTTTGCTCCCATGTTCCATTTATATCCTATGGGGAGTTTTATTGATTACTTCTATTTTGGAGACTGTGAGATTTTGTGCTTGATATAGCACCGTTCGTTTGATTATGAGAAAGAAGTTGGATGTTGTCACTTGGTTCCGTTTTGGTACTAGCTTGATCACCTGTACCTCCACTTTACCATAAAATGTTTTGCCTCTTCTTACCCATACCTCACATATCCCATATTTACCTCGGCATGTGTCAATGGTCATTTGTTTGGTTGGAATGCATATGTACGGTCATAGAGGTCATCTTCATAATTTATTGCTGGCATGTTTTCATAGGTCGCAGTTAGGTGAGAGTCGCTACAAATGAATTCTTTCTATCTCTTACATATATATCACCTGCGCTTATTGAGTGATTTGAGTGGACCGTGAGAGTCCAGTTTGATAAGTCTTTACAGTCAACGGTTCAGCAGTTTTCAACGACTTTATAACTCGTTTGCATGATTCACATTGCTAATTGATTGTTGGTTGTGCATTAAATTGGTTTAGGCTTTACAGTTGTCAATTCGCTCTGAGATTGAACTCGTTCCATTAGGTCATTAGATCGAGTCTAGTTCTTGCTTGGGGACAAGCGAGGTTTGGTTTGGGGAGATTTGATGCGTGTCAGTTTTATGATGTTTTACATCTCTTTTTACACGCATTTCAGAGCTCATTTGTGTAATATTTGTTGCTTTTCTCCCTATTTCCGTCTACTTCCGTATTTTGTACTTTATTGCGTAAATGTGAAGAATTCGACTTTCGGGAAATCAAGCAAAGTCGCCCCGAGTAAACTGCATTGCAAATGACGTAAAGGAATCACTTAAGGAACGAGCTTGGTGCGCGATCCAAGGCTCAAAAGACAAGTCCACGAAGAATAAAGAAGTCAAGTAGCAAGCTCGGCCGATCGATCGATGGACCCATGATCGATCGACCAACTATCGGGATCCGAAGCTATTTGTTTCTTGTCGACATCCGATCGATCGACCACCTGATTAGTCGATCGACCAGATTTTTTACCGAGGCGAGAATTAGAAAGTCGTGAATCTCAAAGCCCGTGAAGTTTAGGTTTTAGAAATAAGTTGTTGCGTTTATTGCTATATAACGTAACACCAACATCTAGTTTTATGATCAGAAAATACATTAAGTTTCACATCACAATAGTTTAGTTTATTTTCCGAGTAATTAGGGTTTGGTATATCGACTTTAGCATTGGAATTTCTGCCCTTTTGTTCTTAATCTTTCCTCTGGAATTTTAGGTATTCATTCTCGCCCCTAATCTTAGTTTATTGCTTCGCTTTTATTATTAGTATAGAATTGATAGTTAGTGCCCCGAAGCCAATTATCATATTTTCGTTGTTGTTATTTACATTAAGCATGAATACAGTAATCGTTGTTAGTTTATTTGTTGTTTTTACCTTCACCATGAGTAGCTAAATAGTTAGTGCTAGGATGTAGGCGATTTATGGCTAGGCGGCATTAGATTGAACACGGATGAACCAGCGTGTCGATCGATCGATCGATCGACATTGTTGGTCGATCGACTGACCTTGTAAGGTTATCTTTCGTTTTAATTGTTTTTAATCTTGTATTTAACGAATCGAATGCATGCGACCAGTTAGATACCTATTTTGTGACTGACCCATTAGACCGAAAGGTAGGGTAGGTTGCTTGACCGTCAATTAATTCGACTAAACCGTGCTAAGATCGAAAGATAGGTATAGTTTAGACCGTTAGTCACTTTTCAGGACGAAAGTTAGTATTAGTGACATTAGGGACCTATAGCGAGATCGAGAGATGATATTCGTTAGGAGTGGACCGAGAGGACCTCTTATTTCCCGCCTTACCTGTGTTTATTTCAGACCGACTTAGTTTGTTGCCGCCGAAGCTATAATGACCCGACCATCCTAGTACCCTTCTTTTATCTGTTTAATTCGTATTTTTAGTTTATTTTCCTTTTATTGCTCTTAGTATATACCAATTCAAATCAACCCCCATAATTGTTACCTTAGACTTTCATTAGACAACTAAATTTTACAACTGCCTTCTTGCGGATCGACCCTGTTACCACTAGTCTAGGTTAGTCTTAATAGGAGATTATAAATTTTATCTTTGGTACTCACAGCGACGGGTATCACAATTTTTGCATAGTTTTGGTCATCATTGCTATGTTAGGGCATAGACGTGTCTCATATGTTGCAATAAGAGATGGGATGTGATGTGTCGACGATTCTTGATTTGAGCCCCACATGTCCAAATGGTGCTTGCACCAATCCCGTTTCGACCTTCTCCTTAGCCCCGTTTTAACCCTCGCTTCATTTTGTGTGCATTCTACCATTGTTGCATTTCATAGGACATAGGACGATCTTACACATTAGATTGCGGGCACGTTTTCGCTAGTTGAGTTAGTCGAGTGATTTTGGTTACTATTTGTCACAAAAGTCACCTTGTTCTTTCATTGAGTGACGAGTGAAACCCGTGAGGATGTCGTTGTCTTGGTCCCCTTAGTCATGGGTCCTTTGGTTGAATCTTGTGTCGGCTTTGTAATTCTCGGCGGTCTTGTCCTTTCTTCCCTTTCCCCGCTCTTGAATTTGTTTCTTGAGCATTGGTCACGCAAGGGTTGCTTTAGTCACATTTAGGGGGTTGGCACCTCAATTGGCACTTCTGAGACGGTACTCCCGACCAAGACCGTGTTTTGTTGCTTGAAAAAAAAATTCGGCCACTTAGATGAGGAAAGTGGATCATTTTGTTAGATGCATTCTATTTATTGATTATGTGCTTTCATGATGAATGTGTCGAAAGTTTTGTAGCAAGACCCAACTTGCCTTGCAATAGGGCACTCTCCCCTCATGAGTGTCAAATTGCGAGTTGAAGGGGCGTTGAGTGCGCTAATACTCGATCGGTTTAAGTAGTAGTTTAGTTGAGTGACGCTTATATTGTGCAACCACTCTCCATATTTATCATATTGTTGATTTGTTCATTGGTTTTGGGACTTACTCGGGGACGAGTAAGGTTTAAGTGTGGGGAGGTTTGATATACGATTAATTTACTTCTAATTCCCCTCTTTCTTTTATGCAAACCGACTCGTATCGAGTCGGTTTCGGTTGCTTTTCCTTGCATTTTGTGCCCAATCCCCGTACTTGTTATCTTGTGTATCCTTTTGCAGGAACCGACCCGAGTATAGAGGAATTGGGGCAAGGAAGGCATTCCATTGCCTTTACATGAAGAAGAGGTGAAGAAATGCTCAAGACAGTGTGTTTTGCTTAAGCAAGTGCAGCAGCCCCACACCGCAGAACACACCCAGGACATGCCAAAGAAGTTGAAGGAAAAGCCGAGTAGAGTCTTTGTGTTTTTTGCCGGCAGCCGGCAGCCGGCCCACCGGTAGAACACAAGAAGAGGAGTTAAATTGAAGATTTAGAGAAAAGGAAGCTTGACCTCGCGCCGGTAGGAGCACCGCAATGGTCAACCGGCATTGCACACTCCAACATAGAAGAAGTCTGAAGAAGGTGTTTTTGCAAGAGTGCCCACCGCAAAACACGGATGCCGGATATTTTAATTCTTTGCACGGTTTTGCGGTTGGAGACCGCAGTGCAACCAAAACCGCAAAAGCAGCAGAATAGCGAGATTTGGGCTTTTCGCTCTTTTCTTCCTCTTTTCTTCCTAATCTTGTACAAGCCTTTAAATATCCCCTCTTAAACCCTTTTGTACACACAACCCTAGATCCAGAATATTTCCCCTTTAAAGTTTAAAACTTTGTTAATCTCTTTATTAATCTTTTCTTAATTAGAGAAGTTCTTCAATTAATTAGTAATTGAATTTGGGTTTATAAGAAGATTGAAGGTTCTCCTTCTTTATTATTTCTATCCAAATTCCTCTTTTGCTATTGAGTTGGTATTAATTCTCTCCCTATTTTCATTTGTTTACATTTTGTTCTTCCTTCATGTTTGTTTGATTGTTCTTGTTGAAATTGTTGTTGTTGTTTGTTTGTTGTTGTTGTTTTCATCATTGTTCATCTTTTCATTGTTCATCTTTCCTTTGTTTCTCTTTCATTTGTTCATCTTTTGATAGTTGTCCTCAAAGACTTAATCTTTGAGTTGATTGGGTTAAAGATTGTGTCTTTTAGTTTAACCAACCTTGTTATTAAATTAAATTATCTTCCTTTACAACTATTGTTGGATTGTTGCATGTTTAGTAGTAAGATTTATCTTCTCACCATGTTTATGACCAAAGTTTCCATCTTTATTGTTTATTTTTCAATTAGGACCACGATTAGTGAGTAGTCTTCCACTAGGGCTCGGTTTGACCCAACATGAGTAATTTCACTAATTGAATCTTATAAAGGCTAATTATTTGGGGAAATTGGTGAGGGTAGTTTGGAGGATTGATTTGGTTTATGGGTTGATTTTGGGTAGTGTCGATTTATAACCCTTGTCCACCAACGAGAGTTGGTTAGGTTGTGATTTGGATATCCGGGACTTGACCCTATTGTTAACCTTGGTTGAGACCGAAAGGGAGAACCGGGGTAGGACACCTCTAAACTAGCGTTTGAAATCGACCCTCGAGAGAGGGAGTGGGATGACCCGGAAATTGATGGGGCTTAATGACCTTAGCAAATATTGGACTACCTTGGGAAAATGCATGTTTTTGAGGTAGTCGGGTATTGAGTTAGGGATTCCGACCTTCGAACCCGAGAGGGGGGTTGGTAGGTAGTACTAGTGTCCTATTTCGAACCCGAGAGGGGGGTCTTAGGCGAATTAGAGTCGTCACCTCCTCACCTAGCTACCCTTATGATTAGCCTAGAGATTTAATTGTGTGGAGTTACGAATTGTTTGGGAAGAACCGAGTCTTAGGTTTTTAATCTATTTGATTTACAACCTTTCATTTTATCTTGCTCATTCACCTATTTCTTATTTAGTTTGTCCTCTCTTGTTGTTGGTAGTTCTAGTATAACCTTTTCTCCTTATTGCCGACTTAGCTAAACATTAGGATTAGAACAATTAGTAATCTTTTCAACTCCTTGTGGGATCGACCCTTAATAGTGTACAACGATAAAATCGTGCACTTGCGAGGTATAGCTTGATACCATCACCTGCCACATATCGATGCAATGGTGGACGCCACTGCAGGCCACGAGATGTTAAAATTCATGGACGCTTCCAGCGGATTCAATCAAATAAAGATGCACCCCGCGGATCAGGAAAGTACAGCCTTTATTACTGAAAGAGGAGTATATTGTTATACTGCCATGCCTTTTGGATTAAAAAATGCAGGTGCAACCTATCAAAGATTAGTCAACATGATGTTCAAAGACCAAATCGGAGACACCATGGAAGTCTACATTGATGACATGGTAGTCAAATCAAAAAAGGCAGAAGACCACGTCAAAGACCTGGAAGTGGCATTTCAAATACTGGAAAAATTCAACATGAAGCTAAATCCACAAAAGTGCCATTTCGGAGTCTCAACAGGCAAATTCCTGGGCTATATGGTGACAAAAAGAGGAATAGAAGCCAGTCCTGAACAGATCAAAGCCATCCTGGAGCTGGAACCACCAAAAACGGTCAAAGACATACAAAAACTGACAGGGAGAATAGCAGCGGCAACAACGGGTTCATTTCGAGGTCATCGTAAAGGTGCAAATCATTTTACAATTTGCTCAGGAAGAATAAAGATTTCAGTGGACTACTTATCACCAGGTCGCCTTTGAAGATCTGGAAAGCATATCTATCCTCTCCACCCTTGTCGGGCAAAACCGGGGTCAAAGACGAACCTCGACAATATACCGGCTCATCGAGATCGCGGGGCCGCGCCGATTCAGTAAAAGAAATAGATGGACAGCAACACCCTGTCTACTACGTAAGTAAAAGTCTACTAGATGCAGAGATCAGGTATGACCTACTTGAAAAATATGTTTTAGCTTTAATTATGAGTTGCACTAAATTAAGACCATACTTTGAAAGTCACCCTATAATAGTCAGGGCCAATCTTCCTATTAAGTCTCGTACTTAGGAAACCGTGAATCGTCCGGACGAATGTGCAAATGGTCATCAGTTAAGCACTTACAACATAACCTTTGAACCAGGACAACAATTAAATCACAAGCACTAGCAGACTTTGTGGCGATTTCATCCCTCCCTAGAACCTGACCTGATAAAAGAAGTAAACAGACTGACCAATGATCAGACAGACCTAGAATGGACCTTGTTTGTCGATGGTTCAGCCAACATGAGGGGTACTGGCCTAGGCGTGGTACTAAAATCGCCACAGAGGGATAAGATAGTAAAGGCTATAAGTTGTGCATTTGAAGCCACCAACAATGAAGCTGAATATGAAGCCCTAATAGCTGGATTAAAGGTGTGTATTGACCTTGGTGTACAAAATCTAAAGGTACGTACTGATTCCCTTCTTATTTCAAATCAAGTAAATGGAGTCTATGCCTCAAAAATGATGCTTTATCTAGAAGTTGTCCAAAATTTAAAAAGTAAGTTTCGTAATTTTAATATTGATCAAATACCCAGGTGTGGACATGGGCCACGGGGACGCTTGGGAACAAGCGTTTGCATTTGTGGAGTCGCCACCAATTTATTGTGGAAAATTGGAAACCGTTCGAATACCTCGTGTCATGTCAAGACACAAAGTAGTGACATGAACATCAAGAACTCGTTACCCTTAGCATTCTATGTCTAGAATGACTCTCGTGGATGCCAATGAACACGGATGTTCACAGAGATCTGGAGTAAGGGGTGAGGGTACGTATTAAGAAGCTCTTTTGATCGAACACCTAATCTCGCCCGCCTCGATAGCATTGCATTGCATTGTACGGAGTAGCTTTATATGCCTCGATTCTTTATATTATATTTTTTTTTCTAATATTGACTTATGACTTTGAGGGTGGAGAAATTGATTTGATTTTGCCAAAATTGGTTCCAAACACCAATAATACTCGGGACGTACATACATTCATACACTATTCCAATTTCCGCATATCTTATCGACTTATCTACAAATCTACAGTGGAGTGTCGGGGTAAGAAATGTAACATGATGTAAATGCCATGCAGCATTTGCCAACTTACGTACTTTTGAATCATTGAATGTACTCCCTATTTATAAAGGTTAGGCCAATTAGCATATTACTACCTATTATGTTCAAAATTTTGCATTTTACTACCTAATATGTTCATTTATGCAAAATACAACCCAGAAAGTGCATAATACTCCACGGCTACTCCCAACTCGCCGGAAACTGTCTTAAACCCCTCTTAAGTTGTCTGATGTTGTCCCCTTCCCTCCATTTCTAAATTCAAAACCCAAATAATTCCAATCTTACCCCTCTTTTCCCCATACATTAAACACCTTAATTTCCCTCTCCTTCAACCTAATTAAATCATTTCCTCCATTATCATCTCCTCCACTTTCTTCTCCTTCTACTTCATTTCATTCCAGATTTGCAGTCAATTAGTTTATTTTTTTTCATCTCTTTTCTTTACTTGCGTTTCATCCTCCATTTTCTCTATTTCAATCTTCTTTCATTGTCTCTATTTCGATTCTTATTCCTCCATTTTCAAGTGGTACATGCCAATTATTATCCAGAAAAGCCCCAAATTTTACCAAGAAGAAAACTAAAATTAACTACTGTAGAAATCAATTAATTACAGTAAGCATGATCAAATGTCCAAAATTTAAAACAATAAAAGAAGCAAAAGGAGAAGAGGAATAATGTAAGAAAACAATCAAAAAAACTTAATTCAATAAGAAATGGATGATAATGGCGACGTCCTTCAATTTAAGCAATGATGATTGCGATTATTTGATTTGGGTTCAGCAATGGCGAGGGCAATGATGATTTTATGATTTAGGGTTTGGGGTGATGATGGTAATGGATGTATCATAATGGAGTTGGATTGAATGAGGGAGTTGGGGAGTGAGGTGAGTAATAGAAATGAGTTAATGGAGGAAGGGGAGTGATTAAATGGGAAGAAGGGCAAAATCGTCAAACAACATTACTCTTATAATCGCAGGTCACTTAAACCACCCTTAAGTAACTTTTCCGGCCATTTAGTTGCGATTTGCATAATTTTGTGCCGTTTTAGGTAGTAAAATGTATAAATAGGTATATTAGGTAGTAAAACACAAAACTTTGAAGATATTAGGTAGTATTTTGCCATTTATCCTAAAGGTTATAAGTAGAAAGTAGTCCCCATCTGCCAGGAACCTACCTTCTTTTCAAACACGTCTTTGACTTTCTTTACATTTTATTCCAAAATTCTCCTATTTTGAGTTTTTTGACTGCATCATTTTTTCTAGATTTCCCTAGGGCACCAACTTAGCTTACTGTAAGCTACCGTAAAATCACAAAAACTCTGAAGAATGTTTTTTTAATAACGTTATTGAGAGACCTTTCACATGATGAGTCAAGAGTTAAAATTCATTATTAAAATATTTTTTAAATGAAACAATTTTATTCTAAAATTTATAGTGAAACAATTACTACAAACTGCTATAGAATTATATGGAGTTTTTATATTGAATATGGAGTTTTTGCAAATATGTTCACTAATTAACAAATTCTAAATCAATTTGTCGGAATAACATTTCCATCTTATCAAAAGTCAGTTGGATGCAGGTGAAAATAAGATTACTCATTATTAACATTCAACAAAAGAAAAGTATTTTCTTTGCTTTTCCCCTTTTACTTTTGAGCTATTTTTTAAATAGCTCATTCAGCATGTTTCGAATGGCAAAAATTCAATTTTGTGATGGTACGATGGATCACCCATTTGCATACATTGCATTCCTTAATATTCGTGTAAATGAGACAACTCCAACGGCATTTGGCATGTGATAAAATGATAAACCTAGAGGCAGTATAGATGATGAGGAAGTTCTTGAATTATTCATCAAGGAAAACGTCTACATATATACAACCCTAGCTCATGTATGTTAGGTAACACAATCTCCTAAGGATAATCCTATTCCTAATATATAGCTAATAGAATCAAAATATACAACAAACATTGACCAATAATAATTACAATATCTTTTCACTCCCCCTCAAGTTGGAGCTCTTGGTAGTCCAAGTCCCAACTTGCGTTGAAGATGATCAAAAGCTTCACCTCCCAAAGCTTTTGTGAATAAGTCCGCAACTTGTTCCTTACTTCGAATATGAAGCGTGTTAATCGTTTTGTTCACCAAGTATTCCCGGACAAAATGACAATCTATCTCAATGTGCTTGGTTCGATCATGAAATACCGGGTTCCGAGCGATATGAAGTGCTGCTTGATTATCGCAAAATAAGTCTATGGGTTGTGTATGAAACACACCTAAAGACCCCAAGAAAGATTTTATCCAAACCAATTCACTTGTTACCGCTGCCATAGCTCTATATTCTGCCTCCGCGGTAGACTTCGCTACCGTCACTTGCTTTTTAGCACGCCACGACACCGGTGATCCTCCCAAAGAAACAAAATATCCACTTAAAGATCTTCTTGTTAAAGGGCAACTAGCATAATCCGAGTCACAATAAGCTTCTAATTGCAAGGTCGAATTCGCATGAATGATAATCCCCTTGCTCGGGTTCATTTTCAAATACCGAACGACTCGCATCGCTCCGTCCCAGTGTTCCTTTCTTGGTTCATGGACAAACTGTGAGAGCACATGTACAGCATACACGAGGTCTGGTCGTGTGATCGTCAAATAGACAAGTCTCCCTACTACCCTTCGATACTTCAATGGATCTTTCAATAATTCACCTCTTGCCAATGCGAGGTTGTGATGTTGCTGTATTGGCGTGTAAACGGGTCTTGTTTGCGACATCCCTGCTTCCTCAATTATTCCTAAAGCATACTTCCTTTAATTTAGGAACAACCCCTTTGAACTTTGTGCCACCTCAATGCCCAAAAAATACTTGAGCCTTCCCAAGTCTTTGATGCCAAATTGCTTGTCGAGACTACGCTTGAACGATGCACATGCTTCACTATTATTACTTACCACCAACATATCATCGACATATACAAGAACTCCAATGAAAAGTCCATTTTTGTTACGGGTAAATAATGAATAATCATCCCATGATTGAACGAAATCATGAGCTCGCAAAAAATCTGTCAACTTCGAGAACCAGTTTCGTGAAGCTTGTTTTAGATCGTACAAAGACTTTTGCAATTTACATACCTTGTTTCGATCTTCCCTTTCGAACCCTTGTGGAATGCGCATATATACTTCCTCTTCTAAATCCCCGTGCAAAAAAGCGTTGTTGACGTCTAATTGCTCAATTACCCAATGCTTAGCTGCTGCTACGGCCAATAGACATCGCACGCTCGTCATCTTTGCTACTGGAGCATATGTCTCGTGATAATCTATCCCCTCCACTTAAGTGAAACCTTGCGCAACGAGTCTCGCTTTGTACCTCTCGACTGTTCCGTCTGCTTTATATTTAATTTTGTAAACCCATTTACACCCAATTGGTTTCTTACCATTCGGTAGTGGTACAATCTTTCAAGTTCCATTACTTTCAAGAGCATCGATCTCCTTTCGCATCGCCTCTCTCCATTTTGGATTCTTTGCAGCCTCAAAGTAATATTGCGGTTCTCGTGTCTCATCAATGGCAGCCAAAAACTCCTTATGACTCCTGGAAAAACAATTAGTAACAACGTAATTGACTAAGGGATAGCGAGTACCTGGTCTTTTCGACTTTGATTGAGCGAGATGGCTGCTTCGTGGCGTGGGGTTTATTATTTGAGTCGACTTGCAGCTGTAATCTTTTCGCCAGTATGGCTCAAATTTCTGACGTGCCCCTCTGCCAAGCACCTCCTGTTCCTCCTCATTTACGGCTTCACTGTCATGACCTGCACTCGGTACTCCAGTTTCTGCTCGTGGTTCATCTGTCAAATGAAGACTCCCCCTTGTTTCGTGAGGTATGTCAGGGGTTTCAGTCAAGTCGTGACTCCCCCTGTTTTCGTGAGACACACTAGGAGTTTGGTCATCCTCTACCCCTTTATCATACCATTCCTCTGTGACCCACTCACTGTCAACAAGGTGAATATTTTCTCCATTCGAAACTGATTTTTCAAGTGAATAAGACAACTTATGCTCAAAAAATTGGACATCTCTTGAAATAATTAACTTCTTTTCACTTAAATCATATACTTTCCATCCCTTTTTACTGTGTGGGTATCCCAAAAATAAACACCGTTTTCCTCTTTCCCCAAATTTGTCCCGGGTTCGATCCTTATTGTGCACATAACAAAGACATCCAAACACCTTTATATTAGCAAAGTGTGGTTTCTCTCCATGTAAAAGTTCATATGGTGTTTTTCCGTCTAAAATGGGCGTGGGAGTTCTGTTTATTAAATATGCCGCTGTTAACACACACTCGCCCCAAAAAGTAATGGGTAAATTAGCTTGAAAACGCAACGCTCTAGCTTTTTCTAAAATGTGTCGATGTTTTCTCTCGACCCTTCCATTTTGTTGCGGAGTGTCAGTGTTACTTGACCTGAAAATAATCCCCTCTTCCTCATAATAATATTTCATTTGACCCGATAAGAATTCCGTCCCATTATCGCTTTGAATGATTTTAACACTAGTATTGTATTGATTTTTAACCATTTGGCAAAACACTCGTATTAACTCTCCAGCCTCTCCTTTATGTTTCATCAAGTATACCCAAACATGTCTACTATGGTCGTCAACAATTGTTAAAAAATAATGAGAACGCGACAAACTGGCTGTGCTATAACCTCCCCAAATATCACAATGGATCATACCAAACAAATAAGCACAACGTTTATTATTAAGCGAAAAAGGAGTTCGGGTTTGTTTAGCCCTAGAACACGCATCACAAACCTCACTGGTGTCCCAAACTAATTTATTGCCAACTAAACTTGAAAAATGAGATAAAACATTACTCGAAGGATGACCTAGCCTCGCATGCCATAACTTCGTCTCCTTCGAAACATCGACCTTTCCTGCTACAACCTTCTGCTCTTTCTTGAAATAATAAACCCCGTCACGCGCATCACCCCGTCCAATCTCCGTCTTCATAGACCGGTCCTGCATAACACAAAAGTCGGAGTGAAACGTTATTACGCAATTTATTTCCCTAATTAATTGTTCTACCGAAATTAAATCGCATTGCAAGGTCGGTACATAGAGGACATCTTTTAGCACGAAATTTTCGTTTAAAAACACTTCACCATGGTCAGTTGCTTCCACCTTCCTTCCATCTGGTAGTCCTACAATTGACTTTTCCATTTTTTTGATATTTTTCAAACATCCTCGTCGACCCGTCATATGGTGGGAACACCTACTGTCAATTAGCCATTCAACACTAATATCATTATTCATACCTGTCAATTTATCGCTACCTTCTGGGCTTGATGCTAGCAGGGAACTCACTTAAGAATAAGAAAGAGGTGAGAGGGGGTTTACCCTTTTGTTCGAGGCCTCCTAAATCGTTGGTGGTAGGCATAAGCCGACTTTTGTAGTCACGGTCTATTAAACTACAAAGTCAGCTTGTTCCTCAAGTGTCTGCACGTACCAATATGACTTACCTCCTTTTCATCCTTTTAATTGATTGACTAATTGACGCAAAACCTATACCAAAAAGTAGTTCACGTAGAAATGGAAAATATTTTTAATTGGTTCATTCCAGACCCTTATGCGTTCTATTTCCTCTGCATTAAAGGGGAAATTGGTCTGTGTGGTCGTCTCTTTTGCAGCGCTCGAAGTGTTGGCAGCATTGGCCTGGTGCGCTCCTTGCTGTCCGCGTCCTCCAGTCCTTCCTCCTCCTCTGCCAAATCTCCCTCTGCTGCTGCTTGCACCTCTACGCCCTCTGCCTCTTCCGCGCGCCTTTACGGCTTCATAACCGTGCTTGTCATAGCAAGTGTCTTCTGTGTGATAAAATTTACCACAATGCGTACACTGTGGTACGTCTTCTTCATCAATGGCACTTTGGTCTCCAAAAGTGGCTCTTCCTCGTCCTGCTCCATACGTCTTTACTGACATGGCAGCTTCATTTTTTTTCTTCTTTTTCCTTCATCATACTCATGTGCCTTTCCTCTCTCAGGACAAGTGAATATGCCCTAGCAAGTGAAGTGATGGTGTCTTCCATCAAAAGATTAGAGCGAAGGTTTCCATACAATTTCGAATCAAGTCCCATCAAGAATTGATGGACCTTCTCTTTTTCACGCTCCTTTGTCAATTCCATGGCTGCTCCACAAGTGCACGGCGGAACACGAGAGTAATTGGCAAGTTCGTCCCATATTATCTTGAGACGAGTATAATATTCTACCACCGACTCCTTTCCTTGCTTGCACTCGTCCAATTCTCCCTTCAACTGATGGACTCGCGGTGCATTCCCAGCCGCATAACGCTCACGCAACTCATCCCAAATCTCTTTCACGCTCCCAGAGAACGTAATACTTGCGTGTAACTTGTCCTCGATTGAACTTCGCAACCATCCCCTTAGCATGGCATTACATTGCCTCCATGCTACCAAATCAATATTGTCTTCTCCCTCATCTCCTGCTGGTTTTCCGACCTTCCCTTCGATAAATCCTAACTTATTTTTTGCGTCTAATCCGTTCTTGACGGCTGCAGCCCATAAATCGTAATTTTCCCCATTGAATTTGGTGGTTACGAGGGACATGTTAGGACTATCAGAAGGGTGGAGATAAAGTGGTGAGGACATGGGTATCACTCGTTTCTCATTCTCTTTCCTTCCTGAACTTCCGTCTTTCGTCATTCTAATTTGAGTTTTGTGTTTCTTGTTTGTATTGTTTTTTTTTTTTTTGTGTTTAGGTCTAGAACCTGCTCAAGATACCATGATAAAATGATAAACCTAGAGGCAGTATAGATGATGAGGAAGTTCTTGAATTATTCATCAAGGAAAACGTCTACATATATACAACCCTAGCTCATGTATGTTAGGTAACACAATCTCCTAAGGATAATCCTATTCCTAATATATAGCTAATAGAATCAAAATATACAACAAACATTGACCAATAATATTTACAATATCTTTTCAGCATGGGTGGTAATTACTCGCAAATTATATTTGGGGGCTGTATCTACTATCTAGACTAACAAACAATAGGTCTTGGTATAGACGGGTGGGGCGAACAGACGGATAAAGACCTCTAATAAAATGGGTAAGGGGGACAAGGTGGGGCACCCCTGCGCTTCCCACTTTATGGCAAATGGATATTTTGTAAGGAAAAATGGTATCTGTCTATACGTATAGACGGATAGTGTCCGTCTATAATGAGAATTTGTGACTAACAAAACTGATTTACCCTTTTCCTACAAACCTATGAATAATGAACCCAAATTTGCCTTAAATTGTCTTGAATGACTCGACCCGTACCCGACCTAACACATGAAAATCAATACCCAAGATTGACCTGAAATCGACTTGACCGACCCAATATATCCCAACCCAAATGTTTATTGCTTGCACATTAATTATCATCCATACATAGTAACTTGATAATAGTTGACATGAACCAGAAATGACCCAACCTAATCCGAACTCTGCAAATTCGAAATCGACCTAACCCGAACGTTCCCGACCCGATTCCCAACCTGGTTGATCCATTTGCCAGGTTTACTTACAACCTGAATTAAACCCCCGACTAAAATGTTTATTATCGCGTATTTAGTTCCATTATCCTCATGAGTCATGACCTCATATAACTTTGGTTGTTGGGATGGCTAACCCGAGTCCCACATTGGAGAAGAAGAGGAGTCTTGCCTAATTTATAAGAGACCCACAACTCTATTAGTTATGAGGCCTTTTTGGAAGGAATCCAAGAACAAAACCGTGCGAGTTTAGCCCAAAATGAACAATATCATACTAACGTGACGGAGTAGTGGAGGCAACAGTCCCAACAATAACAACACATCTTGAAGTACGTGAAACCAAATTAACCCGATCCAAAATGAACATTTCCATTAGGCATATTTTTCCAAAATCGGAGGCTTGACAAAGAACATATCTTTGCCATGTAAAAAGCAGACACAACTTTAGAAAAAGAAAGATAGCACTCATTTACGGAGTACTAATAATTGTATAGTTAGTCTTGCTGAAGACGGGTCGGAGTAAGTGACGGATAATGTCACTCACAAAACGGATAGGGGGACAAGGTGGGGGCACCCCATGTGCTTCTCTCTCTCCCCTCTATTTGGGTCATTTGTGAGAGGAAATGGTATCCGTCACTCCAAAGTGACGGATACGTGCCGTCTTCAATGAGATTTTGTGATAATTGTAATACTACTCCATAAGAAGCTGGAGAACAAGTTGAACAAGTCCCCACCTTTGAACATTCATACTATCAGCCATTAATACAGTATATCAGCTACCCACTTTCAGTAAATCTCAGACACCGTCTTCCACTAATTTAGTAGGAGACATAATAGGAAAAAAATAAATTTAGTGGGTCCTTCAGCCCATCATGTGAGAAGTCTCTCAAGAACATTATTGAGAAACCGTCTCTCTGAAGTTTTTGTGACCCACTTTTCACTATCACTTCCCCAATCCTATATCATTCACACACTCTTTTTCGTATTCTTTTACTATGTTGATCTTCTTTCATAATAATCTTCAGACTTATTCAAACCTTTCTACAGTTATTGATAATAATAATGGCGGCTTCATTTACTGTTTACATCGTTTTTACTGTTTTTGTTATTTGGGTTTTACTTGCGGAATTTGGGTCTTGTAGTAATGATGATTGTCAGGGTCAGCTTACTGATGCTCATGAAGGTAGTTTTCTATGTTGGTTTTTGGAATTATGAAATGGGTTTGTCTTTTTGTGAGTTTTTGTATTGGATAGTCAGTAGTGGAATTAGGATTTGAAGTTATAGGAGGCGAAGTTGTATGACATTTGACATTATTGACAATAAGTTACCCTCTCCGTCCCAATTATTTGTTTACCTCCGATTAAAATACTCCTTACAAAGAATAAAAATAGTACGGGGTAAGACAAATGAATGAGACGGAGGAAGTATTGACTGTTTTTAGTTAAATGGTAGTTTGATTATGTGTCTGTGAATGTTAATACTTTATTTTGAAGTTGAATATCATTCATTTTAGTATGTGGGTAGTTAGAAGATGAGCTAATGAAGGTCAACTGTTTGATAAAATGTCTAAATGAAAATGTTGTCTATGTTTTTTAGTGTGTTTTGTTGAGTGTAGTGTATGGCGACTACTTACTCATTTACTAGTTTAAACTCTTGAGGGTTTTGTATGTATGAACCGTCTTAAATCCTATACCTGAATATCGCGTTATATTGGTGTTGGTGGTGGTTGTTTTTGTTGTTGCTCTCATAAGAGAAGTTTATTCAATCCCTGAATAATATCCTTAATTTGTGAGATGAGCAGCTGAAGTTTGTGTAGTCGGAATGTGAGACCATGATGGTCGGCTTACTGATAGATGAACCATCTCAACCAAAACCTTAAGGTGATGGTTGAGGTTCAATAATTATATTTATTTCCTATTACGCCCCCTAACTCGAATGCCCATTTGGCTCGAAGAGTGGTTAGTGCACAGGCTTCTAGAGTTCTAGACCTTCCTAGGCCCTACTTGATATTACGATGTCAAAACTATGGCTGTTACATTTGCTTTTGATTGGGTTATGTTGGATGAAAAACCTCATGACTGTTGAATATTCGGCTTAATTCATAGTTTGATCATATAGGCCAGAACTCAAAACTTGAAAAGTTCTTGTGATGCAAATGTGTTAATCTAAACGTGAAGAAATATTTGCTTTTATTCTGTCTTGTAGTCTTAAACATGAATACTTATTGTTTATGCAGTGGAAGCTCTTCAGGAAATAGCCAAGGAGCTGAAGAAAAATGATTGGAACTTCAAAGAAGATCCATGCTCTAGAAAAACAACTTACAATAGTTGGTTTACCAGAAGTGACCCAGCTAACCCAAATTATGTTAATCAAATAAACTGTAGTTGCATCCAAGGCAGTTTTCGCTTGTCTAATATGTAAGTTGCTTGTATCATTTATGGGTCCTTCTCGTCAGGCTGTATATTGAGTGCATATAATATGGCAGTAGTATGACTATGATGATCGGTTGTTCACGACTTATCTATTCAAAGACGAAGTTTTAACTAGAGCGAGGGTCAACAGTCATAATTGGCACCTTTATCTGCGATAAATTATCCTTGGACTTAGTGAACATTGGCTGACATTTATATTATTCACTCTTCGGTATCCAAATAATTTGACTTTGACTGCCAAAACCTTTTGCTTGAGCACAGTCAGTAAACTAGGAGTAAGGAGATAACTAATAACTAATGCAACTATGCATGGCGTAGAGGGTGGAATCCCATAGCTTCATGGTAGTCAACCATGGTATCTGGAAATATGACTTTTAATCTCACAGCAATCATATAGAGTAGCTTAAATAATTTATCCCTTATGATGAAAAGTAGGATTATGATCGAGTCGGTAAAATTCGATAGCTAATGGTTTTAAGTCACCCAAAAGGCCGTTGTATAGGTGTAAACTTGTGAGTTAGTTGGTGCCGTACTTTATTGTCAATATATAACTATAGGACCTTATAGCAAAAATTGAGATGGCCTTAAGACTCTTAATGATTGAATCTTAGCCAGGCACTCTACATGTTCATGCCTTTCATTCATATGCATTCAGCAAGCTTTTATTTTAATGAAATTATAGTTTACTTCAAATATAGAGTATCAAATATGATACTTTGCTTCATATGAGTATTACAAACTTTTGTTGTGAGTTCACTCTTATCCGTTTGCTGACTTTTGATTGGCTTCTTGTTGTGAGCAGATCTTTAAAAGGTCAAAATCTTGATGGTGTTCTTCCAAAATCTCTAAAAAAATTGGCCTACCTCCATACAATGTAAGCACAATCATCATTTTCTAGTAACTCAAAGGAATAGCTGTTATCAGAGAAGTAAGACTAGTATCAGTTTCGCATTCACACTACACTCATGAGTCATGACTAACCATTCTTCATTTTTGCTAGCGCCCTGTCGAGAAATCTTCTAAGTGGAACGATACCAGAAGAATGGGCTTCCATGAAGTTGGAATATTTGTATGCAACATCAATTAATTGGTCCATTTATTGATTTAGTCAAGTGTGTTTGACATATTAGTAATATAATGTAGAACTGCTGCAGGTCTGTTATGATCAATCGGTTATCTGGTCCCATTCCAGAATATCTTGGGAATATCACCACTCTCACATATTTGTATGTCTCGTCACTCAATAATGTCAGCCGTGAAATTATCTTCAAATTTGTTTTTTTTTTTGTATATTCGTACACATGAATCCTCAGGAGCATGAATCCTCAGGAGCATTGAGAGCAATTCTTTCTCTGGAACTGTTCCTGCAAAGCTGGGGAAGCTGGTTGGACTACAGAGTTTGTATGCAACTGTGCTTTCACTATTTTATAACAATAACAGTAGTAGTCATAAGGATTATTAATGTTTAATTGTATACTTCAACTATTATAGTTATAATATAATTACTGCTGCTGCTACTACAATATGAAACTAAAATATTTACATTTCTTATAAAAAAATCTGGAAAAAAAATACATTTACAACAAAAAGAATTTTTAATAAAAACAAGTATAGTCAATGTAGCGTCTGAAGGACCGCATAAAGTCAAATGGAAAGGTCAATGCGAAAAGGAGTAATTATATAGCTGTCCAACTGTCAATTGAATTCCTCTAATTTTTGAATGTCTTTTGATGTTTGCTTCTTGCTTGATTGCTAGAATTCTTAGTGATAACAACCTTACTGGATACTTGCCATTCCAGCTAAAGAAACTTGCCAATCTAACTGAGCTGTGAGTACTGCTTGATGCTTCACTCATACCCAGTTTCAACTCTCATATATGATCATTTTATAACTTTGAGCTATTTCAAACAGATCTAAATTAATTTTACGTTTTTTGGTTTTACTTTTTCACGGTCCACAATCAGGAGGCTGAGCAGTAATAACTTTAATGGATCAATACCCAATTATTTCCAATGTTGGAAAAACCTTCAAAAGCTGTAAGTCTTTCCTACCTGCATACATGAAAAGTAGATTTTTATGATGCTGTCTCTTAATGTATCTGAGTTTTGCCATGGCAGAGAGATTCAAGGTAGTGGCTTTGAAGGACCAATACCATCTAGTATTTCCTTTTTGGTCCAATTAATAGAACTGTAAGTGACTACGTACTTTTACATGTTCAAAATTTTGGGATGTGGGATCCCTGGAATAATTTGACTCAATCTTAGAATGGCTTGTGCAGAAGGATCAGTGATCTGAATGGAGAAGGTTCCCTGTTTCCATCACTAGAAAAGGCGATAGCAGTAACACGCTTGTGAGTTACATAATCTTATACAAAGCTTTTAGTGGAAACTGTATAGCTGGTGTCTTTACCATTATATTTACGAATCACTATTCTCGCATCTTTGAACTGATAATACCTCTTTTGACTGTGTTCATTTCCAGGATGTTAAGGAGCTGTAAACTTTATGGATCTATTCCTAATTATTTATACGGCATGACAAAATTGAAAACTTTGTATGTCCCTTCCCTCTTTTCAGCTCCCTCTTCTATCTTGTAAAATATTATACTGTCTGCATTTGCTAATGGCACACGACTGAAAAATATCCGAGTCTCCCTGGTTTAATGCATTAGCAGTTGTGAACGCTGCCTATTTTGCATTGGGGAAAGGTTGGATATGTCTGGTCCCCCTGCCACAGTTGGGACAGGAGCCTTTTGAAAGGCACTGGGGAAATTACTAATGATGATAATGATATGATATAAGTGATATTTGACTAGAAGTGATTTTAAATGAAACTTTTTGTTTTATTTCTCAATGGTGTGCTGTAATTTTATCTAATATGAAAGAGAAAAGGAAAGCTGTTTTCATAGGAAGTACTCCTTCCAATCCATTCCAAACTTGCCATTAACTTTTGTAAGTCAAACTTGTAAAATATTGACCGTGATAATATTTAGTCAAATAAAAAAATTGACTAAATATTCTTAAACTATTTTGTCAACATATAAAATTATAGTAACATCGTTTAGACAGTGAAAAGTCAAATGGATTGTTTAGAACGGATTGGAGGAAGTAACTCTTACGAAGTATTTTATTTGGCTGTGTGTGTTGAAGAACTACTTTTAATTAAATGTAACTTCTGATGAGATCTGGTTTTGCCATTTTGTAGGGATCTCAGCTTTAACAGTTTGACTGGGTTAATTCCAGATCATCTTCAATATTTGTCAAAGATGCAATATATGTGAGTGAAAACTGTATTTTAATGTGTATGTAAGATGTCTTTGGCTGTATTTTAACGTAATTTTACACTTGAAAGGAAAATATTCATGTTCTGCTTTCCTCCGTCACCGTAATCAATTAAGAAAGGTAGTTAACCGATAGTTGGGTTAATAAAGAGTGTAGGATAAAGAAAGTGTTGAACGAGCTAATAAAAGAAGCCTTTGATCAATGTATTTACGTATAAGACATCATACTCCCTTTGCCGTCGAGAGACTTGTCACTCTTAAGAGACCATATCGTAAAAGTTCCCTGACTTTGTCCACCTATATGGCTATATAAACATGGGAGATAACTTAGCATCTGATAACACTTTATTTTCAGTTTCTTTGACTGGCAACTGAAACTACCAAATGCCGGAAGTATACCATAGGATGTTGGTATGACTTCTGCTACTCCAGTACGAAGTATATAATTAGAAACAAAGTTGACCTATATCTCATTGTGCATTCTGAAATTTCGTAGATTTATTTAGATTTTGGTATATATGATTTCCGTGTTACAGACTTACAGTTATTTTTTAATTTTTAGCCTAGATTTGCGCATAGAATTATGGGACTTGTTCCATACTTCCATTTTGTAAAGAGGTCTTGGTGTTTACTATAAAACACCCGTTTCATTAGTTATTGGTGGGATTTGTTGATGAGTAGGCTTGGTCATTGTTAGGTATCTGACAAGCAATAAACTAACTGGTCATATTCCAAGCTGGATCACAAACAAAGATGATAGCAGGTTTGATCTTCTTACTTCTTCAATTCCACCTGCCTTAATTTTGCGATTGTATTGATTACGTGGATGTATAGACCAGTCTAAAGAGTGAACTGTGGAGTTTCCTGTATTAGTTATGGATGTCAGTAGTATTCAAGTAATTGACCTCCCAGGAAGACTTCGTTATGTATGCATGAATCCATAATGAAAGTCTGTCTTGGATAAAACTTTTGAATTTCAAAAATATACATGATGACACCTACTTTTCAATTATAGGATGGCTAATATAGGATGGCTGAGTATGAACTTAGGTCATAATGAGCGAATTAAACTGTTGCGGTCATGATTTTATTTGTTATCAACTTATCAACAGTGCGTCAGTGCCCTCCTCCCTTTAAAATCAAATTTTGGGAAAACATTGTTGTGGACATGCCTTTTGTATTTCTTTAATTTGATGTTTGTACTCATGATATCTTAGAGTAAACATTGTTGTGGACACAGCCTGTGGAGTTCGTTAATTTGATGTTTTTGCTCAGGATATCTTAGAGAGACTAACTCTTGTAATTTGTGCTCCCAGCCACTTTGATCTTTCATACAACAATTTTAGTAGGAGCTCCGCGCCATCTTCCTGCAACAAAGATACCCTGTGAGTACCAAACACCCTTTGGTTTTCTCTTCTATCACATTCTGAGAATTGATTATAAATTATTTACCCATTAAAAGTTAAACTTGTATTGTTTTCTTCAGAAATTTATACCGAAGTTTTTCAGGAGACCAAGAACTGTAAGCTCAACGCTGTTTTTTTTACATTGATGGACAGCAAGTCCTTCTGTTTATGTACATAACTTCACAACTTATGTTTTAAATTCATGAAATAATTATGCAGAAAATCAAGCGTGTGCCTGAAGAATTATCATTGCAAAGGTGGCTATTATTTTTTATTTCATGGGATTGTAGTAAATGATCACAGTCTAATCGAACCCATCGGGTTTCTCTTTCTCAATTATATTGATGGGCTTGCACTGTTTGTTTCGTCACAATCAGCAGTCCCAAATCATTTAAATAACAAAAACAAGTACTCCCTCCGTCGCAATTTTATTGCCCCCATTTGACTTTGATGGTCAAACAATGCCAACTTTGACCATTTTTTTTGTCACAAATCACAATATACTATTTCTACCACTTCTTAGAAATGATATTATGAAATGGGGACAATAAATTGTGGTGGAGGCAGTAATATATATTTCTATATTTCCATCCCTGCTCATGCCCTGTTCAGGCTCTACCATTTCATCTAATTCTGTAAACTCCCTTATGAACTCTTTTTTCCATGTACATCCAACCACTTCCCACATAATGCCAAGCAAAGACTAATATAGTTGTTAATTTGTCTGTCTTAATTATAAGATGATCGTTAGAGGACGGAATATTGTGCTCCATGTTGGTCCATTGACACTTATCGCATGCATACCTTATATTTGTTTTTTTTTTCCCTGAAGCTCGGTATTCACTGCATATTAACTGTGGTGGAAAGGAGACTACAGTTGGAAAGACATCTTATGAGGAAGATGATGAACCTGGAGGATCTGCAAAGTTTGTTCCCAAAAAGGCAGAATGGGGATTTAGCAGCAGTGGATGGTTCTGGTTGGATAAAACTCTTAGTAATTATTTAATAGACACCACCTCTCTTCCAAAAACGAGTGACTCGAAGCTGTATATGGACGCACGGTTGTCAGCTACATCTCTGACATATTATAGTAGTTGCTTAGGCAAAGGGAACTATAGTGTGAAGCTTCACTTTTCTGAGATAGTTTTTGTTAATAACTCTTTCTACGGTCTTGGAAGACGGAGATTTGATATTTATATCCAGGTAACTGTTTGCAGGCTTGCAGCTATTTGATATTTATATTTCTATTTTTCTGAAACGGCCTCTCAACAATTTAAGGGTCAGATCTTGTAAAATCTAAAAATTCCCCCCTTTCGAAGAACCCTTGTCTCATTGTGGTTCCATTATTTTATTTTTTTTGGTGACGAGGGGTTGAATCCCCCCGGGCCCATGCATTCCCGCACCACCACATGGACCATGTAAGCCACCCCCTTCGGGGGCTGCAGTGGCCAAGTGATCATCGCCCAGCTGGTAGTCGAACCCGGGACCTCTCAACTCCTGCATTTTTGCAAGCTTCAAGGTTTAACCCGGCTACCACTGGACTAACACCACTTGGTTTTGTGGTTCCATTATTGATTCACTACGTTATCAGTATATCCATTCTTGGATTATACACGGGGAAAGAAGTTCTGGACTTTAGTGATTAATATTTGGGCCAAAACAATGTTTCCATTTCTAATGGAGCCAAAAACTCAATATTATTTGGCTCTGGATGATGTTGGAGAGGGTAAAATAGCTCACGAAAATGATTGCCCTTCTTTTTATTCTAAAGTAAGGAGTCATCTGATTCAATTTTCGTTATGGGTCCTCCAAAAAAAGTCTCTCTGTGCTTTCATCACTTAAAACTCAAGTGTAAGGCTATGTACATTTAACCCCCTTACTTCTCTGTTGTATATGTTGAAGCGTTGGGGACTTGAGGTAATGTTGTCGAAGTTGTATTTGGGCCATAGATCTGGAATTATAAGTGATTAATAATCTTGCTTCAAAAAATTCTTCCCTCGTAATATGGTAGTGATCCAGAGTCCGTATCCCAATACTAATTTAATGCTGTAACTGAAGTTTTTTTTTTTCTGCCAAAAATCAGTGAGAATGTTGTGTAATGTTCTTGCAGGAAAAGCTTGTTCACAAGAATTTTGATATTGTAAAGGAAGCAAAAGGGGCCAATAAGGTTGCAGTTAAGGTATATCAGCACATACCAGTTAGTGGTTCAATAGAAATTCGCTTCTACTATGCTGGGAAAGGGAGCACAAAAATTCCAGAAAGAGGAACATATGGTCCACTTATTTCAGCTATTTCTGTTGAATCTGGTAATTTATGTCTTTTTTTATAGTTGTTATCCTTTATGCTTTCTGGATTTTGTACCATGATAGTGCCTAAAATTGTAAAGTGGAACTGGTGTATAACCATTTCCTCTTATATGTTCGTCCAAATTCTGTGTCGGTGACATTATACTTTGTTCTAGTAAATGGCTCAATGCTGAGTTGATGTTGATAAAATAAAAATCTTCATGTACTTTTCACAGTTGGCAATTCAGATTTAGAAAGAACATAAAACAATAGTCTTAAAAATATTGTAATGAGCATAAGTCTAGTCAGTTACGTATTGTTCTTCTTCTTTGCAGAGTTCAAACCTCCTTTTGATGTAGAGAAGATTAAAAGGATTTTAATCGTAGGCGCATCTTGTTTAGCATGCCTCCTTACTATTGGATTTTTTGTTGGTTGGTGGAAGCACCAGAAAAATGACATGGCATCAAGAGAACAAGGTAATTTGCTCTTCACACTTTCATTTACTGCATTTGTTGATTTTTATTTCCCAATTGCAAGATTACAACAATTTCAAAGAAGTAATGGCATCTTGACTTGGGTCAGTTTGTCTTTTGATCGGATGGAAAGCAAATCTGTCTGAGCTTCTTACACCGTAAAGTAGCATTCGTTCAAGATTTAATCTTGACTCAGTGTTCATTATAAGTCATTTGGAGACACACTCAGTATTTTCAACACACAGGAGTGTAGTCTGCCCACTGCTCCTAAGGGGGATTTTTGAAGGATTCAAGTAATGTTGCTGTTATACTGAATAGCAAGAAAGTCTGTGAATTTGACTAACCACTGCTCAACATTAAATATCATTATAAGAAGTTCAGAACATAAAGCAACAGAAGCAGTTCTATAGTTGAATACATACAGATCTATAAAGCCCTTCGTATTTTAATATTCATGTTTGCATATTTTCATCAATTTACTCCTGGGAAGTCACTTACAGAGTTACAGTACTATTAATGAAAATGACAAGTCTTATTAGTTATTAGTGTGGAAATGTGAAAATAATTTAGGGAGAACTTAATTTGCTGCTTTGAGTGCCACCACTATTACACTGCTTATCTCTTCTTTCACTGTGCGCAGTTCTGGCAGGACTTGATCTGCAAACTGGTTTGTTTACATTTAAGCAACTCAAAGCTGCCACCAACAACTTCAGTGATGATAGTATAATTGGACAAGGTGGTTTTGGATCAGTGTACTTGGTATGTTTTACAACTTTGGGTCATTGGAAAAAATTTCTCATAATTACAGATAATTAATGCTTTCGATATGAATAGGGAGTACTGCTGGATGGAACACATATTGCCGTGAAACAACTTTCATCCAGATCAAAACAGGGGAACCGGGAATTTATAAACGAAATAGGGATGATTTCTGGCTTGAACCACCCAAACCTTGTTAGGTTGTATGGATGCTGTGTTGAGGGTAACCAGTTGTTCTTGATATATGAATACATGGAGAACAATAACCTTGCACTCGCATTGTTTGGTAAGTGGTAACTCCATGGCTACATCTAAAATCTATTGTCCTCACCAGATGTCACCTTAAATCACTAACTTCAACTATGTAAAGATACAGTGAAATTTTCATACTGTATTTATGAATACCGTTTTTATATACTGTGAAAGAATGTTGGTCAAAGTCGTCATAACTTGATCACCAAAGTGAAATTGGGAAAATATGAATGGGATGGAGTATTTATACTGAGCTTTATGTTGCATATGGTATTTTTTTTTTGCACAAAATTATTCCAAAAACTCCGTCTGTGAGTGTTTTCGGGCATTCACTGCCCGTCCCAAGCCCGGATAAAGGAGGAGGGTTGCTGTAGGTCTGTGGCAGCAAGCGTAAAAACTTAGTCACATTGGACATGAATCGGAAAATTATTCCAAGGTTTGTTAGAACACGGAAAGATTATATTGTTGGGAAATAAATGGTTACATAATTGAAATTGCAGATAATATTCAGCTGATGTTGGACTGGCGTACTAGACAGAGAATCTGCATTGGTGTTGCGAGGGGTTTGACGTTTATGCACGAGGAATCCACAATAAAAATTGTTCATAGAGACATCAAGGCTACAAACATACTCCTCGATGGGGACCTTAATGCTAAGATCGCGGACTTTGGATTGGCCAGGCTTGACGAAGAAGAGCATACCCACATTAGCACCAGAGTTGCCGGAACAATGTGAGCAGAATCATCTCTAGTCTTAACTGTTACGCCGTACTATTTTCTTGCACACTGTATATATGTATCCTTTCAGTGCTTCATTGCTAGTTTATCTTTCTCATTTATTTGGACTCGTTCCCAAATCTTAGGGTAGGAATGATTAGGTGATTGAAGCATCATAAGCATACGCATATTATTTATTTTTCTCTTGATGTTTAATTAGCTTCATGGAAATGAACCCTGAGACACAATGGCGTGGTTCTTGCGGCCTTGTGTGTATGGCAGGGTATGGTGGTTGGATGGATGCAACCTTACCCTTGTGTGTGTAGAACCTAAATTTTGTTTCCGGATGACCCATAATGAAAGTCACATCTTTAATTGCACGGACGAGAACACTTTACAATATAAGAAACACAAATAGTTTAGTGAGACATTTTGCTTTATTTCATAGCGAATTTTAACATTTGATATAACTAAATTTGACTATTAATTTTGAGTTTTTTCTTTATCAGAGTATGTATGCATGGAATCCAAAAAAACGGGTTTTTGCTATTTGTACAATAATTTTTTTTTTCTATAATACAAACTGAAGTTTGATCAACTAGCTTTGCTGCCATTTGATTTCGAGTCTCTCCCCCCTCTTTTTTCTGTACAAAAAGAATCACTTTTTGAAAGGATATTGTCATGCACATGAATTATTAGAAAGTTCTAATATGGTACTATTCCGATTTATAGTCCGAGTGTATAATATCGTTGAGATGGTTCCTATCTTCACAGAGGATACATGGCACCGGAGTATGCATTGTGGGGCTATTTGACTTATAAAGCAGATGTCTACAGCTTTGGGGTTTTAACATTAGAGATTGTTGCTGGTAGAAGCAACACCAAATTTCGGCCGGATGACAACTATTTCTGCCTTCTCGATTGGGTAAATATATTTCAAGCTTTCTTACTCTCTAATTCTGGAATTTCCTATACTATTCAAAGGATGACACCAAGCTTCTTATATTTATTGACCTAAACTCCTTGAAATCCAGATTGTCCACTTTTTAGTTTCTTCAGATATTTTTGGGGAAATCTCCTGTGGAAAAAACTTGCATTTTCAAAGGGATATTTTTAAGGAACTCTTCTGTGTGACTATTCACATTGTTGCGTAAATATTTCAATACGGGTTTAGCGAACTCAAGTAACGAGTATCACCCTTGTTTGACTTTGTCAATTAACTTAGACGATCCCCTTCTAGTTTAGCTTACCTTTCGTATGAGAAGAAAATGATTTTAATGTCATTGATATGTGGCAGAGCATGAGTTTAATCCGTAACTTGTGTCAATTCAGGCTTTTGCCTTGCAACAACAAAAGGGCAATCTAATGGACTTGGTGGATCCAAAAATGGGGAGCAACTACAACAAGGATGAAGTACTAAGGATGATCAAGGTTGCCTTATTATGCACTAATCCATCTCCGACTGTTAGGCCGACAATGTCCGAGGTAAGGAGCATGCTTGAAGGTAACATGGTTGTACAAGAACTAACCCTGGGCCCGAGTATGCTCCAGAATGACTGGCTCGCTCAAGTATCGAAAAAGAGCCAAGACATGATGTCCGATAGAGAGACTATAAGCCTTGTTAACTCTGCTGATCCACTCATGGAGGAGGATTAACCCTTCAGCTCAGTGAGTCAGTGATCATCACCTTACTTCCATCTCCTCATTATCTTATGGGATATTTACACAGACCCTCAATTTTTCGACTTTTTACATGGTACCCCTACACTTATTAAAACATACATGGTACCCCTAATTGTTGTCATTATCACTAAATGTACCCCTAAACTTTATTTTCCGTCAATTAAACTCAGTTTTAGGCGTTAAATGATTACTTGGACGCGTAACCAAGCTTGACATTACCATCCCATGACATAAGGACTCTATTAGGCTCAATATCCATATTTGGACGTGATAATTTGGCAAGGGTACACTTAGGGATAATGACAACAATTAGGGGTACCATGTATGTTTTAAAAAGTGTAGGGGTACCATGTAGAAAGTCGAAAAATAGAGGGGTACCATGTAGAATATCCCTTATTTTATTGTACAAAGTACTATATCATGGTTTCGATCACAGCCGGTGTTATAAACTTCTACTGTCTAATCTTATCAAAATCAATAAATTTTAGTCCTGATGATCTCAAAAGCCTTTACCTTGGTTTTGTGATGTAAAATCATTTAGAGGTATTTGTAAAGGTATATGGCTATGACTAGCACAGAATGACTCTTGACTCGCGGGGAGTTCTATTCGTTAGGCAACCTGGAATTAATCTCAAATATGAGGCGATTTTACATGTTACGCTAGTCTAGTTTAGTTGCTGTATATTTAGGTACAGTATATAACATCATCTTGATTCAGTTCAAAGACTATATATCAGATGCAGTACAATTGATTTGGGTAGTTTTTGAATTTTTATAATAAAGTTTTCGAGTTTTGTTTGCAAGGTTGTGAGTTTTATTATAAAGTTTCCGAAGTTGTTTAATTAAACATTAAGCTAAAAAGTTACAATGTAGCTTAAAAACTATATAAATAAATTCATTTAATTTTGAATTTTAGCATCAAAAAAATTAAAATGTAATTTATAAATTTTAAATGCTCGCAAAAAACACATTAAACTCAAATGCTAAAAGGTTTGATGTAATACATCAACACAAATTCTCATTGAAGACAAGCACTATCCATCAGAAGCTGAAGACGAATAGTGCCCTTCTTACAATATACATCAATTGCATGTTCCTTTTTTCCATCATACACTGGTGGAATAGTGGTCAATAATTTCTGATATCTCAATAATTGTGAATATTTTATTTTTCTTGACATGTGTTGAATCAATATTGATGTACGATTTAGGGCAGAGCAAAAAATTCGATTATCTAAACTGATCTGATATCCGATCCGTATCCGATCCGAATGTTTGGATATCCGATCCGAAAGTTAAGTTTGGTTTGGATATCTGATCCGAAATCTTTGGTTTTGGTTTTGGTTTGGATATGGATATTAGAATTAAAACATTTGGATATCCGATCTGATCCGAAACTATAGTTTTCTAGTATAATTTCGAGAAAATAAAATTTTATTTGATATAACAACTTAATTAATGTTTAAAATATTAGAGAATATCTAGGTGATACTTAAATTTTATGTCGAGAACATTGGAATAAGAATACTACAGAAAATCATCATGTAAGACTATGAATATAATCGTGTTTCAAACTTAATTTTAAAGTAAATTCAAAAGTATGGATATCCGATGGATATCCGCATCCGATCCGATTATTTTGGATACCCGAACATTGGATATCCGAAACATTTGGTTTGGATATTGGATATCTAATTTCAGGATTTTTAATATGGATATTCGATCCGAACTAGCACTTTGGATCAAATACCCGATCCGTACTCTGCCCTAGTACGATTAATAAAATTGAAATAACACCTAAAATAATTTTCAAAAATAATTAAAACTAAGTTGATTTTTGGCTTAAATGTTTAGCCGACAGACAGCACAACCCCAAAAATTATATACTTCTAGAAATTAAAGTTATGTCAATATTTGGCCTTAACATCACTTAACATAGTTTTTACGGAGTATATAAGTGATTTGGGGTTATAGAACCAACCAGCCCAGACCATCTTTCTTTATTGCAACCAGGGTAGATTGAATGCTGTCTGCGAATATTAACCTTAGACACCGAATTCAGTTGGTGAATGTCTTAAGGGTAAACCAACCAGGCAACCATGGCATTTCGGTACTTGAGACTGATGCTGAACATGTGATTCAACATACAAGAGGAATGCATAACACTCATTTCCAAAACACTGTTAATTAATCCATTAAACCCGCGATAGCAATGCATCAAAGGCCAAAAGAACAAATGGAAAGTCCGATAAACAAATCTACTTCAAAGCAAATAACTGCTAAATTCCGATTTAATTCTGTACAAATTAAACAATCAACATTACAGCAAAAGAATGCAACTACAGAGATCAGCTATTCCGAAAAAGGCTTCAAAGCAGGGAAAAACGGAAAACAAAGGCACATAAAGAATTGACTACAATTTACAAGTTCTATTCAAGATAATTTCAAAAAACGGTAAAGCTGTAAGAACAATTAGACTAGAACTCGCAATAGGGATTAAAGATGCCAGTACCTCAGTAAGTGTCCAATGTTGCAGGACTGTCGTTTTGAGTAGCATTGCCACTTGTTCTTCTCCTTGCTCTTGGGAGTATTAAAGGTGTACAGCATAACACGGTGAATAGCAACTCCAAAACAAATAACATCATACTAAGCCATACAAATATTGTTTTCCTCCAGGACCATAAGATCCTTTTCAGGAAACCGAGTTCAGATTCAACATGTATAAATGCATCATATACTTCAGGAATTCCACCTCCCGTCCCAAATTCTGCTCTTTGTTCGATTGCCACCTTCAAACAACCTGTAGGGACGAGAGATTCCGTGTAGCCTCTAAACTTTAAGGTTAGAGTTTGGGTTTCTGACACGTAACCAGCGACAAGAGGAATAATTTTGAAGAATGTTAGGAACAGTCGGAGTGGTTCACTTCTGAATCCCAGCATGCATGGGTGGCTTATACTTGCTAATGATTTACCATTTTCTGACAGAAAGTCTACCCTTACCTGTGAAAATAGCCAAAAACTTGCTGAAATCTTCAAAAAAGCGATTATGATTTCAGTTATGCATATCCTACCGTTCTGAATCTGTAATCTGAAAACTCCTCAAAAGCAATAAAACTCCCCTCCCTTTTGCCGTGTGGACATAGCTAACACACCATTAGGGAACCAAGTAAATTTGTGTTTTGTTTTCTTTATTGTGCTTATTTATCTTTTCTCGCATATGTCATAACAAGTTCTTATTTATCTTTTCTCGCATCTGTCATAACAAGTTGTCAGATGTAGGCTCCGCAGATGCAGCCTTACCCCTGTGTTAGCAACACATAGAGGTTGTTTCCGAATTATTGAAGATGAATAGCATGTTAGTATCACAACAGCATTCAATAAATCTCTGATTTATACGTACATAGTACATTTATCGAGCCACAATCAATGTCTAGATAGAGTCAAGCATGACTAGCAGGTGGTTTGCAGTACCATCAGTCAATATTATGCATCTTCAAAGTTCAAACTATCAAAGACTATTAGGAATATATTGATAGATAGCGATATTATCTCGGCTCATATTTGACCAATGCAATAATACAGAACGTTCTGTATTATTGCATTGGCCAAGTCGGAATATATAATTACATAGATGGGCTCATATAATATGGGCCGAGATAATATCGCTATCTATCAATATATTCCTAATAAAGACAATAAAGAGCCAAAGAAGTAAGCTTTCCTGTAAATAAAGCAAATCAATATACCTGAAAGATTCCTAAATTTCGATTGTAATCAGACTCGGGCACAACCAATGTAACAGTAGCCTGCAACTTATGATTAGGAAGTATAACCCTTCCACTACCTCCAACACTAACTTCATTAACCTTCTCACCATACTCGTCACTCCGACAACTAGTTATCGACACCAAAGCTTGAGGCTTGCTTTTCGTGTAGTCGAAATTCAGTGGTTGCTTCAACTGAAAGGGCTCCTCCACAACATACAACCTCATCATCAACCCACCAACAACAAATGCCAAAACTAACATACTCACCAATACAGAACATACATAACAACACCACAACAACCCCCACCCGATTTGAAACCCGATATTTATCCATGATTTATGATCTTTAAAACATAACCCTATTAATCTTTTAATCAAATAGCTTCTACCAAGTCCAATCACATAAAACGGATTCATATAAATCATCAAACCATAATATAATGCTGAAAAGGGGAATCTTAATAGAATAATCAATAAATTAAACTGAAACCCAATTGACTTAATCAACAATTCAGTAATAAAACCTAATAATCTAAATTGCCCATCATCAATTTCTCCCTCTTCATTTGATTCTAAACTTATTTCTTCCATTGTAACAACAGAATTATCCGCAAATACACTCGAAACATCATCGATTGTTGATGTTGATTCCGCTAATGTGTCCAAATCCGATGATTTTCCGTCGATAATTTCGTCAATTTTTGAATATTGGTGTGTTGATTGGGGAAGAAAAGAAGAAATGTCAGATGATTCGAAGGTTTCTGCGCAATCGTAGAAGGTGAATTCGTCAAATGCATCGAAGAAATTATCGTCTTCATCGCTTGATTTCGCATCTTCCATTAATGATCAAGAATGGGTAAAATAATTTGTCGATTTAGGATTAGGGTTAGGGTTTGAGTTAGATTTTTGAAAGATACGAGTACGCGGGTAATTTTGGGGGCAGAAATAACGGATCATACCTAACATTCAAGTTTAGTCCAAGTATAGACAAATTATACTCCGTGTTTTGGGAGTCGTTGGTTTTCGGTTTCGGCAATTCTCTCGTACGACGTCTTTTTTGTGTTTTTGGTAAATAAATGACTATTTTTTGGTAAATAATGATCACTCTACGGCAAATAATGACCACTCCAAATAAATTGGTCATTTTTTAGCCATAAAAAGTGATTTCTATTTACCTAAAAGTGGTCAATATTTATCCGAAGACATCACTTTTGGAAGTATTCGGTTATCGGTTTTTCTTTTAAATTTTTTATCACCATCGATTAAATTCAGTTCTAACCATTTTAATTCAAAAGACTAAACCCAAATCATTCACTTACACACAATTATGGAAAATGCAAGATTTGAACTTTGGGGGCGAAAAATTTGGGGGTGGGGGTTGGGACAACTAATTTCATAAGGTACACTCGAAAATTTTTCGAAAAATTTAACTAAAAACTTTGAAAATGTCATCCGTCGGGGGGCGACTTCCCCTGCTAGCCCCCTCTAGCTCCACCACTGCTTATACAGTTACACTCATCATATAATACTTCGTACAAATTAATAACATCACCACTTTGCAAGTAAGAGCGGAGTTTGAGAGAGTGAATTTGATCTTTTTCATTATTTGGTTGGGGTGTTCATTTTTAGGGAAGGAAAAATGTACTAATTAAATAAAAGCCGACATGAAATCGGAGGATACAATTTCAAATCGGAGGATACAATTTTAGCGATTAACTCCAGACATAAGTCAACCCAAGTTCATTGATTTTTCTGCGTTTCTCTGCCTTGATTAAGAGAATTAAGCGATTACATGAAATATGTATTTTAGTGAACATATTTATTGCTTCTCTTAATGATATTCTTTTGTAATGCATATTTTTAATTACAACCTTTTACTATAAAACATAAAATGCATTTATTTTTCATAAATGTATTTTAGTGGGCTAATCCGTCACTAGCTGAAAACCTCTCACAAAAAGGGAGAGGGGACAAGGTGGGGTATCCCTCATGTGTTTTCCCACTCACCTCTCATGGGTATTTTATGAGAGGAAACGGTATCCGGCAAATCTTCTACACGACAAATGTGTAGAGATTATCAGCTTTTAAGCTATGTATAAATCTTCCAATCTAAAATAATTCTCAGATCCATTTATATGCCATATTATTCTAAATTGTAGTGCTTCATTCGAGAAATTTGGAATTTTTTAATCTTATCGTAAAAATATAATGATTCTAAACGATAAGTTGTACCTAGTAATACGCCTCCACAAATTCTTGTTTGTGACGACACATATCCGTCACTCTTGAGTGACGGATACCATTTTACCTCACAAAGTACCCACTTTTTCTCTCTCTGCAACACTATTCATGTGGTCCCCTTTCTCCACTAACCCATTTTGTTACCATTTTATCTCACAAAATATCCGCCACAAATGGTAACCCGTCACAAGGAAGACCAATTGATACGCCTCACTTCTTTATACTCCCTCCTATTTCCTTATATCTTCCCCTTTCTTTTGGGCACAAAAATTAAGAAAGGGGAAGAAAGAAGGAATAAAGTAAAATAAAGTATTGTAAGTTGTGAAATTTATAGGTGAGAGAAAATAATAAAGAATGAATGATGAATAAAGAATAGATAAAGTAATTAGAGTTGTTGATTTTTTAGGAGAGAGAAATTAATAAAAAATGAATGAAACTTACCAAAAAAGGAAAGAGGGAAGATAATAGGAAATTGGAGGGAGTATTATATTTTTTTGTTAATATTGACTTTGAGGATGGAGAAATTGATTTGATTTTGCCAAAATTGGTTTCAACACCAATAACAGCTAGTCTTCTTTGTGATTTGCTAATCCCGTCCAGTCATGAGCTGCGACTCTCACAAAAAGGAGAGGAGACAATGGGGCATCCCATATGCTTCTCCACTCACCTCTCTATGGGTCATTTGTGAGAGAAAACGGTATCCGTCACAAGTTTATGACGGATATCGCCGTCAGAAATGAGAATTTGTGCACCAATAATACTCGAGATACATTCATACATAATTCCAATTTCCGCATATCTTATCTACAAGACTACAATAATGGTGTCGGGGTAAGAATGTAGTAAGATGTAAATGCCATGCAGAATTTGTCAACTTACGTACATTTGAATCATTGAATGTACTCCCTATTTATAAAGGCTATAAGTAGAAGTAGTCCCCATCTGCCAGGAACCTACCTTCTTTTAAAACACGTCTTTGACTTTCTTTACATTTTATTCCTCCAATTCTCCTATTTTGACTGCTTCATTTTTTCTAGATTTCCCTAGGGCAATGGCTTACTGTAAGTTTGTTTTTTTTTTTTTTTTTTTTTTTTTTTTTTTTTTATTAGGTAAGAAAACTAGGTTGATCCTCTAGGGTAGGACCAACCTATCTCATCCTTTCGAATGAGGGAGGTAAGTTGAAGCCACCGGCTATCAAACCACCTCGAAAGAGTTGGACATGAATGCAGTGGCGTATCTAGGATTTAGTTATAGGGGATGCAAAATTTCAACCTATCGATATCAAGTTAGTAGTCAATTTTAGATTAACAGCATGATTTGAGTTCATAAAAAAAAAACATTTAAGTTGAAAGTTGAAGAATATAAAACTTAAATAACTACTCCTAATCGAAAGGCTTGAACTAAGAAATTCCCCCAAAAAAAGCTTTGGAAAAGTAAATATACATGATAACTAATATGGAATCTTCATTCTAATTATGGTAACTTGCATAATATTTGTTGACAAACATGGAAATTGCTAAAGTAAAAAAAAAAAGCCTAATCGGGATTCGAACGCATGACCAATTGATTACAAAGCAAGAGACTTACCGCTGGACCACCTGACATTCATTGCAATTAAGCTGCACCAAATTTTATTTATTATTAAACTTTCAGGGGGGATGCGATTAATGCATCGCACCCCTTTGGCGACGCCATCGCATTTAATGTCCAATGAAGCCATGAAGTCAAGAACTTGTTGGCTTCACGAAAGCAATGTTTAATTATCATTTCATCGAAAAAATGAAGGTCTAATTTCACATCCTTGATAATACTAGAAATTTCCCACGGAATTTGCCAAGTACCTCGAATCGAGTTAATAACACATAAGTTATCACCCTCCACAATTAACTTTGAGATTCCTAAGTATTTAGCTGCTAAAATACCTTCTTTTAAAGCAAGTGCTTCCGCAACAAGGATACTATTGGATCCGCACTTTTTTGCTCCCAACAAAACGACTTTACCATTGTGATCTCTTATAGAATATCCTAAAGCAGCTTTATTACCTTCTATTCTCGATCCGTCAAAATTTAGCTTTAGAAAACCGTTTGTAGGTTTTTCCCACCAAATCTCTTCCTTACTAGAATTGTTTCTAGCCGACTCTTCTACCTCGGGATTGTTGAGATCCTTAAATCTAGTCACATTCCATGTCTTAGTGCTATTATTACATAAAGTAATAAGTTTGCTGATACTTAAATTAACATTATTAAAGATAATATCATTTCTATGGAACCATGCATTCCACCAAATAAAAATAATCTTTATAAAGTCATCTTTTGGAATTAAATCCTTGAGATAATTAAGTTTCGTTAGAAAACTTTGACTTGTAATAGTATCATAATTTGACAAAAACTCGTTGAAACTAATAATGTTCAGGTCTTGGATGACAGACCCAATCAAGGGACATTCGTAAAAGAAATGATCTTTGTTTTCAATAGGATTGTTGCACAGAACACAATGAGGTGGGACATCAATATGACTTTTGAGAAGTCTACTTTTCGTTGGAAGGCCGTCAACACAAGCTTTCCAAAGGAAAAATTTCAATTTAGAAGGAATATTCAATTTCCAAATCCACTGAAATTCACATTTGACAAGAGCTTGATCGAACAAACCTTGCGCTAACCAAGTTCTTTGTTTTGGTAGAGAAATTTCCATCTACGGACAACCCCAAATAAGGGTATCGGAATATCATTATGTGGCACTTTGGAATGTTAGTAATCGATTAACAATATCGTTATTCACTAAACTGGATAATTTACAAACATTCCATTGTTTGTCTAAGGTTATGAAATCTTTAACCAAAAGATTAAGATCGCGGTTACTATCATCATCAACCATACTGCTTGTAAGTGGGTGTGAAAAAACCCAATTATCAGACCAAAACTTAATGTTGCTACCATTACCTACCTGCCATCTCAGTCCTTTTCTAAATAGAGTCCGAAGACTCATTAGTTTACGCCATTGCCAAGAAGAGGCTGAATTAGGCTTATGATCAAAGAGTGAACAATTTCTCAAGTATTTTTTAGATACCACTTTGACCCAAATACTTTCCTTATCCATAAGAATTTTCCATAAAAGTTTCATTTGAAGAGCTTTATTAGTTTTTAAGATTTAATTCCTAAACCACCAACCGACTTTGGTAAACAAACTTTATGCCAACCAACCAAATTAGGAGAACGCTGGGAAGAATTCTTATTCCAAAGAAAGTCTCTATTAATTTTATCTAATCTATTATGGATCGATGAAGGGAGAAGAAAGCTTTGCATCTGAAAAGTTCCCTTCGCGGCTAAATTAGCATTGACAAGAACTAGTCTACCTGCTTGAGATAGAGAATTTGCATACCATTTCGATAATTGAGTGCAAGAAGATTGAATAATGTTCTCAAAAGTATTTTTAGTCACTCTGCTATCAATTATAGGACATCCTAAATATTTACCCAAATGAGCTTCCTCGTTCATATGAAGAATGCCTCTAAAGGATTCACGAAGAGAACGCTCAATATTTCTAGTGCATTGAAAAGTGGATTTGTCAAAATTAACAGATTGTCCGGAAATCGTGCAAAATTTATCTAAAATAGACTTAATAGTTCTACAACTCTGGTTAGAGGCTTTAGCGAAAATGATAGTGTCATCCGCAAAAGTGAGAAACGGAATTTTCTCCACCCCGGATCCAATTCTAATACCAATATCACTAGAGCTAACATCACTATTTTTTTGTAGAGATCTTGCTAAAATCTCGGCGCACATAATAAATATATATGGCGAAAGTGGGTCTCCTTGTCGAATACCTCGAGTGGGTCTAAAAACGTCTCCCGGTGTTCCACTTACTAACACTGAGTAAGAAACAGTGTTTATACATGTCATAATCCATGACATCCACTTAGCATTAAAACCCATTTGGTTAAAAGTTTCCTCGATAAAATTCCATTCTAGTCTGTCGTATGCTTTCTCCATATCAAGTTTGATTGCAATCCAACCTCCTTTGCCTTTTTTACGTTTAAACGAGTTGAAAATCTCGTGTGCTAAAAGAATATTATCTTGAATGAATCGATTAGGTGTAAAAGCACCTTGAAACGGGTGTATAATCTTATGCAAGACACTTCGAAGACGATTAGCCAAGATTTTTGCAATAATTTTATAAATAGTTGAACAAAGACTAATCGGGCGAAAATGGTTTGCTGTTTGAGGATTTTCAATTTTAGGAATCAATGCTATGAAAGTATGATTTATTTCTTTTAGTAATTTCTCAGAATGGAAAAATGCTAAAACTGCATTAGTGACTGAATTTCCTACAATATCCCAGTATTTTTGAAAAAACTCTGCAGGAAATCCATCGGGACCTGGGCATTTATCTGCGCCTAAACTAAACACAGTTTGTTTAACCTCTTCCTTACTAATATTATCTGTAAGAAATCTGTTATCTTCGTCTGTAATTAATCCACAAATAGACTTAAAATCTTCATTCTTGTCGAAATTACAAAGATGATTTTTCGCAAACCTAAATTTAAACTCCTCGGATATTTCTTGCTTAATGAGGTTTTGATCAGTAATACAAGCACCATTCTTATTTATAAACTGTTTAATGCCATTTCTACTGCGCCTAATCGTAGCATGAGTTTGAAAAAACTTGGTATTATTATCTCCAAAATTAGCTTTGTTTATACGAGCTTTCTGTTGCCAGTAAACACGTTTATAGTCAAGGAGTGCATCGCGCTTTTTCAACCATCTCAATTGCGCGACTTCTAAATTGGTACTACGAGATGTGCCTAGTTGATTTTGTATATTTTCTAACTTTTTTTCAGCAATTGAAAGCTGTCTAAAAATATTTCCAAAAGTAGACTGATTCCATTTCTTAGCTTTTTGTTTTAGCAATTTGCATTTTTGGGAGAGACAGAACATATAAGATCCCTGAAACTGGTATTGCCAACAACTTTTAACCATTTTACTGAAATCATTCCGGAGGGTCCACATGAGTTCAAATCGAAAGGGAGGGGCTTTCTTATGAACTTGGTCGTGAAACTTCACAGAGATAGGACAATGATCGGAGCTAGTGAAAGCATGATGCACAAACTGCATATTTGGATATCTACTTATCCAATTAGGAGACGCTAAAGCTCTATCAAGTATTTCAAAAACATTTTCAGAACCACTTTTCTTTTTTCTCCAAGTAAAAAAATTACCGGAAAAAGGTAGATCTATACAATTTGTATTACTTAGAAACTTAGTTAATCTCGCGCAACGCGCATTGGTAACCTTTGCGCCCCCATCTTTTTCACTAGGACTCTTAATCTCGTTAAGATCCCCTAGTAATAAGAAAGGCAAATCAAGATTAAGGACAAAATTTTGAAATTCATTCCAAAACTCTGATTTATCAGCCGGTTGAGCCGGAGCATAAATAAAAATAAGGCAAAATTTCACATTAATCGTTAAATCACATACTTCACAAGCAATGAATCTTCTGGACTTAAAGATGACATTTATCGAAAAAGTCATGGAGATAGACTCTTTCCAAAATAACCAAATACCGCCTGATAAACCTGAACTAGGGATAAAATTGCAATTATTAAATCCAAAACTAGCTATCAGATGAGAATCAGGCTTAGACTCCGATTTAGTGTCACAAATAGCTAAAATTTTAATTCCATTTGACGAGCAAAAGAAATTAAGTTCTTCGGCAAAATTCTTTCTTTTAGTACCTCTAACATTCCAAAAGGCAATATTCATGGAAAATACATGAAAATAAACTGACGCATAAGTGACTTTATAATGTCGCAAAGCGCTAAACTAATTAAAGTTAATAGCAACCATAACCGATAAAGTTCGTGTGCACTGTTATACGTACAATGGATTGTAATAACAATCAAATAAGATTCAAGACTATGTTTAGTTCTAATCAATAAGACAAGAGCCCAAACAATCTTAAGAAGACCAAAGAAATGAGAATCAAACCAGCTCAAAAAATTAAGGCAAAATCTAGTCCAAGAAGCAACAATAAGTTGATGGTCAGCGAACTCAAAAAGACGAAGCTTGCTAGAGAAGGCTAGCAATAATACATAAGAATGTCGAAAGTGAAACGTATCACCCTCAACAATAAACAGATTCTTCTCCTTAAAAGCTTTAGGATAGCTACACAATAACAGTATGCAAATAACATGAGACAACATGACTCCCATAGGAGCATAAAAAAAATGACATCTTGGTGTCAAGGCTAAGAAAAACACTCTTAATAGAAAAAGTACTAACAAGAGAACATTTGACTGGGGGAGAGCCTGTATCTAAAGTTTCTTCAATGTAGACAAAATACTGATAAAAGCTCTCCGGTTCTATATTGGAGAGTAAATCAATGTCCACAATAAAAGAAACTGAAGAATTAGGCAAAAAGAGAGATTCCAAATAAATGAAACCCTTGAAAATTGACAAATTAATAGGATAATGACAATTTACTTCAGAAGATGGTGACCTATTTGAAGATCTAGAGGCCAGAAACAGATACAGAACATAAAACAAAGACAACTTTGTCTTCCAGAAGAGGTATCTCACCTCGTCTCCAATGAACAACAAAGATTCTGCATCAAGCACTATAAAGGCTTCGAAAATCACCAAACCGCAATCGCCGCCATTACGGCCACCCTGTGTCGACCACCACTAGTTAAAATTCATTATTAACATATTTTTTAAATGAAACAGTTTCATTCTAAAATTTGTCGTGAAACAATTACTAACAAACTATTATTATATTAAAGTGTTATAGAGTGTTATGGGGTTTTTATATTGAATTTGGAGTTTTTGCAAACATGTTTTGAGTGATTAACAAATAATAAATCAACTAGGTTTGTGACCCGTGAAATTCACGGGTTTATCTGTTTTAATTTTGTTATTTTTATCTTTTTATTTATAATTGTCTGAACAATTAATTGATCCATTTAAAAAATATAGTCTTGGAATACATAAAAGTTAGTCGGTTAGTGTCTTATTTCTTTGACATTTTGATTTATTTTCAAAACTATATGTTGTACTTTAGTTGTTTATTTTGATTAATATACTAATAACATGTGGTTTTAAAAAAAAAAAAATTACCTTTAATAAGTCCAGTAATTCATGATAAATGCTTAAGATTACCTTTTAATTAGATTATATAGATTATGTACTAAATTTTCTATGTGAAAACTTGAATGTCCCTTTGTCATTTAGGCCAATAAAGTTAGTACGTGAAGACGAAAGAGTAAATTAATCCATAATATTAAATTATTGATCTTTTTTTTTCTTCTTTTTTTGAGAATAATAAATCTCGAAATGTAAGGAGTTAAGAAGATATAGAATTATAGAACTTTTTATCTTCTCAATCTGTTAATTCTCATAAATCATGTTTTCTAATAGTAGAATAATTATGAAGTTTAATAAATGATAATCTTAATATATCGTTTATATCAATTTATCAAAAATCCTAAATTTTAAAATTTTGCATAAAAGATAAAATTAGTTAAATGGTAGCCTACTACAAATCTCATTGTAATCTCATTTGTGTTATAAGACATACACACAAGATAATATGACATGTACGCATAAGTATTAGACAACAATTTACATTTAGCTATTATTAATACCAAAAGAGATTTTTTTGTCCAACTTGTTAATAAGATTGAGATCCTCGCAACTCCAATTTCATTCTATTAGAGCTATTTTTTGAATAAGAAAATAACACATACCCAAATAAAACATATAGTTGAAAGTTTCTGAAATAATGATAAAAAAAATATGAACTTAAAAACAATTACTCATTCACGTTCATGTTGTCAATCTTCACTACAACAAATCATCACTTGCGCCACGAATTATGCCACGGGAACTCATAATTCGTGGCTAAATTTTGCTTAGCCACGGAAAAAACTTATTCATTATTTTGGAAACAAATTTATGCCACGGGATAACTTTTCCCGTGGCAAAAAGTCACTTCCGCCACGAATTAGGCTACACCCGTGGCAAATAATCATTTTAGCCACGGCCTATGTCACACCCGTGGCGAAATTTTATTTAGTCACGAATTGTTCCGTGGCAAATATTATTCTAGCCACGAACAACAAACACCCGTGGCGAGTATCTTTTCCGACTTAAATCTGAATGAAATTTAATCAAATATAATAATATGAAAATACATTTGAATATAAAAATACATTTGAATATAAAAACTTAGAAACACTTTGATTAATTTAATTAATATTTTTTATTGTTTTATTTAATTTAATAAGAAATTTTAAAATTTTATAAACTTATATGCAAGCAAAGAAAAGTTTATCGTCTAATGTTTTGATTTTTTACATATCACATTTATGTTTTGTAGGTTTTTCAAAATATTGATAATTTAAAAAAAATTGTTTTAATATATACTCTATTTATTAAAGTCGTGAATTTCTTTTACTTTTTTAAATTAAACTTTATAATCTTGAATAACAATCTTAAATGATCGTATCACATTTAAAGATATAGCATAATAAATTGAATAAAAATGTTATTTACCATCTATCTTTCAAAATCCAAAATTAATATATTGTTAAACTATTTCATTCAAAATTTTATTTCCAACTTTATTTATAGGATATTTATAGAAAAATTTGAATTTGATATAAAATTACGGAAATTTCCCATGGTACCCTCAAACTTTGCCAGATTACGCATGGTACCCCTTATTTTAAGCTTATACATATGTTGCCCTTGTGTTTACCTTTTTCATTCCTAGAATACTCTTTGGGGAAATTTCATCATAACGTCTTTACTCCTATAAGTAATTTGATGAGTAATTGTGCATGCTATGTTGTTATTGTTATATTAATTAGGTACTAAATGTTAGTTTATTAGACAAAATAAGGATTTAGGTATTATTAGATGACGAATTGATAGTGTATTAGATAACAAAAAAAGGCGTCACAAGGCATATGAGTAGCGACGTTATGACGGAAGCTTGTCAAAGGGTATTCTGAGACTGAAAAACGTAAATACAGAGGTAGCATATGTAAAAACTTTAGAAAAAGGGTACCATATGTAATCTGTCAAAAGTCGAGGGTACCGTGAAAAATTTACGTAAAATTAAACTTGCTGAGAAAAAAAAATTTGAAATTTTTTTTCATTGAAAATGAGCGCATCACACGGAAAAATATATATAAATTATAATAATTTAAAGTCACATGTGCAAATAATGTGAAACTTTTAAGAAAAAAAACGACAAATCATAACAAAGAGAAATCAGTTTAGGAAAATAAGCGATTCTTTTGTACAATAATCTTTTTCGTGGTTTTTGGGTAAAAAAGTGACCATTTTTTGGTTAATAGTGATCACTTTGGGGAAAAAGACCTTTAATTATAAAAAGCGGTAATTATTTTACCAAAAAATGGTCTCATTTTTCATATCGCAGGTACAATTGTTATACAATAGAATTTGCGAAGAAAAATATACGAAAAAATGAGTACATGAGAAATGAAAATAAGTATGTCGATAAACAAAAGAAATAAAAAAATGTTAGGGAAACACAATTAATTTTACTTTTTGGAGAAAATGGTTTACTGACTTGGGCAAAAAAAATGATGTCAAAATCATTAATCAGGAGGTTAATGACGAAAATTTAATTGTTTCGGCCAAAATAATGTTTTTCCCTCAAAAAATTGTAAAACATTTAACATTTATGTAATTAAATAATACTAAATGTAAGATTTGTAAGAAAAAAATAAACTTAAAAGGATTCAAAGTGCTAATTATATCAACAAAGGTAACATTCAATTTCGGTGGCACATCAAAATAACTCTACGGTTAAGCGTGCTCAGCTGAGAGTAGTGTTGGGATGGGTGACCTCCTGGGAAGCCTCTCCGATGCTCACAAATGCATGACTCGTGAAACGAAATAACGTTCAAATGAATCAAGTTAACTAGCGAAACAATTACCTAGATTGTCACGGTTCCGTATATGATAAAATACCCATTGTGAAAAATAAAAAAATTATTTTACGTTTTATTTATTTAATTTTCATATATATTGTTTGCCACGGGAATTATTTTTTCGCCACGGGAAATTTCTTTGGCCACGGGAGTTATTAGCCACGAGAGAATCTGTGGCCAAAAATTCAATAATAGCCACGTTCTTGTTTTTCCCGTGGCTATCCCTTTGCCACGGCCACTTGCGCCACGGAAGGTATTCCCGTGGCAAAATGATTTAGCCACGGAAATTTAGTACTTGCGCCACGAATTTAGCCGTGGCCCAAGTGCTCATTTGTAGTAGTGCTTGTAGTTAATTTATAACGTTGTATTGAGTGTAAGGGGGGGGGGGGGGGTATTTGTTTAAGCAATTATAGTATTTCTCTTCTTCATATAATCTTCTTTCTCCAATTAACTATCCTTACAAAAAAAAAAAAATCCATTGAGTGATTAATAACAAATAAAATTGTGGAATTTGATTTATGTAATATTAACCTTATCGTTATTAATTTAAGTTTTCTCTTACCACTCTTCTTCATATAGTCTTCTTTCTCCAATTAACTATCCATACAAAAAAAATACACTGAGTGATTAATAACAAATAAAATGGTGAAATTTGATTTATGCAATATTAACCTTATCGTTATTAATTTAAGTTTTATCTTAAATAAGGTAAGAAATAGGCATTGAATTATAAAGATATAAGTATATTTACCTTTGAATAGTTCAACTCCACAAATTTTGATAGTCTCTAAATGAAAACAAAACTACATATATATTAAGGTTAAAAATGGGAAGATTATTTCAAACCAGTCGAACTTAAAAATAAATAAATAAATTATTAATTTAAAAACTTTAATACACTTACCTTGATGATGATACAATGATAAGAAAGATTGTTGACACATACATACAATTCTTTTGGCAATAAGGGTAAAAAAAATTTTGGCTTGAATTTTGGCTCACAAATGTGCCTTCCATAAAACATTTATATAGCCAAATGAGGATGCATTTTATGACTTTTAGACTTTTTTTATTATTATTATTATCAAAGTTAATATATGTATAAATATGTAGAAAGGTTTCATGACTTTTGAGTATTCGTTTTCATTATTAGCATATTTATTATAGACATAAATATAGAGTAAATAGAAAGAAATGTAAAAGGTTTTTTTATTCCTTTTTTTTTTTTTTTTTTTTTTTTACAAAATTCACATTACATGAGAATTGTTTAGGGAGTTATCTTACGAAACTAAAAGAGGTGGATATTTTGCCTTGTCTTTTATTTATAAATTATATTTATAGATTTATTTATTTACTAAATTTAACAAAATTGAGCAAGTTTATTTCAATAAGATTTAAGAGGGTGTTGCAGATATAAACAGTTTAAAATTAAAGTGATGTAAATTTTAAATTTTTCGTTTAACCTATTCTAGTTTTAAAAATTAAAATATTAATGTTTAATGTTAAGTATGTTATTATTTGCTCTTAATATTTACAAACTATTTATTATTTTATAAATGGTGTAAAATTATAATTATGTGATATTTATTTATTGCTTAAAATATTCTAACAATAAACGTAAAAAATTTAAATTTAGTATGAATTTATTTTTAATGGTTGTTTAATTTATCTAAAAATTAAAAAAGACAAAGTTAATGTTTGTTATGCTATTTGCATTTAATGGTTTAATTTTTTTTTCTTTTTAAATAAGAAATAATGACGTGCGTTTCTATAATTGGTGACATGGAATTTTGGTTATGCAAGGTGACATTTAGTAATGCGATGTGACATTGTCTACGTGACTTTTAAGGTTTATCCTTTTAATAATATTTATAGATTTATCGCGAATGATATTTGCATCTTATCAAATGTTAATTGAATGCAGGTAAAAATAAGATTGCTTATTATTATTGACATTCACAAAAAAAAGTATTTTCTTTGCTTTATCGTTTTTACTTTTCAGCTATTCTTTAAAGGGTTATGATAAATACAACCCAGTGGGTTGTATTTAAGCAATTAAAAGAGGAAATAAATAATTAATATATGCATTAACGACATTGATTTATGTGTAACTAGTTTTTGAACCCGTGCACTGCACGGGTGATAATAGAAAATATTATTAAAAATAAAGACTTATGTATTTTTTTTTAGGATTTTTCTAAATGGTACATTTTTTAAAACTATCAGTGGTACCCCTAAACTTAAGAGGCGACAATTATTGACACGACCCGAAAACACGACATGAACCCGACACGAAGTTAGCGGGTTCGGGTTGAGACATTGTGACCCATTTAAGTAATTGAGTTGACACGACACAAAACATAAATGCGTCGGGTTATGGTTGAGCTCTTTTGACATGAACCCGACACGAATAACCCATTTATTTAAAAATGTCATACGGAGTAATATATTTGGATTTGATTAATAATCCAACAAAACAACTTAAAATTAAGCATTTTCATTCATCATTTTTGGGATAATAGGGCTATAAAACTTAGCTTATTTTATTATTTTATTGGGTTAAACGGGTTCAATGGGTTAAAAATGACCTGTTAAAAGATAGATGGGTTAAACAGATCGGGTTGGGTTATAGAAAAATAAAATGGGTTGGGTTAGGGTTGAGACAAATGATCCGTTTATATAAATGGGTCGGGTTAGGATTGGGGTAATGATAACCCATTTAAAGTTGACACGGACACAAACACGACAGGACCTGATCTGTTTGCCAGGTCTATTAAACTTAATGAAAACATCTTAAAATATCCAAAATGCTCTAACCCGCCCCTTTTAAATGTTTAGTCTTCACATTTTTAATTGATTTTTTGGCAATGTATTTGTCATATCATTAACATAAACATTGTTTACTCAATCGTAAGCATATTTTCTTTATAAAATTTAACTATTTAGAAACGTGATTTGTAGTATTTTGGGTATTTTGAGAAACATTTACTAAGTTTAAGGGTACGCGTTAAAAAATCTGTTTTACTAACTATATAGTCTTCACATTTTTAAGCGTACACGTTAGAAATCCGCCCCTTTTAAATGTTTAGCCTTCACATTTTTACTAACGATTTAGTAGATTTATAAGATATTTTCATTAATTATAGTAAAATTAAGTTTATACTTGTATTTCTGATCAGAATATCTTGCAAATCTTTCCGTATTAAGCCTAAGGGTACATGTTAGAAAACCATTAATATAATATATGATGATATATGATAAGATGATATGGGATGATTACAAATTTGTCTATTTTTCTAAAGAATTATTTTTTGAAGATTATAAACAGGAAAAGTAGTATATCTATAATCTATGTTTTAGATATAAATTTATTTATTTTGAAAGGAGTTTTAGATGCAATTTTTGTTTCACTTTCATTCGACTAAGGGGTTTATTCAATGAAAAAATTATTTAGCCTTTTATTTTTCTAGTAGAAGCCTATTTTATTATGGCACATTTATCATCCATCACGTGTACGGTTATTTTGTTCTAAAACACTCGATAATATAGTATTACCTCTGAAAGCTGAAAATAATGACACAAAAAAAGTAGCGCATAACAATGATCCGCAACAAAGTACTTTGAATGTCTATATATATGTGTGTATTAAGTACGGAGTGTCAGATTATAAAACTTCTTAAATTGGCTCATATCAAACTAATAAAGAATCACATATTCATATTAAATTTGAATAAGCTTCCTCCAATTACGTCAATGAAAAACAAACTTGAATTAGATACTTTCTTATCTAATAATAAGCTCCATATGGGGTGCAAAAATGTAGTCTCTCCATAGGGAGTTGATGCAAAGCTTCCGTGAGAAGGAAAATTGTTTCTTTCATGTATTGATAAAACTAATTAGTGATTAATTTAGTACAATTATGAACAGAATAGGAGATGAACAACTCTTAGAGTTAGTTAGGATGCTTGTGAATACTATAAAATCCTTTGTCAGTCAAATATGTAATGCGGAAGGGGTAAATATTACTCCCTCCATCTCATTTATTTGTTTACCTTTTATTGCTCACAAATAATTAACATAAAAACAAAGAATTGAGATCAAATGAAGTAGATTAAAATTCTAAACGAATGTGTGCGGATTTTGTTTCGTGCAATGTGCGGCAAAGGTAATGAACTAAAATTACAAAGATCGCTTAAAATTTTGAAAGTTATAAATATGAGTTTTTTTTTTTTGCAGTCGTAGAGAAAGGTGTCGTACCTAATCATAGCCTTACATGCAAGACATAGACAAACGTGTCCGAAGAAAGTTATAAATATGAGCTATTATCATACTTTGATGTCATTTAAAACAATCTGCAATTAATGTAAAAAAGAAAAAGATCAATGTAAAAATGTTCAATAAAAAGTAATTAGCAATCACTTACATAGAGAAATTAATGTACCATTCACCATATGCAAGACCATATAAGATCAATGTATATGTTATTACTATATGAAAATCTTTTCCACCAATTTAGAAATAATTCAATATGTCATCTAACATTATGCTACTATAACTGATTTCATACATGTATAATTCCTAAAATAAGTCTATGCAGTATATGTAGGAAGGTGATAGAGTTACACATGGTGTATGGGATTTCCATACACAAACCAATAGGAAGATTACACGTGTCAAACCCAAGTAAAACTAGGTTAGTTAGTTTAGGGTTAATTTTGTAATTTAACATGTTAGGTTAACTAGTTAACTACATGTAGTTAAGTTTATTTTTGTAATTTTTTTAATTTGTTCTGATTTTTCGTTAATTTCATTAATTATTTTCATTAATATAATTAAATCTATTAACCCGGTTTTTTTAGGGTAATTGAATCAATCAAAATCGATGATGAATGAACCCTAATTATTTTGTGTAATTTTTTTCCCCTAATTAAATCGTCATAAACCCTAATTCGTGTAATTTTTTCCCCCTAATTAAATCGTCATGAACCCTAATTATTTCGTGTAATTTTTTTCCCCTAATTATTTCGTGCAATTGTGTGAACCCTAATCAAAATTGTTCAATCATGATAAACCGTAAGTGAAAATTAATCCCTAATTGAATTATTAATTCGTGCAATTATTTAACCCTAATCCAATTAATCGATTTTTTTCAATGATGCTAAACCCTAAGTCAAAATTGATCCCTAATTAAAATATTAATTCGGGATTTTGTATGAACCATAATCCAATTAATCTAAAATGTTCAATCATGATAAACCCTAAGTTTAAATCGATGATCCCTAATTCAGTTAAGTGATGAACCCTAATTGCTTGAATGATTATGAGTTTTAATTATGTTACGTATTATTATTATTATTATTATTATTATTATTATTATTATTATTATTATTATTATTATTTTTATTATTATTATTATTATTATTATTATTATTATTATTATTATTATTATTTATGGATTAAGGGTATTTTGAGAAACTATTTTATAAAGTTTTGATCCTTCCTTTTTTGAGAAATTCCATTTCCTTAGTTGAAAAGATTGTTAGCTTCAATTTAGGTAGGATAATAATATTTAATTTTTAAATTGTACATTAGGTTTCAAATATAATATTTTAAAAGATTTTAGGCATGGTTTTAGGAAATATGATTTTCGAAAATCTTATCTTTTTGTTGAGAGTTTAGGTGGGGAAAAAAAAGATTTTAATTTTCAGAAAAACGGTTACAAAAAAAAAAAAAAAAAAAAAAAAAAAAAAAAAAAGATGGATTTCGATCTTAATTTACCTTGGGAAGACGATGGTCTTGATGATATTAGGGTAGATGATGTTGATGGTAATATTGTACATGATGCTGATGGTAATATTATACAAGGGGAAGATGAAATTGTTAGCTTTAACAACTTTAGTTTAGACGATTACTTATATGACGATGGTTGCAATGACGATGTTGTTGGAGCTATCGGTGACGATGAGACTATTCACCATGAGGCTGTTGTCAATGACGATGTTAACATTGATCTCCATGAACCTCCAATTATTGAAGGGGGGTATGTGCAAAAGGTAGCTAATATGCTAAACATGGCAAACACTGACGTTGAGGAAGTTGATCCTCCGACAGAAGGAATGACCTTTGCTAATGGTGATGAGTATGGTGCATATTGTTACTTATATGCCTATCAACGTGGCTTTCAATTTTTTATTAGGACTAATAAAATTTTGGATTGCTATACGGAAAAAGGGGTAAAGCGCCATGGTAGTGGAGATAGCGAACCTCGTTTCTACATGATGAGCCGAATCAGACTATGTTGCACAAGGGGGGCGGATGCGAACAAAAAAAATGGGTATATAAACGATCCCACATATAAGAAATGCGAGTGTTTCGTAGACGCATCCTTAAAAGACGATTTTATTGTCATAAAAAAAACTAGTCTGGAGCACAATCATGATGATGTCGATCCCGCTAATAGTCGTCATATGGTGGGATACAGGTTATGGCATGAATATTTTAGAAGACGGGCTATAATGAATGATGAAGCCGGTATCTCAATTGCTAAAAATTTCAACACTTTGGTCAGAGAAGTTGGTGGCCATGCTAATTTACCCGTAAAAGAGCGGGATTTGAGGAACATGCTCAATCAAGAACGACGTCGTAGTAGAATTAACGGTGATGCAAATGCTCTTGAAGAAAGATTTATCAAGCTTAGAGAAATCGATCCTGACTTTTATTATTCCATCGAAACGGATAAAGAAGGCAAGCTCCTTAATGTGTTTTGGGCTGATGGACGTTGCAGGGGTATGGCCAAGGTATTTGCTGACGCGGTTTCTTATGACGCTACCTTCCTCTGTAACAGGTAACAAGAAAATTTTCAACTCGTATTTTCATTCAACAATTCAATCGGTTTTTAAATTAATTGTTGGTTAAATTAATCTGCTATACGTTTTTCAGGAAAAGCATTTGTTTACGTTTGATTGGAACGATTACTCATTAGTTAATTTTAATCAGTGCAAACTCTTCCTCTTACTACTCGTATAATCAAATCATTAGCTTAATCAGTTAATTTTTTTACCTTTAATTAAGATCACATTAATCAAATTAGGGCAATGAAAATGCTTGCAGGAAGGTTTCAGTTTGTGATGAATGTCAATATTGACATTCATGTCTCACTTTAAGCTTATTAGGAATGAATGGATGGATTAGTATAAGAACAATTACAATAAATCTTATTTTTAAGTTTTTATTCAATTGGTTAAATTATTCTGCCGTAATTCGCTTAAAACCATCAAACAGACGGAGTAAACAGTCACGGTCATTTGTTTACTCAATTTGTCTCGGTCTCAATTTTAAGCTCAATTTTGTTCTGTTTTACTCAATTTGTCTCGGTCTTATGCTAATTTACCCAAAATGTCGAGTGTAATTAATTATACTTGTATCATCTGCTTTTCTTTTCCTTTTTGTTGAATAAGAAAACATACTCAAGTTTTATTTTGTCGAGTGTAATCTGTATTATGGAAATTCATTAGTATGTTATGCTCAATTTTATTTTGTAAGTTTTTATTTAATTGCCAGTAAAGATTAATTGTAGTTTACGATTAATTTTACAGGTACAAAATGCCGTTTACTCCATTTGTTGGTGTAAATCATCATGGTAGCACTGTTGTACTAGCATCAGCTTTGATTTCGCATGAGGATGCCATTAGCTTTACTTGGGTGTTTAAGAGATGGTTAGATTGTATGGGAAGAGCTCAAATCGGTTATAATCACGGATCAATGGGATTGGAAAGGTGAAGGACGTATTTCCTAATACGCCCACCGCTTGTGTCTTTGGCACATGATGCGTAATGGAGCAAAAAATTTGGGATCGAATCCGAGGTACAATGAAATTAAGGCTGACCTTAAAGATGTTGTTTATGAAAGTAAAGATATCCATGATTTTGAGGATGCTTGGGAACTTTTTGTAGTTAAATATGGGTTACGTGAACATAGTTGGGTCAAAGAGGTATATGCAAAAAGAGAAGCATGGGTTCCTTTGTATTGGAAGAACATATTTTGTGCAGGTATGTCATCCACGCAAAGAAGTGAGCAGACGAACCGATTCTTCAAGATTTACTTTAATCCACAAACAACTTTGTTTACCTTCCTTGCAAATTACGAAAATGCCCTACGAGCGAAGGTCGAGGAAGAAGAAAAATTGAACTTTGCTTGCACCAATAAACCGTGTAGATACGATAAGAATGTCATTGTTGAGGAAGTCTTTCAAAGAGCGTATAGCAACTCGATTTTTGCGAAGGTGAAAAAAGAGGTGTATGGGTTAATACACACCAACGCGGAGATTAAGATGAATATTGGGACGTTCTCTCTTTTCGTTGTTACCGAGGAGGTCAAACATCCATTTTGGAAAGCACGGGATAAGATGTACGATGTGAGCATTGACACGGCTTCGGGTGAGTTTACTTGTACTTGTCAGCGTTTTGAATTTAAAGGAATACTATGTAGGCATATTATACGTGCATTGTTGCTAAAGAAAGTGCAGTTGATTCCGGACAAGTATATTTTGAGTCGATTTCGAAAGGATTTGGTACGGGGCTATGAGCATATTCAGGTTGGGTATCACACACCCGCGGAGTCAGAACGTCTTAAGCGGTCCATTGCCGTTACGTTAAGGAACGGGTACTTGTATAGGCTAGCATTACACTCCGATGAGGCTTTCGCCCTATATAATAGGGAATCACAGAAGCTAGTGAAGGAGTTGGAGGCAAGTGTTGGTATAGAGACCCTCAATGCCATAGGAGCAGGCACGAATGTTAATCAGCTGTGGGGTCGTAGGAGACTACAACGGAAGGAAAACAATCAACGGTACATGGTAAGAAATGCGACTCCACGTAAAGAAGGCGGATTAGAAGACCCCGTTGATAAAAGGGGCACGGGGAGAGCTCCTAGGCCAAGACAGAAGACGGTTAGGAGGGCTCTTAACGTTGACGAGGCAGGTCCTTCACAACCTACGCCGCAACGGAGGAGGGTTACTAAACCCTAAACACTATAATCTAAACCCCAAACCCTATATTCTATACCCAAAACCCTATATTCTAAACCCTAAACCCTATATTCTAAACCCTAAACCCTATATTCTAAACCCTAAACCCTATATTCTAAACCCAAACCAGTAAATTCAGTTTTGCGCCAATTCAAAATTTATAACTTAGTTTAAATTTAAATTATTCAACTTTGCGCCAATGGTGTCAAATTAGGTCAAAATAAAATCAAAACCAGTTTAATTTTATTGAATTAGCTATATATATTTCTTATATACAAATACTCAATTCTAATTATTTTTTATTTAAATACATTTTTACCTAAATATATTAACACTTAAAATCCCAATTATATACATAATTGACAATCGATAAGATATAGGATTAATAAACTTTAGAATTTAGGGTACTTGCACTTCCAATTAGGGTCAATTCAGTTTATGGCTTAAGAGTGTTTAAAATTTAGGTTACAATTTTCTTATTATGTTATATTTTTAAATTCACAATCAATTACGGAAACAATTAGGCCGAATATTTTGATGCATAAAATCAGTTATACATACAATATTTTAGGAAACAAAATAATAATCACATAAGTATTTACCATTAACACGATAATAATTTAGGCAATTTACAATTTGCCGTTTTTAAAACCCTAATTAGAACCAAACACTACTAATTTCCAATTTTACGCCATATATTAAAACCTAATTAAAACAACTGATAAAATGAAATGAAATGAAAACATAAACGTGCTGATACCCCTGCTTAATTGGTTACTTGTATAATTCGTCTAATCTGTCTAATCTAGTTACCCCGAGTTCGAACCTCACAAACAACAACTTTTACAACTATTTTTTTTATGCTTCCCCTACTTCCGCTAACTACCCTTTCGTCATCAGGATTCAATAATTGAATTAGGGTATCTAATTATTCAATCTTGAATCAACAATTTTTTATCTTCTTGAATTAGGGTTCGTAATTCTTGAATTAGGGTTCATCATTAGGCTTCTACAATTCAATTAGGGCTCATCAATTATCACAAATTGAATTAGGGTTCATACTCTTAAACTTTGGTTAACTTTTTAAAATCCAACGAAACAAATAAACCAATTACGACAAAAATAATAAGAACTTTATTTTAATTAAATCAAACGATTACAACTTAAATTGTGACCAAAATAAAAACGTGGGAAAAGGACTAAAGGACTAAACATGCTAAAACAAAATACTAGAATCAAACTAAAATTGGAGGCGTCTTGCAGGCAAACGATAGCGATATCGATCCCTAGTCCTCCATTCTGGATGCGTAGGTGGAGGAGGTGTAGGATGATCAAAGTTATTTCCAAATTCATCCCGAACAAGGCAATCGTCTGCCTTTGGCATTGGTAGATACTCCAAATCACCAACTTGACGCCATTTAAGATGGTCATCAGGTAGAATTGCTATATTCTTAGCATTATACTCCTCTTCATAAATGTACTCTATATTTGGGCAAGGTACACCATATAGAGCTTTTTCGAAATCCTTCTTTGTAACAGCTTCCATCATTGCTTGCACGAACCTTCGTGTCTCCAGAAGCTCCCGTTCGCGTGCTTTCATCTCACGTTCTAAGCGACTCCTCATCACACCCAATTGTAGTTTTAGAGCAATCATTTTTGAATCGTGACTAGCCATTTTTTTTTATCGAAATTGATTTTCTTATGAATGAATTGTGTATTGTGTGAGTTATTTTCTAAAATGATCAATGAGGGGATACTTATATACACAATCCCTTTACAAATTTCCCTCCATTTTTTCCCTCCATTTTTTCCCTCCACTTTTTCCCTCCAATTTTTCCCTCCAAAAAACAAATATGCAAAATACGTTCAACTACTCTACACCCCTAAAAAAACGGCAACAATATATACAAAATCTTTAAATTAGGCATAATTAAATAAATTAAAGATATGACAAAATATTCTACAAACAACTTTGTTTTATATTTCCTTGAATTAAGCACATTTACATAAATATGAAAATAAAATCTTCATCCATTAAGGAAATAATAATGGCCGTAAATAACCTTTGACTGATTAATAAGAATGACTTATATTTGCGTGAGCTATATTATGAAATGAATATGAATAATGTTCGTGCTGATACCCCTTGCTCAATTGGTTACTAGACTAGCTGCAAAAACTAACCACACTTCTAATGCTTCGCGGGTTCGACCCTTACTAACAACGTTTTTTTGCTTTCATTTTTGCCTTTTTCCCCTTTTTGTTACTTTTTCCCCTAATTCTACACTAAAATATGCAGATTACAACAAAATAATCCACAGTGATCGTCATTTGAAATCATATAATTGAATTAAGTTTTAAACAATCTAATTAATTTCGGGGTTATTGAATTTTGACAACAACAATTAGGGTTCAGCATATTAATTGATTCATTTTAATTAATTTCATTACGATTCCTAAACTTGATTTCTTTGTAATATTTACGTTTTCAAATTAGGGTTCATCCATGATTGATCGATTTTGACATGGGGATTATCATGATTGAACATTTTTGATTAATTGGATTAGGGTTCAGACAATTGCACGAATTAGGGTTTATGATGCAAAATCGATTTTGAATTAGGGTTCAACCCTGATTCAGCAATTACTTAATCAATTTTGCTTAATTCGATTCATGCATTTGAATAAGGATAAGGAAACTATATTTAAATTTGGGGGAAAAAAATACACGAATTAATTAGGGTTCATTAGTCATCAATTTTGATTGATTCAATTAGGCTAAAAAACCGGGTTTTGTTTAACTAAATTAATATAATTCATTTAACAATATTAATGAAAATAATTACAGAAATTAATGAAAATCAATGCAAATTTAAAAACTTCCAAAATTAAAGTTAACTACATGTAGTTAACTAGTTAACCTAATAAGTTAAATTACAGAATTAACCCTAAACTAACTCATCTAACTACACTTATGTTAGACACGTGGCAGCATATAATTGGTTGTGTATGGATTTCCCATACACATAGTGTATCCGTAGCCTTTTCCGTATATGTATGTTATTGTGATAGGAGTATTTTATAATTATTGGTAGACATATTGGAAAGTTAATTTTCATAATTTTAAATATGGCAAAACTTTCCTCCTAAAATCATGCTAATAATTTGCTCTTAGAATTACACTTACAATTTTGCGCCATATTTTAGAAACTTCTTCAACGAAATATACAGATTTTGGGAAACTATGGGTTTGTTTCCTAAATTTAATTTGTGTATGTTTAACATAATCAGGTTTATTTATTTATTATATACATTTTTAAGTAAGGGTTTTTAACAAATGATTTAGTATAACTGCCATAAATAGAATATCTATTCATTGTAGCTATTAAACTCGGAGTTGACACGTGGCAAAACTTCTCAGCAAATGACACGTGGCAAACGGTTTCTGATTTAATATAATATATGATTTACTCTCTAATTTCTAAATTAATGTCAAATATAGAAGGGTATTAAATGCTTAAATACAACCCAGTGGATTGTATTTATCATTTCCCTTCTTTAAATAGCTCATTCAGCATGTTTCGAGTGGCAAAAATTCAATTTTGTGATGGTACGATGGATCACCCATTTGCACTCATTTGCATTCCTTATTATTCGTTTAAAAATAAATGAGACAACTCAAAATAAACGGCATTTGGCATGGGTGGTAATTACTCGCACATTATATTTGGGGCTGTATCTACTATCTAGACTAACAAATCTGATCTACCCCTTTCCCCACAAACATCTAAACAAAGAACCCAAATTTGCCTTAGACTTGACAAAATTGTCTCGGCCTGAATGACTCGACACGTACCCGACCTGACACATGCAACTCAATACCCAAGATTGACCTGAAACCGACTTGACTGATCCAATATATCCCAATTCCCAACGCAAATGTTTATTTCTTGCACATTAATTATCATCCATAACTATAGAGTAACTTGATAATAGTTAACCTGAACCGGAAATAATAACCTGACCTAACCCATACTCTGCAAATTCGAAATCGACTTGACCCAAACATTCTCGACCCGATCCCCGACCTGATTGACCCATTTGCCAGGTCTACTTACAACCTGAATTAAACCCCCAATCAAAATGTTTATCATCATGTATTTAGTTCCATCCTCATATAACTTTATAACAATACATCTCGAAATAGGTGAAACCAAATTAACCCAATCCGAACCGGACATTTTCACATTTCCATTTCCATTTCCATTTCCATTATGTATCTTTTTCCAAAATCGGAGGCTTGACAAAGAACATATCTTTGCCATGTAAAAAGCAGACACAACTTTAGAAAAGAGAACACTCATTTACTCATAATTGTAATAATCCTCCATAAGAAGCTGGAGAACAAGTTGAACAAGTCCCCACCTTTGAACATTCATACTATCAGCCATTAATACAGTATATCAGCTACCCACTTTTCACTATCACTTGTCCAATCCTTATATCATTCACACACTCTTTTTTATATCTTTTACTATGTTGATCTTCTTTCATAATAATAATCTTCAAACTTCAAACATTTCTACAGTTATTAATAATGGCGGCTTCATTTACTGTTTACATCGTTTTTACTGTTTTGGTTATGTGGGTTTTACTTACGGAATTTGGGTCTTGTAGTAGTGATGATTGTCAGGGTCAGCTTACAGCTGCTCATGAAGGTAGTTTTCTATGTTGGTTTTTGGAATTATGAAATGGGTTTGTGTCTGTTTGTTAGTTTTTGTACTTGATAGTCCGTGGCGGAACTAGGATTTGAAGTTAGTGGAGGGAGTAACTTATTTGTTTACCCGATTAAAATACCCTTTGCAAAGAATAAAAATAGTACGGAGTAAGACAAATGAATGAGACGGAGGAAGTATCGACTGTTTTTAGTTAAATGGTAGTTTGATTATGTGTCTGTGAATGTTAATACTTTATTTTGAAGTTGAATATCATTCATTTTAGTATGTGGGTAGTTAGAAGATGAGCTAATGAAGGTCAACTGTTTGATAAAATGTCTAAATGAAAATGTTGTCTATGTTTTTTAGCGTGTTTTGTTGAGTGTAGGGTATTTCATTTACTAGTTTCAACTCTAAGGGTTTTGTATGTGTGAACCTTCTATAATCCTAGTCCTGAATATCGCGTGGTTGTTGTTGTTGTTGTTGTTGCTCTCACAAGAGAAGTTTAATCAATACTTGAAGAATATCCCAAATTTGTGAGATGAGCAACTGAAGTTTGTGTAGTCGGAATGTGAGACCATGATATTGCGATGTCAAAACTATGGGTCAGTATCGACTGTTTTTAGTTAAATGGTCGCTTACTTCTAGAGTTCTAGACCTTCCTAGGCCCTGCTTGATATTACGATGTCAAAACTATGGCTGTTACATTTGCTTTTGATTGGGTTATGTTTGATGATAAACCTCGTGACTGTTAAATATTCGGCTTAATTCATAGTATGATCATATATGTAAAACTCAGAAGTTCGTGTGATGCAAATGTGTTGATCTAAATGTGAAGAAATATTTGCTTTTATTCTGTCTTGTAGTCTTAAACATGAATACTTAATTACTTATTGTTTATGCAGTGGAAGCTCTTCAGGAAATAGCCAAGGAGCTAAGGAAAAATGATTGGAACTTCAAAGAAGATCCATGCTTTAAAAAAACAACTTACAATAGTTGGTTTACCAGAGGTGACCCAGCTAACCCAAATTATGTTAATCAAGTCAGCTGTGGTTGCATTCAAGGCAGTTGGCACTTGTTAAATATGTAAGTTGCTTGTATCCTATATTGTACATACAAGACAACTGTATGGTGGTCGACTGGTAATGAGTTATCTATTCAAAGACGAAGTTTTAGCTAGAGTGTCAATGGTCATAATCGGCATCTTTACTGCAATAACTCGTGACCAAGAGTTATGGTGAGTCAAAGGTTTGTTGGTCAAATGAAGGGCACACTTCAGAAAATGAGAAAACATAGGAGTACCATGTAGAATATCCCTTTTATTTTATAGGTATAGGTGTAATTGTTTGATGGTTTTACATGTACAATTGCTCTTCAATAGACTAGCTACTAATATAAATGTCTACGGAGTAGTTTGTTACATTTTATATTACAAGAAATTGTTGTTATATACACTCTATCATGATGTAAAATGTTTATTGCTAACACGGAGACTGATCAACACATAATATTAATTTTAGATCTCTTACATAATGATTTAAGTCGAACATTATTCAAATACTACTTTGTATACAAATAAATAAAGTCGATTGGTTTTCAAATCATCGGGCCTATTAACTTAGTATTTATTGTAATTATTTTACAGTAGCTATTAACGAACTTAGTAATAAAAATAAACAGTCGATTAGTAATCCTTTATAAATCTTATTTCATTGATATTTTTCTTACTATTTTGTATATAAATCATCAGGCCATGTCAGTTTTTGTTAATAGTGTGCTCAGTTTTAAAGTCAATAGATTTACGTGAAGATATTTTTAGTTGGACAGCATATATGAATCAAGCCTTTTTTTGTCAAGGCTTATTGATTTCTAGTCATTTGGAGTTGGTTTCACATCTGCCTAATTTGGGCACTTTTCGATTCACTCGGTTTCGAACCAGATTAATCTGGATAGTTTTAGTAGGAACCACCAAATTTACACAATTTTTTGTGTCCCCCTCGAAATTTTTCCAAAATCCGCCACTGATTGTCGATATATAAATATAGCACTTTATTAAATAGGTATTATGTGTTGAAACTCTTAATGATTGAATCATAGCTGGTCACTGTGCACGTTCATACCTTCCATTTCTCTGTGTCAATTATCTTAGCTTTTTTTTTTTGATAAAATTGTAGTTTACTTTAATACGGAGTATCAAATATGATACATTTGCTTAGTTTACGAGCTTTTATAGTGACTTTAGTCGTACTGGTTTCTTTATTTTACTCATGTTTTGCTTCTTCTTGTAAGCAGATCCCTCAAAGGTCAAAATCTTGATGGTATTCTTCCAAAATCTCTGGCAAAGTTGACCTACTTGAATACAATGTAAGCACAATTGTCACTTTCTAGTTTCTAATGATTCAAAGGAGTAGCTGTTATCGGAGAAGTAAGACTAATGCCAGTCATGCAGCCACATTACACTTAAGACTAACCATTCTTCATTTTTGTTAGTGACTTGTCGAGAAATCTTCTAAGTGGAACGATACCAGAAGAATGGGCTACCATGAAGTTGGAATATTTGTATGCAATATCAATTAATTGGTCCATTTATTGATTTATTCAACTGTGTTTGACATATTATTGATATGGTATACCACTGGACGCACTGGTACAGGTCTGTTATGATCAATCGATTATCTGGTCACATTCCACAATATCTTGGGAACATCAGTAGTCTCAGATATTTGTATGTCTCCTCACTCCTTAATAATTTACAGTCATGCTTTCTCATGTTTCTTACTTATCGTCAAATTTGTTGCTCAATCTGTTTTCCGTCACATGAATATTTCAGGAGCATTGAGAGCAATTCTTTCTCTGGAACTGTTCCTGCAGAGCTAGGGAAGCTGGTTGGACTACGGAATTTGTATGCCACTGTGCTTTCATTCTTTTTATAACAATAATAGTAGCAACAATGGAGTATTAATATAACTGACAATTATTATCCTTTGACTCTTGGATGTGGTCTTTTGACGCTTGCTTCTTGTTTTGATAGAACTCTTACTGATAACAACCTTAGCGGACAATTGCCAATCCAGTTAAAGAAACTTGCCAATCTAACTGAGCTGTGAGTACTGCTTGAAAGCTTCATCTAGACCCAGTTTTAACACCCATTTATAAAGTATTTTCACTTCCAGCTGTTTCAATCCAATTAACGTTTTTTTCCGATCTTTTGTTTTACATCTTCGTGGTCCAAAATCAGGAGGATAAGCAGTAATAGCTTTAATGGGACAATACCCAATTATTTCAAAAGTTGGAAAAACCTACAAAAGCTGTAAGTCTTTCCTTTCTTCACACATGAAAACTAATTTTTTTTATGCTCTCTTAATATATCTGAATTTTGTCATGGCAGAGAGATTCAAGGTAGTGGCTTTGAAGGACCAATACCATCTAGTATTTCCCTTTTGGTCAAGTTAATAGAACTGTAAGTGACTATGTACTTTGCATGTTTAAAATTTTGGGCTGTGGGATCTCCTGTATTAAGTTGACGCTATCTTAGCATGACTTGTGCAGAAGGATCAGTGATCTGAATGGAGAAGGTTCCCTGTTTCCATCAATAGAAAAACTGACAGCATTAACACGCTTGTGAGTTACATAATCTTATACAAAGCTTTTAGTGGAAACCGTATAGCTGATGTCTATACCATTATATTTACGAATCACTTGTCTCACATCCTTTTACTGATAATACCTCTTTTTACTGCATTCATTTCCAGGATGTTAAGGAGCTGTAAACTTCATGGTCCTATTCCTGATTACTTAGTAGACATGACGGAATTGAAAGTTCTGTATGTTCCTTTCCACTTTTCAGCTCCCTCTTCTATCTTTTAAAATATCTTACTGTCTGCATTTGTTAATCGCATGCGACTGAAAAATATCCTAGTCTCCCTGGTTAATGCATTAGCAGCTGTGAACGCTGCCTATTTTACAGTGGGGAATGGTTGGAATGTCGGATATGTCCGGCCCCCTACCTCACTTGGGATTATATAAGTGATACTTGACTAGAAGTCTAGAACTGTAGAAGTGATTTTAAATGGTATTTTTTGTTTCATTTCTCTATGGTGTGCTGCAAATTTATCTAACAGGAAAGAGAAAAGGAAATCTATTTCCATAGGAAGTACTCCCTCCAATCCATTCCAAACTACCCATTCACTTTTTTATAGTCAAACATGTAAAATAGACCTTGATAATATTTAGTCAAATACAAAAAATTGACTAAATATTAATTATATTATTAACATGTTTGCATTTGTTATAAAAAAAGTTTCGGAAAACTATAATTTCAACATAAAAAATAATACTCCCTCCTTATCCTTAATTTCTTCCAATTTTCCTTTTTGGTAGATTTCTTTTATATCTCTTCCACTTACTCTTGTTGGTATTTCACTTATCTCACGTGTATATGGCCTCTACTTTTTTTTTTCTCTCTACTTTTCTATAGTTTTTTTTTTTTTTCCTTAAGAAATGTGCCATTTTTGAGGTGGAAGAAATCAATGAAAAGGAGAGCATAGTATATAAATGGAGAAAAATGTGGTCAAAGTATCATCTCTTTGGAGGGAGTAACTCTTAGTATTTTGTTTGGCTCTGTGTTGAAAAAGTACCTTTTATTAAATGTAACTTCTGATGAGATCTGGTCATGCCATTTTGTAGGGATCTCAGCTTTAACAGTTTGAGTGGCGTCATTCCAGATAAGCTTCAATATTTGTCAAAGATGCAATATATGTGAGTGAAAGCTGTGTTTTAATGTGTATATAAGATGATTTGGGCTGTATTTTAACGTATTATAAATTTGAAAGGAAAATGTTCATGTTCTTCTGCCTTCCTGTGCCGCCCTAATCAATTAAGAAGAATCGTTAAACGATGGTGAGCTTAATGAAGGGCAAGGGCGTAGGATAAAAGCCGTGTTGAAGGAGCTAATAAAAGACGCTTTTTATCAATGTATTTACCATTTACGTACAAGACATCATACTCCCTTTGCTATCGAAAGATTTGTCGCTCTTAAGAGACCATATCATGTAAATTTCCCTGTTTTATCCACCTTTATAAACAAGAGGGATAGCTTAGCATCTAAGAACACCGTATTTGCAGTTTCTTCGACTGGCAACTGAAACTACCAGAAGTCCAAGTGTACCAGAGGATGTTGGTGTGATTTCTGCTACTCTAGTACGTATATAATTAGAAACGAAGTTGACCTATGTATCTCAATGTCCACTCTCAAATTTCACAGATTTATTTAGGTTTTGGTATATATGATTTCACATGTTACAAATTCTTTTGAGCCGACTTGATATCCTCATAGAATTATGGGACATGGTCCATTTGTGAAAAGGTCCTGGTGTTTACTACATAACATCTGTTTCATTAGTTATTGGTAGGATTTGTTGATGACAAGGTTTGGTCATTGTTAGGTATCTGACAAGCAATAATCTAAGTGGTTATATTCCAAGCTGGATCACAGATAGCGATGATAACAGGTTCGGTCTCTCATATTCTTTCAAATCCGTCTGCCTTAATTCTTGTGATTGTATTGATTATGTGGATGTATAGATCAATCTAAAGAATGGACTGCATTCCCTGTATTCATTATGGATGTCAGTACTCAAGTTATTTTACCTCTTAGAAATACTGCCTTGCTTAGTCTTAGAATTCGAAATGGGCCTAGCCATACCCGAAAAGAGAGAGGATGTCCGCTTGACAAGCCAAAGGGAACTCCATCTTTGCTAAAACCAATTGGCAATAGGAGGAGAACCCGTTGGCCTTAAAAAGTGAGCAATGCTATACTCCACCACCACCGTGGAACTTTCACATATGGGTTTCTTACCTTCCAACACACACAAATTTTGAGTTTCACAAATACACGGTTAGAGTATAAAACCGATCTTGAGACTCCAACTATCGGCTTAAGCTTTTGATTGTCAATAAACCATCTCAACCAAAAAGCTGCTTAAGCTGATAGTTGGACTCCCATGATCGGATTTATATTCTAACATATACTTGATTCCGATTGATTTTTGTATGCTAATCATCTATTTACAAGATGGTTAAGTATGAACTCAGGTCATAATGTGCAAATTAAACTGTGTTGCTCAGGATTTTATTTGTTATCATCATATCCATTTATCCCCTTTTGATTATCTGTAACCAATGCCCTCTTCCCTTAAAAATCAAACCTTGGGAAAACAGTGTAGTGGACACGCCTTTTGGACTTCTTTAATTTGATGTTTGTGCACATGATATCTTGAAAAGACTAACACCTGTAATTTGTGCTCCCAGCCACTTTGATCTTTCATACAACAATTTTAGTAGGAGCTCCACGCCATCGTCCTGCAACAGAGACACCTTGTGAGTAACAAACACCCTTTGGTTTCCTCTTCCATCACAGTCTGAGAATTGATTATAAATTATTTATCCATTAGAAGTTAAAATTTTGTTTTGTCATCTTCAGAAATTTATACAGAAGTTTTTCAGGCGATCATGACATGTAAGCTCAACGCTGTGTTTTATTCATTCATAGACAGAAGGTCCTTCTGTTTGTGTACATAACTTCACAACTTATGTTTTAAGTTTTTTTTAGACAACAACTTATGTTTTAAGTTGATGGAATAATTATGCAGAAAATCAAGCATGTGTCTGAAGAATTTTCATTGCAAAGGTGACTTATTTTTATTTCATGCAGTCTTAATGAATGATCACACTATAATCGAACCCATGGGATTTCTCTTTCTTAGTTATATTGATGGGCTTGCACTCTTTGTTTTGTCACAATCAGCAATCCTAAATCATATAAATAACAATAATAAGTACTCCATTTTACTTTGATAATCAAACAATGCCAACTTCGACCGATTTTTTTGTCAGAATATACAATTACTACCACTTTGTAGAAATGGTATTATGAAAATGGGGACAGTAAATTGTAGAGGTTGTACGTTTTATTTCTGTGTTTCCGTTCCTGCTGAGGCAACCTTTTAGCTAATTCTTTAAATTGCCTTGTAAACTCTTCTCTTCATGCACTTCCAACCACTTTCCACATAATGCCAAGCAAAGACTAATATGATCGTATAGGATGGAATATTGTGCTTCATGTTGGTACAAAGGCACTCATCTCATACCTTATATTTGTTTGTTTGTTTGTTTTCCCCTGAAGCTCGGTATTCACTGCACATTAACTGTGGTGGAAAGGAGACTACAGTTGGAAAGACATCTTATGAGGAAGATGATGAAGCTGGAGGATCTGCAAAGTTTGTTCCCAAAAAGGCAGAATGGGGATTTAGCAGCAGTGGATGGTTCTGGTTTGAAAAAATTCCTAGTAATTATCTAAAAGAAATCACCTCTAGTCCAAACACGAGTAACTCAAGTCTGTATGCGGATGCACGGTTGTCAGCTACATCTCTGACATATTATGGTAGTTGCTTAGGCAAAGGGAACTATAGTGTGAAGCTCCACTTTTCTGAGATTGTTTTTATTAATAACTCATTCTCTGGCCTTGGAAGACGGAGATTTGATATTTATATCCAGGTAATTGTTTGCTGGCTTGCATCTATTTTGTAAAGAGAATTACGTAGAATAAGAACAGAGAACCCTTATGTCATTGTTGGTTCCATAACTGAGTCACTACAATATCAGTACGTCCATTCTTGAATTATACATGGGAAAGTAGTCTTGGACTTTAATGGTTAATATAGGCCAAAGAAATGTTCCATTTCTAGTGTGGAGCCGAACTCAATATTATTTGGCTCTGGGTGATGTTGGAGAAAGCAAAATGGCTCACAAAAATGATTGTCTTTTTTATTATAAAGTACTGTATGAGTTATCTGATGCAATTTTCATTATGGGTCTCGGTTGTATCCCTTGGAGCGTTTGGGACTTAGGGTAATGTTGTCGAAGTTGAATGGTAAGCTTATTTCAAAAATTCCTTCCCTCGTAATACAATAATGATAGAGAGTTCGTATCTGAATACTAATTTGATGCTGTTAATGAAGTTATTTTCCTGTCAAAGTGAGTGTTGTCTAATGTTCTTGCAGGAGAAGCTTGTTCACAAGAATTTTGACATTGTAAAGGAAGCAAATGGAAGCAATAAGGCTGTAGTTAAGGTATATCCGCACATACCAGTAAGCGGTTCAATAGAAATTCGCTTCTACTATGCCGGAAAAGGCAGCACAGGGATTCCAGTAAGAGGAGTATATGGTCCACTTATTTCAGCTATTTCTGTAGAATCTGGTAATTTATGTCTATCTATATAGTTATCCCTTTTTTTTTCTGGATTTTGATCCATGATAGTGTCTAAAGTTGTAAATTGGAACTGGTGTATGTCCATTTCCTCTTTTATCTTCGTGTATTTCAATCCTTTAAATTCTTAAACTTCGGAGATAAAACATTATACTTTGTTCTAGTAGATGGCTCAATGCAGAGTCGATGTTCATGAATTAAAAATCTTCATGTACTTCTCACAATTATCAATTTAGATTTAGAAAGAACATAAAACAGTTGAGTCTTAAAGCTATTGCAAGAGTCTAGTCATTTACATATTATTCTTCTCCTTTGCAGAGTTCAAACCTCCTTTTGATGTAGAGAAGATTAAAATGATTTTAATCATAGGTGCATCTTCTTTAGTGTGCCTCCTTACTTTTGGATTTTTCATTGTTTGGTGGAAGCACCACAGAAAAGACACGGCATCAAGGGAACAAGGTAATTCGGTCTTCACACTTTCATTTACTGGATCCGTTGACTTTTATTTCCGAATTGCAAGATTACAACATTTTCGATGGAGTAGTGACATCTCGACTTGGGCTAATTTGTCTATTGATCAAATGGAAAACAAATCAGTCAGAGCTTCTTACACTATAAAGTAGCATTCGTTTGAGATTAATCTTGACGCAATGCTCATTATGAGTATTTTCAACACACAGGAGTGTAGTTGTAACTTGTAAGCATCTGACACTCCAATCTATACCTTCGCCATAAGCGAACCCTTTGAGGGACTCGGGTTCTGTTTCTGTTATATTGAATGGCAAGAAAGCCTTTGAAATCGAGTAGCTACTGGTTGACATAAAATATCACATAAAAACATGAAGAACAGAAACAGTTCTATACATGAATGAGAATATGGATTTAGTGGTCGGTTCAAGGCCGTAAGTTAAAAATCTTAAAAGCTAAAGACAACTTTGTATGTACAAAAATATGAAGTATGTACATATTACTGGTTTTCTGAGACTAAAGCCCTTTGAAATTTGTGTATATTATGTTTGTAATTATCTATCAGACTGTTGCGGAGAGTTGCTTACTGTTAAAATTGAAATGAAGTCTGAGTTGTAGATCATTGTTGAAATGTGAGAATATATACGCTGATGAGCCCTTTGAATATTACATGTTTGCATGTTTTCATCAAATTTCTCCAGCAGAGTAACTTACCAGTTATCAATTACCGTAAATGAAAATGACCAAGTGTTATCATAGTGGGAATGTGAGAAAACATTTTTGTGAAACGTATTTGCTGTTTAGAGTGCATTACTGTTACACTGCTTACCTCTTCTTTCACGGTGCACAGTTCTGGCAGGACTTGATCTGCAAACTGGTTTGTTTACATTTAGGCAACTAAAAGCTGCCACCAACAACTTCAGTGATGATAGTATAATTGGACATGGTGGTTTTGGATCAGTATACTTGGTATGTTTTACAATTTCGCGTCATTGGAAAAAGTTCATCTTCTTTACAGATAATTAATGCTTTTGATATGAATAGGGAATACTGCTGGACGGAACACATATTGCCGTGAAACAACTTTCATCCAGATCAAAACAGGGGAACCGAGAATTTATAAACGAAATAGGAATGATTTCTGGCTTGAACCATCCAAACCTGGTTAGATTGTACGGATGCTGTGTTGAGGGTAACCAGTTGTTCTTGATATATGAATATATGGAGAACAATAACCTCGCACTCGCATTGTTTGGTAAGTGTTAAAACCTTCATGGCTGCATCCAAAATCTATTGTCCTTGCTCAATTTTGACAGTCAACTTCTCCAACTATATGTAAAAATACAGTGAAAAAATTTCTAACTGGATTTATCAATACCATTTTTATATAACGTGAGAGAATATCGGTCAAAGTTGACATCATTTGATCACCAAAATCAAATTGGGGCAATATGAAAGGAAAGGATGGAGTATTTATACTGAGCTTTATGTTGCATATGGTGAGCACAGAAAGATTATATTGTTGGGAAATAAGTGGTTACATAATTGAAATTGCAGATAATATTCAGCTGAAGTTGGACTGGCGTACTAGACAGAGAATCTGCATTGGTGTTGCGAGGGGTTTGACATTTATGCACGAGGAATCCACGATAAAAATTGTTCATAGAGACATCAAGGCTACAAACATACTGCTCGATGGGGACCTTAATGCTAAGATCGCAGACTTTGGATTGGCCAGGCTTGACGAAGAAGAGCATACCCACATTAGCACTAGAGTTGCCGGAACAATGTGAGCATAATCGTCTCTTGTCTTAACTGTTTTCTTGAACGCTGTATATATGTACCCTTCCAGTGCTTCATTGCTAGTTTATCTTTCTCATTTATTTGGACACATTCCCAAATCTTAGGTTAAGGATGATTAGGTGATTGAAACATCATAAGCATAAGCTAGCTAACTAAAACAAATTGAAGTTGATCAACTAGCATTGCTGCCATTTGATTTCGAGACTCTCCCCCTTTTTTCTGCACAAAAAAAAAACTTTTTGAAGGGATATTGTCAATGTCATACACTATTTCTATTATACTACTTCGATTTATAGTCTTTGAGTGTAATATTGTTGAGATGGTTGCTATCTTCACAGAGGATACATGGCACCGGAGTATGCATTGTGGGGCTATTTGACTTATAAAGCAGATGTCTACAGCTTTGGGGTTTTGGCATTAGAGATTGTTGCTGGTAGAAGCAACACCAAATTTCGGCCGGATGACAACTATTTCTGCCTTCTAGACTGGGTAAATATTTCAATCTTTCTTTCTCTCTGATTCTGGAATTTCCTATACTATTCAAAGGATGACACCAAGTTTCTTATATTGACCTAAACTCATTGAAATCCAGATTGTCCACTTTCTAGTTTCTTCAGATATCTTTGGAGAAATCGCCTGTGGAAAAAACTTGCATTTTCAAAGGGATATTTTTAAGGAACTCTTCTGTGTGACTATTCGCATTGTTGCGTAAATATTTCAATACGGGTTTAGCGAACTCAAGTAACGAGTATCACCCTTGTTTGACTTTGTCAATTAACTTAGACGATCCCCTTCTAGTTTAGCTTACCTTTCGTATGAGAAGAAAATGATTTTAATGTCATTGATATGTGGCAGAGCATGAGTTTAATCCGTAACTTGTGTCAATTCAGGCTTTTGCCTTACAACAACAAAAGGGCAATCTAATGGACTTGGTGGATCCAAAAATGGGGAGCAACTACAACAAGGATGAAGTACTAAGGATGATCAAGGTTGCCTTATTATGCACTAATCCATCTCCGACTGTTAGGCCGACAATGTCCGAGGTAAGGAGCATGCTTGAAGGTAACATGGTTGTACAAGAACTAACCCTGGGCCCGAGTATGCTCCAGAATGACTGGCTCGCTCAAGTATCGAAAAAGAGCCAAGACATGATGTCCGATAGAGAGACTATAAGCCTTGTTAACTCTGCTGATCCACTCATGGAGGAGGATTAACCCTTCAGCTCAGTGAGTCAGTGATCATCACCTTACTTCCATCTCCTCATTATCTTATGGGATATTCTACATGGTACCCCTCAATTTTTCGACTTTCTACATGGTACCCCTACACTTATTAAAACATACATGGTACCCCTAATTGTTGTCATTATCACTAAATGTACCCCTAAACTTTATTTTCCGTCAATTAAACTCAGTTTTAGGCGTTAAATGATTACTTGGACGCGTAACCAAGCTTGACATTACCATCCCATGACATAAGGACTCTATTAGGCTCAATATCCATATTTGGACGTGATAATTTGGCAAGGGTACACTTAGGGATAATGACAACAATTAGGGGTACCATGTATGTTTTAAAAAGTGTAGGGGTACCATGTAGAAAGTCGAAAAATAGAGGGGTACCATGTAGAATATCCCTTATTTTATTGTACAAAGTACTATATCATGGTTTCGATCACAGCCGGTGTTATTAACTTCTACTGTCTAATCTTATCAAAATCAATAAATTTTAGTCCTGATGATCTCAAAAGCCTTTACCTTGGTTTTGTGATCTAAAATCATTTATAGGTATTTGTAAAGGTATATGGCTATGACTAGCACATAATGACTCTTGACTCGCGGGGAGTTCTATTCGTTAGGCAACCTGGAATTAATCTCAAATATGAGGCGATTTGAAGGCAATTTAATGGGTTGACCCCTCCCAAGTTTGGCTTTTTCATTCGCAAGAGTCGGGAATCGAACCCCTGACCACTTGTTTAAGAGATGAGAGCCCTTACCACTCACACCAGCCAACTTTGGTAGGCGATTTTACATGTTATGCTAGTCTAGTTTAGTTGCTGTATATTTAGGTACAGTATATAACATCATCTTGATTCAGTTCAAAGATTATATATCAGATGCAGTACAATTGATTTGGGTAGTTTTTGAATTTTTATAATAAAGTTTTCGAGTTTTGTTTGCAAGGTTGTGAGTTTTATTATAAAGTTTCCGAAGTTGTTTAATTAAACATTAAGCTAAAAAATTACAATGTAGCTTAAAAACTACGGAGTATATAAATAAATTCATTTAATTTTGAATTTTAGCATCAAAAAAATTAAAATGTAATTTATAAATTTTAAATGCTCACAAAAAACACATTAAACTCAAATGCTAAAAGGTTTGATGTAATACATAAACACAAATTCTCATTGAAGACGAGCACTATCCATTTGAAGACGAATAGTGCCCTTCTCACAATATACATCAATTGCATGTTCCTTTTTTCCATCATACATTGGTGGAATAGTGGTCAATAATTTCTGATATCTCAATAATTGTGAATATTTTATTTTTCTTGACATGTGTTGAATCAATATTGATGTACGATTAATAAAATTGAAATAACACCTAAAATAATTTTCAAAAATAATTAAAACTAAGTTGATTTTTGGCTTAAATGTTTAGCCGACAGACAGCACAACCCCAAAAATTATATACTTCTAGAAATTAAAGTTATGTCAATATTTGGCCTTAACATCACTTAACATAGTTTTTACGGAGTATATAAGTGATTTGGGGTTATAGAACCAACCAGCCCAGACCATCTTTCTTTATTGCAACCAGGGTAGATTGAATGCTGTCTGCGAATATTAACCTTAGACACCGAATTCAGTTGGTGAATGTCTTAAGGGTAAACCAACCAGGCAACCATGGCATTTCGGTACTTTGAGACTGATGCTGAACATGTGATTCAACATACAAGAGGAATGCATAACACTCATTTCCAAAACACTGTTAATTAATAGTTATGGAGACTGCCCGCTTCACGCTTTATCTAGGCCGAGTGAATCCATTAAACCCGCGATAGCAATGCATCAAAGGCCAAAAGAACAAATGCACACTCCGGTAAACAAATCTACTTCAAAGCAAATAACTGCTAAATTCCGATTTAATTCTGTACAAATTAAACAATCAACATTACAGCAAAAGAATGCAACTAGCCAACTACAGAGATCAGCTATTCCGAAAAAAGCTTCAAAGCAGGGAAACAGAAAACAAAGGCACATAAAGAATTGACTACAATTTACAAGTTCTATTCAAGATAATTTCAAAAAACGGTAAAGCTGTAAGAACAATTAGACTAGAACTCGCAATAGGGATTAAAGATGCCAGTACCTCAGTAAGTGTCCAATGTTGCAGGACTGTCGTTTCGAGTAGCATTGCCACTTGTTCTTCTCCTTGCTCTTGGGAGTATTAAAGGTGTACAGCATAACACGGTGAATAGCAACTCCAAAACAAATAACATCATACTAAGCCATACAAATATTGTTTTCCTCCAGGACCATAAGATCCTTTTCAGGAAACCGAGTTCAGATTCAACATGTATAAATGCATCATATACTTCAGGAATTCCACCTCCCGTCCCAAATTCTGCTCTTTGTTCGATTGTCACCTTCAAACAACCTGTAGGAACGAGAGATTCCGTGTACCCTCTAAACTTTAAGGTTAAAATTTGAGATTCAGACACGTAACCAGCAACAAGAGGAATAATTTTGAAGAATGTTAAGAACAGTTGGAGTGGTTCACTTCTGAATCCCAGCATGCATGGGTGGCTTATACTTGCCAGTGATTTACCATTTTCTGACAGAAAGTCTACTCTTACCTGCGAAAATGACCAAAAACTTTACTGAAAATTTCTTCAAAAAACCGACTATAATTTCAGTGGGTAAGTCGAAAAAAGGGATGTAGAGTTGAAACTATGACCATAACTCATAATGGATAAGTAATACTTCCTTGTTCACAGTTTTCCGCAGATGATGCGAAATAGAATTTGTGATTTCAGACGGGAAATAGCCCGTCTGAAATAAGAATTTGTGATTGTGGAGTTAAGGGTGGTCAGATGTAGGCTCCGCAGATTGTGGAGTTAAGGAGGGGTCAGATGTACGCAGCCTTACCCTGTGTTAACAACACATAGAGGTTGTTTCCGAATTATTGAAGATGAATAGCATGTTAGTATCACAACAGCATTCAATAAATCTCTGATTTATACGTACAGTTATCGAGCCACAATCAATGTCTAGAGAGAGTCAGGCATGAATAGCAGGTGGTTTGCAGTACCATCAGTCAATATTATGCATCTTCAAAGTTCAAACTATCAAAGACTATTAGGTATATATTGATAGATAGCGATATTATCTCGGCCCATATTTGGCCAATGCAATAATACAAAAGTTTTGTATTATTGCATTGGCCAAGTCGGAATATATAATTACAGACTCATATAATATTGGGCCGAAATAATATCGCTATCTATCAATATATTCCTAATAAAGACAATAATAAAGAGCCAAAGAAGTAAGCTTTCCTGTAAATAAAGCAAAACAATGTACCTGAAAGATTCCTAAATTTCGATTGTAATCAGACTCGGGCACAACCAATGTAACAGTAGCCTGCAACTTATGATTAGGAGGTATAACCCTTCCACTACCTGCAACACTCATTCCATTAACCTTCTCAACATACTCGACACTCCGACAACCAGTTATCGACACCAAAGCTTGAGGCTTGCTTTTCGTGTAGTCGAAATTCAGTGGCTGCTTTAACTGAAAGGGCTCCTCCACAACATACAACCTCATCATCAACCCACCAACAACAAATGCCAAAACTAACATACTCACCAATACAGAACACACATAAAAACACCACAACAACCCCCACCCGATTCGCAACCCGATATTTATCCATGATTTATGATCTTTAAAACAAAAATCCTATTAATTTTTTAATCAAATAGTTCCTACCAAGTCCAATCACATAAAACGGATTCATATAAATCATCAAACCATAATATAATGCTGAAAAGGGGAATCTTAATAGAATAATCAATAAATTAAACTGAAACCCAATTGACTTAATCAACAATTCAGCAATAAAACCTAATAATCTAAATTGCCCATCATCAATTTCTCCCTCTTCATTTGATTCTAAACTTATTTCTTCCATTGTAACAACAGAATTATCCGCAAATACACTCGAAACATCATCGATTGTTGATGTTGATTCCGCTAATGTGTCCAAATCCGATGATTTTCCGTCGATAATTTCGTCAATTTTTGAATATTGGTGTGTTGATTGGGGAAGAAAAGAAGAAATGTCAGATGATTCGAAGGTTTCTGCGCAATCGTAGAAGGTGAATTCGTCAAATGCATCGAAGAAATTATCGTCTTCATCGCTTGATTTCGCATCTTCCATTAATGATCAAGAATGGGTAAAATAATTTGTCGATTTAGGATTAGGGTTAGGGTTTGAGTTAGATTTTTGAAAGATACGAGTACGCGGGTAATTTTGGGGGCAGAAATAACGGATCATACCTAACATTCAAGTTTAGTCCAAGTATAGACAAATTATACTCCGTGTTTTGGGAGTCGTTGGTTTTCGGTTTCGGCAATTCTCTCGTACGACGTCTTTTTTGTGTTTTTGGTAAATAAATGACTATTTTTTGGTAAATAACGATCACTCTACGGCAAATAATGACCACTCCAAATAAATTGGTCATTTTTTAGCCATAAAAAGTGATTTCTATTTACCTAAAAGTGGTCAATATTTATCCGAAGACATCACTTTTGGAAGTATTCGGTTATCGGTTTTTCTTTTAAATTTTTTATCACCATCAGTTAAATTCAGTTCTAACCATTTTAATTCAAAAGACTAAACCCAAATCATTCACTTACACACAGTGGCGGAGCCAAGATTTGAACTTTTGGGGGCGAAAAATTTGGGGGGGTGGGGGGTGGGACAACTAATTTCATAAGGTACACTCGAAAATTTTTCGAAAAATTTAACTAAAAACTTTGAAAATGTCATCCGTCGGGGGGCGACTTCCCCTGCTAGCCCCCTCTAGCTCCACCACTGCTTATACAGTTACACTCATCATATAATACTTCGTACAAATTAATAACATCACCACTTTGCAAGTAAGAGCGGAGTTTGAGAGAGTGAATTTGATCTTTTTCATTATTTGGTTGGGGTGTTCATTTTTAGGGAAGGAAAAATGTACTAATTAAATAAAAGCCGACATGAAATCGGAGGATACAATTTCAAATCGGAGGATACAATTTTGGCGATTAACTCCAGACATGAGTCAACCCAAGTTCATTGATTTTTCTGCGTTTCTCTGCCTTGATTAAGGGTGTGTTTGGATAGCAAAAGTGGAGAGAAAGGGAGGGGAGGGGGAAGGAGGGAAGGGGAAGGGAGAGAAGGGAAGGGGAGGGGGAATGGAGTGTGGTTGTTTGGATACAATTTCCCTCCAAATCTTGCCTATTGTGGAGAGATTTTGATTAGGCTTGGAGGAGGGAAATTGGATCTCTCCAAATCTCTCCCCCTCCATTTCCCTCCACACTCATTTGCTATCCAAATAAGGGATTTTAAATCCCCTACTCTCCCTCCCTTTCTTTTCCCTCCAAATACTTCAATCCAAACACACCCTAAGAGAATTAAGCGATTACATGAAATATGTATTTTAGTGAACATATTTATTGCTTCTCTTAGGGTGTGTTTGGATAGCAAAAGTGGAGGAAAAGGGAGAGGAGGGGGGAGGAGGGAAGAGAAAGGGAGGTAAGGGAAGAGGAGGGGGAATGGAGTGTGGATGTTTGGATACAATTTCCCTCTATCTTGCCTATTATGGAGAGATTTTGATTAGGCTTGGAGGAGGGAAATTGGATCCCTCCAAATCTAGCCCCCTCCATTTCCCTCCACCTTCATTTCCTATCCAAACAAGAGATTTTAAATCCCCTATTCCCCCTCCCTTTCTTTTCCCTCCAAATCACTCAATCCAAACACACCTTAATGATATTCTTTTGTAATGCATATTTTTAACTACAACCTTTTACTATAAAACATAAAATGCATTTATTTTTCATAAATGTATTTTAGTGGGCTAATCCGTCACTAGCTGAAAACCTCTCACAAAAAGGGAGAGGGGACAAGGTGGGGTATCTCTCATGTGTTTTCCCACTCACCTCTCATGGGTATTTTGTGAGAGGAAACGGTATCCGGCAAATCTTCTACACGACAAATGTGTAGAGATTATCAGCTTTTAAGCTATGTATAAATCTTCCAATCTAAAATAATTCTCAGATCCATTTGTATGCCATATTATTCTAAATTGTAGTGCTTCATTCGAGAAATTTGGAATTTTTTAATCTTATCGTAAAAATATAATGATTCTAAACGATAAGTTGTACCTAGTAATACGCCTCGCTTCTTTATACTCCCTCCTATTTTCTTATATCTTCTCCTTTCTTTTGGGCACAAAAATTAAGAAAGGGGAAGAAAGAAGGAATAAAGTAAAATAGAGTATTGTAAGTTGTGAAATTTATAGGTGAGAGAAAATAATAAAGAATGAATGCTGAATAAAGAATAGATAAAGTAATTAGAGTTGTTGATTTTTTAGGAGAGATAAATTAATAAAAAATGAATGAAACTTACCAAAAAAGGAAAGAGGGAAGATAATAGGAAATTGGAGGGAGTATTATATTTTTTTGTTAATATTGACTTTGAGGATGGAGAAATTGATTTGATTTTGCCAAAATTGGTTTCAACACCAATAACAGCTAGTCTTGCTTGTGACGGGCTAATCCCGTCACAAGCTTGTGACCTCTCACAAAAAGGGAGAGGAGACAAGGCGGGGCATCCCATATGCTTCTCCACTCACCTCTCTATGGGTCATTTGTGAGAGAAAACGGTATCCGTCACAAGTTTATGACGGATATCGCCGTCAGAAATGAGAATTTGTGCACCAATAATACTCGAGATACATTCATACATAATTCCAATTTCCGCATATCTTATCTACAAGACTACAATAATGGTGTCGGGGTAAGAATGTAGTAAGATGTAAATGCCATGCAGAATTTGTCAACTTACGTACATTTGAATCATTGAATGTACTCCCTATTTATAAAGGCTATAAGTAGAAGTAGTCCCCATCTGCCAGGAACCTACCTTCTTTTAAACACAAATTCTCATTGAAGACTCCGTCACAAGCTGAAGACGGATACCATTTTACCTCACAATGTACCCACTTTTTCTCTCTCTGCAACACTATTCATGTGGTCCCCTTTCTCCACTAACCCATTTTGTTACCATTTTATCTCACAAAATATCCGTCACAAATGGTAACCCGTCACAAGCGAGACCAATTGTCTTTTAAAACACGTCTTTGACTTTCTTTACATTTTATTCCTCCAATTCTCCTATTTTGACTGCTTCATTTTTTCTAGATTTCCCTAGGGCAATGGCTTACTGTAAGCTACTAGTTAAAATTCATTATTAACATATTTTTTAAATGAAACAGTTTCATTATAAAATTTGTCGTGAAACAATTACTAACAAACTATTATTATATTAAAGTGTTATAGAGTGTTATGGGGTTTTTATATTGAATTTGGAGTTTTTGCAAACATGTTTTGAGTGATTAACAAATAATAAATCAACTAGGTTTATGACCCGTGAAATTCACGGGTTTATCTGTTTTAATTTTGTTATTTTTATCTTTTTATTTATACTTGTCTGAACAATTAATTGATCCATTTAAAAAATATAGTCTTGGAATACATAAAAGTTAGTCGGTTAGTGTCTTATTTCTTTGACATTTTGATAATAAGTCCAGTAGTTCATGATAAATGCTTAAGATTACCTTTTAATTAGATTATATAGATTATGTACTAAATTTTCTATGTGAAAACTTGAATGTCCCTTTGTCATTTAGGCCAATAAAGTTAGTACGTGAAGACGAAAGAGTAAATTAATCCATAATATTAAATTATTGATCTTTTTTTTTCTTCTTTTTTTGAGAATAATAAATCTCGAAATGTAAGGAGTTAAGAAGATATAGAATTATAGAACTTTTTATCTTCTCAATCTGTTAATTCTCATAAACATGTTTTCTAATAGTAGAATAATTATGAAGTTTAATAAATGATAATCTTAATATATCGTTTATATCAATTTATCAAAAATCCTAAATTTTAAAATTTTGCATAAAAGATAAAATGAGTTAAATGGTAGCCTACTACAAATCTCATTGTAATCTCATTTGTGTTATAAGACATACACACAAGATAATATGACATGTACGCATAAGTATTAGACAACAATTTACATTTAGCTATTATCAATACCAAAAGAGATTTTTTTGTCCAACTTGTTAATAAGATTGAGATCCTCGCAACTCCAATTTCATTCTATTAGAGCTATTTTTTGAATAAGAAAATAACACATACCCAAATAAAACATATAGTTGAAAGTTTCTGAAATAATGATAAAAAAAATATGAACTTAAAAACAATTACTCATTCACGTTCATGTTGTCAATCTTGTAGTTAATTTATAACGTTGTATTGAGTGTAAGGGGGGGGATTTGTTTAAGCAATTATAGTATTTCTCTTCTTCATATAATCTTCTTTCTCCAATTAACTATCCTTACAAAAAAAAAAATCCATTGAGTGATTAATAACAAATAAAATTGTGGAATTTGATTTATGTAATATTAACCTTATCGTTATTAATTTAAGTTTTCTCTTACCACTCTTCTTCATATAGTCTTCTTTCTCCAATTAACTATCCATACAAAAAAAATACACTGAGTGATTAATAACAAATAAAATGGTGAAATTTGATTTATGCAATATTAACCTTATCGTTATTAATTTAAGTTTTATCTTAAATAAGGTAAGAAATAAGCATTGAATTATAAAGATATAAGTATATTTACCTTTGAATAGTTCAACTCCACAAATTTTGATAGTCTCTAAATGAAAACAAAATTACATATATATTAAGGTTAAAAATGGGAAGATTATTTCAAACCAGTCGAACTTAAAAATAAATAAATAAATTATTAATTTAAAAACTTTAATACACTTACCTTGATGATGATACAATGATAAGAAAGATTGTTGACACATACATACAATTCTTTTGGCAATAAGGGTAAAAAAAAATTTGGCTTGAATTTTGGCTCACAAATGTGCCTTCCATAAAACATTTATATAGCCAAATGAGGATGCATTTTATGACTTTTAGACTTTTATTATTATTATTATTATTATCAAAGTTAATATATGTATAAATATGTAGAAAGGTTTCATGACTTTTGAGTATTCGTTTTCATTATTAGCATATTTATTATAGACATAAATATAGAGTAAATAGAAAGAAATGTAAAAGGTTTTTTTATTCCTTTTTTTTTTTTTTTTTTTTTTTTTACAAAATTCACATTACATGAGAATTGTTTAGGGAGTTATCTTACGAAACTAAAAGAGGTGGATATTTTGCCTTGTCTTTTATTTATAAATTATATTTATAGATTTATTTATTTACCAAATTTAACAAAATTGAGCAAGTTTATTTCAATAAGATTTAAGAGGGTGTTGCAGATATAAACAGTTTAAAATTAGAGTGATGTAAATTTTAAATTTTTCGTTTAACCTATTCTAGTTTTAAAAATTAAAATATTAATGTTTAATGTTAAGTATGTTATTATTTGCTCTTAATATTTACAAATTATTTATTATTTTATAAATGGTGTAAAATTATAATTATGTGATATTTATTTATTGCTTAAAATATTCTAACAATAAACGTAAAAAAATTAAATTTAGTATGAATTTATTTTTAATGGTTGTTTAATTTATCTAAAAATTAAAAAAGACAAAGTTAATGTTTGTTATGCTATTTGCATTTAATGGTTTAATTTTTTTTTCTTTTTAAATAAGAAATAATGACGTGGGTTTCTATAATTGGTGACATGGAATTTTGGTTATGCAAGGTGGCATTTAGTAATGCGATGTGACATTGTCTACGTGACTTTTAAGGTTTATCCTTTTAATAATATTTATAGATTTATCGCGAATGATATTTGCATCTTATCAAATGTTAATTGAATGCAGGTAAAAATAAGATTGCTTATTATTATTGACATTCACAAAAAAAAGTATTTTCTTTGCTTTATCGTTTTTACTTTTCAGCTATTCTTTAAAGGGTTATGATAAATACAACCCAGTGGGTTGTATTTAAGCAATTAAAAGAGGAAATAAATAATTAATATATGCATTAACGACATTGATTTATGTGTAATTTACTCTCTAATTTCTAAATTAATGTCAAATATAGAAGGGTATTAAATGCTTAAATACAACCTAGTGGATTGTATTTATCATTTCCCTTCTTTAAATAGCTCATTCAGCATGTTTCGAGTGGCAAAAATTCAATTTTGTGATGGTACGATGGATCACCCATTTGCACTCATTTGCATTCCTTAATATTCGTTTAAAAATAAATGAGACAACTCAAAATAAACGGCATTTGGCATGGGTGGTAATTACTCGCACATTATATTTGGGGTTGTATCTACTATCTAGACTAACAAATCTGATCTACCCCTTTCCCCATAAACATCTAAACAAAGAACCCAAATTTGCCTTAGACTTGACAAAATTGTCTCGGCCTGAATGACTCGACACGTACCCGACCTGACACATGCAACTCAATACCCAAGATTGACCTGAAACCGACTTGACTGATCCAATATATCCCAATTCCCAACGCAAATGTTTATTTCTTGCACATTAATTATCATCCATAACTATAGAGTAACTTGATAATAGTTAACCTGAACCGGAAATAATAACCTGACCTAACCCATACTCTGCAAATTCGAAATCGACTTGACCCAAACATTCTCGACCCGATCCCCGACCTGATTGACCCATTTGCCAGGTCTACTTACAACCTGAATTAAACCCCCAATCAAAATGTTTATCATCATGTATTTAGTTCCATCCTCATATAACTTTATAACAACACATCTCGAAATAGGTAAAACCAAATTAACCCGATCCGAACCGGACATTTTCACATTTCCATTTCCATTTCCATTATGTATCTTTTTCCAAAATCGGAGGCTTGACAAAGAACATATCTTTGCCATGTAAAAAGCAGACACAACTTTAGAAAAGAGAACACTCATTTACTCATAATTGTAATAATCCTCCATAAGAAGCTGGAGAACAAGTTGAACAAGTCCCCACCTTTGAACATTCATACTATCAGCCATTAATACAGTATATCAGCTACCCACTTTTCACTATCACTTGTCCAATCCTTATATCATTCACACACTCTTTTTTATATCTTTTACTATGTTGATCTTCTTTCATAATAATAATAATCTTCAAACTTCAAACCTTTCTACAGTTATTAATAATGGCGGCTTCATTTACTGTTTACATCGTTTTTACTGTTTTGGTTATGTGGGTTTTACTTTCGGAATTTGGGTCTTGTAGTAGTGATGATTGTCAGGGTCAGCTTACAGCTGCTCATGAAGGTAGTTTTCTATGTTGGTTTTTGAATTAATGAAATGGGTTTGTGTCTGTTTGTTAGTTTTTGTACTTGATAGTCCGTGGCGGAACTAGGATTTGAAGTTAGTGGAGGGAGTAACTTATTTGTTTACCCGATTAAAATACCCTTTGCAAAGAATAAAAATAGTACGGAGTAAGACAAATGAATGAAACGGAAGAAGTATCGACTGTTTTTAGTTAAATGGTAGTTTGATTATGTGTCTGTGAATGTTAATACTTTATTTTGAAGTTGTATATCATTCATTTTAGTATGTGGGTAGTTAGAAGATGAGCTAATGAAGGTCAACTGTTTGATGAAATGTCTAAATGAAAATGTTGTGTATGTTTTGCATGTTGGTTGTCTATTAATTAATATTAGCGTATTTTGTTGAGTGTAATGTATGGCCACAACTTACTCATTTAGTAGTTTCAACCATAATGGTGTTGTATGTAATATGTATGAACCTTGTTAAATCATAGACCTGAATATCGCGTGTTTATATTGGTTGTTGTTGCTCTCATAAGATAAGTTTAATCAGTCCTTGAAGAATATCTCAAAATTTGTTAGATGAGCCACTGAAGTTTTTGTAATCGGAATGTGTGACCATGAAGGCCGCTTAAGCGCTTACGTCTAGAATTCTCCCTCCTAGACCCCGCTTGAGTATTGCAATGTTATGCTTTTGATTGGGTTATGTACGTATGAGAAACCTCATGACTGTTAAATATTTGGCTTAATTCTTAGTTTGATCATATAGGTTAGAAGTTGTGTGATGCAAATGTGTTGATCTAAACGTGACGAAATATTTGCTTTTCTTCTGACTTGTAGTCTTAAACATGAATACTTACTGTATTGTTTATACAGTGGAAGCTCTTCAGGAAATAGCCAAGGAGCTGAGGAAAAATGATTGGAACTTCAAAGAAGATCCATGCTCTAAACAAACAACTTACAATAGTTGGTTTACCAGAGGTGACCCAGCTAACCCAAATTATGTTAATCAAGTCAGCTGTGGTTGCATTAAAGGCAGTTTGCACTTGTTAAATATGTAAGTTGCTTGTATCCTATATGGGTCATAATCAGATGATTTATCAGGCTGTATATTGTACATACAAGATACAACTATGGTGGTCGACTGGTAATGAGTTATCTATTCAAAGACGAAGTTTGTATTAATCACTCGTTGATATTTGACTGACAAAGCCTTTTTGTTGAGCATTGACTGACATGGTAAAAACCTCCTTTCCAAACTCGTGGCCAAGAGTTATGGCGAGTCAAAGGTTTTTTGTTCAAAATGAGGGGCACACTTCAGAAAATGAAAAAACATAGGGGTACCATGTAAAATATCGCTTTTATTTTATAGGTATAGCAGTAATTGTTTGAAGGGTTTTACATGTACAATTGCTCTTCAATAGACTAACTCCTAATATAGATGTCTATGGAGTAGTTTTTTCATTTAATATTACAAGTAGTTGTTAATACACACTCTATCGTGATAAAGATAAAGAAAGTCGATTAGTAATCCTTTATAAATCTTATTTCACTGATATTTTCTTACTATTTTGTACTCCATATATAAATCATCAGGCCATGTCAGTTTCCGTTAATAGTGTGGTCAGTTTTAAAGTCGTTAGATTTACGTGAAGATATTTTCAGTTTGACAGCATATATGAATCGAGCCTTTTTTTTTTGTCAGGGATTATTGATTTCCTGTCATTTGGGGTTGATTTCACGTCTGCCTGGGCATTTTTCGAGTCACTCGGTTTTAAACCAGATTAATCTGAGTAGTTTTAGTAGGAACCGACAAATTTACACAATATATTTGTGACCACCCTCGCTTTTTTTCCAAGATTTGTCACTGATTGTTGATATATAAATATAGCACTTTATTACGCAGGTATATAGAGTTGAAACTCTTAATGATTGAATCATAGCTGGTCACTGTGCATGTTCATGCCTTCCATTTCTCTGTGTCAATTATCTTAGCTTTTTTTTTTGATAAAATTGTAGTTTACTTTAATACGGAGTATCAAATATGATACATTTGCTTAGTTTACGAACTTTTATAGTGACTTAGTCGTACTGGTTTCTTTATTTTACTCATGTTTTGCTTCTTCTTGTAAGCAGATCCCTCAAAGGTCAAAATCTTGATGGTGTTCTTCCAAAATCTCTGGCAAAGTTGACCTACCTGAATACAATGTAAGCACAATTGTCACTTTCTAGTTTGTAATGATTCAAAGGAGTAGCTGTTATCGGAGAAGTAAGACTAATGCCAGTCATGCAGCCACATTACACTTACTTAAGACTAACCATTCTTCATTTTTGTTAGTGACTTGTCGAGAAATCTTCTAAGTGGAACGATACCAGAAGAATGGGCGACCATGAAGTTGGAATATTTGTATGCAATATCAATTAATTGATCCATTTATTGATTTATTCAACTGTGTTTGACATATTATTGATATGATATACAACTGGACGCACTGGTACAGGTCTGTTATGATCAATCGATTATCTGGTCACATTCCACAATATCTTGGGAACATCAGTAGTCTCAGATATTTGTATGTCTCCTCACTCACTTAATAATTTACAGCTATGCTTCACATGTTTCTTACTTATCGTCAAACTTGTTGCTCAATCTGTTTTCCTACACATGAATATTTCAGGAGCATTGAGAGCAATTCTTTCTCTGGAACTGTTCCTGCAGAGCTGGGGAAGCTGGTTGGACTACGGAATTTGTATGCCACTGTGCTTTCATTCTTTTTATAACAATAATAGTAGCAACAATGGAGTATTAATATAACTGACAATTATTATCCTTTGACTCTTGGATGTGGTCTTTTGACGCTTGCTTCTTGTTTTGATAGAACTCTTAGTGATAACAACCTTAGCGGACAATTGCCAATCCAGTTAAAGAAACTTGCCAATCTAACTGAGCTGTGAGTACTGCTTGAAAGCTTCATCTAGACCCAGTTTTAACACCCATTTATAAAGTATTTTCACTTCCAGCTGTTTCAATCCAATTAACGTTTTTTTCCGATCTTTTGTTTTACATCTTCGCGGTCCAAAATCAGGAGGATAAGCAGTAATAGCTTTAATGGGACAATACCCAATTATTTCAAAAGTTGGAAAAACCTACAAAAGCTGTAAGTCTTTCCTTTCTTCACACATGAAAACTAATTTTTTTTACGCTCTCTTAATATATCTGAATTTTGTCATGGCAGAGAGATTCAAGGTAGTGGCTTTGAAGGACCAATACCATCTAGTATTTCCCTTTTGGTCCAGTTAATAGAACTGTAAGTGACTATGTACTTTGCATGTTTAAAATTTTGGGCAAAAGGATCTCCTGTATTAAGTTGACGCTATCTTAGCATGACTTGTGCAGAAGGATCAGTGATCTGAATGGAGAAGGTTCCCTGTTTCCATCAATAGAAAAACTGACAGCATTAACACGCTTGTGAGTTACATAATCTTATACAAAGCTTTTAGTGGAAACCGTATAGCTGGGATGTTTACCATTATATTTACGAATCACTTTTCTCACATCTTTGTACTGATAATACCTCTTTTTACTGCATTCATTTCCAGGATGTTAAGGAGCTGTAAACTTCATGGTCCTATTCCTGATTACTTAGTAGACATGACGGAATTGAAAGTTCTGTATGTTCCTTTCCACTTTTCAGCTCCCTCTTCTATCTTTTAAAATATCTTACTGTCTGCATTTGTTAATCGCATGCGACTGAAAAATATCCTAGTCTCCCTGGTTAATGCATTAGCAGCTGTGAACGCTGCCTGTTTTACAGTGGGGAATGGTTGGAATGTCGGATATGTCCGGCCCCCTACCTCACTTGGGATTATATAAGTGATACTTGACTAGAACTCTAGAAGTGATTTTAAATGGTATTTTTCGTTTCATTTCTCTATGGTGTGCTGCAATTTTATCTAACAGGAAAGAGAAAAGGAAATCTATTTCCATAGGAAGTACTCCCTCCAATCCATTCCAAACTACCCATTCACTTTTTTATAGTCAAACATGTAAAATAGACCTTGATAATATTTAGTCAAATACAAAAAATTGACTAAATATTAATTATATTATTAACATGTTTACATTTATTATAAAAAAAAGTTTCGGAAAACTATAATTTCAACATAAAAAAATAATACTCGCTCCTTATCCTTAATTTCTTCCAATTTTCCTTTTTGGTAGATTTCTTTTATATCTTCCACTTACTCTTTTTGGTATTTCACTTATCTCACATGTATATGGCCCTTCTACTTTTTTTTTTCTCTCTACTTTTCTATAATTTTTTTATTTTTCTTAAGAAATGTGCCATTTTTGAGGTGGAAGAAATCAATGAAAAGGAGAGCATAGTATATAAATGGAGAAAAATGTGGTCAAAGTATCATCTCTTCAACCGAGAAAAGTCTAATGGGTAGTTTAAAATGGATTGGAGGGAGTAACTCTTAGTATTTTGTTTGGCTCTGTGTTGAAGAACTTACCTTTTATTAAATGTAACTTCTGATGAGATCTGTTTATGCCATTTTGTAGGGATCTCAGCTTTAACAGTTTGAGTGGCGTCATTCCAGATAAGCTTCAATATTTGTCAAAGATGCAATATATGTGAGTGAAAGCTGTGTTTTAATGTGTATATAAGATGATTTGGGCTGTATTTTAACGTATTATAAATTTGGAAGGAAAATGTTCATGTTCTTCTGCCTTCCTGTGCCGCCCTAATCAATTAAAAAGGGTCGTTAAGCGATGGTGAGCTTAATGAAGGGCAAGGGCGTAGGATAAAAGCCGTGTTGAAGGAGCTAATAAAAGACGCCTTTTATCAATGTATTTACCATTTACGTACAAGACATCATACATTCATACTCCCTTTGCTATCGAAAGATTTGTCGCTCTTAAGAGACCATATCATGTAAATTTCCCTGTTTTGTCCACCTATATAAACAAGAGAGATAGATTAGCATCTAAGAACACCGTATTTGCAGTTTCTTCGACTGGCAACTGAAACTACCAGAAGTCCAAGTGTACCAGAGGATGTTGGTGTGATTTCTGCTACTCTAGTACGTAGTATATAATTAGAAACGAAGTTGACCTATGTATCTCAATGTCCACTCTCAAATTTTACAGATTTATTTAGGTTTTGGTATATATGATTTCACATGTTACAATTATTTTTGAGCCGACTTGATATGCTCATAGAATTATGGGACTTGGTCCATTTGTGAAAAGGTCCTGGTGTTTACTACATAACATCTGTTTCATTAGTTATTGGTAGGATTTGTTGATGACAAGGTTTGGTCATTGTTAGGTATCTGACAAGCAATAATCTAAGTGGTTATATTCCAAGCTGGATCACAAATAGCGATGATAACAGGTTCGGTCTCATATTCTTTCAAATCCGTCTGCCTTAATTCTTGTGATTGTATTGATTATGTGGATGTATAGATCAATCTAAAGAATGGACTGCGTTCCCTGTATTCATTATGGATGTCAGTACTCAAGTTATTTAACATCTTAGAAATACTGCCTTGCTTAGTCTTAGAATTCGAAATGGGTCTGGCCATACCTGAAAAGAGAGAGGATGTCCGCTTGACAAGCCAAAGGGAACTCCATCTTTCCTAAAACCAATTGGCAATAGGAGGAGAACCCGTAGGCCTTAAAAAGTGAGCAACGCTCTACTCCACCACCACCGCGGAACTTTCACATATGGGTTTCTTACCTTCCAACACATACAAACTAGTTTTATTCCCGTGCAAAAAATGCACGGGTCGTAATAGCAGGTGCTATCATTAGATATATGAACATTTAATTTAGCGTGATTAAGTGTTCAATTCCGTGACAAAATAAATAGTCCATATTTGGAGATTCGAATATTTGATAAATATTAGATTTGAATGTTAGATAATGTACAATCGTATTTTATTAGAATTATATTAAAAGTATTTGACATGTTAGACCTGTTGAATGTATGTGAATTGCAATATTTTATGTAAATTATGACATTTTAACTTATGTTTTATTGTTTTGACATATAAGTACTTAAATTAGGAATAAGAGATAGGAATAGGAATTGCAAAGCGTCTTGCTTGTGACGGGCTAATCCCGTCACAAGCTGAAAACCTCTCACAAAAAGGGAGAGGGGACAAGGTGGCGCACCCCCCATGTGCTTCCCCACTCACCTCTCATGGGTATTTTGTGAGAGGAAATGGTATCCGTCACAAGCTTGTGACGGATATCGCCGTCTTCAATGAGATTTTGTGTAGGAATTGTGTTGAGGAGAGAGGGTAATTAAATAGAATAAGAAAACATGGGGTAACCCACATGTAAAAACTCAGCAACCAATCAGAAGCAAAGAAAAAACCCATCTTTTATACTATGTAGATTTTGAATTTCACAAATACACCGTTAGAGTATAAAACCGATCTTGAGACTCCAACTATCGGCTTAAGCTTTTGATTGTTAATAAACCATCTCAACCAAAAAGCTGCTTAAGCTCATAGTTGGACTCCCATGATCGGATTTATATTCTAACATATACGTGATACCGATTGATTTTTTTATGCTAATCGTCTATTTACAAGATGGTTAAGTATGAACTCAGGTCATAATGTGCAAATTAAACTGTGTTGCTCAGGATTTTATTTGTTATCATCATATCCATTTATCCCCTTTTGATTATCTGTAACCAATGCCCTCTTCCCTTAAAAATCAAACCTTGGGAAAACAGTGTAGTGGACACACCTTTTGGAGTTCTTTAATTTGATGTTTGTGCACATGATATCTTAAAGAGACTAACTCCTGTAATTTGTGCTCCCAGCCACTTTGATCTTTCATACAACAATTTTAGTAGGAGCTCCACGCCATCGTCCTGCAACAGAGACACCTTGTGAGTAACAAACACCCTTTGGTTTCCTCTTCCATCACATTCTGAGAATTGATTATATATTATTTATCCATTAGAAGTTAAAATTTTGTTTTGTCATCTTCAGAAATTTATACAGAAGTTTTTCAGGAGATCATGAAATGTAAGCTCAACGCTGTGTTTTATTCATTCATAGACAGAAGGTCCTTCTGTTTGTGTACATAACTTCACAGCTTATGTTTTAAGTTTTTTTTTAGACAACAACTTATGTTTTAAGTTGATGGAATAATTATGCAGAAAATCAAGCATGTGTCTGAAGAATTTTCATTGCAAAGGTGACTTTTTTTTATTTCATGCAGTGCTAATGAATGATCACACTATTATCGAACCCATGGGATTTCCCTTTCTTAGTTATATTGATGGGCTTGCACTCTTTGTTTTGTCACAATCAGCAATCCTAAATCATATAAATAACAATAATAAGTACTCCATTTTACTTTGATAGTCAAACAATGCCAACGTTGACCGATTTTTTTGTCAGAATATACAATTACTACCACTTTGTAGAAATGATATTATGAAAATGGGGACAGTATTGTAGAGGTTGTACGTTTTATTTCTGTGTTTCCGTTCCTGCTGAGGCAACCTTTTAGCTAATTCTTTAAATTGCCTTGTAAACTCTTCTCTTCATGTACTTCGAACCACTTTCCACATACTGCCAAGCAAAGACTAATATGGTTGTTATTTTATCTGTGTCTTACTCATAAGATGATCGTATAGGATGGAATATTGTGCTTCATGTTGGTACAAAGGCACTCATCTCATACCTTATATTTGTTTGTTTGTTTGTTTTTTTCCCCTGAAGCTCGGTATTCACTGCACATTAACTGTGGGGGAAAGGAGACTACAGTTGGAAAGACATCTTATGAGGAAGATGATGAAGCTGGAGGATCTGCAAAGTTTGTTCCCAAAAAGGCAGAATGGGGATTTAGCAGCAGTGGATGGTTCTGGTTTGAAAAAATTCCTAGTAATTATCTAAAAGAAATCACCTCTACTCCAAACATGAGTGACTCAAGTCTGTATGCGGATGCACGGTTGTCGGCTACATCTCTGACATATTATGGTAGTTGCTTAGGCAAAGGGAACTATAGTGTGAAGCTCCACTTTTCTGAGATTGTTTTTATTAATAACTCATTCTCTGGCCTTGGAAGACGGAGATTTGATATTTATATCCAGGTAATTGTTTGCAGGTTTGCATCTATTTTCTAAAGAGAATTACGTAGAATAAGAACAGAGAACCAATAATATTTCTAATTTTCTGAAATGGTCTCTCAAGTAAATAGGGGCCAGATCTTGTAAAATGTAGAAATTGCCCCCTTTGGAAGAACCCTTATGTCATTGTTGGTTCCATAACTGAGTCACTACGTTATCAGTACGTCCATTCTTGAGTTTTACATGGGAAAGTGGTCTTGGACTTTAATGGTTAATATGGGCCAAAGAAATGTTCCATTTCTAGTGGAGCTGAACTCAATATTATTTGGCTCTGGGTGATGTTGGAGAAAGTAAAATGGCTCACAAAAATGATTATCTTTTTTATTATAAAGTACTGTATGAGTTATCTGATGCAATTTTCATTATGGTCCTCCGAAAATAGCCTCTTTGTTAGGGCTGTCAATGATATGAGCCGGCTCGTTGAGCCCTCGGAATCGGCTCGGTCAAAGCTCGGCTCGTGCTCGGTCAAAACGAGCTCGAGCTCGAGCTCGAGCCGAGCTTGGCTAAATACGAGCCGAGCCCGAGCTCAACAAGGCTCGGCTCGGAAGCTCGTTTGGGCTCGTTTATAAATTTTTTTGTATAATCTTTATATTGTAGTATTATTTTTATTTCAAATTATATGTTATTTAGACATTTTTATAAGTATATCATGATATAATATTTTTTACTATTTTATAATTTAGTTATTTTTCAAAAATATTTATATTTAGTTAGATTTAAAAGGTGAGAAAGGGAAAATATATAAAGACAAAACGAGCTCGATTCGAACTCGAGCCGAGCTCGAGCTTTTCCCGAGCCGAGCTCGAGCTTCAATTTTTTAGGCTCGACGAGCTTCGAGCCGAGCCCGAGCTCGAGCTAAAAAATTCGAGCCGAGCCCGAACCCACCCGAGCTCGAGCTCAGCTCGGCTCGTTTACACCCCTACTCTTTGTGCTTTCAACATTTGCAACTCTAGTGTAAGGCTATGTGCATTTGATCCCCTTACTTCTCGGTTGTATCCCTTGGAGCGTTTGAGACTTAGGGTAATGTTGTCGAAGTTGAATGGTAAGCTTATTTCAAAAATTCCTTCCCTCTTAATACAATAGTGATAGAGAGTTCGTATCTGAATACTAATTTAATGCTGTTAATGAAGTTATTTTCCTGTCAAAGTGAGTGTTGTCTAATGTTCTTGCAGGAGAAGCTTGTTCACAAGAATTTTGACATTGTAAAGGAAGCAAATGGAAGCAATAAGGCTGTAGTTAAGGTATATCCGCACATACCAGTAAGCGGTTCAATAGAAATTCGCTTCTACTATGCCGGAAAAGGGAGCACAGGGATTCCAGTAAGAGGAGTATATGGTCCACTTATTTCAGCTATTTCTGTAGAATCTGGTAATTTATGTCTATCTATATAGTTATCCCTTATGTTTTCTGGATTTTGATCCATGATAGTGTCTAAAGTTGTAAATTGGAACTGGTGTATGTCCATTTCCTCTTTTATCTTCGTGTATTTCAATCCTTTAAATTCTTAAACTTCGGAGATAAAACATTATACTTTGTTCTCGTAGATGGCTCAATGCTGAGTCGATGTTCATGAATTAAAAATCTTCATGTACTTCTCACAATTATCAATTTAGATTTAGAAAGAACATAAAACAGTTGAGTCTTAAAACTATTGCAAGAGTCTAGTCATTTACATATTATTCTTCTCCTTTGCAGAGTTCAAACCTCCTTTTGATGTAGAGAAGATTAAAATGATTTTAATCATAGGTGCATCTTCTTTAGTGTGCCTCCTTACTATTGGATTTTTCATTGTTTGGTGGAAGCACCACAGAAAAGACACGGCATCAAGGGAACAAGGTAATTCGGTCTTCACACTTTCATTTACTGGATCCGTTGACTTTTATTTCCGAATTGCAAGATTACAACATTTTCGATGGAGTAGTGACATCTCGACTTGGGCTAATTTGTCTATTGATCAAATGGAAAACAAATCAGTCAGAGCTTCTTACACTATAAAGTAGCATTCGTTTGAGATTAATCTTGACGCAATGCTCATTATGAGTATTTTCAACACACAGGAGTGTAGTTGTAACTTGTAAGCATCTGACACTCCAATCTATACCTTCGCCATAAGCGAACCCTTTGAGGGACTCGGGTTCTGTTTCTGTTATATTGAATGGCAAGAAAGCCTTTGAAATCGAGTAGCTACTGGTTGACATAAAATATCACATAAAAACATGAAGAACAGAAACAGTTCTATACATGAATGAGAATATGGATTTAGTGGTCGGTTCAAGGCCGTAAGTTAAAAATCTTAAAAGCTAAAGACAACTTTGTATGTACAAAAATATGAAGTATGTACATATTACTGGTTTTCTGAGACTAAAGCCCTTTGAAATTTTTGTATATTATGTTTGTAATTATCTATCAGACTGTTGCGGAGAGTTGCTTACTGTTAAAATTGAAATGAAGTCTGAGTTGTAGATCATTGTTGAAATGTGAGAATATATACGCTGATGAGCCCTTTGAATATTACATGTTTGCATGTTTTCATCAAATTTCTCCAGCAGAGTAACTTACCAGTTATCAATTACCGTAAATGAAAATGACCAAGTGTTATCATAGTGGGAATGTGAGAAAACATTTTTGTGAAACGTATTTGCTGTTTAGAGTGCATTACTGTTACACTGCTTACCTCTTCTTTCACGGTGCACAGTTCTGGCAGGACTTGATCTGCAAACTGGTTTGTTTACATTTAGGCAACTAAAAGCTGCAACCAACAACTTCAGTGATGATAGTATAATTGGACATGGTGGTTTTGGATCAGTATACTTGGTACGTTCTACAATTTCGCGTCATTGGAAAAATTTCATCTTCTTTACAGATAATTAATGCTTTTGATATGAATAGGGAATACTGCTGGACGGAACACATATTGCCGTGAAACAACTTTCATCCAGATCAAAACAGGGGAACCGAGAATTTATAAACGAAATAGGAATGATTTCTGGCTTGAACCATCCAAACCTGGTTAGATTGTACGGATGCTGTGTTGAGGGTAACCAGTTGTTCTTGATATATGAATATATGGAGAACAATAACCTCGCACTCGCATTGTTTGGTAAGTGTTAAAACCTTCATGGCTGCATCCAAAATCTATTGTCCTTGCTCAATTTTGACAGTCAACTTCTCCAACTATATGTAAAAATACAGTGAAAAAATTTCTAACTGGATTTATCAATACCATTTTTATATAACGTGAGAGAATATCGGTCAAAGTTGACATCATTTGATCACCAAAATCAAATTGGGGCAATATGAAAGGAAAGGATGGAGTATTTATACTGAGCTTTATGTTGCATATGGTGAGCACAGAAAGATTATATTGTTGGGAAATAAATGGTTACATAATTGAAATTGCAGATAATATTCAGCTGAAGTTGGACTGGCGTACTAGACAGAGAATCTGCATTGGTGTTGCCAGGGGTTTGACATTTATGCACGAGGAATCCACGATAAAAATTGTTCATAGAGACATCAAGGCTACAAACATACTGCTCGATGGGGACCTTAATGCTAAGATCGCAGACTTTGGATTGGCCAGGCTTGACGAAGAAGAGCATACCCACATTAGCACTAGAGTTGCCGGAACAATGTGAGCATAATCGTCTCTTGTCTTAACTGTTTTCTTGAACGTTGTATATATGTACCCTTCCAGTGCTTCATTGCTAGTTTATCTTTCTCATTTATTTGGACTCATTCCCAAGTCTTAGGTTAAGGATGATTAGGTGAGTGAAACATCATAAGCACAAGCATTGCTGCCATTTGATTTCGAGACTCTCCTCCCTTTTTTCTGCACAAAAAAAAAAAAAAACTTCAAAGGGATATTGTCATGCACATGAATAACTAGAAATGTCTATTATAGTACTCCGATTTATAGTCTTTGAGTGTATAATATTGTTGAGATGGTTGTTATCTTCACAGAGGATACATGGCACCGGAGTATGCATTGTGGGGCTATTTGACTTATAAAGCAGATGTCTACAGCTTTGGGGTTCTGACATTAGAGATTGTTGCTGGTAGAAGCAATACCAAATTTCGGCCAGATGACAACTATTTCTGCCTTCTCGATTGGGTAAATATATTTCAAGCTTTCTTCGTAGCTAATCTTAAAATTTGCTATACTATTCAATGGATGACTAAAGCATCCTAATATTGACTTAAATTCTAATTTCATATTTTCTCTTCAGTCATTGAAATCTTGATTATTCACTATCTTCAGACTTCCGATATATTTGGAGTACTCTCCTCGTGTGAAAAAAACTTGCATTTTCAGAGGGATATTTTGAAGGAACTCTTCTGTGTGACAATTCGCATTGTTGCGTAAATATTTCAATAGGGCTTTAGGGAACCAAGTAACGAGTATCACCCTTGTTTTACTTTGTCAATTAACTTAGACGATCCCCTTCTAGTTTAGCTTACCTTTCTTATGAGAAGAAAATGATTTTAATGTCATTAATATGTGGCGGAGCATGACTTTAATCGTAACTTGTGTCAATTCAGGCTTTTGCCTTACAACAACAAAAGGGCAATCTAATGGACTTGGTGGATCCAAAAATGGGGAGCAACTACAACAAGGATGAAGTACTAAGGATGATCAAGGTTGCCTTATTATGCACTAATCCATCTCCGACTGTTAGGCCGACAATGTCCGAGGTAAGGAGGATGCTTGAAGGTAACATGGTTGTACAAGAACTAACCCTGGGCCCTAGTACGCTCCATAATGAGTGGCTCGCTCAAGTATCGAAAAGGAGCCAGGACATGATGTCTGATAGCGAGACTATAAGCCTTGTCAACTCTGCTGATCCACTCATGGAGGAGGATTAACCCTTCTGCTCAGTGATCATCACCTTACTTCCATCTCCACATTATTTTATTGTACAAAGTACTATATCACGGTTTCGATCACAGCCGGTGTTATTAACTTCTACTGTAATCTTATCAAAATCAATAAATTTTAGTCCTGATGATCTCAAAAACCTTTACCTTGGTTTTGTGATGTAAAATCATTTAGAGGTATATGTAAAGTTATATGGCTATGACTAGCACAAAATAACTCACTCACGGTGAGTTCTTCTATTCGTTAGGCAACCGGGAATTAATCTCAAATATGAGGCGGTTTTACATGTTATGCTAATCTAGTTAAGTTGGTGTATATTTAGGAGGATTTGAGTTGCCTCATACAGTGTATAACATCATCTTGCTTCAGTTCAAAGTAATAGGAATATCAGTTGTAGTACAATTGATTTGGGTAGTTTTTGAATTTTATAATAAAGTTTTCGAGTTTTGTTTTCAAGGTTGTGAGTTTTATTATAAAGTTTCCGAAGTTGTTTACTTAATCATTAAGCTAAAAAGTTATAATGTAGCTCAAAAACTATATATGTAAATTCATTTAATTTTGAATTTTGGCATCAAAAAATGTTTAAATGCTCACAAAAAACACATTAAACTCAAATGCTAAAAGATTTGATGTAATACATCAGTTGCATGTTCCTTTTTTCCATCTTGCATTGGTGGAATAGTGATGAATAATTTCTAATATCTCAATAATTGTGAATATTTTATTTTTCTTGACATGTGTTGAATCAATATTGATGTACGATTTCATACGTCTGGTTATTAAATATTAACACTAGAGATGAGCTAGTTATATTTATGTGTAAAATGACAAAATTGTAGGTATATTTTACAATTCAAAGGTGTTGAATCAAACTATCTTTGAACACATATAAAAAAATAATATAAAAGCATAATCTTGTGATAAAATATTCCTCATAAACATTCTCGTATGGAAAATGAAAACATTACAAAAATTCAGTATAAAGAAATGTCAAAAGGTTCTTCAATTCACATTTGAGAATAATTTGACCCTTAAATATACTTGTGATCTACATATTTATCGCCTTTAAAAATTCATTATCTACATACCCTATAAAAAGATAGGTACTATAAGAAAGAGATGACAAACTGACGCGATTGGAAAGACCTAATCTCAATGACTCGACCTAATCAAACAAAGCACTCGATTCTACCTGCAATTCGAATTGATCTCGAATGTGATTACCGCGTACTAACCATTACTCCGAAATAACTTAATAACAATACACCTAAAATAACCCAACCCCATGAATCAAATAACAGCAAACACGAAATAACTCGACTCATAGCCAACCTCATTGTCGCAAAGTCGCAAATCCATGTCTATTTACAAATGTTGGCTAAAGATAGCGAGCTCCATATATTAGTTAAAAAACATCGGTTTGCAGGCTACAGATGTCAATTAAGTTAGTTACTAATATGAATATCATCAAAGTGATGCTTATACAGTCATTTGATTTTCATCGATATTATATTTGCGCATTGCGCTTGTGACACTCTAGGCTATATCAAAAGAAAACCGAAAATAATAATACTCTCCACCCCTTTTGAGTTTATATATTCAACTTTTTTTTATTTTTGTCAAAAATATTTTAATACTCTCCACCCCTTTTGAGTTTATATATTCAACTTTTTTTTTTATTTTTGTCAAAAATATTTTAGTCAACGGAGAACAATTAATCGAGACGAATAAAGTAAAGCAAAATATAGCAATTAGCAACCGTTGATCATCGTTATGAAAAGAGAAACAACAAAAAAGCAATAACCGATATATGGGGTTGAAAATTGAAAAAAAATGAAGAAAGAAGAGATAATGGATGTTTGAACTTTGAAAGAGGACCAGTCAACCAAGAATCTTCCTCTTTCAATTCACCAAAACCGCGTTTTTTTAGCAATCAAGCCCCCCATTTGACCTAACCATCATTATTTCAATTAAAATTAGACCCGTTTAAAGTTTGAGACGGATATTATTATCCTAAGCGAGTATTTGTCATTGTTATTACAGTCAAAAGCTTCACACTTTAGACAAAATCTCCCTTCATTTTCACAGTCCACACTTTTTTAATCAAATCCCACAAATAAAACTCAAATATTCAGCAAAAAACTGAATTTTGCTATTCCCAAATCCTAAAAAAATCAAAACTTTATTTGCATAAAAAACTTGTTAATTAATGGAAAACCCATTAACAAAATCTGGAAATTCTGATGCATTATTAACAACTTTATGTAATGCAATTCAAGCAATTGGTAGAGGATTTGATGTTACTTCTGATATTAGATTGTTATACTGTAAAGGGTCACCTGGGTTTAGATTGATTCATATAGATGAAGATCATAGGAATGATGTTGTTGTTGATGATGATGTTGTTGTGAATGATGTTTCTGTTGATATTCAGTGTTCTTCTGGGAGTAAAGGTTGGGATGCTACTCCTGTTTGGAGTTTTCATGAGGTGTGTGATTCTTGATACAGTACCTTTTTCAGATAATACTCTTTCCGTCTCGGTCATTTGTTTACCTTTTCCGCTTTTTATTGTTCTTGACGAGTATTTGTTTATTTTTGTTAGACTTGCTTAGAATGTTGAATGCATTAAAGTTTGAGATTGACCCCATTTTTGCCTGTTAATTTTAGCATATTTTGATTGTAGTTGCTCCGTCCTGGTCATTTGTTTACCTTTGACTAAAATAATGTTAGCGGAGGGAGTAATTTGTAGATAGATGATGGGCCTGTAAAAAATAATTGTGTGAGACCGTCTTGCATAAGTATTTGTGCAAAGTATCATCTGGACTTCTGCTGATTGTTTTTGTGAGAGAATGACTGGATGAGGAGTGCATTGCTGGTTAGTAATGACACTGGGAGCTTCGTGTGACGATAATTTCATGGGATGAATGAAAACTGCTTAAAGCATGTTTTTACTGGATTAGTTTGATCAAACCATGTATGTTTGTGCCACATTCACCCATGAGCATGTGTTCCCAGTCACTGGTTTTGCGCAAGTATTGTTGCATACATATAGGCTAAGAAGAAAAACACTTGATATTATGTACTCCTGAATCCATTTGGAAGCACTATGAGGAATTGATGATCATCTTGTAAATGCTAAGAAGAAAAATACCTAATATGATACTCGCTACGTGGAGATTGACTTTGACTTGTTTCAGACTTCACAAACCATTTTTCATTTCTACAAAATGTGGCTGTATCAACACCCGATGGTTGTATCATATCCAATTTCATGCAGCATGTTAAGAACTTCATCTATAAATCTAAAGGATTAGCACATCTCTAACATTGTAGTGCATTTTCTAACCAAAGCTTTAAACATGGCGGTCTGCAGAGGCATAATGTTTCTTTGGATGTCTTGTGAAACAACCGTTTTTTAGTTATTCTTCTAATTTCCCCAGTCATCTTCAGATTCCAGAACCATATTGTTTCGTTCAGTCCGCAGTTCATGTTTTATTGCTTGTTCTGGCGCTGGAGAGACAATGAGGAATTCGTACATAAGTCTATAGTAATATTGTACAATCATGCTCTATGAGTCAATGTTTGCTTTTCCGAAAATTTCTAAATGCTTAAAGGGAAAGGCAATTTCTAAGAATCTCTCTTGATGATCAATTTATTAATATTAGTCATCTTTCAGATTATTGATGAACTAATTTTTTATGTTTGGGGTGCTTGAAAAGCTTATTACTCCGTATGTTACAATTGTGTCAAATTATTGATGAACTAATTTTTTATTTATTTTTGAAAATTCAGATGTCGGAGCATTTCAATAAGAGGTCAGGTTTATCTGGAAGCATTCCACTTGGAAGCTTTAATGCTATGTTCAATTTTAGTGGCAATTGGCAAGCTGATGCAGCAGCCACCAAGTCTCTTGCTATGATGGGATATTTGATACCATTGTACAAACTTCAATTGTCAAGACCACAGTTAGATTTGCGCGAGGAAGTTAAAGCTGCTGTTCCATACTCTTGGGATCCTCCAGCTTTGGCGAGGTAAGTCAATTACTTTGTAACTGGTATAATCTGATGTACATGTAAGCGATCGTTAACTTTTTCTTTGTGTTTCGAGCAAAAGTTAAGGAACATGATACTTCATGTAGGGCTGAGCAAAAAAATCCAATTATCCGAACTGATCCGATATCCAATCCGAAAAAGTGGATATCTGATCCGAAAATCAATTCGGATCGGATATCCAATCCAAAACTTTCGGATACAAATCAAATATCGGATAGTAGTTTAAAAATTTTCGGATATCCGATATCCGATAATTTATTATTTATGACTACATTGATTTATTGCCAATAGATTTTGTTCTAGTCCAATGTCCAAAAAGAAATTTGCTGGGATGTAAAAGTAAAGAAGATTTAGGCCCTGTTCTTTTGGACTGAAATTGTCTGAGCTGGGCTGGGCTGGGCTTAAGTCCAAAAGAACAGGGCCTTAGAGTCAAATTATTGTAAAAAGTTTACATTGAAAATCGATTTCTAAGATAAAGAAAAATACAGAAAAAGTAATAGTCTTGAAACCGGATTGGATAACGGATATTTGGATATCCGATCCGAAATTTTCGGATACTAAAAATCGGATATCCGAATGTTTCGGGTCAGATATCGGATAATAAAATTTGTGAGTTTCGGATACGGATATCCGATCCGAAATCGGTTTCGGATCGATATCTGATCCATGCTCTGCCCTAACTACATGGATCAAAATTTAAGCTTATGGAAGATGTCGAGTTACAAAACCTGATGATCACATAGAATACACAAAATAAGAAGTTTATTTATGGGAAATTGCAAAATGAAAATCAAGAAGTTTATTCACAAATAGTACTCTACTATTCATGGTGGGAAATTTTTGGCAGTGATAATGCGCGGAGATGCAAAGGGCAAAATACCAGAGAAACACACTTTTCATAAAGAGTATTTTGACCCTTACATTTTCCCCAATTTTATGAACTCTCGCACACGAGGTTACTTTTCCTTTTTTTTCGATAGATGGATTGCTTACACTTCTATCATATTCACTCAACCAGTTCCCAGGTGATCCGTGTGTTTAAAACTCTAGTAATTCTTTTGAAGCCAGCCGCAAAAATGAACTTTTGCCCCTGTAAATGAGCATAAAAAACTACTTTATTCTGGTTTTGAAGTTCTGTATAACCTTACGTAGCTAAGTTTCTGAAGTTCTGATTCTGACGGCAATTTATTTGGGATATTTTTCAGCTTCATAGAAAACTTCGGTACCCATGTTGTCACATCTGCAACCATTGGTGGAAGAAATGTTGTTTATGTCCGCCAGCACCAGTCATCTCCTTTGTCAGCATCAGAAATAGAAACCTACGTGAAAGACATTAGCGATCAAAGGTTTACGAACTTGCAAGGCGAAACTAGCACATCTCCTATGAAATACAAGGACAAGGCTAGTATTGCACCATGCTCAAATTAGAGTAATTTCCGTAAGATATTATTGTTGTTCTGTACTGTATTCTCCCAGAGTTTGCTAAGATTCTGTACCAGAATATCAGTTGCCTATATGTGCACGTTTCCCCCCCTCAAACTCTCCAGGCTATGGAGGTATTCAGAGAGTGTATCAGGAGACCGGGAGTGGTGGGGTGGGGAATATGTTTTCTTTTCCGTTCAATTTTTCTTGATTGTGTTTCTTTTAATATCCAATGCTCATATAATACTATTTCTTGGCTTTGGAACATGATGGAATAAAACAAAACGACTCATTAAACTGACTGCAGGTCTTGTTCAATGAAGCAACAATCGGTTTATGTAGTTCTCAATGAAGATATCATTATGGGTCATTCGGAAATGGCCTATTATGTTTTTTTATCATGGGGGAGGTGCCTACATCCGACTTCTCTACTCTGCCTTAGGCGGGGGCTCTTCGAGTCATTTAATGTTGTTGTTTTTGGGCTTAGAGCCTTATATGTTAGCAGAGTGGGGGCTTTTCAACAAACACAACTATCTATTACAAGACATGAGACTGCATACATATGGACTTCCACGAAGCCAGCATTTAGCGGGATTTGTTTACTGGTTTTGGGCTTGTGGTGATTGTTGCCTGAAAACATGAATGGCGAGAGATTGTGTGTTTTCAGCAAGTTGTTTAGCAAACTTGTGAGAAATGAATGTTAATGTTAGACGTGATTTTTTTTGTCATGCAGGATGTAACTGTTATTTTCAGAAGGAGAGGTGGGGACGATCTAGAACAGAGTTCTGCCAAATGGACAGAGACTGTAAACTTAGCACCAGATGTCATCGACATGACATTTGTTCCTATTGTCTCTCTTCTTCAAGAAGTGCCTGGCGTAAAACATCTCGCCCATGCTATGGAGCTGTACTTGGAGTGTAAGGTCTTACCCTTATCGACTAAAACCTCCGCTTACTGCCATATTGTCTATGCAATTTTGCTTGCTATATTGTCTTGGCACAGATATTAAAGTGTCATCTGTTTGCTATTGCTCATATGAGGTCTGCTTGTTGACGGACAACGTCAAGTGAACCGTTGTAGACTCAGAAACATGCTTTAGTGACCCATAATAACAAATGAATCGAGAATCCCATTGAATGACTGCTACATAACAATAAAAGAAGAAAAACTTAGTTGGCCATTTTATGTAATCTCACATTCCATAAAATTGGAAAAAGAAGAAAATTCTTCGACAAAATGAACTTGTACAACACCCTTTTATACCCTTAGGACAAGGTTTAAGAAAAACTCTATATAACAACTATGATGAAGTCGCTCTTCCGTCTTTTCTAGATCTCGAAATCATGAGTCTGGTTAATCTTAGTTTAAGGCCAAGATGCCTTATTATTTTTGCTGGAAGGAGGAATACTTTATGCATTCAGCTCATTGACTTGTATTTTTGCTTTTGCTAGACAAGCCACCTCTCGAAGATCTTCAATATTTCTTAGAGTTCCAAATAGCTCGAGCTTGGGCACCTGAACAGTCTCTTCTGCAGAGAAAAGAACCTGTTTGCCAATCCTTACAGTTCAGCTTGATGGGTCCCAAGCTTTACATCAGTGCTGAACAGGTAACTCTCATCGTTTTTTTCCTGATTTCCTGATTACTCGTACTCCCTCCGTCCCGGTCAATTGTTGTCGTTTCGTTTTGGCACAAAGACCAAGGAATGAGGAAAAGGCCAATAACTAAATGACAAGTGGAACAAATTGAATGAAAATGATCAAATTACTCATCAAGTTCATTCTTAAAATAGAAAGGACAACAAATGACTGAGACACCCAAAAATGAAAAAGGACAATAAATGACTGGGACAGAGGGAGTACTTTTTATTCATTAGCCAGCTTATTACTCTCTCGTATTCTCTGAAATTGCCCTACTTTTCTTTCTTGGCCGATTCTATGAAATTGCTCCAGTTCTGAATCTTGCTTGTTTTTTGTGCTTAACATGTCTCATCTATCCTTGAAATTTGAATTAAAATTACACATATAACTATGGTCAACTTTAATTAACGGTCAACATACTTTTTCCGATTAGTATTTGTGCTAAAAGCAACTAGGGCTATCAAAAGAAGAGAAGCCTTTTGTGACAGCGCTTTTGGTTAGGTGATTATGTACGCGTCAATTAGAACTTTCTAAGACAGCCACTTGTGGCTTTTGATAAACAATATACCATGACAACTTAACTACACAAGTTATATATCACTTCGAATTTCAGAAATTAACCACCCCAGATCGTGTAGGTGACAGTTGGCCGTAAGCCAGTTACAGGTTTGAGGCTTAGCCTAGAAGGTAGCAAGCAAAACCGCCTTGCAATTCATCTCCAACACCTAGTTTCACTCCCGAAAATTCTCCAGCCTCATTGGGATGCTCATATGGCCATTGGTGCCCAAAAATGGCAAGGTCCCGAGGAACAAGATAGCCGTTGGTTTGAACCTATCAAATGGAAGCATTTCTCTCATGTGAGCACGGCTCCTCTAGAACATAAAGAAACTTGCATCGTGGATCTATCCGGTGTACATATAGTGACAGGAGCTCAACTCGGGGTATGGGATTTTGGTGCTAAAAGCGTACTGTATCTAAAGCTCCTTTTCTCAAAGGTACCCGGGTGTACCATAAGGAGATCCGTTTGGGATCATAGCCCGGTGAACGTGCAGAAACAAAATGCTGAGAGCTCAAGTGATAAGAAATCAGATGGTTCCGGAAGCGCAGCAAAGCTCGTGAAACTAGTAGATTCAACTGAGATGTTGAGGGGCCCACAAGATTCTCCCGGCCATTGGTTAGTCACCGGTGCAAAGCTAGGCGTTGACAGAGGGAAGATAGTTTTACGGGCCAAATATTCGCTGTTGAATTACTGATATAAGAAGAATACTACCCCCACTGCCTCAAATCGTCCCACCTGCGTCGAGGTAAGTGGGGTTTTGAATTACTGATGGAACTGTTTAATCTGTTGCTTTGATGGTTCAGTTGGGGTTTGAGAGGTTGTAAATCTATAATAATAATGATAAAACTCTTTTTTCTTTTTGGTGGTAGTCTAGATAGAAGTCAGATTACTATCCTCTAAAACTATATTTATCGTTTTTTCGGGTTTTTAGGGAGCCTTTTCGTTTTTATTTATTTATTGCTTTAATGTGCTCAAAATATTATGTAAAGTAACTCTCTTGTACTCATATTTCTTGGTATGATTTTAAAGGATATTGATTGATTATGTACTCACTTGTAAGTTGCAACTGGTTGAATTCGAGCATATGTATATTTTTTCTGAGATTATTAAAGTTTATAAGTGAGATTTTAATTTTTTTTTCCTTCAAAACTCAAATTTCACTAAGCTTATACTTCCTCCATTCAACTCCACTCTACCACTTTTTTTTATCACGTTTGCCAACGCGTATTTAACGCGGTAAATATAGTTAGCTACGTATTTGCAAAAATTATAAAAGTTAGATATTTTTAATGTACTCGTAAATACGAATTAAACAAGATTCCACGTAAATATATTTTCACATACTTATTGAGAGAAAATGGAAATTGAATGTTTGTTTGTGAATAGTGTAGAAAATTGAAAGTGGTAGAGTGAAGTTGAATGGAGGAAGTATGTAATGTTTTTGAGTTTTATTGTAATTTTTTGAGCTTAATGTTCAAGTGAATAAACTCGGAAAATTTATAGTAAAACGCATAATTTAAAAAAAAAAACTCAAAATTTTTATTACTCCCTCTATTTTTTTATATATGACTTTCTCACATTTCGAGACACTCTCTTCTCTCTTCAATATCTCTTAAAATATAAGACTAAATATTATGATATGTATACTCATATGAAAGAGTTTTTCGTAAGAAATTTAATGGTACCATTTTTATATTTTTTGAACAAATATTTTTTTGTAAATATTAAAGTAAAAGGCTTACCTCATAAATGCAAAACGTCATATATAAAAAAATGGAGGGAGTATAATAATGCTCAGAAACCATAAAACTGACTCAAAAATTTTATTATAATAATGCTCAAAAACTATAAAACTGGTGGCAGTACATCGGAATGTATGATCTACTTACCGGGAGATATTGCTCATTGATCCAACATAAGCGCCATTAATTGCATATACAGAGTACCACCGTTACACCTTATGAAGTACTTTCTCCTTTCGAGTCATTTACATTCACGTTTGTTAAAATGTTCAAATTATGTGAAGAATAATGAACAAACGTATAAAAATAACTTGAAAGAAGGGAGTAATGTAATTATTGGCGGACAGCTTTTAGCTAGAATTCATGATCTTGTTGCTAAAGCATCGGCACCAAAATTATACTCTTTTAACCTCGAAGTACAGTAGTTGGTCTTCTGTAAAACCTTCCCGACTCCTTGTAAGTAGAGGTGGACAACATGGCCATCCATCACAATTACTTAATTAGTATAATAATCTTTACTAATTACTTAATTAGTATAATAATTTTACTTAATTAGTATAATAATTTTATTGTTATTGTAAATTACAAACAATAGTATAACAATAATATTATTATACTAATCTTTATTATTTTTTATTATCTTTGTAATTATATTATTACATTTGTCTAATTTAATTTGTTATTCTTGTAAAAATAGGCCATCCATCACAATCGTCTCGCACCACCGTTCAAGGTAGCCGAAATCAAATTTCTTCCAAGAAAGTTAAGAAAGATAGTGGTGGAAGTTATGTGTGGAAATTTTTCGATAAAGTGCCTCAACCGGGAGAAGGTGAAAAGCCCACTAATTTTTTCCGAGCTTGTCAAATATGCAAGGAGCTAGGAAAAAATATGAAGGATGCTACTTATAAATGGAAATCTAATTCCGGCACCGGTACTTGTGCACGACACTTGGAAAGGGAGCATTCAATCACCGCCGAAAATTGGGAAACGGGTGGTTCAAGTTCTAAAGGTCCGGTTCAATCTCAACTTGGAGGTTATATGTCGTCTACGGCGGGAGGAGGTATGCCTTTTATCTATAACAAGCAAAAAATGATTGATAATATGGCTAGGTATGTTACTATGACCGAAAAACCTTTTACTTATGGTGAAAGCGAAGCATTAATACGTTTTAACAAAATGAACTTAAACCCGAGTTTTGAAAAAGTAACAAGACATACTTTAAAAAGACGTTCATTTTCTCAATATGAAACACAAAAAAATGAGTTAAAAGGATTTTTTTCAAAATATGATGGTCGTGTAAGTCTTACTAGCGATTGTTGGACATCAAAACAAGGTGAACCGTTTGTTTGTGTGACCGTTCATTGGATTGGAAATGATTTTATTTTGCAAAAACGTATTATTGCTTTTGATAGTATGGAGGAAAAACACACCGGTCATAACATATTTATTCGTATTAACAACACAATTAATGAATTTAATTTGACTAATAAGATTATGACTATTTCTTTTGATAATGCGGCGGCTAATACAAAATGTATAGAATATGTTAAGGATAAAATGTCTTTATTGCTTAATGGTGAACTTGTACATATTCGATGTTGTGCGCATATAATTAATTTGTCCGCCCAAGAAGGTATACAAGAAATTTCTCCTTTATTACACCCAATTAGAACATGTATTAGATGGATTAGAAATGCACATAACCTTAGACGTGAATATAAAAAATTGTGTAAGCAAAATAATAAAAAGGCTAAAAATTGGTGTACCGATACACCCACTAGATGGAATTCAACATTTGTAATGTTAGAACAAGCTATTGCATATAAATCGGTTTTAACTCCTCTCTATAATGATAATGAGGGCTATAAAGAAGGCTCTATATATATCACCGATGCTACGTGGACACTTGCCCATCATGTTTGTGAACTTTTAAGATCTTATAAAACCGCTTGTGAAATTTTTTCTCAACAATATGCACCTAACATTCATTTAGTTGTCTTGCAATGCATTTCTATAGTTCATGCTATGAAAGAATGTGAAAATGAGGTGCCCATATTATTTAACATTATTGCAAAAATGAAAAAGAAGTGGTTAGCTTATTTTACAGAATTTCCTTCTATATATTTACTTGCATTATTACTTGACCCAACAATTAAACAAATAAAGTTACAAAATATGTTAGACTTTTATTATGAGACTTTAGGTTTGATTCATGACACCAAAACCGAAGTTGACTATGCTGTTTCACTTTTGCATAAATTACATTGTTTGTATGAAAAAGAAATGGGTATAACGAGTCAATCTAGTAGTAGCTCGTCTAAAGCGTCCACTAACTTATTGTATAATAGTAAATTAACTTCATTGATTTTTAAAAAAACAAAAACGTCTACTACTACTTCTTCTACCCCTTCTAGTGCATATATGGTTAATGAATACTTGTCGATTGACCATAGTAACACAAATGAACCCACTGATATTCTTAATTGGTGGAGAGTCCATGCCGACCATTTTCCTGTACTTTCAAAAGTAGTTAGAGATGTACTTGCTGTTCCTGCGTCTACCATTGCGTCCGAGTCAGCTTTTAGTGCAGGAGGAAGAGTACTTGACGAAAAAAGGTCAAGTTTGGCTCCCGCAACCGTAAAGATGTGTGTTTGTAAAAAAGATTGGGATCAAGCCGAATTGAGACGCCAAGGAGCTAGCGAAGTTGAAGACGATAATCCCGAAGACGAGTTGATGTCCCCATCGGGATCATCCGCTCCACCGACGTCGCCCGAATGTGAAACCGTCCTAGAAGAAGAAGAGGACGATGACGACTACAACTAAACACCAACTAATTCAACAATCCGTCTCCAAAAGGTAAGTCAGGTAAGTAAGAACTACGTGGGCTTTGATTCTTTCGAGATACGTAGGCATCGTAATTTTTGTAATTTTTATAAATTAATGCCAAACTTTAAACTTTAATTGGTATTACATATAAAAATTACATTAATTCCGTCCAAGCCCTTTTTTTTTTCCTTTCTTTTTTTTCAAAAAAAAAAAAAAAAAAAAAAAAAAAAAAAACGCCCGGCCCGGCCCGAAACATTTCAGCACTAAAATACTTCATCAGTGCTGTGCAAGTGCCAGACCAACACCAGCCCAGCACGGCCCAGCCCAGCCCGCCCACATGGCAGTGCTGTGCCAGTGCTGCTCTTCTATAACCCGGCCCGCCCTTGGCCCGGCCCAGCCCGGCCCGGCCCAGCCCAATGTCCACTCTACTTGTAAGTATGTAACATAGAACCACCAAAAACCGAGATAATGATGAGAATGGTATATAACTTGGGAGTAAATGGAACATAACTAGGAACAATACTTCCCATGGACATGGAATTTCAGAAATTTACTGTGCGAGGCGAAAAGGAAGAAACTGTCATTGACGATAAGTACCTAGATGGCTAGATCTCGGTTGTTTTTTTTATCAGCTACTGTCATTTCAATGCTACTAAGCTTCCACAAAGAACATTGTTTTCAAAAAAAGACTGAAAATTTCGAATCAGAGTCGACATTTCAACAATTTATTCAAAGCCCTATTTGCAGATTCAGGTGAAGTTCTTTATCCAGAATGAAATCCATCTCCCAGTGATCAACGTGCTCTTTGCTCAACATATGAACCAGAAATTCCAGAAGTTCCCAAGACTGTGACCTGCAGGCGAAAAAATAAATGCTGATAAAAAACAAATAATGATTCCGACTGAAATATACTTATCATGAGAAAGTTCTAGTAATGATTTTCATCTCTTTTACTCCCTCCGTCCCGGTCATTTGTTGTCCTTTTGTTTTGGCACAAAGACCAAGAAAACCATTAAAAGTACCTATTTACCCCTTCATCATCCTTTCCAGCGCGGGAAAAACCTCCAACTTTTAGCTAAACAAAAAGTGGGGACCACATTTTAAAAAGTACATGCTGAGTTCAGTAGGAGTACGATATTTCACATCATTGCAAAGTTTGATAAAATGAAGGAATCACTGGTTGACAATTTCGCTGGGCAACGAAGGTCTGATTGTCCAAGTCAAGAAATAATAGGGGTAGTATAGTCATTTAATACTTTAAAAGAATCCTAAAATGGAAAGGACAACAAATGACTGAGACACCCAAAAAAGGAAAAGGACAACAAATGAACGGGACGGAGGGAGTATTTGATAATCTGAATGTTGTATGCATAGTTCGAATTCATATGTACAATCCTTGACTCTTAAGTTGGTCGAACCATTTTATTTGGACTGTTATATCAATGCAACTACTAGATATGACATCATTAAGAAATTTTGCAATGTCAAATTTAACATAGCACGCCAGAAATCTACCAAAAAAACAGTAAAGAGAATACTATGTACCTTTCCCCATTCCGAGCCAAGGTGACTGCACCTCATCTTCAAATGAATCATCCTTGTTCCCACCTCTGTCTCCACTTTCTTCTTTAAGTAAAATTCATCAGGCCCAAATGAATCTAAATACTTGGTATACCGGTCATAGGCTGTTTTTAGTGCCTGTCCGTAATGTTCAGGGTACGGCTTTTCGTTCTACAACATAAACCAGAGCATCAGGGAGACACGACACATTCCAAACTGGTAATCTTACTTTGTCTGTCAACCGTTGTCAACTCTGACCAATACTTTTTAGCAATGCTACAACTTTACAGAATAATAATTAACGTTTTGATGAATCAAACAATATAAATTTCAGTGTATTGCTACATAAACGTGGAAAACTTTTTGGTCAAAGCCGATAAGGTCTGAGATCTGATCACAATAGTGAAATGGGAACAATAAATGATGGACTGGAGATAGTAGTACATCTGATGGAAAGGATAATACCTCGCCAGATAATCCACCATGGTCATCAATGGCCATTTTCAAAGACTCAAGTTGGCCTATGAACTCTTCAATTGCCTCAGCGGCACGAAAAACATTTTTCAAGGTCTCCTTGCCAGCTTGGTCGTCGGTGTCCTTAGATAACACCTTCAATGCACCATTGATGAGTGGATCAGGGAGTTCCCCCCACCCAGCAGCCATAAAATCTTTAAAAATATTGTTTATCTCGGGATCTTTAATGTCAGGGTAATGAGCAACATCAATAGAAAATGAACGCACGCTTCCAATTGACGATCCAAAGGGTGACCTGCAGTCTGTTTATAAGCAGATACACTCTTAGCCTTTAGACGTGAAGCGCTACTAAGTGAATAATATAGTGCTCATAAGAAACATAAAGAAGGTATAGACCAAGAACACATTGATTTTTCACAAATCGTGATTCAAGGCTGAATGCTGGTGGTCATGGGGTTCAATTTCATCAAGTTCTCGGATCAAACTGGGTTATCATGTCCCAACTTCCAACCCTATTCTTTCATAAAACTATAGGTAGAAATAATTACACAAGATTGGGATTCTGGATCACAAAAATGCATACAGTCACAAATAAGACGAGTAGGCGCATCTGAGGTCTCCCCCACCAATACTAATAAAATATAGAGCAAAAGTCTAATTCATAGAGCTGTGAGGAATATAATGTTCATAACTTGGAGAAACTACAAGTGGAAAGTACGAAAGCCATATTAACATCTTACAAAAGAAAAGTTCCCATATGGCCCATATAAGAAAAAGAGCTGATGAGTACGGTAATAGAAAAAGCTTAAAGGGGACCTAAGAATAAACGCTATCAAATAACCCATGCAAGGGGACAGAAAATGTGCAAGCATTACTTCACCAAGAATATGTATGCTTCTATTTAAGCAATAGAAGAAATCCAGAACGTAAAATGCTATATTAATTTTACTTCAGGCATCCATGACTGATATATGAGTCGTAATTTACAGCATGTAAAGTGTAAATAACATGCCATATGTAATATAACTCTCATTCCATGTATATTTGAGCTAAACTATTATTACAACAACATTACCTAGTGCCTCAAGGGCTCCCGTCAAAACATTACCCCCAGTGATCAGATTCAGGACCACTGTTTGTGCCCAAAAAAAATACTCCCTCCGTCCCGGTCATTTGTTGTCCTTTGGTTTTGGCACAAAGACGAAGGAAAGAGGAGAGGGCCAATAGCTAAATGACAAGTGGAACAAATTGAGTGTGAATGATCAAATTACTCATCAAGTTCATTCTTAAAATAGAAAGGACAACAAATGACTGAGACACCCAAAATGGAAAAGGACAACAAATGACCGGGACAGACGGAGTAACAAGTTTTGCTTATGTCGATTGGAGAGCTAAAATTTCAGCAGGAGTTCAAACTGAGACAGATAAATTGTGATTCGTGATACTGCAACTTGGCAACAAATAAATCTACAGAGTTTTCCAAATCATGCTCAATATCAAGTAATAAGGTTTATCCCAAGAAGATTGATCAGTTTCTGCACTTGGTAAGTTGAAGCGGTAACCATTCTTGTCACCCTCCATCTAAAGACGCAAATAGATTAGGGTCGTGTAAGAGGATATCATTTACATTAAATCATGGAAGCACGTGTGAATTATTTTCCCAATATCACTTTTTTCGGAGGGAAGGATATGTAGTAGTGAAGTTATATATTCTCCCTGAGTTTTTAATACTGACTTTAAAATGTTATGGTAAAGAAAATGGAAATAATGAAGGACTGTCGATGTCAACCATTATCTTATTTTCTCTTGCTGCATTTCCCACCAAAGCAATGCACAAAATTCATTCGGCATTACAACTATTTTTACTACTTCTTACCAAACAGATTGTGTTCAGTTCGAAAATTTTCAAATTTAATTAAATGCTGGGTTGTTCTGGTTTATATGGCAACATATGGCTGTCAATTTTGAAAGCCCTTAAAGGAAGCCCTATTGCTTCTCTTAAGACACATGTCACAACAGTTTGGTATACAATATGCAGTGCCCTCTATGATGGTTGTTGACTAGTTATTCTACAATTTTAAGCATCAATTTAATATTTGCAGCTATTGTGTTTCATCAGCTGAACACTGTCGACTAGAAGAGACCAGACTCCAGACAGCGAATATGGTTCTCCATTGGAGTAGCATGCTGTTACACCACAGATTCTTTCATAGGGTTTAATTTGGTAACACTTAGTGAAATCACTCTCCTAGATAGACTTCCAAAAAGCGGTCAACTGAAGTCCCTGAGACTACATTAATACTCCGTCCATGACTCCGTTCCTTTTATATTATCAGATTTTGGTGGACAAACGATGTCAACTCTAATCGATATCTCCCCCATGAATCAACATGACAAAATTTTACGTTGTACCTCCAATAAAATTTGAGATAGAGGTAGGCAGGTAGCACAAATTTACTGTACTCTTTCAAATTTGATTTCTTGGTATGGGATTTTTTCTTATAAGAATATTGTACTCCTAAGGCCCAACTCTTTTTATACATCAGTAAACAACTCCAACAATACTAATGCAACAAAAGGTCATGATTCACGAAGGCACAATCGTAGCCTAGAGGTTTTCAGCAACTATTAACACTCAATAACACGACCATTTTTGTGCTGTTGATATCTCTTAATCCTATCCTTTGGCTAAACTATATAAAAAAATTAATCCGGCCAAAAGCATCGGGCTGTAATCGTATCAACTTCGCTAGACCTTAAAACTAACTCAATACACACAAACTAAGGTACAAAACTTGCATTTCCTAAACAAAACAAAAATTTTCCACTTTCAAAGGGTAACTACATATCTAGACAATCAATTTCTTCCGCTTTCATGACATGCCTATCTACCAATCAAATGTAAAGAACAACAAGCAACACGAACAACGTAACAAAACTAAAATATAATTGCAGATTACAACATATAACTCCCGAAATCAAGGCGAGTAACAACACTAACACAACAAAAGGTCATAATTCACCAAGGCACAACCGTATCGAGACGTTTTCAGCAAAGGGAAACACAATCCCCCAAAACTATATCATTACCAAATTTGCGCCCATTGACATCTCTTGACCCTATCCTTTTGCTAAACAATATTCCCTCCGTCTCAATCATTTGTTTACCCTTATTTTTCTTTGTGAGGGGAATTTTAATCAAAGGTAAACAAATGGTCGGGGCGAAGGTAGTATAACAAGAATCGATTTGACCAAAAGCATCCAACTTTAATTCAATACACACAAACTAAGATACAAAAATTCATTTCCTAAACAAACAATTTCTTCAACTTTCAAAGGGTAATTACATATCTAAACAATCAAATTCCTCAACTTTCTTGACATACCTATCTACCAATCAAACATAAACAAAAGCAACAAGCAACACAAACAAACACTAAATTCCTTCAAAAAGTCGATTAAATTGTTCATGAACATAACTTTATCGCACCACAAACATACCCAATTGGCTAATAATCATGAAAAGAACAAAAATCAATCAAAAAAGATGAAAATAAAAGAATTAAGAACCTGGGAAAGCGGGGATCAAAGGAGATGAAGAAGAAAGGGAGAAGAAGGAACGAGAAGAGGGTTGTTGAGAGGATGTTCCATTTAGAAATCGATTTCCAAGAACAATGGAATAAAGGGATGATTTGATGGACGGAGAACGATAGAGAGATCTCATCAACGCCATTGTTGATTCGAGGAGATGCACACTGTGATATGCTTGTTCTTGTAGATGTAATCGCAGGTTTCAGGTTTTGGTCGAAATTTCGAAATGTTGAAAACTATCGATGTATATTGGGAATTTTTTTTGTATAAACCCTCAATTTTGCTAATTGCAACTAAATGGGGTAATTTAATGCTGGATCGGGTCGAGTCGAATTGAGTTGAGTTATGGGTTATGCTAGGTAGATTGGGTTATTTGGGTGACCCGACTCGGCCTAGCCTGACTCATGAGTCAACATTTTTAGGCCCTCGCACAACTCACACCCTTGGCCGATTCCAAAACGTACTTCACCAACTCGCTCCGCGCGAAGTAGACCTGACAGTTGACCCGACCCGACCCAACACCCGAAATCAAGACCCTAACCCGATTTGACCCAGTATACCCGACCCGAACGTTTATTGTTACAAACTGATTATTATCTACAAATAACTTGATAATAGTTGCCCAGAAATCAACCCGAAGTGACCTGACCCGACCCGACCTGAAGCCTACAAACCCGAAATAACCCAACCCCGACCCGATTGACCTGTTTGTCAGGTCTAGGCCGCGTAGGAGACCCGGCTCGAGGTAGGTATAGGCAAGTTCCGAGTCGGTCTGATCCAGCTCGGCTTAACCCCTCTTCTTCCACGAGCTAGTTCAGGGCTAGGTAGGCTACTAAGCCTAACCCTGCCCAAACGACCGTGGTCTAGTCTAATGTAAGAGATATAAGATAAATTTTTATATTTGTAGATAAAAAGATTAGTGACTTTAGGTTCAGTTAACTTGAAAATAATTATCGTAGTCAAAATTTCTCTTCAAACATTGTACTTTATAATGATCTAATATTTCTTTTTCAAAAGTATTTAAGATTCGGGAGAACAAGATAGATAACAAATGGGTTTATGAAGGATAATTATGAGGTCATTAGATATCTTTGAAGTATAAGGTTGAATTTTCCAAAGAAAAAAAAATGAGATACATGGTAGTAGGGCTGGTCAATGGTGCGGGTCAGTCGGGTTCGGGCCGGGTTTGACTTGGGAGACCCGGAACCGGCCCAAGATAGGGGCGGATCAGGCCAGGTCGAGGCAGGCCGGGCAGGGTTAAAGGTAACCCGTGAGGCGGTTTTGGGCGGGTCCATGGCGGGTTCGGGTTGGGACGGGTCGGGTTTGATATTTGGGGACCCGGAACCGGCCCAGATATAGGGCGGGTCGGGCCGGGTTGGGAGACGGGTCAAGACGGACCAAGTCAAAAGTGACCCGTGGACGGACGGAGGCCGGGTCGGGTCGGGTCGGTGGGGTCGACCTGCACTTTTGACCAACCCTACATGGTAGCAAATGGTTAATCTCATGGCGTTAATTCAAACAAGTTTTGATTAAGTTGACTTTAATTATTAAGGTGGATCTTTAAAATTCTATTTTTATTTATTTCTTTTTATAGTAGAAAAAAAATTGTCAGTTACATAGCATGTTTGGCTATGGAATGAGCAATCCTATTGAGATATCTAGGACATTTATTGACTTAAGGAAAAACAGTGAGAGGAGGAGTATAGGTTGCGGATAGCATGGATAATAGTCTCCACTCCATGATTAACATCGCCTAAGCCATTAATCTGAAGGATTAAATCGAGGCAGTCAGAAGAACCATCAATATGTCGATAACCCATAGCGGGGGGCTGGTCCATAGCACTCTTAAGAGCTATAGCCTCTACTTGAAGAAGGGTCTTTGCCCAGAATTTAGATGAATATGAGTAGAAGATAGAACCATTATTGTTGATGAAACTCCAACCCGCTGAGTTATGAAAGTTGGACTTCCAAGATGTGTCGCATTTCAGTCGAATATGCTCAGCACACAAACTCGAGCCAACCAGAAAATAGGGAAGTGGTTTCATCTGATCCTTTCCGTGTCACTCATATCGTCCAACGTAGAAAGGGCCAAAGGAGGCTTCTTAGATGATCTTCCTTTTCAACCAAGATATTAGTGTCCGCATCGTTGTTGATATGTGCAAAATAGCTGTATAATCCATGCTCGAGTGATTAAAAACTGTCATTCCGAGAGCACTATATTATCCACAAAGTGTTGATGAAAAAAGAGATTGAGGTGAAGGAGTCCTCATGTGTGGCTAAAAGATTCAGCCATTTAACAACCCAATTTTGAATTGATAATTGATGCCCAACATTGCTTTTAATACCAAGTTGTGACCCAAACCAGATTTTGGAGGCATGCAAACAATCCCGGAAAATATGATTTAGAGGCTCGATATGAGAAGAGGGTGAATCACATGAGAGGCAAAAATGGTACCAACCAAGACCTTGTCAAAGAGCTTCACCACAGGCAAGTGATAAGTTGATAAGTCCATTTTTTATAGACTTTATCTCTTTATTCTGGCTCTAATATATACGATTATTGCACTAACCTTAGTGATTTTATGAGCTAATATTGTATTCTAGTTGTCTTTGCATGTTTTGTCACATTTTGTAGGAAGTTGAGCTTTTAGAAGCTTATTCCATCACTTGTGCAAGTAACTAGAAGCAAGGCTAAGTAAAGAAGCAAACATTGGACCAACCTTGAAGTGTTACATGGATTTACATGCATAAAGATATGAATTAAAATGAGAAATGCAAAATAAGGTCTTATGCAAAGTCAAGCCCAAGATTTGAAGTCCAACTAAGGTGGAAACTTTGGATGCTTAGTGAAGCTTTGGATGCTAATATCACATTTAACCGGGTGAATTAAGATGGAATTAGTGGCTCACATTGGATCCCCTAGGCATTTAATCAAGAAGTGAAGAGATTTGAAGCAAGCTTTGGGATGTTCATTGGATGCTCTTAGGATGCTCACTAAGCATTTAACCGGAGGATTGAAGTTGAGTTAATAGCTCACTTAGGATTCCTTTGGTAATTAATCAAGCAATTAAGAGAAAATATTTGGGGTTGACCCCTTGTATTTACTCTAAGTTTCACCCCTCATTTCCTATATAAAGGGTGTAGACTTCAACACTTTTGACACATCTCTCTCACACACCTTTTTCCACACAATTCCCATTATGTTCTAGTTCACAAAAATCCTCTAAATTTCAGATTAGTTTTAGTCATTAGGCTAGGTTTAGATTAGTTTAGTTTTTATTTATGTTGTTTACATTTCCCTTTAAACATTTCAAGTTATAATTCAATTACAAGTTATTTACATTTCATTCCTTGTTCTCATTTGCAAGTTCTTCCATTATCAAGGTAATTTCATTTCTTGCATTACTTTTATTATTCATTTGTCTTTAGATAATTTACATTATGTTCGAGTAATTTCCTTAGTCTAGGGACTAGGGAAGCCATTCAATAACTAATATATGTAAAATGACAAATTAGGTTGATATAATATTGTCTAATTGTTTCTATCATATGTTTGTATCGTCACGTTTAATCTTTGTTTAAAGGCCTTATTCATTGATTAAGTTTGTTAATTCATTCTATAAGTCGAGAGGCACGGAATCGGATTAGACTAAGCATATGTAGTAGGACGACCTAGTCATAAACGAGAGTTTCTCTAGGACCCGGTCTATGGTTGACACTAATATCGTGAGGTGGGTGTCTTTAAGCCTAAACAATTGACAATGTTATTATTTCCGAGTTTAAAATGAATATATATATTTACAATTTCATGTGTGACCCAACTCCCCTAGACTCCTTTTATCATATATTATTTTACAACGTTTTATTTGCATAACCAACCAACCAACCAACAACCGATAAACCGACCACGGTAGAATTCAATCCATAGCAACTTGTTTAATTTAGCAACCTCCTGTCTCCTTGTGGTTCGACCCCTATTACTACATTTATTTTTGTTTAGGGAATTTATCTTTGCATAGGTGTGCGATAGCCTATCAGCAAGTGAATTAGAAAAAATTCTCCAAAGGAAGATTTTCCATTTAGGTTGGATTGGTAATGTCCATAATCTTTTCTTACAAAAAGCAACACAAGAATTACTCATACGACATTGATCTTTTAGTGATGCTTTAGAATTCCATAATAGAGAAAAGGCTTCACCATAACCCCTCTTTATAGAATACTAGTGGTGACTCTCGCCCGAGCAACTTCACCCCGTAAGCAAGCACTATCAATCACACCTGTCAGAACTCACTGCTCACCATTTGCCGGAAATATCAAATGGTTTACAGAAGAGTTGAAAACAATATCAAGGTCAGTAACGGATAATATAAATGATCACAACGAAATCTACACAACCATATACACAAGTTTATCACATCCACTCCCGTCACCTCCACCTCCACATGTGTTTGCATCGCAATACAAACACCAACAGCCTCATCGCAGCGAGTAAGGGTGCCCACATCGCAACACGGAGCACCGTGCCCGAATCGCAACTCGGTACACAACAGCCATGTTCGCATCGCAACACGAACGCTAAACCCTGACCATTAATGTGCACATCCTCGCTGCGGGAGCCACAAGAAGCGATCCTAGGGGTGAAGTCAGTCTCCCGCAACTGCTCCACAAACACCACCACCAACTCCGCAGTACCACAACACAATAAATATAGAAATGCAGTACCAATCATCAAATAACACAATAACAATAATCACATCAACGACAAGTAATCATCTATACTATCAAAACTGGGCCTACCTCACAAGCAAATCTGACCGGCATACTCGGTCGAGTGTCTCATCGTACTTGACGAATGCTACACCTACTCGACCGAGTGACGCAAGATCAGAGACCGCCCTCAACCCAAACACATACTCGATCAGCCACACTCGCCTGAGTAACACCTACTCGGCCGAGTGCCTTCTCCTGATCGACCGACCAAGTGACTATTCCAAGAAATACGGAATATTATAGTCTTAAAGAGAAGTAATAATTTGTATAGTGGATGAAAAATCACATGCTGTACTTCGTATTATCTAGATTGTGAGATGTAACATAATCTTGATATATATACTAATATGTCACTGATAAAGAGATTTTTTTCGTCGATTTTCTTATCAAAAATAATTTATAAATAGATTCAATTAAGTAGTATAATCGAGTGTCGAACACAAAGATAGCGGGGATTAATCTTAGCTTGCTTGAATCAAAGTTTAGTCTAATAATTAAAAGTGATGGTTTAACTATTAACTAAGATGTAAACTAATGAAGATGAATAAAGCAAGACGATAAATGAGACGAGTTTAACCAAATTTATAAAGGCTAAGACTTTCGGGTTCACTCAAATAAGGTGGACGAGATTATGGGTTTAACAAATTATGGGTAGTGGTTTGGCCTAGATTTGACAACTAATTTCTTAGTAATCCTAAAGTCTTTCACAAAGTCTTCACCTTGCTTCCAACCCTTCATACACACACTATCAAACATCCCTTTTCATTCTCAATCAAAAGATGCTAAGCATATATCAACAAAAGGTTTGAACTTTCATACAAACATACACTTCATCGAACACCTTATATGCATGTGTACAAAAACCAAATATTTACCCACAACCATATGTTAACAACCCATATTCTTCATCCTACCCTTACCCAAGATCCCCCTAAGTCTTAGAGAAGACTACTCATACATACTTGTAACACAAATGTAAACAATTGAAGAACAAGTATAGATAAACCAACAAACATATTGCTAATTCAAACAACAAGTAAGATGAACTCTAAATGTAAACAATTGAAGATAAAATGAAATTAAGAAGAGAATTATACCAAACACTAAGGAAAGCTTGAAACTTTGGATTGATTATGGAAGAAATCCTTTAAGATCTTCAATTACAACCCAATACTAATATGTAAAGAACCCAACTAAAGTAGAACTAAACTAATTTCTAGAGTAATTAGTAGTTAATTAAGCAATGATTAAAGTTTGGTTAAGGAAAGCTTAACATAAATTAGGAAATATTTCAGATCTAGGGTTGTGTGTACAAATATCTTAAGGAAGGGTATATATAGTCTTGCTAGAAATTAGATCACAAATGAAGTAGAGGAGTTGAATCTCGGTTTGTTGATCTGTGCCGGTTGACCGACTGCCGGTATGGGCACTGGCAGCGAGCTATTTTTCTTTTTGGAATTTCTTCACTTTCAACATTTGACTAAGTATAGATGTGCGTCTTTGCCGGCCTATCGGCAGAGGACATCTCGCTCTTCTCCTTCTTTTCTTTCTTTTTTTTCCTTCTTCTTGAGCTCTCTGCCGGGCCAGCAGCTGCCGGTGCCTCTGCCGGCACCGAGCCTTTTCTTCTTTTGCTCTTCTTTCTTCTCCAAAATTCTTATAAGGCATAAGTTGGGGTTCCTAGCCGGCCCATCGGCAGAGAACCTTCTCAACATTTCCCCCTTCTTCTTCCTAGTTTAAGCTCTCGGCTTCGTTGCTTCGACCTGATTCCTTCGTTGTAGTCTACATACCTACAAAATGAGACGGAAATGCATAGAAACGGAAATGGGGCACAAAATGCAAGCAATAGTCATCGAAACCGACTCCAAACGCGTCAAAACACGTAGAGAAGAAGGGAAAAACGCTACCAAATAAGCACCTATCAGCTAGGTAGCACGGACACTTCTCCTAATCAGCCGTCCCGTGTCCGACACCGTGTCGGACACCGACACTCCTCGGACACACGCTGAAACGTGTCAGACACCTATAAAGCCGTGTCTAACTTTATACATTTATTCAGGCACGTGTCCGACGCGTGTCCATAGTATTTGGGCCGTGTCCGACGCGTGTCCATAACATTTGGACATCATTTTGGCTGAATGATGTTCTTTAAACGAGAAATGAGCTGTCGAAAGAGATTGATTAGAAGATGCGTTTGAATGGTAAATGAAAATGAGTTATAATCAAGGGCAAGTTTTACCTTCATTTATTTAAATTTAATATCAAATACCTTTATAAAAATAAAATCGAACATTTATAATTATAAAATATATATTTTATTAAATTTAAATAACATGTCTCGTGTCTTAAATTTCATAGGATGCCGTGTCATGTGTCAGTGTCGTGTCCGTATCCGTTTTGGTGCAACCTAGCCTATCAGTCACTTAAATGATAAATAATTAGTTAATCTTTAATGATCTATTACAGTACCTCGTTATATCTCCCTTTAAATCAAAAAAAAAAAATGATCATTTTGGTATGATTTTGTTGGAAATGGATCCTCTCATTTCTCTTCTCTCCATTTCCTCTCACGATCTCTTTAAATAATAATTTTCTCTCATACTCATTTTCCTTTATTTTTACACGTAAATTTAAAATCGTTAGATGTTGTCAAAATGCGATCCGGACCATTGATAGGAACTTATCTCTCCATTTCTTTTTAGAAAATGGAGAGAAAATGGACTCGATTTTGTTATAGACAATTGATATTTTAGACTATTTTGAAACCGCAAATTTGTGGATTATGATTAAAAAATGTTAAAACATAAATTTGATCATATTCCTATGAATTAGTAGCCTTGAATTTGTGTGGACTTCGTTATTTTCTCAAATGTGCTAATTACTTAATTTAGTCCATTTAACATGCATCACGAATCCTAAAACCTTAAACAATAAAGTTGTCAAAATTCCCTTAAAACTAAACATCAATTCAATCAAAATCATCACATTAATATACATTTCTTCCTCAAAATGTCGATTTTTACAAAATCCATCGTTTTTTCTTTAAGTCTTTACATAATTTCATGCAATTTTGTAGAGTCTAATGCAAGATCAATAGGAGACTTAAATACCGATACCCGGCTAGACATTCCCGGCCTATCCAACGACCCATTTAAAACCCTAAACGTTATTCCGTTGTCCATACCGGAGCTCAAGAGCGACCCGTCACTCAGCATACTCGGTGAGCCCCGCTTCCCGCCAGCTACGACTAGCCAAACAATCACTAGTTCACAATCATCCGCTTTGTACCATGGACAAGGAAAATCGTCTAACAATGGGGAAAATAGTGATTGGTGGTATGACATAAATACGAATGGTAATTTACGTACATCTCCTAATTTTTTTCAGGATGATGGTATATCACCTGAACTTAAGGCGAAAGTGCGACGTATATCCGATGAATTGAAGAAACGCAACAACCATGGTTAACAAGTTTTGTGTGTTTGGTTACTCGGAATTGATTTGGCTTCTATCTGAAGTCTTCGGAATTATTAAAGATAAATTAAATAAAAGAAGTCAATAGAATATATTTTTAAATATTTTAAAATTTAATTTAATTTAGAATTAAATATAGATCAGATATTTTCTAATAACGTGTGCTCTTAAGTCACACGTTTAAGCAATGATATGTAAGTAGAAATGTCTAGCTTCATCACCTTTGGTTTGTTGGTTAATTAGGTCTAGTAATCCGCTTATAATAAAGTTAGCACAAATGTATTATCACAAATTCTTATTTGTGACAGGATAAATCCGTCACAAGCTTGTGACGTATGGTAGGATTTTAATTTAAATTGTATTTGTTACAAGGTAATTATGGTAAATATGAGTTTCAATTCTAATTTACCATGATATATTCTCAACAATATTTCCCTAATTAGATTATTATCATGTGTCCTAAGGGCACATTTTAGAAAAACCCTTGTTACAATTTCATATATTTGAAAATTTTAAGAGCAAAATTTTGATACCATTGACGATTTTATTATCTTACTTATCCGATTTCACAGTAAATTTTTTTCCATGATGATATAATCTTATGTATACATAAAAAAGGAAAAAACAAATTTATTAGGTGGGTATTTAATTTCTACACTCGCTTATTAAAAGTTTCTACAAAAGGAAAACTCGACCCAATCTTTTCTATAAATTCGTCTTCCCGAGAAAATAAACCAAATATTAATCCATATTTAAATACTTTTTTTTTTTTTTTATAAAAAGGAAAAATATCATATAATAGTGAAACGGTCTGTACAAAAATATATCGGATAGTTTACTCAAAATAAATAAAAAATTGTGGGATAGACTAATCTTAGAATTTTTACCTATGTAAGTGGCAAGAACATGTCCTAAAATAAAGCAATAAAGTCCATATGTCCTTAAGCTATCCCTTGAGCATTATTAGCAACATTTTAGTCTGACCATTTCAATAATGTATAACATTTAGACCCATAATCTCCATTTTTCACAATTTACACAAAATTTTACCTAAGAAAAAAAATTAATGTGTAATAACACACATAAAAATTGGGATTAATCGGAGGAGATATGACGTCGAGTGATCAAACACCGGGGCCAATGCCAGGGCCAGAAGACGGGACAGTACCGGGGAAGGCGATGACGGTAGGGCAACAAATGTTAGACAAAGGAGCCCAAATAATGCAGTCCTTAAAACCCATTGGCAAAATTAGCCAACATGTTTGTACCTTTGCGTTATATAGTCATGACATGAGTCGCCAAATTGAGACTCACCATTATATGTCTCGGGTTAACCAGGATTTCTGGCAGTGTGCTGTGTTCGATTCTGATGACCCGGCTACCTCTCGCCTCATCGGTTCGTGATTCTCGACTTCAATTATAATTTTAAACTCCGATTATGAGTAAATACTAATTTATCTCATTCAGTTAGTTTCAATTTGATATTTTAGTACGAAACTAGTTTAGATCCGTGTAATATATGCACGGTTTTTTATAAAATATTACTTTTTAGTGTACTCTGTATTATTTATGGATTTTAAATTGACATTTCACTTATTTTTTATGTTTCTCATCACTGTATTTTGATTTAAACAATAACAATTAAAATTGTAAAAAGTCATGAAATGAGTATTTTAATAAATTTTTTTTTTACCGAAAAATTAATGATATTTTTAGAATATTTTTAATATTAACATTTTTTGTTCAAAACTTCTTATCATCAATTATTTTTAAAGAAAGTAATACATTTTTTATCATATAAGAATGAAGATAAATATATGCAAATATGAAACATAGAATGTTTTAAATATTAAATTTAAAAGATTGTGTCATTAATCACGTATCATATCTAAAATATATGCTAAAAATACTAAATTTTATTTTAGGAAACATGGTTTAGGCGGGAAAAATGAGGGTTTCAGCTATTCTTTTAGTCAAACGAGGCAAAAGTGACTGAATCAAAGACAAACTTATCGTAATTGCTCAATCATATACATACGACCGGTTAAATACAATGTATATATATACATATGAACAGGGGTGGAATACATAATATCTGATACAACGTTCGAATCTCTACCACCAGAAGAACAAAAGCTATGGCATTCTCATGAATATGAGGTATACCTTATATTTTAGGCTACACATTTTTCGTCAAATAATTCTTCGAAAACTTTAATGAATATGATTTGTTTTATAAACAATGAATGATTTACAGATTAAATCAGGGCTTTGGATAAACCCTGGTCTTCCTGAACTAATCGAAAACGCAGAGCTCCAAACAATGGCCAAGACCTTTGGCAAGTTCTGGTGTACTTGGCAAGTCGACCGAGGTAAATAAACATTTTTCCTATCAAGCAATGTTTATTCATTAGCGAAAAATACTAAGACGTGCTGATGTCAACTAGCTTAGTTGGTAATGTCATGAGAAGTGAGTCTCATGACCTGGGTTCAAAACCCGTCACGTTCAAAATCGCCCAATTGACTCTCTTTATACCAAAAATAAAATACAAAGACGATTTTACATTAATAATATCGTAAAATTGCATATGATTGATTTTTCAAAATCTTATGGTTCCATACACATCTGTTACAAAGTAATAATCACTAGACTAAGGCATCTTTTGTAACGTTTAAATGACAAATGCAGGCGATAAGCTGCCACTAGGTGCACCAGCGCTAATGGTGTCGCCACAATCGGAAAGCACAGTGTGCACAGAAGTAGTGAAGAAGAGGGATGACAAATACCAAATCTCAAGTCAAAAGTTGATGTCATCAAGGACTGATATTAAACCCTCGGAAATACTACTCTCCTATGCCGATTACTGGAAACAATCTGGCAAAGGTTTTGCTATTGATGTTCGACAAGTAGAAATGAATACCGGGATCCTCCCCTTCCCCTAGTTAATCAAGTCATTACCTATAGTCGGCGGTGGCAAAAGTAAGGGTCTTAACAAATACGAAAAATAGTCATTCACTATATATATGATACTGATTATTATCGAAATTAAAAGTTAAAACTGCTCGTATTATATTTATATGTTGTAGCTAATTGATTAGCCTCCATTACTATGACTTTGTCGCTAATTTGTGACTAATTTGATATAGTTTCAAATTAGCGACAAATTGATGTGGTCGCTAAATTGCAACCAAGTGACTATTTACTACGAATGTTAATTAGCGATTGAGCCATTAGTGACTAACAAAAAATTGTTGATAATTGGTTGCTAAATGATGCGAGCGGCCAATTTTGGCTCCTCGTCCCAGCTAGTTATTTGGAAAGAAGTTGGCGCCACCGGGTGTCACTTAATCTCGGCGCTACCTGTAAACACCAATAATCTTGTATTGGTGATCTTAGTAGATTAATTATGAGTAAATTGTATTCATGTAAAAGTGAGTATTACAATGAGGATCATGCTATATTTATACACTTCAATACACCGACCTATTACAACTAACTATGGTCAGAATAACTAACCTAGGTTGCTCTTTGATTAGTTTGTTATAACTAACTTTATTAGTTAGTTAAGTATACATGTCAATATCCCCCCCTCAAGCTGGATTAGGGGTGAAGAGTAATCCAAGCTTGGCTGCGAGAAACTGATGATGCTCAGCTCCTAAAGCTTTGGTCATTATGTCTGCTATTTGCAGGCCTGATCTGATATGTTGAGTGACTAAAAATCCTTCATCTTGCTTGTCACGAACATATTGACAGTCAATTGATAGGTGTTTGGTCCTCTCATGGAAGACCGGATTTTGTGAAATATGCTGAGCAGCCTTGTTGTCGCAATGTAGTGGTATGGGTTTTGGGACAGTAACTCTAAAATCCTTGAGCAAATGATCAAGCCACACCAATTCAGAGCTGGTATAGGACATACTCCTGTACTCAGACTCTGCACTACTCTTGGAGACCGTCTTCTGTTTCTTTGTCTTCCAAGACACAAGGGACTGCCCCAAGAAAATGCAATACCCGCTGAGTGATTTGCAAGAAAATGCACATTGACCCCAATCTGCATCAGTGAAGGCAGTGAGCTGTAACCCTGAGTTTGCACTGTAGAACAGACCTGCATTCACTGTCTTCTTTAAGTATTTTAACACATGGATGGCGGCTTGAAGATGAGGCATCCTTGGCTGACTGACAAACTGGCTTAAGTGCTGGACAGAATAGCTGATGTCAGGCCTGGTCATATTCAAATAGAGGAGTCTGCCTATGAGCCGTCTATACTTCTCTGGATCTTCTAGCAAATCACCAACATCCGTGCTTAGCTTAAGTCCTCTAGGCATAGGGAAGTCTGAAATGGTAGCATTCTCCATCTTCATATCAGCTAAAATATCAAGGATATATTTCCTCTGATTAATTAAGAGGCCTGAAGCATTCCTTGATATCTCTAAGCCAAGAAAGTATCGTGCATTACCCAGATCTTTAATAGAGAACTCCCTGTCCAGACCAGTCTTGAGTTTCTGGATTTCTGAAACATCATCGCCTGATAATAGCACATCATCTACATAAACGAGTGCTATTGTAAACTTTTTTGTCAATGCATTGAACTTGGTAAACAAGGAGTAATCTTGCTTTGATTGTGCAAATCCCTGGCTCAGCAAGTATCTTGTGAACTCTTTGTTCCACTGCCTTGATGCCTGCTTAAGGCCATAAAGGGATTTTTTTAATTTACATACTTGACCTTCCAGTACTCTATACCCTTCTGGAGGTTTCATGTACACTTCTTCGTCTAGATACCCATGTAGGAACGCATTATTGATGTCTAGCTGATATAATGGCCAACCCTTAGCTGCCACAATTGCTAGAAGACATCTCACTGTTGTGAATTTTGCCACTGGTGAGAAGGTGTGGGTGTAATCCCTATCCTTGACTTGGTTATATCCTTTAGCAACCAGCCTGGCTTTGAATCTTTCCACACTCCCATCAGCTTTATATTTGATCTTGAACACCCATTTGGACCCTATTGACTTCTTACCACTTGGTAAATGAACAAGTTCCCATGTTTGATTTTCCTCCAATGCCTTTATCTCCTTGTTCATAGCTTCAATCCACCTTGGATCCTTACTAGCTTGATAATACGTGTATGGCTCATGCTCTTGTAATGTATTGGCCAAAGATACTACATAACTAGTATCAAAATCTTGCAGTTCCTGCAACACTGCAGTATGCAGTGCACTAGACACTGACTGTGTGGAAGCATGACTGGAACCCTGCTGACCAGATAACTTCAGAGGACAATGGTACCCTTGTAAAACAACAGAAGGTTGTCTAGGCCTCACAGAACGTCTGACTTGAGCAGCAGGAACAACATTCTCAGTAGTTAAATCACCACGAGCATCCTGATCTGATACTGCAGTATCCTGCTGTAGATTGTTGTTGGAGGAACTAACAAATTCTACTGGACTATTGGAAAGAACCTCGTGTGTATTAACAGGAACAGTAGAAACTAATAAAGTGGACACAGCTGGATTAACTAAGTTTGTTTGGTCACTAGTCAAAGATGCTCTAAAAGGGAACTCATCTTCCTTGAAGATCACATCTCTACTGATAAAGATCTTTCTTGTATTAATATCATAGAGTCTGTATCCTTTTTGATTGTGAGGGTACCCTAGGAAAACACACTTCCTAGCTCTAGTCCCAAACTTATCAGAATATGTTGGTGGCATAGTTGAAAAACAAGAACATCCAAATACTTTTAAAACACTATAATCAGGAACATGTCCATACAACAACTCAAATGGTGTTTTCCATTTAATTACTGATGAAGGCATAAGATTAATCAGGTGTGTAGCAGTAAGAATGCAATCACCCCAAAATCTAATTGGCAAGGATGCATGTATTCTCAAAGACCTAGCTGTATCTAGCAAATGCCTATGCTTTCTTTCAACACGACCATTTTGTTGTGGTCTCCCTACAATGCTAGTCTGATGCAATATTCCTCTATCTCTAAACATGGAACCACAAACATGATGCAAAAACTCACTCCCATTGTCACTTCTAATCTTTTTTATCCTAGCATTGAATTGTCTTTCAATATAAGCAAAGAAATCTTTAACAAGACTAGGCACCTGATCTTTTGTCTGAAAAAGTATAGTCCATGTACTCCTAGAATAGTCATCTAGTATTGTCAAAAAGAATTTGGCACCAGATAAGGCAGGGGTCTTATAAGGCCCCCAAACATCCATATGAATCAATTCAAACAAATATAATGCTCTAGAACTACTAGTAGGAAAAGGTAACAAATGATGTTTAGCCAATATACAAGTTTCACAATGGAAATCAGAAGCATCAACATTAGGAATTTTATTAGCAACTTTCAGTTTATCCAGAGAAACATGCCCTAGCCTAGAATGTAACAATGATACAGATTGAGTTGCTTTATTACATAGCCTTAATTTGGAATCAACAGAAGAATGATGAATGAAATTAGTAACTACAGCAGCAATATGCTCTATTAAGCTTTGAGTGACATTATCTTGAAACCTATACAAGTCTCCTATCCTCTTCCCTGTATCAATACATTTTTTACTTGAAGGGTCCTGAAATAAGCATTGTTGAGACAAAAACACAGCAGTCAAGGAGTTACAATCAATTAATTTACTGACTGACATTAAGTTTTGCTTAAAATCAGGAATTAGCAGAACATTTTTAAGTGTTATTGCAGGTGTCAACTGCACAGTGCCAGATACTGTAACAGTCTTACTTGTGCCATCAGGTAAGCCAATGATAACAGGAGGTACTAATCTAGTAATATCAGTCAAAAGCTTAACATTATATGTCATGTGATCTGATGCTCCAGTATCAATGATCCAGTCATTCAAACAAATAGAAGAATGTGCAGAATGTACAGAATGCGTACCTGCAAAATTAGATGATGAAATTCCTTGATTAGAATCTGAAATACGCTTCATGACCTGATCCACCACAGAAGTCACTAAGCCATCAATCACAGACGAGTCAAAAGAAACAGACTGAGTAATGTTTGCTGCAGCATCACTATTGTTATCATCAATAGGGGAAAAATCTTCTGAAACATCCACTGTATTAGCAGACCTCTTAGTATTGTTGCCCCCCTTGGGAAAGGACATCTTTCCTTTGCCTTTGATGTTCTTCTTTGGGAATCCAACAACCAAGAAACATTTATCACCAGAATGTCCAAATTTACCACAGGAGGGACATTTATTAACCCAGAAGCAATTCTCAAGACTGTGATTATTCATATCACAGCGACTGCAATACTGATTTGCAGATGAACTGCCACCCTGACTGTCTGTTTTCTTGGTAAAAGGAGCATCTGAAGCCTTGTAACTAGCATAAGCAGAAACATCAGATAAATTAGCAACAGCATCAGTTAGCTGTTTCTGCCGTTCTATTTTTTGCAACAGACCCAAAACTTTACTGATAGAAGGAACAGGATCCATTGAAAGTATTTGTGTACGAATAGTATCATATCCAGCATTAAGACCCATCAAGAACTTGATCAACTTAGCATGTTGATCACGAGCATACATCCTCTTGAGAAGAGTGCAAGTACAGGCTGCAAGTTTCCCACAGGAGCAATCTGGTACAGGATCCAGACTGTCCAATGTTTCCCATAAGTGTTTCAACTTGCTGTAATACTCAAGAAGAGAAGAATTTGACTGAGATGTAGCATTCAATTCTTGAGTCAGCTGATAAATTTCAATGGAGTTAGATTGACCATATCGCTCTAGTATCTCATCCCATAGCCCTTTGGCAGTCTTGATATACTTCAAATTGTCACGAAGAGGCTTGTCAATAGAATTTAAAACCCACTTGAGCACCATGAGATCACATCGAATATGTTGATGATACTTCTTGTCTGTTGGAGCAGGTGTAACCAGAACGCCATTAATGAACCCATCTTTATTCTTAGCTGCCAAAGCCATGAGGATGTCCTGTTTCCAGCTAAGGAAATCAGAACCATCGAACAATGATGCAGTAAGCTGTGAGAACGGTTGATCAGAAGATGAAAGGTAAAGGGGGTCATCGTAATACTCATAAGAATCTGAGTTATTGATTTGTTCAGGCATTTTGGAGTTTGAAGGAAATTAAGGAAGATGAAGATTGGATGAACAGATGATGAAGATGTGAAGAACAGATGATGAAGATGTGAAGAACAGATGAATGAGTTGGTTATTTGATTGCGGAAGCGTATGATTCTTGAAACCAAGAACCTGATACCATGTAAACACCAATAATCTTGTATTGGTGATCTTAGTAGATTAATTATGAGTAAATTGTATTCATGTAAAAGTGAGTATTACAATGAGGATCATGCTATATTTATACACTTCAATACACCGACCTATTACAACTAACTATGGTCAGAATAACTAACCTAGGTTGCTCTTTGATTAGTTTGTTATAACTAACTTTATTAGTTAGTTAAGTATACATGTCAATACTACCCTCTCACATGCAATAAGTGGGAACCCCTTTAGTAAAGGATACACTTGAAAGGGTGGCATCCAATCTCGGCGCCATCCGGTGGCGCCCTATCATATTTACTAGTTATTTATAGTCTGGCTCCTCGATCGGCCCGACTAGTTATTACTTATTACTCTTTTTTCCTGAATTATTTGTTTACTTTTTCTATTCTTTATGAAAAAAATATTTTAATCAAATTAAAGAAAAACGAAAACAAATGATTAAGATCGGAATAACTATACAGTTTTCTTTTAGGCATGTTAACACTAGTACAATACAATCCACGTATCATCCACTTGATCATCCCATTTCATCTTAATTTGATAGGAATGAGATGATGTTATCTGGTGATTGCTGGGTAACTTGGTACCAATTTTTTATACCACCCTCGGACATACAAGTAATAAAACATAACAATTCTTAATAGGCTTTACACAAAAGTCGTGTCCTGAAAAAGTGGTATCGAGTAATAAAACATAACCATTCCTAATAGGCTCTATACAAACAAAAGTCGTGTCCTGAAAAAGTGGTATCAAAACTCGATACCATCTAGGGACGTATGTAAGTTTTTTTTTTAGACAAACGTGGGACGTATGTAAGTAAGTATTGCAAACTTCTTGAAAATCTTTAAAAATTCATTACTTATCCTTTAAAAATGTGTCGGCAAGTTTCGAATCAAATTCGTGTAGACACGATAACAATGATGATTACAAAAAAAACTATGTTTATCTCTAGTGGTGAGAACAAGAACAAAACTCATGACTTTCGTCTGCTTTTTTGGGACTTCCCTCTTTTAGTCCTTTTTTATTCATTTAAGTTTACACTCAACGGTGCACTAACAATTAACAATTGGTCCCTCTTTATAGGGACATTTTGATCTGAAATAATAATAAAAAAATTTATAATTATTTTACAGTGACCACTATTAAAAAATGAAACCAATCGTTGGTTGGCGCAGTGGTAGCATGGGGCTGCGCTTGGTAGGGAGGTCTGCGGATCGATCCCCCACAACTGCGATTGGGAGGGGTTTAAATACCGTAATCCTTGGACACGCCCCGAAATCCGGATTAGTCGGCCCAATGTGGTTCGGATTACTGGATGGTTTAGACAAAAAAAAAAACTATTAAAAAATGAAAAATAAGTTGTCATAAACGATAATACTAGCTGTACCTTTGTAGTAATAACTTAACCATAAAATAGTTATATATGTCCGTCTGAAGAAAAAAGGCCGTCTAAAATAAAAATTTGTCTACAATTAAATACATCATGTTGGACACTTGTGTCCTTGTTATCCGTTTCTTAACGTGCATCAATAGTCCTCAAGTCATGACCATGCTTAACGTACAAACTTCTCTACGACTATCTTACACAAGAATATATAACTCGGATTTTCAAAACCCGTTTATAAATACGCTTTGGTACGACTAATATTAAGACACAACCTAAGAAAAATAAAAAATGGCTAGTAACGATGCACAAGATGTTGCACCATTTGCTGTATGGGGAGTTCCATCAAAAGAAATGAAAAACAGGATCAAGAAGCTCAATCACGCCCTCCGGTCGGAATTCGGAGGGCCGGAGCTTAATCCTCACCTCACGGTGGTCGGAATGACGAGGTTGACGAGGAAGGATGCTTTAGAGAGGTTCAAAGCCGCTTGCCAAGGGTTGAAAGCTTACCCTGCTCATACTAAGGGTGTTTCAATCGGGTCTTCGTATTGGCAATGTGTTTATGTTCTTCTTGACACTAATCCCGAGGTATTTATCTCTTCTAGTAAAAAATTAGGGAAATTTTATTTTTTTATTTTGTATTTTGAGTTTTGAAAAATGACACCCCACGCGATTACGTCTTAGGTAAGATAATTTTTCGATCGCACATGGGTCTAGGTCGCGCCCGTCAAGGAGGAGAGAGTGTCCGTTTTACAAATCTAGGGAGGTTCCATCCCAAAACCAATTGGCAATGGAAGGAGTAGCCCCTTGGATTATAAGCTTGATCACTCTTCTCTATTTCTCCGATGTGGGAGATGTGATTCTTCACACGCCCCCTCACATGTAGGTCTCCTTTCGATCAATCGACAGGAAACGCCGCAATTTTTCGAACCTGTTTTGTCTGGCGAACGTAATCGCTTTTCGGACCCGCTAAATAGTGGTCCAGTTTTTCGTCGCACGAGAACGTCCTCGCTTTTCGGACCCGTCTTTGCCTCACAATCCAGGACTAAACTTTGGGCTCTAATACCATGTTAGAATCGCATATGGGCCTGGGTCGCGCTGGTCGAGGAGGAGAGAGTGTCCGCTTTACAAGTCTAAGGAGGTTCCATCCCAAAACCAATTGGCAATAATGAGAGGATTGGCCCTTGGGTTATAAGCTGAATCCACTCTTCTCTATTTTTTCGATGTGGGAGACCTACATTGATTCTTCTCAATACGAGTAGTAATAATAAATGTTGTCCTATTTTCAACAAGAATTAAAGGCTTATTTTTTTGACGATCTCCTATTTTTTAAATTTGGGTAAAATTCTCCCAAGAATTTCAGGTTCAAGCCTCACAAACTGCAATCTGTTATGCTTCCTAACTTTGGAGCCTAACAAATTTCATGTTTTACATGACTAAACAGGTAATGGAAGCAAATGCTCATTGTTCAAAACATTTTGGTTACACCACAATCGCACGTAAGTTTATATTTTATCGTATACTCATACTCCCTCGGTCCCGTCATTTGTTTACCTTTGGATTCAATTAATTTTGTTATTTGTTGGCTTACTTTTAATTTGCAGCATACATGCCACACATGAGCCTTCTTTATGCGAATTTAACAAATGAAGAAAAGCAGAAGGCTTTAGAGAAAGCTAATGAGTTGGATAACGAAATCGGTAATTTGTGCTTCACAATCGATCGCTTAGAGTTATGGATTACCGATGGTGATGAATCTCTCAAGTCTTGGGAAAAAGTCGCGGAATTTGAACTCGAAAAATGTCATTAATCCTTGAATATTATCTCCTCTGTTCGTTCCAATTTACCACATTTTCAAATTTCAATTCCCTTCACATATTTGATCAATATAGTGAATTGGACTGAACGGAGAGTAAGAAACGTACGGCGTGCCTTTTTTTGTTGTTATTGTTGTATTTTTATTTTGTTTTCCCTTTACATGCAAGGAAATAAACTGAAAAATTGAATGATGTCGTATAACCATGTCTTTCGACTTCTCAAAGCCCGCTTTGACAATGACATTGATCGAAACTCTATTCCTGCAATTCGAAATTGCAGGATGTCCATATGATTAGAAGTTTAGAACAGAGCTTCATAACATAAAACATTTAGAGTGCATTTGTCTAAACTTTTGATGGTCAACTGTTGTCCTTTGGTTTTGGCATTAACGAAGCCCAACAAGTCTTGTTGAAGAAAAAAAAAAGAAAAGCAAACCCTAGCCGTGGACTTCATCTCCTTCGGCTAGTCTACCATGCTCACTAGTCACCACCGAAACACTCCTCACAACTAGAGATGGCCATCAGCACAGGCTGACCCGGCCCGGCTCGAACCCGACCCGCCTTGGCCCGTTATTTTATGCAACTTGGCCTGACCCGGCCCGGTCATGGCCCGTCCTGGCCCGGTCATGGCCCGTCCTAGCCCCGGGCATGTTCCTGATCCTAAAATTCAAGCCCGGCCCGGCCTTGGCCCGCCATTTTAGCAAAAATAATAAGAAATAAAAATAAATTGGTAAGACCCGTAAGCCCGGCCCGCCCTTGGCACGACTCGGGCCTTGTCCGGGTCAAGCATATCGAAGCCCGGCCAAGCCCGTCCCTTCCCTCCTGGCCTGGCCCGGGTCTGACCAGGAAAGCCCGGCCCGCCCCCTGGCCAGCCCGACCCGGCCCTAACCCGGTCCGAGTACATGTCTACTCACAACCGCCCCTATCGTTCTCGTATCAATGGAGAGGATCTTTACTCCAAAATAAAGGATACAAAATAAGAACTTACGATTAATTTCCTCTGGAATCAGGATATAATTACAAAGGAAAGAATGACATGTCATCGTACACCCTATCCAATGAGAATATTAGAATTGACTAGATTCTCCATAAATAAAAGAACATAATCTTACTAAAATAATAAAAACTAAGGCATTTCATTGGTAAGAACGTATGATATTTTTGTACACCCGTTGAACCTTAAAATTTTTCTAATAACGATAAACACCAATTTTTGTTTAAAATTGTCTTAACTGAATTTAGGCAAGACCAACTGATACGATAAAAAAAAAACAAAACATATATTCTTCGTTCATTAATGTTCTCTTACTCTTCCACAGCTCCAATCAATCACCAACAATGTTTAAACGTATACAATTCATCGGAACGGGAGAAATCATCGTCTTCTACGTACTAAAGCAGGATAAACTGAACTAATTACTCCCAACAAACCCTAAATTAAACAAATACCGCAACGACTCAACAAATACCAATATAAATTACAAAGGGGAGGAAAACGAACAAAGTTATAGCAAGCCCTAACGGATTGGTTATACCAAAGAGGGATAAACCTAATAGTTCACCAGCACCAAAGTAAATAACAGACCGTAAAATTAAGAAATATACGATACAAGTGAGGGAGGAAATAGCGCAGAACTCGGATGATTTGAACATTCCGATAAAAGAGCATAAGCAGCCGAAGATTAGGCAAAGAATAGAGCAGACGTAGATCGAGAAGAATACGTCGGATAATCCCGAAACAGCGCACTTATCTGCTTTGAGTTGGCTTAACACGAGGAACACCGCGTACATGGCCTCGCTAATCTTCAAATTTTGAATATTATTATTACCTTCATCTTTCTTCATCTTCAAAAAACACAGTAATTTTAATGTTGAGTAATTCTCGTTGGAGATTTTGTGTTTCATGCCAACATGACTTGATTTTTCAATCTTTTATACTCCCTCCTATTCCCTTTTTTTCCTTATTCGGTTATTTGGGTTTTCTTCCATATTTCCTTTTTTGGGTTGATTTGTGTGGTCCAAATTCAATGACATGTAGGGTAGTGTATTTTGTGTGGTCCAAATTCACTTCCTTATTTCTTGGGTAAAAAGTAAAGGGGAAGAATATAGTGAATATGAGGGAGTATAACGCTTCAATTTGGTGGGCTTGGTTGTATAGGGGCTATTAGGGATACAATGGTATTAAGGAAAGATTAAGATAATGGGAAATATAGCAAATTAACGCCATAAGTTTGATACTATGTGCAATCAAGCCCCTTAATTTATAAATGTAGCAAATTAACCCTATAAGTTTCTCTTAATGTGCAATTAACCACATATCTTATTTTTAAGAATAAAATTTGTCAATTAAATATTTTACTATTATTGAAAATCAAAATTATTGAATAGATTTTAGTCCTAAAATTCTTGTTTATTAAAAAAAATGTTCAAATATTTCTTTTATTTATTTTGGCGAAAAATGTTCCTAATATGAGAATTATTAATGATGTTACACTGAAAAGTTACATGACCGAATTTTTGTTTATATTAAAATTGGTTCGCATTTTTCGTTGAATATGTAAATATTATATTTAATTATTTAAGAACTATATTTATAATATTTTTTATAATATAAAAAAATAGGTTTTAGTTAAAAAAATGGTAAAAAACTTGATTTGTGCTTAATTGCACATTTTTAGAAAGTTGTGGGGCTAATTTTTTTTTTTTTTTTTTTTTGATGACGAGGGGTTGAATTGTGGGGCTAATTTGCTACAAGTGAAAGTTATGGGGGCTTATTTGCACGTAGTTCATAAGTTATGGGGATAATTTGCTACATCCCCGTTAAAATAATTATAAAAGGACAATTGATTTAAAGGAAATATTAAAATAATACCCTAGAATTTCGTAGATGTGCACTTGGCCGAGTACAGTTGAGTACTCGACCGAGTACAGTGATCGAGTGCCCTCTGAGCAGTTGACCTGCTCCTAATTATCTCGACCGAGTGTACGAGCTCATGCCTGATTTCCGCGTGTGGACTTTGTATTGTTGGGCCTTGGTACATAAGCTTCTTTTTTTCAGATTTCCTTCATTTTCTACAACCCTAAACACTCTCTACTCTCTCTCAACCACCCAAAATCCTCTCTAACACTCTTACAACCTTAACTATTGAAGATTCACCATATCTTGTGAGATTTTGTGCTCAAGCTCCTTACCTTCTCTTTTCTTTACCTTTTTTAAGTAGTTATCCACTCTTTTCATCTTCTTAATCTATAAAATACTATTAAAAGTCTAAGCTAAAATGACCCATAAACTCCATGTAGACAAATCCACATAGGATTTAGAAATGCCACGCAGGATTTAGAAATGCCACGTTTGTTTACGGGCTACCACATTTGAAATTTTCTCTACAAATCAGTTGAGCCTCAATCTTGAATTTGCAATCAATTATATCATTGACACCATCCCTTTGTTTCTTCCTTTTCATCTCCCACAATTGAATTATCTGTTAATGCTCACAATAAAAGCCAACCAACTCAATATCGCTGACCCTAATCTATAAAACCTTATTAAAAAGGTAAGTAAAACATCCATTTAAAGCCACGTCATTTTATTATTTACATACTATAATGTTTACATGAGCTTCCAACGCATATTTTTTTAATGCCACCTCACATGATCAAAATGCTTTCATCAAGCACTGGACACATAAATAATGTCACGTTTCATCTAGCTACTACATTATGATGCCTTTTCACTTCCCCTCTCAATCGCCTAAGTACAGGACCGTTTTTTCCCTCAGACAGGCGAAAGGTCAAAAAACTGGAAGCTCGATCTATAAATTTGACACCGTTATCCTGGTAATTCAGAGACAATATTAAGATAACAAATCTCCTCTGTACCTCACAACCATGTATGTATCTCTATCTATCTCCAATATCTAAAGTTATTGATTTTTGTTTAATCATTGTTCACTTGAAATCAAATTTGAGGATTTTTATTCGTTTTTAACATATCTGAAATTACTGGTGTTTGTTTAATCAGTTTCAAGATGCCTTGATGACCTAATCAGATATAAGTTTGGGTAAGAAATCATATTCCTTATTACGTTCAAATCATTTGTTTACCTTTTATATATTTTTTATGAGAGATAATTTAATTAAAGGTAAGCAAATGATTGGGAGATAGGGAGTAAAATATTAGGAGTATCTAATCAAATTACCTACTTCTGAGAAATATTTACGTCTTTATGACTGTGTTGGACTATGAGAGTGAGATTGCATGAGCTGAATCTTGAATTTTCGTGATGAGTGCTATTATTGAGAGATTACTGAGTAGAATTTACGAGTCAATACAAAGTCTTCTTCATGTGCCATAACAGTGGAGACTAAGAGTAACTTTGGAGTAACTCTAACTTTCGCTTTGTGCTTCCATTTATTATGTGTAAATAAGCTTTTGAGCGAATCTGGATGTATGCTGGAGTTAGATATCAGATCCGTCAAAGCCATTTATCCTGGGCATTGGCGATTGTTTAGCAAAACAAACACACACTGATATGTGTGCTATAAATATTGTGTTGTTTACCTACATGAACATTAATCAATTTTACTTGGCATGCATGGCATAAACATTTTGTTGGTTATTTTCATATTACTGTTGTTAAAACCCTCGCGCAACATGTGACTCGCTTAGATCAGTAATTTGAGATTAACTTGACTAACAATAGCCTGTAGTACCAATGCTTCAACTTAATAAGCTTGCTCTTATTGTGTACTTTGTAAGGTAATAAATAGGTAGTTTTTGAACTTTACATCAGTTTAGCCTCACGAACCTTCAAGCCAAGGAATAAATGAAGAGATTTTCCCCATGTTGTCCAATTTTAGACATCTTAATTTTGGCTCATGTTATTTGGCGGTTTGGAAATGGTGAAGTTGTTAGTTCAGGGCAGATCTTGGAAGGACAATTTACTTGTGGAGAGGTTTCCTCATTACCTTTTGTGTGTAAGATGAGACATACATACTACAGATTCAGTATACAGAGACAAATAAATGGAGTGGGAAGTTCGGAACCAACGATTTATCGCTCTATCCGTGTACCAAACTTGTACTGCTCTTTAACAACGGGAATAATAAATTAAAATGGAAATATTTTAAGCAATAGTTAATTTTAAATGTCCCGTGCATTGCACGGGTCACAAAACTAGTTATTATTAGTAACCCTAAATTTTAGGGGTTTTGTCGTATGAGGGTTTAATTAGGGTTTGGGATAATTAAATGGGTAAATTAAGGAATTAAGAGTATTTTATTGTTGTAGATCACTTTTGGGATGGAGATTACTTAATTAATTGTAGGATGTGGCTTCTAGAGGAGGATTAGTGTCCTTACTTGTGCTAATTGGAATATGCTAAAAGGTAGGATTTTCCTACTCGGTTTCAATAAGTATGAATGGTTACATGTGTCATTATTGTGTTGTTATTGTATTATAACATGATTGTGCTGGGTAAATGTTGTTAGTCTCATATTAGTGTCGAGAATTCATGGTGGCATGATAATGGGTGGTTAATGTTGGTTTCATGATAACATTATTGGATTTGCATTATAACATGTAATTGGATGATTGTGTCTTAGTAGATGGTGGTAATGGAGGTGATTGCATTATAACATGTTACTTGGGGAGTATGTCTTGAAGTATATCTTTGATTGTTAGTTCACATGAGTACTTATTGGCTTAATTGACATTCATTTCATATGAGAAAGAAGCATGTTTGATAATCATTGCACATATGAAAATATGTGTTGGCAACACTACAAAAAAAAGGAATCATAGCGACGGACATATTGCGACGTACAAAAGAGCCGTAGCAAACAGTGCCTTGCAACGGACTTTGCAACGAATCAGATGTCCGCGACGGAATTTCTGTAGCAGCCCAATCGCCTAAACTGCGTTTTTTTTGACATGGCGGGTCTGCGACGGAAATTCCGTCGTGAGAATAAAATTTTAATTTTTTTTGCGACGGAAATTCAGTCGCAGGCTTTCTTTATACAGGAAATTTACCCGACTTCGTGATATCTCACTTCAATTATTTCCCCAAATTTTAAAAAACCCCAAATCGCAAAAAACTTCGACTACCACACCGACCACCACCCCTCACCATCGCCTACCTCACTGGTCGCCTCCTCTCTCCTCTCTCCTTTCCCCTTTCCCTTTTCTTCTCTTTTTTACCTCGCCACCGCTGTCCTTTTGTCGCCGCCGTCTGCTTGCTGCCGCCGTCCTCTCACCGTCGTCAACCACCACTTGCTCCCTCCTTCCTTCCCTCACCTTAATTAATACAAGGTTTATTTCTTTAATCTAATTTTTAATTAAATCTTTTAGTTAATTTGTGTTGTTTTATGGTTAGTTTGTTTAGTTTTGTTTTAGGATGATACTCCGTAATATTATTTTAATTAATTAGTGTTGTTTAATGGTAAGTTTGTTTAGTTTAACTTTGGGATTATTAGAGTAGTTTGGTTTAGTTAAAAGCCAATTTAGGATGTTTAAAGTAATTGTAGGATGCTTAGTTTAATTATGTTTGACTAGCTCTCCATTTACTTTAATTTACTTTTAATTAATTTTATATGGTTTATTAGTATGCATTAAGTTTGTTTTTGATAAGTTGTGTACACATTAGTGTTGTTTACAATTTAACTCCCTATACATTTACTTATGAATTCAATTGTGTCATGTGTTTTCTTTTTTTACAAAGATCAATTCACCCTATGCTTGTGTTGTTGTGAAATCATAATGTTTTGTATCTGTGATTGTTGATATATTTTAGACCTCGTACCCGTTCAGGGATTACACATTAGGTGTAATTTTTGAATAGTCCCCGTTTTTGGACTGTCTTTGAATCTTTTATGCCATTTAGGTGTTAAATACTCCTTTTTTTATTGATTGTTATGAGGCAAAATTTGGTTGACATTTCCTTTAATGTTCTCTTAATACATATGTAGAGTGAGAATTCAGTCTATATAGTGTATTTGGAGAACTGTAAGGAAGTGCTGCCGAATTTTTGTCCCATTACAATCAAAAAAAAAATTAGTATTCACTAATGGTATGAAAGATTCAAAGATGGGTTTAAGTTGGAGAGATATAAGGACCCCAATATATAATGTTTTTTTTTTTGGCTTGTTGTTGTTGTTGTTGGTGGTGGTGGTGGTGGTGGTGGTGGTGTTGTCGTCGTCGTTGTTGTTGTTAGTGGTGGTGTTGTTGTCCTAATAATATGGATATGAATGTTGTTATGTTATTGTCCCAAGAATATTATTGTGGTTATTATTGTTGCCATTTTTATTAATAATTGTTATTTGCGAACATATATCTAGATTTGCAATGAAGAGATTAGAACGGAACTGGATGTATGAAAGGTTGGATTCTAATAAAAAATTAAGGAAGGAATTCGTAATATATAAGTGTTGATAAATTCATTGATTAAGTTAAGCAACAAGACGAATTAGAACAAGGGCCAAAACCGGGTGAGTTTGAGCTGCCTGGCTGAACTCCTATTGCAGGTGCAGATGAACCCCCTGCACTCCTGTCAAAAATGCCACTGTTCCTTAGTGTAATAAATTAAGGTCAAACATAAAAGTTTGGCCTTGAAAGAAAAACAACTAATTGCATATAGCTTGAAAAGTGAAGCAATTATACATATATATATTTAGTAATTTGAAACTCTTTTCTTTAAATCTTTTTTTTTTTTTGAAAATTTGTGCATTAATTATTATAAATAATGGATATAATAACAATGTAAGTTGGGACTCGAATTTGTTAATAGATAATATTTCAAGTAAACAAAAATATGTTATAACTTTCGAATAAAATTAATCTAAAACTAATTGGATTTAGGAGTAGTAACCTACTATCCTAATCTCTCAGAAATAAAATATTTATTTAGCTATTGTACAAGATAGAAACATACATGTATCTATATATCAAACATAAAATTTAAATGTCCTAGATCGTTTTATACAAACTATCAGATGTCTTTTTATTATCTATGTCAAATTAAATGGGAACCTCCACATGGACGCCATTAAATTGAATGTTGATGGATGCTATAAGGGTACTTCTGGTCCAGCGGGTGCAGGCGGAATATTTCGCAATAATAGCGGAAATTGGATATTTGGCTTTGTGATAAATCTTGGACATTCTTCAGTGATGCTAGCCGAATTGCGTGGGGTGTGGTTTGGTCTGAATTTGTCACGCATGATGGGCTTGGAACAACTTATCATTGAGTCCGACTCACAAGTGGTAGTAAACCTCATCAATAAAGGGGGGGCGATTGATAATCTATTTTACGGGACTCTTATCCAGGATTGTAAGCGACTGCTTCAAGGTGGACAGTATTTGATTCGACACGTCTATCGCGAAGCTAATTTCAGCGCGGACAAACTATCGAAGATGGCATTGGCATTTCCTTTTGCTGACCATGAGCTTCAATTCACATCCCTCCACACGGGATCCAACACGTGATAGCTCGGGATGTTCAAGGAATGAGTGTTACTCGATTCATAGCTATGTAATCGGCTTCGGCCTCCTTTTTTCGTAAAAAAAATCTATGTCAAATTAAATACATACTAAAAACAATACTCTTTCTGTTCTGGTCATTTTCTTACCGTTGTTTTGACACAAAAATCAAGAAAAAGGGAGGGGACCACGTGTGATGGTTGTTAATGGATGACAAGTGGATAATAATGGAAGTAGAATAGCAAGTTACCTATTAAAAGCATTCTATGAATGAGACACCCAAAAGCAGAATAGGTAAACAAATGACGGGGACGCAAGGAGTAATAAAATGCAAAAGACCAACTTATCAAACGAGGGTTTAACACTTTAACTTATCTATGATTTTTAGGATATTATTCGATAAATAGGAGACTTTTGTCGTAATTATTAAAAAACGATTTTACTCATTGAAAAAAAATAATAAATCTCCTCTTTATAGTAACTCAAGCACACAAAAGAGGACATATATCATTCCATTCATCAACTCCTTGCAAAAATGGGTAGCAAACTTCCAAGAAAATAAAGGTAATGAACAATATGCTTCTAATTATATTTTATTTCATAACCAAAACAGAATACAATAAATAAATTCGTAATTTAACCGATTACATAGTATATATCAGTGTGAAATAGAAGATGTATGGTCAATCACATAATATTATTCTATTATTGTAACACTAATGTAAAAACCATGCAATGCATGCGCGGTATATAGTGTTTTTTTAGTGTATTATTTATACTTTTTAAATTTGCACCTTATTAATATTTAATATTTTACTCCATCGTATTTTGATATGAACAAAAAAATTGAAAGGGACAACTAATCAAAGAGAATTAAATTAAGTTGTGTTTTTTTTAATGAATTTGTTTTTTTTTTGTCACGAAGCTAATAGTAAGAATGTGTCAAGTTATTCTCTACAGCAATAATTATTACATTACTGAAAATTTTAGCAACTTATACTTTAATATCAATTTTATTTTATTTTAATGAAAAAATCATAATTATGAATTTATTTAAAAAATGAGAGTTTATTTATAAGAATATATTCATTGAAAAGATAATAATGTAATGAAAGAAAATTTTATTTATTACCTTATTTAGCTAGATGCTTTTTGGAGGGAAAACTAAGTGAATTTTTATTCTCTTAGTAGTAGGGGGGATACATAAAAATAAATGGGGGATTCATTGATTTTTCATGATTCATTGAATCATGGTTAATATTATGCATTCAGAATGCATGATATTATCCTAATGCTAATCACCTACTATATTAGCATAAGTGTAGCCTATATAAATGTGTCCCGTGTATTAGGCTCATACTACCAAGCAAAATTAGCATTCATATAATTTTCTTGTAACATATCATCATATACACTCAACTAACGTGAAATCTTTGTTGTGCAAAATGGCCGCCTCTTCCTCACTCGGAAACTTGAAGCCAACCTTTTTTTTCATAACTTTTCCTCCCTCTCAGGTACCATGACAAATAATGTATAAAGACGGTTTTACACAAATATTTATGTAAAATTATATATTAATTGCCTAATTGGTCAAAATAACCTAATCACTGAGTGTTATCGAGATTTGGTATCACCTTGTCACATATCTTATGTATGTCAATTATTTTAATAGTTCCTATGTATTGTATGTTAGAGGGTCGGTTCTGGTAACACCATCTCATTTTCCATTTCTATCGTTTTATAATTTTAAAGTAATTTTTTGCACTAGAATTTGTGATAATATCTTTAAAAATAATGTATGGTGTAATACTTACACTAACTATTTGTTGACATATATATGCAGATGACAAGTGATGAGAACAATGCTTCAGCCCCAGTTTAAACACAAAAAAAGTCTTATTTAGTGATTGGCCATAATTTCCCTTTTGTTGTTTAGGTTTTTTTTTTTACTTTGAGTTCAATTTATGTGGGTGTTTTATGTAATTTACCCTTGTACTAAATTACTCATCGTTTTTTTTGTTTGTTTTTCCTGATAATAAAAATGTGATGGCCAATTTATACATCAACTTAATTTCTTTTATTTGTTTCATTGATGATAAAACATTTCTAAACCTCATTATGAGTTGCAACAATTTTTTTTTTTTACGGATGTCACATTTAGTTACGATATCTTTGATAGCAAAATATTGTAGAGAAGATTATAAATTATAAATTTTACATTTATGTATACCTAACAATTTTAAATTTTACCTAAGATATCGTTTGCAACATGACCTAAACAAGTACACACCTATAAGAATTACTATAAGTCGATAAATAACGATACACATGCATAAATATAGTACGGTCTCACACAATAACTACTCCATATAGTCATATTCATTAGTTAATGTTCAACCGCGAACGATACAATTAATCGGAAAAACACTATCATCATCTTCTACAAACACAGACTAAAGAAACAGTACAATAAATTGCAAAGGGAATGAAAATTGTGTGAAGGATAAAAAGATTAAAGGGTTTGGTAATAAAAAAGAGAGATAAAATTAATAACTCCGAAACCGAACCCGAACTAGAACCAAAGTGGATAGTCAATCGTGAAATCAGAAGTAGTAAACAAGAGAAAGAGTGAATAACGCAGAACTTGGACAAATTTTATTTGTTGATGCTAAATATAAATATAAATCCGAGAATAGAGCTGACGAAGCAAGTGCCTTGGAAAATGACAGAACCGTAGAATATTGTCAAAAACGGGTCGGATAATGTAAACCGAAATCGGGAAGTTATTATTGAGCATCATTACACCGATGAACATCCATAAGAGCGCCCTGTTTATCTTCAACAGTAAATTATTATTACTGGATTTACCTTTACCGTTCATCATCTTCGGAAAACAGAGTAATAGAGATATGAAGTAATTTTTGGGTGAAAAATTACGAGGAGAAAGATGGGGTTTTGGGTCGTGGAGAACGACGGTGATGGTAATTGTAATTGTTTTTTTTAACAACCCAAATCGGGTTTATATTATATAACTCAAATCTGTCTCAGCAAAACAAACAATGTTCCCGTGTGGGTTCGTCTAGAGAGATGCAACCTAGAGAGAGAAACGTTGGTTTCTCCCTAGGAAATTAGGGTTTTCCATTGCAAATGGCAAAGAAACCTCGATCGAAAGCCTCTCTAAACAAACACAAACTTAAATCTAAAGAAAAATTACGCCTTTCTTTTACTAACATGGAAAATCTTAACCTTGATAATGATATACCTGAAACAAGTCATTCAGAAGTGGAAATACCACAATTTGCTGATGCGAGGAGCACTAAACCGATCAACAATATTGTGGGGATTCCAACTCTTGACCTAGATGTGGTCGTTGAGGATGATGACAAGGCATCTGAGGCGGAGGAGTCATGTTGCTGGGACTCTGGTATCTGGTAAGCGCCATTCTCAATCTCATGTTAACTCTGTTCCTAAAGAATTAATCCAGATGACGGTTGAGGATGTTGCTCCTAAACTAGAATACTGGTCTACTGTACGTTGTGATCTGTTACGTATTGGGAGGGAAACCGCCGTGGGAGCAACTGTTGATATTTGTTAACAATATGGCTTTCTTGGTTCGTTTCCCTTCCCTGGAATGTAAGGAATTGGTCTTAAAACAAGGATTTCCCATGTTTGAGAACAAACCTCTGGTGGTAAAACCTTGGACTGAATTTGCTTTCATGACTAAGAAACCTGTTAAATCTGTTCCCGAGTGGGTTCGTCTATGTGGATTGGGTTTAAAATTCCGGGGTGCGAATTGCTTGGCCAAGACTGCCTCTCTCTTGGGGACCTATATGAGAGCAGATAGTGCAACCGTAGACAGGACTCGTCTAGGGTATGGAAGATTAATGGTGGAGGTGCAGGTTAGACAGGAGTTTTCCAACAGAATTTATTTCAAAGATGAGAAAGGAATTGAAGTAGGTGTTGCAGTTGAATATGAGTGGAAACCTGTTGTTTGTGCATCCTGTAAGGGCATTGGTCATATTAGTGAGGACTGTAGGAGGAAGACAGTTGCACCACGTCAAGTTCAGGTGTGGAGACCAATTGTGAAACCTCCTACTAAACCTGTTGTTGTGAATGTAGTGCAGATTTCTATGCCAGTAATGATCCCTACCACTCCACTATGGGGGCCTATTAGGCATGACTCCTCTATAATTCCTGTAACACCCCGCGCTTTCCCTATATTTTTAAATAAACTTTTAAGTAATTTTTATTAAATAATTATTATTTAAAGCTTATTTTCATAAAATATCGTCTTAGCCGTGTAACGGTAATGATAGTGTAGATTTTAATAATATTATTCTCCGTCTCGAGTTATAGTAGACTTGGGACGAAAATTCTAGTGGATACCGACTCATTTTGAGTTATTGGGCTTATCTTGACTCATGGGCCTTTTTCCCCTCTTTTCTCTACACAAAACCCTCAACTAAACCCTCACAACTTCATCTCCCTCATTCTAATTTCTGAAATTCCTCAACAAACACTCCACCATTGTTAAACCCTTTGCTCTCAACCCTAAAATCACCATAACTCACTCAACTCTTCACCAATCCCGTTCCTTTTCGCGCCATTCTCTTCCTTTTCTCATTTCCCTTCTTTCTAAGTAAGAAAGTCACCATCTTTTCCTCTATTTCGAAATTCTCATCTTACAAGGATGTGGATTCTTGACTTAATACCTTTATTTTTGTGTTTAGGGGAGAACTTGGACAACCCGGAGGAGGATAGCTACATCATTGACGAGTCTTTAGAAGATTGAAGTGCAAAAAGGTAACGGTGATGGGTTACTCGACTTTTATGTTAAAATTGTGTGGTTTTTGTAGTTATAATCTCACATGAATGTTAAAAGTTGTATCTTTCATGATTGGTGCTAATTTGGATGTTGAATATCATGCTTGTTTGCAATTCTCACATGTTTGGATGAAATTCTCATGCTACATCTCTTGAATCCGAAATTACCCATTCACATGCTCAAATATGTTGTTTTTCCGAGTTAGAATCATGATAGGATACGTAAACAATTGATGGGAAACGATTTTTGTTGGTTTCAAATGGTTTAGAAGTGTTTTGCATTGAATCCGCGTGTTTGTAGTCCCAGTAGGGTGGCGTGGACGGATCTCTTCCACGACCGGGAGATCCTGTAAGTTTTGAACACATTTTAGAAAGCTGTAGTCCAGTAGGGTGATCGGCAGCACGGTCTCTTGACCTGGGTGGGAGTACATGAAGGTTTTAGGTGATTTTGAGTTTTGGCGTATTCCCAGTAGGGTGTGCAAAGCCGGGTGACCGGTGGGAGTACATCTGTGAAGGTTTTATGTGTTTTTGGAAATTTGGTGTATTCCCAGTAGGGTGACCTGCAACCGGGTGACCTATTTGGGAGTGCATCAAGGTTTTATGTGTTTTTGGAAATTTGGTTTGTAGTCCCAGTAGGGTGACCGTGCACGGTCTCTTGACCATTTGGGAGTGCTTTGTAAGTTTTATTTAAATTTTGATTTTGGCTTGTTGTCCCAGCCGGTGGACCGGCAGCCGGTCTACTGACCGGCTAGGAGTCCCCTGTGAGCTCCTTTTCACTTGTAACCTCTAATGATCAATGGTTTATGCATGTATCTTCTTCCTTATTGGTATTTGGTTAATATAAGACTTATTGATGTTATGTTCATGTAAACTATTGTTACTCGTACTTGTGATCGGAGTGTGACGTTTTACATTGTGCGACTACTCGACATTCCTTATTTATTTGCCCTCGGACATTGGGTCACGATTAAGTGCCATTGTTTCCGAGTTGGGCTATCTTCCTTCCGCCTCTTCGGACCTTGGGGTACGGCTAGGTACCATTGTTCCGATTGGGGTTACTCGACCTTGGGGCACGGCTAGGTGTCATGGCTCGAGTCTTGGATACGATTTGGGATTGTATGTCGAATCGGGTGTCGTCCATCCCGAGAGTCTGGCCAGATTTAGACTAGGACCGTATTATGATCGTCGTCCTACCAGGAGGTTGGAGTCTAGGGGTTTGTCTTGTTTGAGTCAAAGCCTTTGTAAATGTCTTGCTTGTTGCGATCATTGGAGTGTTCTTATATACGAGATTGCACGTCTTCTATGATTGTTAGTGAGAGTCTTGGTCCTATCGGATACTAATGGTGAGATGCAAGCCCCTAGTTGCGATATGATCGCCGGGATTGATGTTCCCATCCGTTCTTATGGTGAGATGCAAGCCATAAGTGTGAATGTGACATTAGTAGCCACGTCCCGTGCTATGGTTGTTAAGAGGTTTTCAAGTAATGGCTATTGGTTTCCATCTATGTATTATCTATTCAATTGATCCGTTGTTTACCTTCTTCGTATGATTCGATGCCTAATCTCATATCCATGTTTTGGTTACCTTGGATGCTTGTTTAATGTAATGTACCATGCCTATCTCTTTAAGAATGCAATATGCCTATCTCATTATGATTATCGTTTATATTCCCTTGTTCATTATCATTCAAGTATGATGTATGATCAATATGTTTAATTAAGTTCTTGCTTACGTGTTTCTTGACATATTGTGGCTGGGAGAACCCTGAGTTACTCCCCACTGACTGTGGCGTTCATGTTTACATGAATGACAGGTTTGTGATGCAGATTATGGGGAAGACGTGTGAGCTAGCGAGAACGTTGAACCTTGGACCTTAGTTATAGTTTGCTTAGACTCACGTATCGTTAGACTTGTGTTTATTCGTGGGATATCTTTTCCCCAACGCACTTCGTTTTTCTTAATTGTAAAACTTATTCATCTTACTTTTCATTTTCGTTTGATCACTTATGGTGGATTTCACACTTTAAACTTTAAAGGTTTTAAAAATCTCGTAATTTCCGCTTTAATTTTGATGCCCTATCGAGGGGTGCAACAATTCCTACCATAGCTAGCCCTATTATTCAGCTTACCAGGCAGGAGCACAACATTACTCATCTTAGCCTTGGTAAATCTTACCTGTTGGCTGCTTCACCAGAGAAGAATAAAGAAAAGAATGGTGAGAGGTATGAATAACCCAAATAAGCAATTAGATATTAAAAACTTTCTGCATCAAAATAAATAGGCTTATTTGGTTTGGTGGAGACAAAAATAAAGGAGTAGCAAGACTTCATTTTTGTTCTTCATAATTTAAGACAAGTTTGGCATGGTGTCAATAATAATTCTCATCATCCTGGTGGTAGAGTATGGATTATATAGGTCCCTTAATTTTTTTCCATATCCTCAGCAGCTAGCTCTAATCAACAGATTACTGTAGAGGTTCATGAGATTTTTTCAGGGGATGTCTTTTGTTACACTGTGGACTATGGGTCCAATTCAGATAGTGGTAGAGAAAGGCTTTGGTTACAACTTCAACAACTTAAGGACTCGTGTGATAAACCTTGGTGTATATGTGGTGACTTTAATGCTCTCCTGAACTATAATGAGAGAATAGGCGGGGAGGTTACCTGGAATAAAATCAGAGATTTTAGGCAGTGTGTTGAGTATTGTGAGCTTATTGATATCAAGGCTCAAGGTTCTTTCTTTACCTGAAAAAATAAGCAAATACCTTCCATAAGAGTTTTCTCAAAGATAGATAGATGTTTGATTAACATAGATTGGATGACTTTATATCCTGAGTGTTCTGCTTATTTTATGAATGGAGGAGATTTTGATCATTGCCCCTGCATATGCTACAGAAAGAGTGCAGCTTCAATTAGGAAAACTTCCTTCAAATACTTTAACATGTGGTATTTAGATCCTTTATAATCTACAATAGTGAAGCATGAATGGAATAAGCACATACATGGCATCAAAATGTACCAAGTTCTTACTAAACTAAGGAATTTGAAGAAGCCTTTGAAGGAGATGAATAAGAGTAGGTTCTCTGATGTTGAAAAAGCTGCTGATATTGCAGGAATTGTATTAGCTGATGACCAAAAACGACAAATGCATTTGCATTCAAATGATCATCAACTTCTTCAAGCAGATAGGGAAGCTACTGCTACCTACAGTACTCTGAACAAAGCTAAGACTAGTTTCTTGCAGCACTAGTCCAAAACTGTTTGGCTTAAAAATGGTGATGAGAATACCAACTATTTTCACAGTTAAATTAAAGTCAGGCATATAAAAAACAAGGTACTGCAGATTACTGATGCCAGTGGTATTGTTCATCAGGATCCCCTTCACATTGAGAAAGCCTGAAGGTGTTACCATCTCGGTTACCCGAGGTAGTAGATCAAATAGACAATAAAAGAACTCTTATATTGAATTACTGTAACTCTTTACAACCAGATACGAAACTGATTACAAGTGATGATAAAGACTACTATAAACTCATGCCTCTGAATCTCTAGACCAGTAGCGTGATGACTTGATTCCCTCCATGCCCAGCAACAACAGACCAACTGTAACTGCTAATCCAACTGCTCACCATCCCCGAATGGATCACCACAGTTTTGAAAACATAACACGGGGTCAGTACTGTACAATTAAAACAAGATAGATATGATAAGTAACCAGTTGATCATCCATCATCTCCGGTCTCCCGAATCTCACACAGTAACTGACTACACACCAAAGCGTGTAGCCCTGTCAGATTACCCATCATAACAAGTAATCCTCGCCGTCAGTGGGGGGACCGTAGTCAATCCCCACCTAAACCCCGCTCATCAACGAGCGATAACCCTGTCCCTTAATGTGCACATCCCCTCCCGTGGCGGGTTCCACGGAGGGAGAACTAGGGTGTGAATCCACTCCCGCAAGTGACTCTACCACAATCATCACAACACCACAACATCACAACCACCACCACAACACCAACACTCCGATGATCAGCAGATAACAATAAACACAATGCAATCACATCTTAAATCAATCAACAGAAACTGAGTAGGGAAACCCTACCTCATCGCCAATCGTGCAAATGCATCCATACACAACCAAGGAAGACTCCGAGACGAATCCTACAATGATGACCACATCCTATTATACCACTACTTCCAACAATCTACTGAAAGAGACCACAAAACAGCGACTTACCTAATGACGCGGACTGACGGTGACACGGACGATGACCACGCTCACATCCTTCATATGCAAACCCCGTCTTTTTCATGGTTGAGGTGTAGGCTATATACATGAGGGAGTGTGGAGGTAGAGGTGATTGGTGAGAGAGAGGTAAGCTAGGGTTAGAGGAAGATAACTGTCGAAAATGGGAAAATGAAATAAATCTTGCGAACCTGCGTATTTATATTAACGCGTCGACAGCAGCCATACTCGATCGAGTACTTACATACTCGGCCGAGTAGGCTCTACTCGGTCGAGTATACACAATACTCGACCGAGTAGTCCCTGCTAGGTCGAGTAACCACTCCTGAAATGTCCCTATCCTAGCCTAGTCTCTCACCTATCCCTTCCTAAGGTCTTTCCTGGTCAAAGGGTCGGTCAAAAGAGTCCTTAAACATCGTGGATATTACAATGATGATTCGCGAGGTGCGTCCCCTACTGAGTGGAGTCATTTGCGGGAGTGGCTTCATGCCCTAGTTTCGCCCTCCGTGGAACCCGCCACGGGAGGGGATGTGCACATTAATGGACAGGTTTATCGCTCGTTGATGAGCGGGGCTTAGGTAGGGAGTGGCTGCGGTCCCCCACTGGCGGTGAGGATTACCTGTTACGATGGGTAATCTGGCATGGCTGCACACTTTGGTGTGTATTCAGTGATTTTGTGTGATTGGTAGACGGACATGGATGTTACCCAGCTGTTAATTTTTCTTTTGTCGGTCTTATCTTGATTAATCAGTAACTGACCTCGTGTTGTGTTTTCAAAACTGTGGTGATCCATTCGGAGATGGTGAGCAGTTGGTTTAGCAGGTACAGTGGTCTGTTTGCTGATGGGCTTGGAGGGAATTCGAGTCACCACGCTACCGGAATAGATGTCCTGACGCATGGGCTATATAGTAGTCATAGCTATCACTTTGTATCACGTTATGTAGTTTTGGTTGTAAAGACTTAAAGTAATATAATATAAGTGTTCTTTCATTGTCTATTCGACCTACTACCTCGGGTAACCGAGATGGTAACACCTTCATACACTGGGATGGTCCTTGGTAAGGCATCTTGATGTACGGGGGTGTTACAGTAGTGAAAGTAAAAGTAGTAATAACGAATGTAATAAAAGTAACAATATTGACAGTAAAAGAAAGTATGTCTGAACAAGAGTAGGTCTCCTAAGAGACAGTTTCTTAATAAGTTTATTGTGAGATTATTTTATACTTTTAAGAAGTAGTACTAATGGTAATGAAATAGATACAAATCATGATTAAAGATAAAATAGATACATTTATTATGTAAATAGGTACGCAATTACTATGTCACATTCAACAACAAAAGGGTCACGGAATACAAATAAAAGGGTACAGAAGATTGATCTCTCAATTAGCTAACCAATCGATTAAAGTAAAATATTAATAGCGGGAGTAGTGAATTTGTCTCATAATTTATTTAGTTTCATCGTAATTTTAAGATATGTCATAACAAAATATATTAATAATAAATTTATGAGTTTACTCCTAAGGAAGCTAGCAACGAATTGGTTATCTATGGATGTTCCATACATCTCGTGTATGTGTAGCCTTTTTGAACTGGAAGGTGGGGAAGGGTGAGGTTGATTTTAGTATAGGCCAGATTACTATATATGGCTACTGATTAGTCTAGCTTAAAGCCGTTTTTTATTGTGTATTTACGTTTTATGAAAAAAAAAAAAAGACATATTCATCATTTTGAATATCAATATAATAAAATTAAAAATATAATTAGATTTGGGATTAAGACTTAAAAAATAAGCATGATTCACGTTTGATGAACATGAAACTACAGGATTATGATTTTATGTATTTAGTTAATTTAACCAGTTATTAGTTGTAGAATAAATGGTAAAACAAGTTTATAAAATATCATCGGAGGTCAATTTAACTTTGTCAGTATTTTTCTTATTCCAGATTTGTGATTCAATTTATAGATATAATAAGTATATTGTACGTGTAAGACATGCTTTACAAGTTACTTTGTCATGCAATGATTTTATATTTAAAAGTGTAATAGTTTTTATAATAGTATTTCATACTTTTTTCGTCAATGGTTAACTATGAGGAATCTCATATGACCGAGTATAGTTGAACATAATATACTCCTTAGCAGAGGCAATTCTACGGTTTGATGTACATATTGTTGGTCTTGCTTAAGTTGGGTGAGCTTAATGACATGTCTTGTGTATAATCTTTAGACACAAAGTTCTCCGTAAACTTCTTTTTCAGTTTAATCCCAGACTTAATTGGTTCCTTACCATCCCTTGTTCTCTAGTTTTTCATGTTCTCATACCAAAGAGAAGGATAGCCTTTAAGTTTCAAGATAACAACTTTAAAAGCTTTTCTATCAGAGTATATCTTAAACTCAAAGCCTTTTTCAATAGATCTAAACTAATCTAACAACTCCTCAGCGTTTATACTACCATGAAAATTAGGAAGCTCTACCTTTAGATCTTGGTCATGCTCTTTGTAGATCCCCTCAGCCATGGACTCATCTGGCTTTGATTTGGTCTCCACCCTATAGAATACTTAGCCTATCCCTGCTCCTATGAAGCCTTGACCTCTGCCTATATTTGGTGGTGGTCTTTCTCCAAGTGGAATTGAGATGTTAGCCATCATAATGTTTAGAGCATTCACCATGAGATTAACAACTCCAATTAGACCCTCCATCTTAGACTCAATTCCAACAAGTCTTTCTTCACTCATTGGATTGTTTTTGTGTTTTTTTTGTAATTGGAGGAAATAATGCACTCACATACAAGGCTTACCCCAAGACTAACACGAGATGAAACTTGTGTTATAACCTGGCTCCTGATGTAACACCCCCATCCTCCAAGTGCCTTACCAGGACCACTCAGGTATAAGGATGCCACCATCTCGGTTGCCCGAGGTACTGAATATCATAAGACAATAAAGAAACGTACTTTTAAAGTAATTATAGATTAAGTGATTACATGTTATAACCAAAACTAATAAAAGGAATTACAAGGTTCTCATACGGTCTCTGACTAAAACTATCAAAGCTACTAGACTTCGTCGACACACGTGGAAGACTTCTAAGCGCCACGTGATGACTCATCCCGGCTATCCCATACGCGTCATATCACACTGCTCAATAAGCTGCTCACCACCCCGAATGGATCACCACGAGTTTTTAAAACATTTAAACGGGTCGAGTACTAATCACACAATTCAATACATATATCAACAATAAGATAAGCAGACAATTTAACTGTCACACACACGCACACACCACCAACCAACTCCCATCATCTCAACACCGATCGTCCTTTGGACCCGCCACGCGATGGGGGACCGCAGCCATTCCCACCTAAGCCCCGCTCATCATACCGAGCGATAACCCTGTCCATTAATGTGCACATCCCTTATGTGGCGGGTTCCACGAAGGGCGAAACTAGGGCGTGAAGTCACTCCCGCAAGTGACCCCACTTAGCCGAGAACGCATCTCGAGAACCATCAACAAACACAACCACAAACACAGTACAATCATTATATCAAACAACCAAGTACAACACATCACCAATATCCCATTATGGGACTAATGCGAGTAGGAAATCCTACCGGAAAGCACAACTGTGATCGGACGGTATCACAATTTGTACCAAAAAGTCTCTTCTACGAACCCTCCTCCTATCATATAACACATAGAGGCTACACATCACAAACTACACACAAAACCCCAATCTCTAAATTAGGGTTTAACCAAACTTAACAAAACATTATAAAATTATATTAAAAGCTTACCCTCGACGCAGGGAACTCAACGATACAAACACGACACCGACCGTCACGAACTCAGGAATTGCTAAGGATGCGATTAGGAAGATGAATGGTTGCTTTCTCTCTTAAACAGGGTTTTAGGTTTTGTAAAAGTGATTTAAAACAAAGACGACTATGTTTAAATACCTTAATCGCATAATTAACAAAACCCGAGAAAACTCCCGTAAAACTTAGGACACTCGATCAGTACCCAAGGTACTCGATCGAGTACCCCCTTACTCGATCGGGTGCTGACTACTCGATCGAGTACCCAACAGTCGAAACTATTTTATCTCGCAACCTACCCTTACTCTGACGGAGTAAGGGCTACTCGATAAGAGTACCCCAAGACTTATAAATACGGAGTATTACGGTCTTCCCTCCTTAAAAAGAACTTCGTCCCCGAAGTTCAACCCATACATAAAAACAACCATACTGACTCGACCAAGACACAACAACTTAGCTAAGGACTAAGAGAACTCGACCGAACATAGAACATGAACTCTTAACACCCACTCCACCAACTATGTTTACTTCCACAACATGATTCACTATATCGTATCTACCACATATATATCTCTCACAACACCAACTCCATACATAACCAACTACCATCTCTAATGCTGCTAGCTCCATAATATCATCAACTATCAAATCCAATACCAAGACACTCATAGACATCAAACGGGATGTTACATTCTACCACCCTTAAAAGGAACTTCGTCCTCGAAGTTTACTCACACTCATAACTCATCATCCAACTGTCAATACTAGCGAAATATTCTCACACTCCTAAACATCACGCTACTACAAGCACGGTCATGACCTTTAATAAAATCACCCACAACACGAATCGATCTTTTATTCTACATCAAGACTCAACTTCCGAATGTATTACCATATGTACAACCATCAAAATCTGTTTTAAAATCTGTTTTATCGCATCCTACTCCTCTTAAGACAAATGTTACGTCCTCGTAACTCACTAATACCAAACCATATCTATATCTCATTACCCTCTGTACCACCACATGTCAAAGATAACCGTCTATAAACCAAACACTCACCATTCTTATATCCAAAGCTCCCATACATAAACATTTCCCATTCCTCAACTCATTCGGCATAGCACCTAACCTATACCATAAACTCGTAGCAAATCACCATACCCACTCTTCATTATTCTTTTTGCAAACAACATACCTCTCTATGTAAGGCACTTATCTCCCAGAAGCATAACTCACGATCATGATCGTTACATACACGCACACTAGATCCTCAAGTTCTTTCTTTCATTACCGCAAAATTCATACACAACTTATCATGACACTAATTTCCCCAACACCCTACACTCCTTTGTCTCACAAAAGATTATGAACTACCTGCCGCTTTCACTCATTACAACACATGTTCCACGAATCATTTTCCATTACCATGTCTACCGAGCGTCTCATCGAAAACAAGATCAAAATTACCGTAACAACCTCTCACAACCGTGTCCCATCAACAGATTATCACTATCCCATGACAACAACGAAACATATACAACTCTATTTCACATCATACTCTACCTCATTCCCAACTTAACCTGGTAAAGAAAACATGAATAAGCAAGACAACTGTCTATCAGCACAAAGTGACACTCGCAGAGAGCAACATCAAACAAAACAACAATCTATGTATAACTGGTATGTACTTTCGAAACCCGAATCATAATCATCCCGCCTACTCCACCACAACCGGTGACGGCATCACAACACCGCCACCCTGTGACCCACCGTAGTGCGAAAATACCCGCATCACAAAGCACTATGTACCGTGCCCGGATCACCACCCGAGGCACCACAGCCACACCGATAGACATCACAACTGCATACAATTCCCATACATACTGACTCAGCATAACTTCTCAGACAAGAAAAACTTGCTCAAATCCACTTTATTAAATCACCACGCAACATATTATATGGATAAACAAATAAGCATCTCATGAACATTATCTCTACCATTTCACGGAATACACATGTGTTATCAATACACATAAAATTATAACTAGCCATGTCAAATCAATCAAATTATTACCATTTTGAATATCATTAAATTAAATTACCGTGTCCAACATATATATATATATATTACCGAACATTCATAAAACAATTTTATAATTATCATACCATACCACTTCTTGTGAGGTCAGAACCTCACACAAACATTTACACAAATCACAGACCCGTAATCACAACCAACTAGTCAATCCTGACCACGTAAGTCACCACTCGAAAAAGGCTACCTACCGCCCGAGTTTAACTCATATGCTCCTCATAACATATTCCCCCATTCGCACAACCATCACTTCCTGCCAAATATAATCACACCTTCACTATTCAACTAATAGCGTCCGCCTCATCTAACCACATCTTATACCCTCTCACAATCATACACAACAATCAGGTCCCTACCAAGTCAACCCCTTTAGAATTGCTACCTTTCTAATATTCCATCACTCTTAGCCATTAGTGATAACACCACAATGTCACCGCTGCTCGTGTATCAAATCTCTTACACTCATATCAAAATAACATGGTTTTTCTACCATTTTTGGTTAACGTTGCAAATGACGAACATCAAACCCATCCACAAAATTACCTCAACATTATTCCCAATGCTATCTTATTTATATTGTCATCCAACCCTCCACCAAATATCTCGTATCGTGCCAATACTCCACCAACTTCTTACTCCCTTAATTCCTCGAAACTCATTACCAATCATGTTGCCCTGAAACTCCTATATAACCTTTAGCTAACATCCTCGTGATACCATCACATATTTCGATGATTTCTTATCTTTATATCACATAGCTCCGGTGAACATTTTCCTCAGCTTACTTTTATCCTTCTTTTCTCTTTACACTCAATAATACCAATTAATAGTTCAACTCCTTATTCCTTCTAACTAACTCTTTAGAAATCTGGTCACCCCTTCGTTGCTCCAAAACTTAATTCCATTATTTTCTACCGACATCATCTCACTCTTTCCTACCATGGATCTTCTCTTATTATGCTATCACTCATACTTGCCACTAATCTATCCATAGAACCAACGTTTAATGTTCAAACAATTGCATCCCCCTTTTTACATCCCTAGAAATCAGAATTCATTTAATACTGTTAATTACCCAAGGAAATCACACAGTAGTTTCATCTTTTAATAAACCAAACCTCCCAAACTCACTTACTGTCTACAAATACACCTCGCGACATGTCTCCACAAAGTTCACTATATATTACTCTTCTCAACCCCTTTAAACGAACTTTCACTACATAAATCCATAATCCACACGACTCCTAACCATTTCCCTCCATAACTCTTTACACATCTCAAGCTGCCACTATCCACATTCTTACTTTCAATCTTTTCATTCTCGCGTTCATTATACTCACATCATCCCTTGCCTATATTCACCTATTTTTACCTTACTCAACACACGATCATATCACTCATCCCGTCTCGCAAAACGTGCGCCATGCCTCAATAAACTATACCAATCTTCCCTTTCTTTTTCCACCATCTATCATAATCACATATAACTCATGTCCTCCCCACCGAACTCATACTCGTCATAGTGCCAGTCTTTACATCATAAGATTGGGTAACTTACGCTTCAGGACCAACACATACGTAAAACAATGCATAAAGAAGTAATACAACACCTTTGAATTAAACATAATATGCAATGAATGTCAAAAGATAAACATATGATCCGAAGTACGCACATGACCTGCACCGACCCCACTCGATCGAGTACCAGAACCTACTCGATCGAGTTGAGGCTACTCGATCGAGTGCCAAACATGCTCGATCGAGTGCCCCGACTCCAGAACCCAAACAGACCTTCTGATCTCTGACTTACTCGACCGAGTAGCCCGGCTACTCGATCGAGTGACCCCATACTCGATCGAGTGCCCGAGGTACTCGATCGAGTGCCCAAAAACACGATTCTGGTCAAAATAACGACAAGTACCCACTCGATCGAATCAAACCCACTCGATCGAGTCAAACCCCCTCGATCGAGTCATGCAGACTCGTGAATACTACCCGAATGTTATCTCACATACCCTACGTACTATGCATTCATTATTATTTCAACATTATGATTACAACTACGCATTCGAATCTGCGCGACTCCTCATACAATCAACAAAATAGTCTACTTCGTGTTATCAAGTGCCACGTTATAAACAACCATCATGCTTTTCATCCAATTCGTTATATAAAACACATATCATTGAACCTCTTATTCTTCATGTTACTACTTACCAAAGGCCAAACATTACCATCTATCATGCTCATATAACATTCAACTTTTAGTCATGTATTACCCGCATGTTTTAAATTTTCATAACTTTTCATAACACAAACCACACCCATACACTACAATTCCTATTTACAGGTTGCTAATACAACAACATTACGAATCCACTTCATATCATAAACACTTCCATAATCAAGAAATTCATATCCTTACGAAATTACCACCTCATCTTTTCCAATCAATTCATCTAGTTCAATTACTTACTTCATCTAACAAGCGCATATGATACAATGGTAGACAATTATACGAACTTAATATATAGCTTTACGCAAACAAAACTACGAAAACAAATCTTATCACACCCCCTAACCACATGTTTTCGTCTTGCAACATCATTATTCATCACACATCGTCATATACGAACTACTTTCCTTTCCTGCCACATCATTCATCATTCTCATATACCTTTCCAACGATTCCAACCAACATGTAAACCAACTATCATGCAACATGCTTTCGACAAACCATATACAACACAATTAACATACACGTCGCACATATACACACGGACTCCACGTTCCCATACCATGTGACTGGCTTAAGTGTCATGGGGCCAAGATTTTGAAGTGAGGGCGCCTACTCACCCAAAACCTAGCATCGGTCGGGGCTCCCATTACACATACACCAGGTTCATTTTATTAGACTCCTATGTTCATTATGTTCATTTGTTCTGAGTTCCAAAATCGTCGCTCGATACCATTTGTAACACCCCATACTCCAAGTGCCTTACCGGGACCACTCAGGTATAAGGATGCCACCATCTCGGTTGCCGAAGTCGAATATCATAAGACAATAAAGAAACGTACTTTTAAAGTAATTATAGATTAAGTGATTACATGTTATAACCAAAACTAATAAAAGGAATTACAAGGTTCTCATACGGTCTCAAACTAAAACTATCAAAGCTACTAGACTTCGTCGACAATGGAAGACTTCTAAGTGCCACGTGATGACTCATCCCAGCTATCCCATACGCGTCATATCACACCTGCTCAATAACTGCTCACCACCCCCGAATGGATCACCACTGTGACACCCTTAAATCTAGCCATAAATAAATACGTAAATTCTACAGAAAAACTGGTAGGATATGTTTGTAAATGGTTCAACTAGTCCAAAAACCTGCAATTTCAAAAAAATTTCTAACTTAAACCATTCACAACCATTCCAACTCAAGAAGAGTGTCATAACCCTGCAACAGCTGATAAACTAACTTACATATATAACTAAAGACGCGGAAATATAAGGATACAAACCAAAAATAGAAAGGGAGACATATGTCCCTTCAAATTATATACAAACCAAAAGTGTAAAAAGGTTTACTAATAAAATAGCCAAAACTAGGTCCAAGGTTCCTTGCTCACTAGCCGTCTGTGACCCCAACTAAGCATCAACAACCTGTCAATCGCATTTTATACAAACACGAAAGCCACAATTCGGTGGGAGTAACCCGAGTCCTCCCGACCACGAATCGTCAAAATTAATGTAACATGTAGTAACACATGTAAGCAATATGATAAACAATGTAATTATCATGTAATTCTGACCTATGACCCCTAAAGCGACCACTAATCTATCATGTGAATCATATCACTCAAATAGGAATCCAAACTTTATCAATCAGAACCGGCTTACATCTCACCTATTACAGTTCATAAAATCACCATACAAGAAAGGGCAATATAACAAAGACAGGCATAAGTTCTTAGCACCGTCAATAGTCACTTTGTAACTCAAGTCTATACCACGAGGTAGGGAAGGTAATCGAACCGGTATCTTGGCTCAGCGGTTACTATTAAGAAAACATGGCCAAGAGACAACACAACCCTAGCCTAAAATCTCATGGAGACCTAGACATGCGGATACACACCACCGCACCCAAGACTCACAACTTTTTTAAAACAAAGTGAAGTGAGTACCCTAAGGACACCACCGAAGGGTCGGCTAGTACTTAAGCTGACCCCATACTATCAAAATTAGTACATGAGGTCATGCCCCAACTTGGATAAACATCCACTAGTCAGGAACACAAAGGCTATCAAGCGGTGAACATATACTCGTCAGAGACTATAAAGACCTATCTATGATGAAGGCCGAAATACTCACCTAGGACCTAGTCACGGCTAGTCCGGCTTGAATATTTTAGCCCACACCACCCAAAACTCACCACATAAGTCAAGTAAGACACCCACTTAACCTTAAGAGGGCAAAAAGTCCTACTTACCAACATAAATTCTAACATTCTATCATGTGAAAGCTATATAAATGTCTATTCTGCATACAATCCCAACGGTTCCTCAATAAGAATTCAATACTAATTTCCAATCCTAGCAAATATAACAATATAAAAGGCTTTAGGGCAAACTAGGGCCATTACTACAAAATGAGAAGCTATTTAAATTCAACTGACTAAATAAGAAACTATTTAAATTCAACTAATTACACATGTGAAATAGAGATATAATAAATGGCCTAAAACAAGAAAAGGCCGATTATCTAAATCATTCAACCGAATTTTTACCCGCAACCCCAGCCCTGCGACAGGTACGGGTCAAATTGCGGCTGACCAATCACTCAATTAACTGACATCGCATCAGTCAAAGGGACTAAGGCTCAGTTTTCGGCACAATCAACAAAACATTACAATTATCACTATAAAATTCATTTTGAGCCTATTAATTACCATTTCATTTTTATACATTATAAGACCGTCTGAAAATTAATTAATCGTCCCCAATTCAACTTTGATAATTTAAACTACCAAAAGGCACAAATTAAGCTTGCATGCAACTAAATTTAACATGTGAAAATTACTACCCAAACTAAAATTCACCAAACATATAAAAATCAAAAACATGTGACGATAATTCGTCGAGTAGCTCGAAATATGTTACCTTAAGCTAGAAAATGAGCAATTAGTCCTCAAAATCGAAACCCTAACCACAACTAACCGCTATCCTCTACAATATACGAGTCCCCGAACTCGTCTTCCAATCCTTCACCTAATTAAACAATAAAAACACAAAAATTAAGCACAAAACCGAAATCACCGAAATTTGGTCTTAAAAGAACTTAATGAAAATTGAAATTAGAACATACTAAGTCGTAGATCGTGGCGAGGGGATTCCGGAAAGGTAAATTATGCGAAAAACGGACAAGAAACGAAGATTTTATGACGATTTTGAGCTTGAATGTGTATGAAAATGAGATTTTGGTGTTTTTAGAGGATGAACACCAAAAATTTCAGAAAAATAAAAGGAAAGGGGAGGGGGAGCTGCGCGTGAGAGAAGAAAGGAGGGAAAAGTACGTGCGGAATTTTTAGTCGGGATTTTTAACGAGTCGGTTTTGACTCGTTTCAATAATAATTAAATCCGTAAGTCAAATGCAAATTCCGTCAAGTCCAAAGTCTTTAAACACGAGATTACAATAAAATTGAGTATTCATACGACCCATTTCCAATTTCGTTTACCGAACGTTCAAACGAATTGTCATTCCCCCCCGATACGCCCTTAATTCAAAATAAAAGATTTTACACGGTTTAAACTATTTTTAAACCTTTCAAAACTATCAAAATAAATACTTTTCTTCAAAATATAATAAAATTATATTTCTTTAAATTATTTTTACTTTAAATACTTAATTATCACTTTTATTTTGATTAATAAATTATTTCTGAAATATATTAACGGTCCGAAATTTACGGGGCGTTACAACCACAGTTTTTAAAACATTTAAACGGGGTCAGTACTAATCACACAATTCAATACATATATCAACAATAAGATAAACAGACAGCTGAACTGTCACACACACGCACACACCACCAACCAACTCCCATCATCTCAACACGATCGTCCCTTTGGACCGGCCACGCGATGGGGGACCGCAGCCGTTCCCACCTAAGCCCCGCTCATCATACCGAGCGATAACCCTGTCCATTAATGTGCACATCCCCTTCCGTGGCGGGTTCCACGAAGGGCGAAACTAGGGCGTGAAGTCACTCCAAGTGACCCCCTCACTCGAGAACGCATCTCGAGAACCATCAACGACAATCACAACCACAAACACAGTACAATCATTATATCAAACAACCAAGTACAACACATCACCAATATCCCATTATGGGACTAATACTGAGTAGGAAATCCTACCCGGAAAAGCACTGTGATCAGACGGTATCACAATTTGTACCAAAAAGTCTCTTCTACGAACCCTCCTCCTATCATATAACACATAGAGGCTACACATCACAAACTACACACAAAACCCCCAATCTCTAAATTAGGGTTTAACCAAACTTAACAAAACATTATAAAATTATATTAAAAGCTTACCCTCGACGCAGGGAACTCAACGATACAAACACGACACGAACTGACCGTCTGAACTCCGGGAATTGCTAAGGATGCGATTAGGAAGATGAACTGGTTGCTTTCTCTCTTAAACAGGGTTTTAGGTTTTGTAAAAGTGATTTAAAACAAAGACGACTATGTTTAAATACCTTAATCGCATAATTAACAAAACCCGAGAAAACTCCCCGTAAAACCGGACACTCGATCGAGTACCCAAGGTACTCGATCGAGTACCCCCCTACTCGATCGAGTGCCCCAGCTACTCGATCGAGTACCCAACAGGTCAGAAACTATTTTATCTCGCAACCTACCCTTACTCGACAGAGTAAGGGCTACTCGATAGAGTACCCCAAGACTTATAAATACGGAGTATTACACCTGATGCCACTTTTGCACTGAAACTCAATGCTTTAAGATTTTTTATGTAAATTGTACATTAAATACTCAAACTGACTGTTAATTGTGACTGAAAATGTAACTTAAACTGAGAACCGGTATATGACTTGAACAAAGCACACGGCCAATGTCCAAGGCTCAGAGTTTATCTCAGCACACGACAAATGACACTTCTCTAAACCTCCAGCACTTAGCAAAGAGGGGTTTCTCAAGCACACAACCGAGAGAATAATGGAGAAATAAAGTTTCACTCTTTTAATTAAACTCAACTCTTATTTGTTACAATGATAGATGATTGGCTTATATAGGGACCAAGAATTTGATCTCATCAACCGTTTAGTGTTGCATCTAAGGCCATGAAATGGCTTAGAAAAGTACAAGTACAACGGCCTAAAGTTCATACACAAACAGAAAATAAGAGGCTAAAACAATAAAGCATAAAGTAGGACTCAATAAGACAATCTTCCTTATTTGTTTGCTCTTACTTCATTGAATAAAGGGTAGACTTTCTTGCTGAAATTTCTGAGCCAAACTGAAGTAGAAAGTGTCCCAAAATACTTCACACGAGTTCCCTTGAGCTTGTCTAGCCAAAAGAGGAAGACTGAAAGTAACATTGCATCTACTCTCCAAGGAGGCTTAATCCGGACACCCAAAAGTAGTCCTTAAGCTAAATTTTGATATGTTCGTTTTTGGAGGACAAAGTCCTAGACTAAAATCCTATAAAGACTTCATAGGACCCTGAAGAGTTAGGAACGATAAACACCTAAGAGGGGGAGGGGGTGAATTAGGTGTACCTTTTTAAAATTTGTTCTTAACTTAGTTAATTGATAACTTAAGTAAAGAACCTTAAAGCACAAACCTTGAACAACTTAATAGAATATAAGTTCACAAGATGGTACAACTGTTTTATATCACAGTATAACTGACTGTGACACATAACTTAATTAGATACAAGCGAGAAATAGCATACTGAAAGAACGTAAAAGTAAATGAACAAACAAACGACATTTAAAAAATTGGTTCAACCTTTACTCCGAGGCCTACGTCCAACCGTTATTTTATTGCTTGTTTAGAAATTTACTCAAACAACTAGACCCTTACAATGAAAATAACTCGTCAATCTACTCCAATTGCACTCAAACTTAAAGCTACTCCGCTTCAAGAGTTTATGTGTTTTATCTCATAGGTTTACAGAATCTTTGAATCTCAAGGGTTCACTTAATGAACATGGAGATCACGATTAAGACTTAAACACGAGAATAATGGAACAAACTCATTATGTCACAAAGTCAAGAAATCGATACTTGGAGGTTTCTGACTTTTTCGAAAACAAGTGAAGACTTTTAAAATCTTAAAAACGTTTTGCAAATGCTTGAATAACAAAGCTTTAAATTGCACAAATGATTTGTAAGGTTTTACAATAAATGCTTTGAAAATTCTTGAGAAATAAATAAAGCTACGACATACTATTTATAATGGATTTGATCACTAAGAAGTACAACTTAGGTTAATTAAATCCAATATCAAATTAGTAGCCTTTAAATGATGGTAAGTGTTAGGCTTTAGGTTTGGGGCTCAAGTCTTTGATAGAAATCAGAAAACTTATCCCAAAACACTCAACATGTGACACTTTACTAAAATGGCAAAAAACTTTTCTAGTTTTAAAACTTTAACAAGTTCAACTTACCATTTTAGTAAAAGGTAAATGCACAAATCTAGAGGTTTTAACAATGTAGATTAGTGACTTAAAATTTTAGATTTTTTTTCAAACTTTTAAGATTCAAATGTTAAAGTTTTGAGAATATGAAATTTGTAAAGATTTTAACACTTAAACTTTTCGCATAAAAAAGTTCCCTCCATACGGTAGTATCAGAAACCACAGTGCAGTGCACTGTTGCATGGTTTTGCAGCCACTTGACATAAATGAGAGTGTTACACTTACTCTTATGATTTTCGACTAAGGCTTAGGATAATATCATTGTCTTGACTTCTTGTTGGCTTCATCTTGATCATGTTAAGCTATCATTGAGAGTCCATTTGATTAATTCAATCACTAAACATTTGCAACTAAAAACAAACAACCAAATAACAAAGGAACTTGGCATCATCAACCAAATGTGTTCTAACAGACCCATATTAGCCTTTGATCATGATTTAAGTTGTTAGGACGACCTTAGACCTTGTATTAGAACAAGGGCCAAAACCGGGTTAGTTTGAGCTACCTGACTGAACTCCTTTTACCGGTGCTGATGAACCCTCTACATTCCCGTATAAAAAACGCCATTGTTCCTTAATGTGATAAATTAAGGTCAAACTTAAAAGTTTGGCGGTGAAATAAAAACAACTAATTACATATATATTATTTGAAAAATGAAGCAAACACACACGCACACACATATATATTTAGTAATTTGAAATTGTTTTATTAAAATTGAAACGTTTTTTGAAAATTTATGCATTAATTATTATAAATAAGGGATAGAAAAACAATGTAAGATAGGACTAGAATTTGTTAATAGATAATATTTCAAGTAAACAAAAATATGTTATAATTTTCTAATAAAATTAATCTAAAACTAATTGGATTTAGGAGTTAGTAACCTACTACGCTTACCCAAATCAAATACTTATTTAGATATTGTACAAGATAGAAATATATATGTATTTATATATCAAATATGAAATTTTAATGTCCTAGATCGTTTTATACAAACTGCCAGATGTCTTTTTATTATTTATGTCAAATTAAATACATATTAAAAACAAGATTCTTTTCATTGCAGTCGTTTGTTTACCTTTGTTTTGGCACAAAAATTAAGAAAAGGGGAGGGGACCACATGTGATGGTTGTTAAAGGATGACAAGTGGATAATAATGGATGTAGAAGAGCAAGTTACCCATTAATATCATTCTATGAATGAGACACCCAAAAGTAAAATAGGTAAACAAATGACGGGAACAGAGGTAGTTATAAAATACAAAGGGCAAATATATCAGACTCGGGTAAACTCATCGATGATTTTTAGGATTTTATTCGATAAATAGGAGATTTTTGTCGTAATTATTAGAAAACGATTTTACTCATTGGAAAAAAAATTATTTATCCCCTTTATAGTAACACAAGCACAAAAAAAGAACATATATCATTCCATTCATCAACTCCTTGCAAAAATGGGTAATAAACTTCCTAGAAAATAAAGGTCGTGAACAATATGCTTCCAATTATATTTTATTCCATAACCAAAACAAAATACAATAAATAAATTCGTAATTTAACCACACGGTATATATTAGTGCAAAATAGAAGATATATGGTCAATCGTATAATATTATTCTATTATTGTAATATTCAATGATTTTTCACGATTCATGAATCATGGTTAATATCATGCATTCATAATGCATGATATTATCCTAATGATAATCACCTACTATATTAGCATAAGTGTAGCTAATATAAATATGTCTCATGTGTTAGGCTCATACTACCAAGCAAAACTAGCATTCATATAATTTTCTTATAACATATCATCATATACTCACTAACGTGAAATCTTTGTTGTGCAAATGGACACCTCTTCTTCACTCGACAACTTGAAGTCAACCTATTTTTACTCAATTTTTCCTCCTTCTCAGGTACCCTCACAAGTAATGTATAAAGACAGTTTTACACAAATATTTATGTAAAATTACGTATTAATTGTCTAATTCGTCAAAATAACCTAATCACTGAGTGTTATCGAGATTTGGTATCACCGTGTCACATATCTTATGTATGTCAATTATTTTAATGGCCCCTATGTAATGTATCATCTTAGAGGGTCGGTCCTGGTATCACCATCTCATTTTCCATTTCTATCATTTTATAATTTTAAAGTAACTCTTTGCACTAGAATTTGTGATAATATTTTTAGAAATAATGTATGGTCTAATACTTACAGTAACTATTTGTTGAAATATATGTAGATGACAAGTGATGAGGACAATGCTTCAGCCCCAGTGTAAACACAAATGAAGTGTTATTTAGTGATTGACCATAATTTCCCTTTTTTTTAGGTTTTTTTTACTCTGAGTTCAATGTATGTGGGTGTTTTATGTAATTTACCCTTGTACTAAATTAATCATCGTCTTTTTTTATTAATTTTTCTGATAATAAAAATGTAATGGCCAATTTATACATCAACTTAATTTATTTTATTTGTTTCATTGATGCTAAAACATTTCTAAACCTCTTTATATCCTAAAATTATACGAAGTATGAATTGCAACAAATTTTTTTTACGGATGTCACACTGACTTACGATATCTTTTATAGCAAAATATTGTATAGAAGATTATAAATTTTACATTTATGTATAGCTAACAATTATAAATTTTACTTAAGATATCTTAACTGATAATTATAATTTTAATATAAGAAATATACTTAATATATATATCATATGCGATTGCTTCAGACATATTGACAGGGGTGAAAAAAATCAAACCTGAGATTTATTATTTAAAGTATTTTTGTCTTAACCATCAAGTTATGATTTATGAAAACTCAATATATCATTATATTAAACTATACAACTGCTATAATTAATACTAATGGAGTCTTTTATGTGAAAGGGAATTATGATTCACCAATAATCAACTAAACCAATCCCGAAGTTTTGTTTGCCCAAATTTACAACATAGTTGGACCTTTCTTTTATCAATTAAGCCAACTTATATTACCAAACTATGACAACGTAAACCAACCTTAACAATTGTTGTTTAAGGAATTCGTAGGATATGTAACATGTATATTGTTAATTATGATACTTATGGGCGCCTTGTGCTTCGCACAGGTTTTCAACTAGTATTTATTATAAGTGGCAAAATATTTCAACAATATATTATATTTCTTCTGTCCCAATCATATAATTACATTTTATATTTTTTTTGTGAGGGATGTAAAATAATGATTGGGTCGTAGGGAGTAAATGTTTTTTTTAATCGACATTTTTAAATAAAATATCAACTTTTAATGGAAAATTTCATTATATGGGGTGGGACACATCGGGTGTAACATGTTATTATACATTTTACCTTACGGGAATATTATAAATAACCATATTATCCATAAATAATACAATAGAATAAAAATAGTGACTTTTTATTCGTTGGATGTACGATGATCTGTATGAAAGTAATTGTTCGGCTTACCTGACTGGGTACCTCTTGACTGGTATTTATGTAGAATATAAATAGTACAATTACAAAACTACCCTTATACACTATTACGCCCCTTCAATCTGGTGTGGAGGAGGACGGACAGACAGATTGTCTCTAATGTATAAAAATTGTTGTGAAGACAAACCCTTCGTAAAAATATCGGCCAACTGAAACTTAGTAGGAACATACTCAACAACCAAATCCTCATGAGCAACACGCTCACGAACAAAATGATAATCGACAGTAATATGTTTAGTACGATAATGGAGAACTGGATTAGCAATCATGTACTTTGCACTGATGTTGTCACATTTGAGCAAAACGGGACGACGAAGTATAATGCCAAGATCAACTAAAATCTTACGAATCCACAAAGTTTCAGCCACAGTATAGGCAATAGCACGATATTCCGCATCGGTAGATGACTTCGAAACAGTGGGTTGTTTCTTAGAACGCCAGAAGCTTAAGTTAGGACCCATAACCACTGCATAACCTGTTGTAGAGCGAGAACTATCAGGACAACCGGCCCAATCGGCATCAAAATAGGCCACCAGAACTGTAGGCGCCGCATGTTTGCTAGTCTTAAGTAACAAGCCATACTCCAAAGTACCTAACAAATACCTGAAAATTCTCTTTACAGTACAGATGAGTAGTACGGGGAGCATGCATAAATTGGGAAACTACATGCACAACAAATGCAATATCAGGACAAGTCATAGTCAAATACTACAATGCACCTACCATACTCCTAAACTCAGTAGGATCTGCAAGGAGCTCGCCATCCGTGAGGGATAAGACCGTCCTAAGAAGAATGGGGGTACGAACTGACTTTAAGGTATGAAGGTTAAACTTACGAAGAAGATCAAAGGCATATTTATGTTTAGACAAAAATAAATAACCAGAATTTCGTACTGCCTGGACACCTAATAAGAAATGAATGTCACCAAGGTGACAAGGTCCTTCATTGCAATTTGAGATGACAACAGATCAATAAGTCGTGTGAGTAATTGGAGGGAGTTACCCGTGAGGACAATATCATCAACATAGAGAAGAAGAATTATCATAGAAGAAGGAGTACGATGGATAAACATGGACGTGTCAGACTGAGAACAAATAAACCCAAGGGAGAGCAAAAAAAACTAGCAAAACGATGAAATCAAGCTCGAGGAGCTTGTTTCAAGCCATAAATAGCCTTACAAAAATGACACAGATGAGAAGGATATTCGAGATGGAAGAACCCAGGAGGTTGTTTCATGTAAACCTCCTCAGTTAAGTGACCATGCAAGAATGCATTTTTGACATCGAGCTGGCGGACAACCCAATTGGCAGCGGTATCAAGTGAGAGCACAATACGAACAGTAGCGGGGCTACCTTTCATGGCCAAGCCTTCATTCATAAAAATAATAGAGACTCACATCCCATATGGTACCACGACATTTTGTCAAAATTGTCGTTTTGGAATTCAGTGGCCATCTCTTGAATTCGATGAAACATAAGACGGGGAAGGTTGATTGGTTTGTGTTTTACAATGTGGTGAATAAGGAGCATCTCAAGGAGGGAGCATCTCACTCGACTGTTATTGCTAGGAATAAGGTTACGGAAAACAAGGTTAAAGATAAACCTAGCGGGTGCGGTTAATTCAAGGGCATAAATGTTGGTTGGGCCATTGTCGTCATCAGGTCGAAGAACTTTCGTGACTTGGGTAGAGGTAACCTCATCAATCTCACCCTGGTCACGTTTTGGGTAAGTGGTAAGCCCGACATCACACACTTCAAGGTGGGCAGCAAGTTGTTCAATTGTTAAGACAAATGGTTTTTGGTTAATGTAGGCCGAAAGGGTTCCAGATGCAACATCGACTTTGACTGTAGCATAGAATTGAATGATCTTAGACATATACATAGTGTTGTATTTGTCAAAGAGATTCACCCAACCATGAGCATACATGGCTTCTTTAAACTTTTTGAAGGCAAGAGAAGTGTCATACCATGATTTCTTGTACCTCCTTCCATTGTGAAAGCAACAGACCAACATACCGTGACATAGCTTAAGTACATCCTCCAGAAGATCAAGTGAGTTGAGATGATTGAGGACATCATTCTTGAATTATTCTCTAAAAGGTGCAACAACAAGGTCCATGCATGTGTTAAAAGGTACTTTGGCTTCAATAATTTCATCTTCATTAGCCGCACCTTCCTCCAAACCGGGTATGGTCCGTGGGTACCTAGGCTTTTTGGGAGCCCCAGGTTTTGACCCAAATCCTTTTCTTCGTTTGCCGCCGATTTTGGGTTTTGGAAGAGATGACTCAGGGGTCACATCATCATCACTATCACCAAATATCTCCACCATTTTTCTCTTGGATCGGGTCCTAGAGGAAGGCTTTGAGAACAATGGGTCAAGCCCATCATCAAACACTTTATCGGCATGACCTTGGTCATCACCATCTTCAATGTTGATGATTTTTTCAACATTCACCTCATTTGTTGCATCATCTTTAGGATGTTCATCAAGTTTTTCAGCTTGATCATCGAGTTCTCCTTCCCTTTCATTTTCTAAATCCTTCAAAATCTCACCAATTTCATCAATTTTCGCCTTTTCATTCACATTTGATTCTCCCTCTTTTTCTTTTGATTCTTCCTCCTTTTCTTTTGATTTTTCCTCTTTTTCTTTTGATTCTCCTTCTTTTTCTACCGATTCTGTCTTTTGAAGTTCCCCCTCTTTCTCATTTTTCTTTTCATTCGAGTGTTTCTTTTTATCTTCTTCCTTTTCTTTTGACTTCTTTACTTCCTCCTCATTTTCAATTTTTTCAGATTGCATGGTAGTGGGTTCCTCCTCATCGGTATCAACATCAACCTTTTGATCCAAATGCAGAGAGATCGAAGGTCTCATTCCACCACCTCCTCTATCGCGCCCACAACCTCTTTTAGCAGTTATTTTATTTCGTGCAACGGTGGACTTGGCAGTAGTCGGGGCGGTTTCATCAATGTTTGCAGCGGTTTTTGGAGGCATTTTTCTTTTTGCAATATATTTTGGGTTGAAGGTATTTCTTAAGTTGAGAACTTCTTTGGAATATTTTGGTTTGGAGGACATTTGAAGTACTTAAAAAGGAAAAGGTGGTTTTGACGGTTTTTGAATTTCAAAGGAGGTTGATGGGTGGTTTTGTTCAATGGATAATAGAGAGTTTGTATGGGTATATGGGAAGTAATTCTGTGGTTGGTGTGTTTAACAAGAAGAGGGTAATGAAAGTGGACGGTTGAGTTGTTGAGAAGTGAAGGCTAGATTTAGGCTTTTAAGTGATGTGACATAAAGACTTTGAGTGGCTCAATGTAATAAACTCAAATGCAAAATAAGGTGCTTAATTTATTTTGTTCGGTCCATTTGCATGCAACAAATAATGCAATTTGCTAATTTCTATTAACATGTTAATCACTCCTCTAATCAATCATTGAGAAAAATAATTCAAGTGTGTCACATGTCACCTAATAAACCAATTTTCAACCGAAGTTTTACGAATTAATCTCTTTCTAACAGTTTTGTAAAAATGTCCGCAATTTTATTTTCCGTTCTACAAAAGCTTAGACATATATTACCTTTTTCAACTTGATCACGTAAGAAATTATGCCTTATGTCGATGTGTTTAGTGTGTGAGTGTTGTATCGGATTCTTTGATATGTTAATTGCACTAGTATTATCACAAAATATGGGAGTGGTTTCAAACGTAATACCATAATCATGCAATTGTTGACGTACCCAAAAAATTTGTGCATAACAAAGAGCGGCACTTACATACTCACTTTCGGCCGTGGATAATGCAACGGTATTTTGTTTTTGCCCATGAAATGAAACATGGTCCTAAGAATGTAGCAATACCCGAGGTACTCTTCTTATCCAACGCGTTATCGGCATAATCCGCATCCGAAAATCCTACAAGATCAAGTTCCTAGTGAGTTGGGTACCAAAGATATAGTCCTTGTGTTCCAATCAAATACCTAAAAATTCGTTTGACGGCCTTGAAATGTGATTCCTTAGGATTTGATTGGAAACGGGCACAAACACAAACACTAAGTTGCATGTCGGGTCAACTAGCGGTCAAATAGAGTAATGAATCGATCATACCTCGATATACCTTCTCACTAATGCTCTTACCGTTTTCGTCCCTATCAAGCTTGATTTTGGACACCATTGGTGTATGCATAGGTTTAGAATTAGTCAACCCGAACTTATTTAACATTTCCAGTAAGTACTTTTTTTCATGGATCATTGTTCCTTTTTCACTTTGTTTGATTTGAAGACCAAGGAAGAATTCAAGTTCTCCTATCATACTCATTTCAAATTCGAAAGTCATTAAATCAGAAAAGTATTTATAAAGGACATTGTTAGTTGCTCCAAAAATAATGTCATCAACATATACTTGTACAAGCAACAATTCATCGCCTTGTGACTAGATAAACAATGTTTTGTCAACGGAACCACGTAAGAAACCGTTTTCCAATAAAAACTTTGACAACCTATCATACCAGGCCCTACGAGCCTGTTTTAAACCATAGAGCACTTTATCGAGTTTAAAAACGTGGTTAGGAAATTCGTTGTTTACAAAGCCCGGAGGTTGTTCAACAAAAACTTCTTCATCAAGATAACCAATTAGAAATGCGGTTTGACGTCCATTTGAAAAAGTTTTATGCCTTGATAAGATGAAAAGATACAAGCATTCGTATGGCTTGAAGCCTAGCTACGGGTGCAAACGTTTCGCCATAATCGATTCTCTCTTGTTAGTTAAAACCTTGCACCACTAATCTAGCTTTGTTCCTTACGATCTCTCCAACATCATCTAGTTTTTACAAATGACCATTACAAAAATAATGCGAAAAACTAATCGGACATTCTGACGGAATTTACAAACCGTCAGATAATTAGGGAAACTGACGGAATAGTGACGGAAATCCCGTCAGAATTCGTCACAAGTTATTGGTGCGCTTAAAAAAGCAACGACGCCAACACATCCTGACGGAAGATTCGTCAGAAATTCACTATCCTGACGGATAAACCGTCAGATAACACAATATCCTGACGGACAAACCGTCAGACCCTTACTTTCAATTATTGGACAAAAGCCAATATATGAAAGAAAGTCCTGACGGAATAACCGTCAAGAAGCCTTGTTTTTTGAATACTCCCGATGGAAACTCCGTCAGGAAAGTCAATAGAATATTGACTTTTCTGACGGAAATTCCGTCAGGAGTATTCAATTATTGGACTTTACTGACGGTTTTTCCGTCAGACCCTTCCTTTAAATTATTGGACAAAAGCCAATAATTGAAAGGAAAGTCCGACGGAAAAGCCGTCAGGATCCCGTGTTTTTGAATACTTCTGACGGAATTTCCGTTAGGAAAGTCAACAGAATATTGATTTTCCTGACGGAAATTCCGTCAGGAGTATTCTTAAATCGGAAAAAATACGGGATCAACCCGTCATTCTTCTATCGCACAATTTCTTCCCCAATTTAATTTTTCCCCCAAAACCTAACCCCAAATCTGATACCACCACAACCACCACCACCCTCCTCTCCTTCTGACTACCGCCATCTCCGCCCCAGGTATGCCATTTATCTCTTCTTTTTCCTTTTGCTTTTTCTTTTCCTTTCCCTTGTCTTCTCTTTATTGTTTTTCTTTCTTTAGGTTGTCGCCTCCACCGCCGCCGTCAACCACCACCGGCAACCTACTGCTGCCCTCTACCTTCTTTCTCATCCTTTCTTTTTAATTATTAGTGAAGTTAATTAGGTATTTTTTTAATCTCTTTTTAATTATTATTTTTTTGTTTATTTAGCTTAATTAGTAGTAGTTGGTGTTGATGCATGTTGAATTAGGATATAAGCCATTTTGTTTAAATGTTTGTTGTGTTGTGAAAATTTTGTCAAGTGTTAATAATATTGTTACAAGTTTTGTGAAGTGTTAAATTTTGTGAAATGTTAATGTTTTTAAAATGATAATTTGACTTAGTGTTAATTAGATTAGGTATTTAAAGTAAAAAATTAGTCATGTTACTTAGTTTTTTTTTAAATTTACATTATTATGAAAGTAGTCATTGTTGTATGTTTTGTTTTTAGTATTATTGCAATTATTGTTCATATTGACTTAGTACCCGTTCAAAAATTACTCATTAGGAGTAATTCTTGAATAGTCCCCGTTTTGGGACTGTCTTTGTACGTTTCAAGTCACTTAGATAGTAAACATGTATTTGTGATTTGTTAATGAGAAAAGAGCTCGGTGACAATTCCTTTAATGTTCTCTGAATGCATATGTGGAGTAATTATTTATTCTACATTGTGTATTTGGAGAACAGGGGGGAATTGCTGCCGAATTTTTTCCTCATTAATAAATCACAAATGTGTGTTTGCTAGTGACTTGAAACGTACATTGATGGATTTAGGTTGGAGTGATAAGGACTCAATTCAAAAAAAAAAAAAGATTACTTGTTGACAATAGTTATTTGTTGGTGATAATGTTTATTGAGTATTATTTTTGGTTGTTATTGTTTTTTTATGACATATATACAAACAAATTGAATTGTAGATATATAAAAACATGAAAAGATTAGAACGCCAATGGATGTATAAAAGATTAGACGAAAAAAAAGAAACCCAAGTGTGAATATGCAAAGGGGGTCAAAGAGTTTATTGACTTCGTGGAACAAAGTAGTATGTATAAGAATTTTGGTGAAATGAGGTGTATATGTAAGAAATGCAATAAGAGAGCTTTTAAAGGGAAGAAAGAAGTTCAAGATCATCTTTGGTCGAATGGTTTTGCCGATAATTACTATGTATGGACGTATCACGGTGAGTAAATTCCTACAAAAGGAAGTTCAAGTAGTATCGTAGTTAGTGAGAATCCTTACCGAGAGCTCGTGGAAAATGCATTACGTGATAATGTTGAACAAATATTGGAGAAGCAACTCAATCCCGACGACCTTAGCGATGAAGAAGTGCGTTATGAAACCCCAAACCCCCTAGTTTCTTCCTTCTATAAAATGCTAGAAAAAGCCGAACAACCAGTGTATGAGAAAAGTAAAATGAGTTTGTTGCAAGCGGCAGCTAGGTTGGTAAAACTCAAATGTGAGAATAACATATCTCTTAGATGCGCGAATGTGTTTGTGTCGTTCATAGGTGACATTATTCCAAAGAATAATGAAATGCGCACTATTTTAATGAGATTAAGAATGTGCTTAAGGGAGTACTCCAGCTACCCTACGAGAAGATTGATGCATATCCTACTAGATGCATGCTTTTCTGGGAGGAAAATGCTAATCTTGAGGAATGTACAAAGTGTCATGCATCTCGGTATAAAAGTAAAAAAAATTCAAGTGGGAGGCGAATTCCTAGTAAACGTTAACTTATTTCCCGCTTGCGCCAAGGTTACAACGATTATATGCAACCAAGCACATAGCAGGTGAGATGAGTTGGCATCATAGAAACACTCGATTAAGAGAAAGGGGGACAATGCCACACCCAAGTTATGGAGAAGCGTGAAAACATTTCGATAAAGAGCATCCATAATTTGCAAGTGAGGCTCGTAATATTCGGCTTGGTTTGTGTACAAATGAATTTAAGCCTTATGGAAAATTTGGGAAGAATTACTCATGTTGGCTCGTGATCGTCACTCCGTAAAACTTACCTCCTTAGTTATGCATGAAGCGACAATTTATGTTCTTAGCTCTACTCGTTCCAGGTCCTAAGAACCCTAAGACAAATTTGGATGTGTACCTGCAATCGTTGATAAAAGAGTTGAAAGAACTTTGGGAAACTGGCGTGTACACCTACGATGTTTCTAAGAAACAAAATTTTCAATTAAAGGCTGCAATAATATGGACGATCAATGATTTCCCGACATATGACATGCTTTCCAGTTGGTCCACAAGTGGGTACCGTGCTTGTCCTTACTGTCAAGAAAAAGAGCATAGATCTTTTTGGCTTAAAAATAGCAAAAAGGTTTGTTGGTTCGATTGTCATCGTGAGTTCTTAAGACCTGATCATCTTTTCCGCAACAATTGTAAGCATTTTCTAAAGAACGGAAAAACTCAGAATCGCATAGCCGTGTCGAAATTAACGGGTGATGAAGTGCGAGATTCCGTAAAAGACTTGCCAAAAAAAGTTGATGCTTCTGATCAAGAATTGAAAAGATTGAAAGACAAGAATGAAGGTTGATAGAAACAAAGCATATTTTGGGAACTTCCTTACTGGAAAACATTGTGAATTCGACACAACTTAGACGTTATGCACATTGAGAAAAACATTTTTGAACAGCTTCTCAACACGATGATGGATGTACCAGGTAAAACTAAATTTGGCCCTAAGGATAAACTCGACTTTAATGAACTTTGTTATAAACGACCAATATCATCTAGGTTTGTTTTAGAAACTGCGGAGAAAAAGGCTCTATGTGAATGGGTTGCTAATTTGAAATTCCCGGATGCTTATGCAATTTTTTTTTGTTAGAGGAAATTGCAAATTTCTGTTCCCTATATTTCGAAAGTCACATTGACACAAAAGCGAAAGATTTAGATGTTGGTGTGAATTCCGATGACAACCTAGATTCAATAAAATTACCCGCATTATTCAATGCTGACATGGGAACTACAACCGGAAAATGTATTCAGAGGTACTTGGGTGAGAAAGAGTATGAAGAAGCTCGTTTTTATGTGCTAAGGAATTATGGAAAATTTTTAGAGTCTTATGAAAAGTAAGTTATTACTTCGTCATTACTCAATACATTTTTAATTATCAAATTAGATCAAAATTATAGGTAATACATAATTAAAACATTTTTCTGGTATATATAGAGAATTTGAGACACATATCAAACTCACATTTCCTGATGTCACGTCCTCTGATGATGTTTGGAGCAAACATGACAAATGTTATCTGAAATGGTTCCGAAATGAAGTAAGTAATACGTTTGCTTCATGCTCATATACCAATGCATTTGTTTTGTTTGTCCATATCTTTAGTTATGGAGAATAATATATATAACACCTTAATTAAAATATTGTTTTATTGATAGTCTTATAGATTAAAGGACCCTTTAATAATAGATCTAACATTAGGTCCTAGTAGTAAGGTGAAGACATGGAGACGATATTCTATCAATGGCTATAAATTTCGAGCTTATCAGGAGGGGGTTGATCTTTCGAAAGCTACCTCAAGTAATGGGGTTTGGGTTGGACTACTATGGAACCCTAAATGAAGTAATTGAGCTTGCTTATTATACCGAGGAAAGGGTTTATAAGGTGATATTGTTTAAATGTGATTGGTTTGATAATTCCCACCAAGGACTTAATATCCATAAGGTATACGGACTTGTAGATATAAATGAGAAAAAGAAATTTTGTGGACATAATCCATTCGTGGCAGCTTTTCAAGTCGAATAAGTTTGTTATGCTCCTTATCCAACCACTAAGAAGGGTAATCAATGGTCGGTGGTTTTTAAAATTAAGGGTCCCAAAATGAAACTCAAATTCTATCGATCCCTTTATCCATCGTATCCATTTTTGTGCATGGTAGAGAGGGGACGACCCTTCTTCTTGTCTAGGCAAGAGGGGGAATTCCGCGATCCTCCAGTGTTTCTAACACCATAGGGAGTCTACTCTTGACAAAAGCATTTAACGATTGAGGACAAATGTACCCTAGCTTGACACAACTTGGAGGTGATTTATTGGTATCCTTCTAGGCTTAGTAGTTTGAAGAAATTGCATCTATGAAGGAGTGTGTACCCTTGAATTGCTTCCCTTGTAGATAATTTCCGCCACTTGATGAGGAAGTGGCTATTCTTTTGTAGATGCATCCATTACTTGATTTTGTGTGCTTAATGCTTGGATGTGTAGCCATTTTGGCAAGACCCACCTTGCCTTGCAAGAAGGCATCCTACCTCATGGTTGTCTTGTTGTGAGTTGAAGGGGCGGAATGAGACCCGCTAACTGTCTCATATCGGCTATTATTATTAGGATAGGTTAGTATTGGTCCTAGTCTTAGTCACCTCTTTACTCGGGACGAGCAAAGGTTCGGTTTGGGGATATTTGATGTGACCATAATTAGTGCACATTTAGTCCCCGAATTAGCCTCGTTTCCATGCTTTTTAGTGCATATTTGAGTCATTTACTATCTTTAGTTCTTTGTTTCGCATATTCTTTGAGATTTTGATCCCTTGGTAGGAAAGGAGTAAGAATCTTGCATTTTCATGGCAAAACAAGACTAAATTGATCAAATTCAATGACCAAGCATCAAGGAGAGACAAGATTAGAAGGCCTTTGTACATATTATAGTAGAAGAGCAATGTCGAGAAAAGATCCTTGAGTCTCCGAGGAAATCCCCAAGGAATTTATGAAGAAAAGGGAAGAAAAGAAGAAGTTACCACGCTGACTGACAATCCGAGCGGATTGTCAAGAATCCGCCCGTCCTGCCCCTGCACAATCCGAGCGTCCCAGCTGGAATCCGCTCGGATTCCCCCTCAACAATCCGACCGGATTCCCCAGAATCCGCTCGGATTCCACCGCCCAAATCCGGCCGTCCCGACCTTAATCCGCCCGGATTCCTTCACAGCACGGATTGCCTTCTTCAAGCTACGAAAAGACTCCCTTCCCTCGAAAAAGACCGGAGTCTCCCTAAGTAGGGACTTAATCGTCATTTAAGCTCTTAGTTAACCTAATGCATCCTCCCTAATTTTCACTATAAATACCCCATTAGTCTAATTAGAGGAGCATGTTCTTCTTATCAATAATTAGTGTAGTTAATATCAATCAAATCTCTCTTTAATATTGTAATCAAGTATTAATCAAGTTTTAATCCAAGATCTAGTTTCTTAATTTCTCTCTTGTTCATCCTTTATTTTGGGTAATTGAAGATTATTTGGGTATTATTGGGGGATTGACAACCTCTCAATCAATCATCAAGTACTTCTATTATCTTTGCTTTATTATTGGAATCATTAGTAGGTATAATCTCTTAATCCCTTTTTAATTATTGTTAATTACTTTCATTTGTTCATCATGTTTCACTTTGTTGGTATGATTGACAACCTTGCTAGCATGATCAACATGATAATGAGTGAGTAGTCTCTTAGCTAGGGTTAAATGGGTGATTAGGGGAAACCAACATGGGGAATGATTCATGCTTAAATTAATATGCTTTCATGGTTTATTTGCTTGCTTGTTTTGATCTCAACTCATGCACATATTATGTTTGATGAAATGCTAAGCCTATGAATCCTTGCATTTACTATCATCTCCTATCTTTTCAATGAGACTTGTAAGACATAACCCAACTCGAGTCTCATTAGACCATGCATGTTGTTGAGTAGGGAAGATTAAGTCGACTTGTAGGTGTTGTACAATCTAATCGATTCGGCTCCGGGACCCAAACTTTCCTAGGATTGTAAGATATAACCCAACTCAATCCATCACAACAATAATTGCTTGCTTATAATTTGAGAACATGTTTGTATGATCATATCCCATGATTCCCCTATGATCCCATGACACCCTAGTGCCTTTAATCAATTGTTTACACCCCTTTAATTCATTTTGCTTGTTTATTTTCATTGCTATTTTTAGTTTAGTGACCTTCTACATCAACCCAATTTGTGACACCCCTTAGACACCACTAGTTACAATAGAAATCTCATTTCAACTCCCGTCCCTTGGGATCCGACCTTTACTTGCCTCTTTACTAATTGTAGAGTTGCTTGTTAAGCTATAAATTGTGTTTTGATTCGACCGTGACCAACGACCACATCTCAATTTGTGAATACGAACGGACTCCGATCAAAAATGGCGCCGTTGCCGGGGACGGTGTTTGTTTGATTTAGATTTCTTTTCATTGTTATTAGTTGTGTCTTTCTTCGCCTTGAGGAAGTAAGACTCCTCAAGGTTTGTTCTAATTATCTTCGAGTTGTTTGATATTTTGCATGACTAGAAGGTTACAAAGTGATTTGCTACCTTTTGACCGTGAAATCGAAAGAACCTTGACAAACAATAGGAGACTTGTTAGGAGGAATTTGAGGGGAAGTGAAGTTGTCCAACCCACTAGTGAGTTTGTCAATCCTTTCGCAATAGAAGGAGAAGAAAACCCATTACCCAATCCCCCACAAAATCCACCTACAATGCCAAAATTCTCGTCACACTCCGTACCCACCGAGGAGAACCTACCCAATGGTACTCCTACACCACAACATCTCACCGGAAATTTCATTGCCAAATCCGCCTTTATCCAATTAGTTGAAAGAAGCCAATTTGGGGGGATGCCTAGTGAAGACCCTCACTCTCATATGGAGGCTTTTTGTGACTATTGTGATGCGATCTCACAAACCGGTGTAACTCAAGACCAAATTAGATGAGTCTTATTTCCATTTTCTCTAATTGGCACCGCCAAACAATGGTTGAAAGGCCTTGATAAGGCTACTCTCGGAATAGATTCTTGGAAGAAGTTGGCTCTAGCTTTCTACAAAAAATTCTACCCACCGGAAAAGACTAACATGCTAAGAGCTCAAATTACGGGTTTTAAGCAAAGGGATGAAGAATCTTTGTACGAAGCTTGGGAGCGTTTCAAAGGAATTTGTCGCTCATGTCCTCACCATGGACTTAGCGAATGGTTTTTGGTGCAACAATTTTGGAATGGTCTTTATGAAGATTCAAGAAATATCCTTAATATGGGATCGAATGGGATGTTCACCGAGGTTGATGACAACCAAACTTGGAGCAAAATTGAAGAAATGGCAATCCACAATTCACAATATAGTAGACCTCGCAAGGCTACTAGAGGAGGAAAGCACGAAGTGGACGCCGTTACTCAATTAGGTGCCCAATTAAGCTCCCATATCGATACTATCAACTTGAAGTTTGAACAAGCTATGGCTAGACTTGAGGAAAACTCAAAATCATCAAAGCACCATGTCAATGCCATGACGGCATCCTCATCAATCCCAAGTGGGATATGTGAAAATTGTGGAACTTTGGGTCATGACCCAAGTGAGTGTAGGGGAACAACCGAACAAGTTAATGCTTTCCAAGCATATAAAAGTGGTACCCCTTATTCCAATTTTTACAATGAGAATACCAAATTCCATCCAAATATCTCATACAAAAGCCAAAATGTTCAAAACCCACAAACAACATATACTCCACCACCCATGAGAAATCAAAACCAAAGACCCTTTTACAATCAAAACCAAAGTTATCAAAATCAAAATCCATACAATCAACAACATGACCAAGGCTTTGATGTTCAAAAAGCGGTCCTCCAAATGCAAAAGAATCAACAAGAATTTTTCACCCAAATGCAAAAAGATAGCCAAGCAAAAGAAACCACCATCAACAACATTCTAGCTCACACCAAGATGTTGGAAACACAATTGACTCAACTAGCATCTTCAAGCTCACAAAGACAAAAGGGGCAATTACCACCTCAAAGTAATCCCCCTAGACATGAAACGGTTAGTGCTATTCACTTGAGAAGTGGCACAAGGTATGAAGCACCGAAGAAGCAAGTTGAGGATGAAGTTGTGGAAGCTAGTGGAAAGGAAGAAATTGTGCCAAACTCCAAAGATGGAGAATCATCAAAAGAAGAAAGTTCAAAGAAAAATGAAGACAAAGCCAAAGAGAAGGAGCCCATTGTGATTAGACTTCCTTTTCCAAGTCGTCAAGCCAAACCCAAATTTGATGATCAACTTGGAAAATTCATGGAAATTGTGAAGAATTTAGAAGTCTCAATTCCTTTCACGGAATTAATCAATCACGTTCCGGCCTATGCAAAGTACATGAAAGACATCCTCACAAAGAAGAAGTCCATCCGGAAACTTGAGACTATCGCCTTCACTAAGGTGAGTAGTGCAATAATTCAAGGGAGTTCACCTCCAAAGTTAAAGGATCCGGGAAGCTTCTCAATACCGTGTACCATTGGCGACACAACGATCAACAAAGCCTTATGTGATCTAGGGGCTAGTGTGAGTGTCATGCCGTACTCGGTAAGTAAAAGGTTGGGGATGGGAGAGCTTAAATGCACCAACATCACACTCCAAATGGCCGATAGATCGACGAAGACACCGTTAGGGATATGGGAAGATGTCCCCGTGCGAATTGGGAAGTTTTTCATCCCGGTGGACTTTGTCATTGTTGATATGGAGGAAGATTCCAACATTCCAATCATCCTAGGAAGACCTTTCCTACACACCGCCGGTGCGGTGATTGATGTGAAACATGGAGAGCTCACTCTAGAAGTGGGAGATGAAAGCATAACTTTTAATCTTGACAAGACTATGAGAGCTCCTCGTTTCCATGAGCCATGTTTCATGATTGATCATTATAGCCGAAAAGATGAAAGGAAGAAATCGGAACTCTAATGGAGGAAGAAAATTGAAGATGCTCCATTCAAAGAACAAGTGAATTATGACAAGGAGAGCTTGCAAAGCTCATCAAAATCAACCAAGGAAGAAGAGGATGGCCTCATTGGCCAAGAGAAGAAATTGGGAGAGTTGTCTCCATCTAAGCAAGAGATTTTCAATGATCAACTCAATGAAGTTTGTGGTCTTTGGGACGACGAATTTGAAGGGATTTTTAATCCCTACATTGGACATGCCATCGATCATGATCAACAACAAGGACCACGGTCTATTGAGGACCTCTACCATAATAATGAACAAGCTTTTGATTACTTCTTCAAGGTGTTGAGCAACATCAACAACACCTTGAACATGCCCCCTTGACATCTCATCAAGAATGAGAGTTTGGTGGAGTCCTCCCTAAACCACCACTTGTAAATATCTCTAACTCCCTAACTTACATTTCAATTCTTGTATTGCATTTTTGTCATTTTTGGATTTTTATTTACTTTGATCAAAATAATTGTCATGTAAGAGAGAAGTGAGGGAGGGACTAACAATTTCAATTGATGTGTAGTGCTTTACCTTAGTGTGGGGATGACACTTGCCTAGGCTATCCATGCCTTAGTAGTGCCCCCACAATGAAGAACACAAGATTCGAAAGAAAGAATGGAAGAATGATAAAGGGAATGCGTTGTGCACGGATGGAACTGAATCCGTGTACACAGGGAAGAATCCGAGCGGATTCCCAAGAATCCGCCCGTCTTATGCAAATCTGAGCGTCCTGCAGAAAAGACGCCCGTCTTGAACTGAGCTCATTTTGAAAAATTCTTGACTGTTAAAGAATCCGAGCGGATTTCTGAAAATCCGCCCGTCCTGAAGAATCCGTCCGTCCTGAGAAAAAGACGCCCGTCTTTGCAACTGAGGAAAACAAGCAATTTTCTCTGGACAAGAATTCGTCCGTCTTTGAAGAAATCCTCCCGTCCCGTGTTCAGCGAATCCGAGCGGATTGTGTCAAATCCGCCCGTCTTTAGGCGAGCTTTTGCAAAGATTGAAGAAGCAGAATCCGCACGGATTCAGCCTAATCCGCACGGATTGGTCCTGCAGTTTTGAAAATTTCGGTCTCTTTATAAGCCCCTCCCACCTTCATTCATTCCTTCATTCATTCATAAACACTACCCACAACATCAAAACCCTCACCCCCTCCATCATAAAATCAAAAACCCTCAACAACATTCACCAAAATCAAATCAAACCATCCTTCCAACAACAAATTAATCATTCATCCTTCATCAAAAATCAAAACCAAGAACAAAATCTTCAACCTTTGAATCGATTTTTGTTTTCATAAAGGCAAAGCCTTTCACCTTCAAATCGATTTGGGCATCCTACAAATTGAAGATTTTTCACTCTTTTCTTGGTTAAGCTCATCAATGGCAAGGACTAAGGGACCAACAAAGGCAACAAAGGCACCAAAGGCTAAAGCACTCTCACAAAGGCAAAAGGCACTACAAACAAAGAAAGCTTTGGCTATGGTGGTAGCAACACCAAACTTGGAAGTGCAACAACAACAACAACCTTCTATGGGACCATCAACACCTTCTACTCCGGTAATTAATCAACTTTTGCATTATCCGGAGGTAAATTTTATTTCCGATACCCATAGAAATACCTTTGTCAAGTTTGCTATGAAATCTATTCAATCCACCAAATTCATTTGTCAAGATACCTTGGAAAAATTGGGTGTTCTTGAGCAAACAAAAGCCTTTTTCAAAGCCATGGGGTTGAAGAAATGATTTGGAACAAAGGAATTGACATACCCCTCCCTTGTCTTGGAATTTTTAAGTTCTTTGAAAGTCACCAAAGTTGAGAATAGGGAGAATATCGAGTTTCGTCTAGCTAATGTTAGTAGACGTATTACCTTTACGGAATTAGGTGAAATTTTGGGTCTTAGTGATGAATCGAGTTATCTTAAGCATTATGGAAAGTATGACCCCGAGCCTCTTTGGGAGGCAATCTCCGGGAAGAAATTTGAGGATTTTCATGCATGTCGTGCTCTCTTGGTCCATCATCCGGGCATAAGAGTATGGCATAAGGTTGTGGGAAATACCATAATTGCTAGGAAAGACACCAATCATTTCACAAGACTTGATTTTATTCTCCTTGAATCGGCTTTGAATATCGGAAGAATTCACACCAAGCCTTACAATTCTTTGAGGCTCTTGGTAGATAGATGGCTTAATGTTGATAGTGGGAAGAAGGGCACGACCGTTATTGTCAATGGCGGCCTAGTCACACTCCTAGCTAAGCACTTTGATCCTAACTTCAATAAGGATAACAAGTACAAAGCAAAGGGGGGTGGCCATCTTGTCGATATGCCTATTATGATTCACAAGTTCAAGTGGGTTGCTCATAACCCCCTTGACACTAAGTATGGATGGCTAACTAGTGATGCTAGATCGTTCACCTTGCCCTCGAAGATTTGCCGTCTAAGCGTCCACCGGACCAACTATCTACTTCCCCTTTCCAAAGAAGCCGAGTACATCATTCAACAACAAAAGGGTGATATTGAAACCCCCTCCTCTTCCATTGTCATACCACCTTACCCCTTTGAGTATGAAGAGTTCAAGCCGGAAGGAATTGAAGTTGGAAAAGACTATGTGACTCTTCTCATGCAAGCAATGCACAAGCAAGCATATGAAGATCGGAAAAATGCTTATTTGGCTCAATATCCACCCCTCCTACATCTAGCTAGGCAAGGACTCCTTGATCCATCTTGTCCTTTGCCTAGTTGGGCGGATAGAGAAGTCTTATTTCCGGGTGCATCTAGGGACGTGGTGGGAGACAATGAGGTTGTTGGAAATGATGAAGAAGTTGATGATAATATTGAGGAAGAAGCAAGTGAATATGATGAAGATGATGATAAGGAAGAAAGTGAAGAAGTAAATGACAAGGAAAGTGGTAATGTCTCCACTTCTCTTGAGGGAAGTGATGATGATGATAGCATGATGGAAGACTAGCAAGCCTTGGAGACTCCTACACTCCCATGGTTTGTCTATATCTCTTTGTATTTTATTTCCTTTTTGATCATTGTTGGTTTAGTCCTAGCCCCATAAAAGGACTCACACCTCGGTACCATTGAGGTGTTCTTATTCTATTGTTCCCGTTTTGAAAATCCAAAATGACATATTAATTTCATGCATAGCATAGTGTGTGCATGAACTATACCCATCCTTTGACATTAGCAATAGTGTCTTACTCGGTTTGGGGAAGTTAATGCATACACAACGGGAGGTAATCTAAATTATCCTCTCCGTCATAACAAAAACCCATGCATCATATAGTTTAGCTTAGTGTAGATTGCATTTAGAATAGAAATCATGCATCATCTTTGCATAATTTCCATCATTTTGGCCATTGAGGACAATGCCCATATTAGTGTGGGGATGGGAATTCTAACATTTAACTCTTATTTAAAAATCCAAAAAAATTGAAAAACTTCAAAAATCATAAAAATTTGAAAAAAACGAAAACCCAAAAACATGTTTATTTCCTTTTGTATAAATTGTCTTGTATATATTGTGTTTGTTCATCCTTGTTCACATTGATCGACTACGCCACATCCGAGACATGAGGATATTGAAGACCGCATGGTATGATCTTTCCAATCTCCTTTTTTCTCTTTATGTTAATGACTATGTGGCTTTATTTTGATTGATGCGGTAAAAACAATGTGAACTTAGGACTTGCATTTAGTTTATATGTCATACTAGTTGGTAGAATCACTTGCATTAGGATGTTTATATTAGTTGCATCATGGCATGTAGTTGCATGTTAGAAAAAATTTTGCGAAACCGTCTACTTGGGAAGCTTGACAAGTGTATATAGGCCCTAGTAGATGCTTTTTGTTCTTAAGACTTTGCTTGTTAGAATACTTGTAAAACACCCTAGGATGTGTCATGCTAGTATCCTTTGACCCATGGATTAAGGCCTAGTCAAGAGTACCTTGTGGTGTGATAACTCCTTGGCTACCGTTTATTCCAAGGTGACCCTTGAAACCATGCATCCATCCATCCATCCATCATCCACGTTCTACCACATTTTGTCAACAAAAAGGAATGGGTACAAAAGCAAAAAGAAAATCAATTTGAGTTCAAAGAAATGAAAAGAAAAGAAAAAGTTTGCAAAAAATGCATCAAAAGAAAAGAGGAGTAACAAAAAATGAAAACTCCTATGCTTCAAATATAAGCCACCCTCCCTACATATGGGGTGACTTTGAAAATGTTCAAAAAGAAAAATGCAAAGAAAAGTTGAAAGTTGTCAAGTATTGAAATGCCAAAAATCAAAAAGAAATGGCAAGAAATTGTTCTCAAATGTCAAATGCCACAAGAAATTGGGGGGAAAAACAACAACAAAGCAAACTCCCAAAATGAAACTCAAATTCTATCGATCCCTTTATCCATCGTATCCATTTTTGTGCATGGTAGAGAGGGGACGACCCTTCTTCTTGTCTAGGCAAGAGGGGGAATTCCGCGATCCTCCAGTGTTTCTAACACCATAGGGAGTCTACTCTTGACAAAAGCATTTAACGATTGAGGACAAATGTACCCTAGCTTGACACAACTTGGAGGTGATTTATTGGTATCCTTCTAGGCTTAGTAGTTTGAAGAAATTGCATCTATGAAGGAGTGTGTACCCTTGAATTGCTTCCCTTGTAGATAATTTCCGCCACTTGATGAGGAAGTGGCTATTCTTTTGTAGATGCATCCATTACTTGATTTTGTGTGCTTAATGCTTGGATGTGTAGCCATTTTGGCAAGACCCACCTTGCCTTGCAAGAAGGCATCCTACCTCATGGTTGTCTTGTTGTGAGTTGAAGGGGCGGAATGAGACCCGCTAACTGTCTCATATCGGCTATTATTATTAGGATAGGTTAGTATTGGTCCTAGTCTTAGTCACCTCTTTACTCGGGACGAGCAAAGGTTCGGTTTGGGGATATTTGATGTGACCATAATTAGTGCACATTTAGTCCCCGAATTAGCCTCGTTTCCATGCTTTTTAGTGCATATTTGAGTCATTTACTATCTTTAGTTCTTTGTTTCGCATATTCTTTGAGATTTTGATCCCTTGGTAGGAAAGGAGTAAGAATCTTGCATTTTCATGGCAAAACAAGACTAAATTGATCAAATTCAATGACCAAGCATCAAGGAGAGACAAGATTAGAAGGCCTTTGTACATATTATAGTAGAAGAGCAATGTCGAGAAAAGATCCTTGAGTCTCCGAGGAAATCCCCAAGGAATTTATGAAGAAAAGGGAAGAAAAGAAGAAGTTACCACGTTGTGACAATCCGAGCGGATTGTCAAGAATCCGCCGATCCCGCCTTTGCACAATCCGGCGTCCCAGTGGAATCCGCTCGGATTCCCCCTCAACAATCCGACCGGATTCCCCAGAATCCGCTCGGATTCCACCGCCCAAATCCGGCCGTCCCGACCTTAATCCGCCCGGATTCCTTCACAGCACGGATTGCCTTCTTCAAGCTACGAAAAGACTCCTTCCCTCGAAAAAGACCGGAGTCTCCTAAGTAGGGACTTAATCGTCATTTAAGCTCTTAGTTAACCTAATGCATCCTCCCTAATTTTCACTATAAATACCCCATTAGTCTAATTAGAGGAGCATGTTCTTCTTATCAATAATTAGTGTAGTTAATATCAATCAAATCTCTCTTTAATATTGTAATCAAGTATTAATCAAGTTTTAATCCAAGATCTAGTTTCTTAATTTCTCTCTTGTTCATCCTTTATTTTGGGTAATTGAAGATTATTTGGGTATTATTGGGGGATTGACAACCTCTCAATCAATCATCAAGTACTTCTATTATCTTTGCTTTATTATTGGAATCATTAGTAGGTATAATCTCTTAATCCCTTTTTAATTATTGTTAATTACTTTCATTTGTTCATCATGTTTCACTTTGTTGGTATGATTGACAACCTTGCTAGCATGATCAACATGATAATGAGTGAGTAGTCTCTTAGCTAGGGTTAAATGGGTGATTAGGGAAACCAACATGGGGAATGATTCATGCTTAAATTAATATGCTTTCATGGTTTATTTGCTTGCTTGTTTTGATCTCAACTCATGCACATATTATGTTTGATGAAATGCTAAGCCTATGAATCCTTGCATTTACTATCATCTCCTATCTTTTCAATGAGACTTGTAAGACATAACCCAACTCGAGTCTCATTAGACCATGCATGTTGTTGAGTAGGGAAGATTAAGTCGACTTGTAGGTGTTGTACAATCTAATCGATTCGGCTCCGGGACCCAAACTTTCCTAGGATTGTAAGATATAACCCAACTCAATCCATCACAACAATAATTGCTTGCTTATAATTTGAGAACATGTTTGTATGATCATATCCCATGATTCCCCTATGATCCCATGACACCCTAGTGCCTTTAATCAATTGTTTACACCCCTTTAATTCATTTTGCTTGTTTATTTTCATTGCTATTTTTAGTTTAGTGACCTTCTACATCAACCCAATTTGTGACACCCCTTAGACACCACTAGTTACAATAGAAATCTCATTTCAACTCCCGTCCCTTGGGATCCGACCTTTACTTGCCTCTTTACTAATTGTAGAGTTGCTTGTTAAGCTATAAATTGTGTTTTGATTCGACCGTGACCAACGACCACATCTCAATTTGTGAATACGAACGGACTCCGATCAAACCTACTACGCGGCTACGCCTACCCAAATCTCTCAAAAATAAAATACCTATTTAGATATTGTACAAGACAAAAACATACATGTATTTATATATCAAATATGAAATTTTAATGTCCTAGATCGTTTATACAAACCGCCAGATGTCTTTTTATTATCTATGTCAAATTAAATACATATTAAAAACAATACTTTTTCTGTTCTGGTCATTTGTTTACCTTTATTTTGGCACATGTGATGGTTTCTAATGGATGACAAGTGGATAATAATGGACGTAGAAGAGCAAGTTACCCATTAATATCATTCTATGAATGAGACACCCAAAAGTAAAATAGGTAAATAAATGACGGAAACGGACAGAGTTATAAAATGCAAAGGACAAATATATCAGACTAGGGTAAACTTATCGATGATTTTTAGGATTTTATTCGATAAGTAGGAGATTTTTGTCGTAATTATTAGAAAACGATTTTACTCGTTCAGGAAAAAAATTTAATTATCCCCTTTATAGTAACACAAGCACACGATGCTTCCAACTACATTTTATTTCATAACCAAAACAGAATACAATAAATAAATTCGTAATTTAACCGATAACATAGTATATATTAGTGCCAAATAGAAGACATATGGTCAATCGTATAATATTATTCTATTATTGTAATATTCATTGATTTTTCACGATTCATGAATCATGGTTAATATCATGCATTCAGAATGCATGATATTATTCTAATGCTAATCACCTACTATATTAGTGTAAGTGTAGCCAATATAAATATGTCTCATGTATTAGGCTCATACTACCAAGCAAAACTAGCATTCATATAATTTTCTTATAACATATCATATACTCACTAACGTGAAATCTTTGTTTTGCAAATGGCCACCTCTTCATCACTCGGCAACTTGAAGCCAACCTTTTTTTTCATAACTTTTCCTCCCTCTACGGTACCTTGACAAATAATATTTTAAGACGGTTTTACACAAATATTTATATAAAATTATGTATTAACTAGTTATGTATTAATTGCCAAATTGGTCAAAATAACCTAATCACTAAGTGTTATCGAGATTTGGCATCACCTTATCACATATCTGATGTATGTCAATTATTTTAATGGTCCCTTTGTATTGTATCATCTTAGAGGGCCGGTCCTCGTAGCACCATCTCATTTTCCATTTCTATCATTTTATAATTTTAAAGTAACTCTTTGCAATAGAATTTGTGATAATATTTTTAGAAATAACGTATGGTCTAATACTTACAGTAACTATTTGTTGAAATATATGCATATGACAAATGATGAGGACAATGTTTCGGCCCAGTGTAAACACAAATGAAGTATTATTTAGTGATTGGCCATAATTTCCCTTTCTTTTGTTTAGGTTTTTTTTTTTTTTTTACTCTGAGTTCAATGTATGTGGGTGTTTTATGTAATTTACCCTTGTACTAAATTACTCATCGTCTTTTTTTATTAATTTTTTCGATAATAAAAATGTAATGGCCAACTTATACATCAACTTAATTTCTTTTATTTGTTTCATTGATGATAAAACATTTCTAAACCTCTTTATATCCCAAAATTATACGGAGTATGAATTACAACAACTTTTTTGTTTTACGGATGTCACATTGACTTACTATATCTTTGATAGCAAAATATTGTATAGAAGATTATAAATTATAAATTTTACATTTATGTATAGCTAACAATTTTAAATTTTACTTAAGATATCTTAACTGATAATTATAATTTTAATATAAGAAATATACTCAATACATCAGATGCGATTGCTTTAGACATATTGACAGGGGTGAAAAAATTCAAACCTGAGATTTATTATTTAAAATATTTTTTTCTAACCCATCAAGTTATGATTTTGGAATAAAAATCAAGAAAAGGGGAGGGGACCACATGTTATGGTTGTTAATGGATGACAAGTGGATAATAATGGATGTAGAAGAGCAAGTTACCCATTAATATCATTCTATGAATGTGACACCCAAAAGTAAAATAGGTAAACAAATGATGGGAACAGAGGGAGTTATAAAATGCAAAGGACAAATATATCAGACTAGGGTAAACTTATCGATGATTTTTAGGATTTCATTCGATAAATAGAAAATGTTTGTCGTAATTAATAGAAAAAGATTTTATTCATTTGAAAAAAAAAATTATCCCCTTTATAGTAACACAAGCACACAAAAAAGAACATAGGTCATTCTATTCATTAACTCCTTGCAAAAATGGGTAATAAACTTCCTAGAAAATAAAGGTCATGTACAATATGCTTCCATTTACGGAGTATATTTTATTTCATAACCAAAACAGAATACAATAAATAAATTCGTAATTTAATCGATTACCTAGTATATATTAGTGTAAAATAGAAATATATAGTCAATCGTATAATATTATTCTATTATTGTAATATTCATTGATTTTTCACGATTCATGAATCTTGGTTAATATCATGCATTCAGAATGCATGATATTATCCTAATGCTAATCACCTACTATATTAGCCTAAGTGTAGCCAATATAAATATGTCCCATCTATTAGGCTCATACTACCAAGCAAAACTAGCATTCATATAATTTTCTTATAACATATCATATACTCACTAACGTGAAATCTTTGTTGTGCAAATGGCCACCTCTTCATCACTCGGCAACTTGAAGCCAACCTTTTTTTTCATAACTTTTCCTCCCTCTCAGGTACCGTGACAAATAATGTTTTAAGACGGTTTTACACAAATATTTATGTAAAATTATGTATTAATTGCCAAATTGGTCAAAATAAACTAATCACTGAGTGTTATCGAGATTTGGTATCACCTTGTCACATATCTGATGTATGTCAATTATTTTAATGGTCCCTATGTATTGTATCATCTTAGAGGGCCGGTCCTGGTAGCACCATGGCCACCATCTCATTTTCCATTTCTATCATTTTATAATTTTTAAATTAACTCTTTGCACTAGAATTTGTGATAATATTTTTAGAAATAATTTATGGTCTAATACTTGCAGTAACTATTTGTTGAAATATATGCAGATGACAAGTGATGAGGACAATGCTTCAGCCACAGTGTAAACACAAATGAAGTATTTTTAGTGATTGGCCATAATTCCCCTTTCTTTTGTTTAAGTTTTTTTTTTTACTCTGAGTTCAATGTACGTGGGTGTTTTATGTAATTTACCCTTGTACTAAATTACTCATCGTCTTTTTTTATTAATTTTCCCGATAATAAAAATGTAATGGCCAATTTATTCATCAACTTAATTTCTTTTATTTGTTTCATTGATGATAAAACATTTCTAAACCTCTTTATATCCCAAAATTATAGGGAGTATGAATTGCAACAATTTTTTTTTGCGGATGTCACATTGACTTACTATATCTTTGATAGCAAAATATTGTATAGAAGATTATAAATTATAAATTTTACATTTATGTATAGCAACAATTTTAAATTTTACTTATGATATCTTAACTAATAATAATAATTTTAATATAAGAAATATACTCAATACATCAGATGCGATTGCTTTAGACATATTGACAGGGGTGAAAAAATTCAAGCCTGAGATTTATTATTTAAAGTATTTTTGTCTAAACCATCAAGTTATGATTTATGAAAACTCAATATCTCATTATATTAAACTATACAACTGCTATAATTAATACTAAATGGAGTCTTTTATGTGAAAGGGAATTATGATTCATCAATAATCAAATAAACCAACCCCGAATTTTTGTTTGCCCAAATTTACAACATAGTTGGACTTTTCTTTTATCAATTAAGCCAACTTCTATTACCAAACTATGACAACGTAAACCAACGTTTACAATTGTTGTTTAAGGAATTCGTAGGACATGCAACACGTATATTGTTAATTATGATACTTACGGGAGCCTCGTGCTTCGCACGGGCTTTCAACTAGTATTTATTATAAGTGGCAAAATATTTCAACAATATATTATATTTCTTCTGTCCTAATCATTTAATTACATTTTATATTTTTTTGTGAGGGATGTAAAAAAAAACGATTGAGTCGTAGGGAGTAAATGTTTTTTCAATCGACCTTTTTAAGTAAAATATCAACTTTTAACGGGAAATTTCATTATATGGGATGAGACACATTGGGTGTACCATGTTATTATACACCTTACCTTACGAGAATATTATAAATAATCATATTATCCATAAATAATACAATAGAATAAAAATAGTGACTTTTAGTTGGTTTGGGTGTACGATGATCTGTATGAAAGTAATTGTACGGCTTACTCGACTGGGTGCCTCCTGACTGGTATTTATATAGAATATAAATAGTACAATTACAAAACTACCCTTATACACTAATACGCCCCCTCAATCTGGTGGGGAGGAGGACGAACAGACATATTGTCTCTAATGTATATAAATTGTTGCGAAGACAAACCCTTCGTAAAAATATCGGCCAACTAAAACTTAGTAGGAACATACTCAACAACCAAATCACCATGAGCAACACGCTCACGACAACATGATAGTCGACAGTAATATGTTTAGTACGATCATGGAGAACTGGATTGGCAGCCGTGTACTTTGCACTGATGTTGTCACATTTGAGCAAAACGGGACGACGAATTGTAATGCCAAGATCAACTAAAAACTTATGAATCCACAAAGTTTTAGCCACAGTATAGGCAATAGCACGATATTCCGCCTCGGTAGATGACTTCGAAACAGTGGCTTGTTTCTTAGAACGTCAGAAGATTAAGCTAGGACCTAGAAACACTGCATAACCTGTTGTAGAGCGCGAACTATCAGGACAACCGGCCTAATCGGCATGAGAATAGGCCACCAGAACTGTAGGCGCCGCATGTTTGCTAGTCTTAAGTAACAAGCCATACTGCAAAGTACCTAACAAGTACCTGAAAATTCTCTTTACAGTATGAAGATGAGTAGTACGGGGAGCATGCATAAATTGGGAAACTACATTCATAGCAAAGACAATATCAGGACGAGTCATAGTCAAATACTGCAATGCACCTACCATACTCCGAAACTCAGTAGGATCTGCAAGGAGGTCGCCATCCATGAGGGATAAGACCGTCTTAAAAAGAATGGGGGTACGAACTGACTTTAAGGTATGAAGGTGAAACTTACGAAGAAGATCAGAGGCATATTTATGTTGAGACAAAAATAAATAACCAGAAGTTTGTATCGCCTGAACACCTAAAAAGAAATGAAGGTCACGAAGGTCCTTCATTGCAAATTGAGATGACAACAGATCAGTAAGTCATGTGAGCAATTGGAGGGAGTTACCCGTTAGGACAATATCATCAGCATAAAGAAGAAGAATTATCATAGAAGAAGGAGTACGATGGATAAACATGGATGTGTCAGACTGAGAGAAAATAAACCCAAGGGAGAGCAAAAAACTATCAAAACAATGAAACCAAGCTCGAGGAGCTTGTTTCAAGCCATAAAGAGCCTTACGTAAACGACACACATGAGAAGGATACTCGGGATGGACGAAGCTAGGAGATTGTTTCATGTAAACCTCCTGCGTTAAGTGACCATGCAAGAATGCATTTTTGACATCGAGCTGGCGGACATGCCAATTGGCAACGATAGCAAGTGAGAGCACAATACAAACAGTAGCGGGGCTACATTTCATGGCCAAACCTTCATTCATAAAAATAATAGAGACCCATACCCCATATGGTACCATGACATTTTTGTCAAAGTTGCCGTTTTGGAATTTGGTGGTCATCTCTTGAATTCGGTGAAACATAAGACGAGGAAGGTTGATTGGTTTGTGTTTGAAAATGTGGTGAATAAGGAGCATGTCAAGGAGGGAGCATCTCCCACGACTGTTATTGCTAGGAACAAGGTTGCAGAAAACAAGGTTAAAGATAAACCTCTAACAAGTGCGGTTAATTCAAGGGCATAAATGTTGGTTGGGCCATTGTCGTCATCAGGTCAAAGAACTTTCATGAATTGGGTAGAGGTAACCTCATCAATCTCACCTAAGTCACGTTTTGGGTAAGTGGTAAGCCCGACATCACACACTTCAAGGTAGGCATCAAGTTGTTCAATTGTTAAGACAAATGGTTTTTGGTTAATGTAGGCCGAAAGGGTTCCAGATGCAACATCGACTTTGACTGTAGCATATAATTGAATGATCAGACAGATACATAGGGATGTATTTGTCCAAGAGATTCACCCAACCCTGAGCCTACATGTCCTATTTGAAGTGTTTGAAGGCAAGAGAAGTATCATACTATGATTTCTTGTACCTCCTTCCACTATGAAAGCAACAGACCAGCATACCGTGACATCGCTTGAGTACATCCTCCGGAAGATCAAGTGAGTTGAGATGATTGAAGACATCATTCTTGAATGTTTCTCCAAAAGGTGAAACAACGAGTTCCATGCATTTGTTAAAAGGTACTTTGGCTTCAATAATTTCATCTTCATTAGCCACACCTTCCTCCAAACCGGATATGGTCCGTGGGTACCTCGGCTTTTTGGGAGCCCGCGATTTTGACACGGATCCTTTTCTTCGTTTGCCGCCAGTTTTGGGTTTTGGAGGACATGATTTAGGGGTCACATCATCATCATCATCATGACCAAAGATCTCCACCATTTTTCTCTTGGATCGGGTCCTAGAGGAAAACTTTGAGAACAATGGGTCAAGCCCATCATCAAACACTTCATCGGCATGACCTTGGTCATTACCATCTTCAACGTTAATGATTTTTTCAACATGCACCTCCTTTGTTGCATCATCTTTGGGATGTTCATAAAGTTTTTCTGCTTGATCATCGAGTTCTGCTTCCCTTTCATTTTCTAAATCCTTCAAAATCTCACCAACTTCATCAGTTTTCGCCTTTTCATCCTTATGCTTCTCTTCATTCACATTTGATTCTCCCTCTTTTTCTTTTGATTTTTCCTCTTTTTCTTTTGATTCTCCCACTTTTTCTACTGATTCTTTCTTTTGAAGTTCCCCCTCCTTCTAATCTTTCTTTTCATTCGAGTGTTTATTTTTCTCTTCTTCCTTTTCTTTCGACTTCTCTACTTCCTCCTCCTTTTCAATTTTTTTATATTTTCATAGTCCCACTTTATAAGTTTTACTGTGATCAGAATAACCAACAAAAACTCCTTCATCACTACAAGCATCAAATTTACCTAGGTTATCTTTTCCATTATTGTGCACAACGCATTTACTACCAAAACATTTCAAGTGTGAGATGTTAGGTTCTCTTCCTCGTAGTAGCTCATAGGGAGTTTTCTCAATGATTTTTCTAATCATGACACGGTTGTAAATGTAACAAGATGTGTTTACGGCTTCAACCCAAAAAATTCTTTGAAACTTTAGAGCTAATGAGCATGGTCCTAGCCATATTTTCAAGAGTTCGATTCATTTGTTCGACAACCCCATTTTATTTGTTGTGGGGTTCTTGCGGCCGAGAAATTGTGGCTAACACCATTCTCATTACAATAGGCCTCAAATGACGAGTTCTCAAATTCGTTTCCATGGTCTGATCTCAATGAGATAAGTTTATAACCAAATTTGTTTTGAACCTTTTTGACCCAAATTAAGAACTCATCAAATGTTTGATCTTTAGAGCTTAGAAAAAGATGCCAAACAAATCTTGTAAAGTCATCTACCATGACACAAATGTAACGACTACCACCTCTACTCGTAATGCGCATAGGACCGCATAAGTCAATGTGAATGAGTTCAAGAGGTAAGGAGGTGCTAACGACCTTTTTGGATTCAAAGGAGCATTTAACTTGTTTACCTTTGACACAATCATCACAAAGTAATTGAAAATCGAATTTGATGTTAGGAATGTCGTCTACTAGATCAAGTCTCTTGAGGGTGTTAAGTGTTTTAGCATTAACATGACCAAGTCGTTTATGCCAAAGCCAAGGGTCATTCTTTTGAAAACTCATGCATGATAATGTTTGATCCGACAATGAGTATAGGTTGGTCATGTAGACATCTTTGACACGTTTACCTTCAAGTATGAGCTCTCTAGTTTTTCCATTGATTATTCTACATTCACTAGTAAGAAATTCAACAATATTACCTCGATCACATAGTTGTGAAATGCTCAAGAGATTGTGTTTCAAACCTTTGACAAGCAACACTTTGTTGATTCATAGTGATTTTGACTTACCAACCTTTCCAATACCAATGATTTCACCTCTTTTGTTGTCGCCAAAAATCACCATGCCACCATCGTAGGCCTCTAGCGAGAGGAATTGGCTTTCATCTCCCGTCATATGACGAGAGCATCCACTGTCTAAGTACCAATTGTTGCTGCCTCTCACTAATGCCTATAATAATCAAACATTTAGTTTAGGAACCCAAACGAGTTTGGGTTCCTTTTTGACAACAACTTTCTTGACTCCTTTCTTAATCCAAACTTGTTTAGCCATTTTAGTGTTTCTTTCTAAATCATGGACTCTCTTTTCGCAACTATTAAACTCATGACCAGTTTTACCACAGTAATTACAAATGATATATTCAGGAAGGCCAGCATACTTTCTTCTTCGAAATTCAGTTTTGCTTGGATCCTGGTTTCGAGTGCAACAATGCGTGTTATTATTGCATTTGAAACCAAGTCCAACATTCTTTGAAAAAATTCGGTATTCTTGTGATTGTTTTAAAAGAAACTCCAAAATATTGTGACCTCCATCCCATTTTAAGTAGAACATCTTAGCCTCATCTATCTCTTTGGTTAATATTTCAATTTTAGCAAGATGGTTAAGATTTAGTCGACCAACATTGTCGAAAGCTTGTTTTGCATGTCTTAATTCATCACTAAGCAACAAGCCAATTTACTCAAGTTGCTTGTTATCTCTTTTGTATATGGTGAGGTCAGCTAGAAGAGAGTCGCGTTCTTTGGTTAAAGAATACACGATTTTCGTGAGAGTATCAATTTATTCTCTCGATTTAGATGCCACAGTAGCAGCATTTGTTGCATGGGTATGTTCAGCCTTTTTCAAGGTCTCAATTTGAGCAAGAAGGTCATTGATAAGTCCATTTTATATACACTCTAACCCCATATTTTAGCTCTATTTTACATGCTAATTTGCACTAATCTTAGTTTATTGAGCTAATATTGCATTCTAGTTGTATTTGCATGTTTTGTCATATTTTGTAGGTATTTGAGCTTTTAGGAGCATAATTCTACATATTTTGCAAAACACTAGAAGCAAGGCTAAATAGAAGAGCATGATGGACCAACCAAGAGATATTACATGGATTTGCATGCATAAAGACATGGATTAAAATGAGAAATGCAAAATAAGGTCTTATGCAAAGTCAAGCCCAAGATTTGAAGTCCAATTAAGGTGGAAACTTTGGATGCTTAATGAAGCTTTGGATGCTAATATCACATTTAACCAAGTGAATTAAGATGGAATTAGTGGCTCACTTAGGATTCCTTTGGTAATTAATCAAGTAATTAAGATAAAATATTTGGGGTTGACCCCTTGTATTTACTCTAAGTTTTACCCCTCATTTCCTATATAAAGGGTGTAGACTTAAACACTTTGACACACCATTCCATATACATCTTTCACATAATATTCTCTCTAAATCTTAGGTTAGTTTAGTCTTTAGTTTAGTTTAGTTTAGATTATAATTACTTTTAGTTTTATGTTACAAACATTTTACCTTAAGCATTTCAATATAATTTCCATTCAAGTTTATTTACAATTTACATTTCAAGTGTTGTTCTTCCAAGTTCCATTCCTATTTCCATTGCAAGGTAATCCTATTCATATTTTTATTATGTTCATCATTTCACTTGTCATTAGTTTAGAGTAGTTTCATTTGTCTAAGGAGTAAGGGGAGCCATGCATGTTTAAGTAATATGTAAATGTCAAAATGAGGATAAGTTAATATTGTCTAATTGTTTCTATCACATGTTTTCACCACAACGTTTAATCTTTTGTTATTGGCCTTATTCATTGATTAAGTTTGTTAATTCATTCTATAAGTCGAGAGGCACGGAATCAGATTAGACTAAGCATGTATAGTAGGACGACCTAGTCATAAACGAGAGTTTCTCTAGGACCCGGTCTATGGTTGACACTGATATCGTGAGGTGGGTGTTTCTAAGCCTAAACATTTATCGTAAAATCAACTTCCTAACTTGACATGAGCATTTCCATAATTAGCATGTGTAACCCAACCTTCCTAGACATTTTCTTTATTATTGTTTTATCATTACATCAAACCAAACCAATCAATAAATCGTTAACCTACCAAGATAAAAGTTCAATCCATAACAATTAATTAACAACTCCCGTCTTTTTGTGGTTCGACCCCTACGTACTACATTCATTTGTTTTATTAGGGTATAAATATTAGCTTTGCATAGGTGTGCGATAGCCTATCAGTCATTGTTTGATTTTTGCACTCGATCTAAAGCACTTTTGGCATGAATTGACTCATCATTCAACTTTTCAGCAATCTTGACAAGATCATCTTTTTCACTTTCACGAGTTGCTAAGTCAATCAAAAGTTGGTCACGTTCTTGAGTCAGTGACGACACATTTTCTTTGTTAGAAACGGTTGCAATAGTGCAGTGTTCTGTTACATGAGTTTCCAACCTTCTTGGCTAAAAACAAATTTTGTTTTCGAAGCTTTTTATTTTCTTTTTCAAGACTCAACAATGAACTAGGTTGATCAACCTCATTTAGACATTCTTTCAAGTTAACATTTTCTTTGGCTATGTCCTCAATTTCAGTTTGCATAGCTTCTAATTTATTGGTTAGGACATGACACTTATCAATGAATTGGTCTAGGAGGAGACAAACGTTATCCTTAGAAAAAGATCAAACCTTTTTCTTGAGCTTATTTACCTCATTGTCTGAATCTGAATCTGAGTCAACTGAGTGAGCCATAAGGCACTTGATGTTTTCTTTCTTTGGTGGCTTGCAATTATCCTTAGAGGGACCGGACGAGATGCACAACTTGACGTCTAATTCTTCCTCAAGGACATCGTCCTCTTCAGAATCAGACGTACCCCCAATGGCATTCATTACCTTGTTTTTGTAATCACGTTTGGCAAAGTCACGCTTTTCTTTGGATTTGATGTCGTTCCACTTTGGGCACTCATTTATCTGATGACCTTTGTCACCACACTTAAAGCAACCAACAGTAGAATTCGATCTTCTCTTAGGAAAACGACGTTTGTTAGCATTGTTGCTATACCTTTGTGAGTTTCGACCATTTATCATGCCAACAATGTTTTTAGTGAACATTGTGAACTCATCATCTTCATTCTCCTCATCACTTGAGAAAGCATTAAGAGCGAGTCTTTTCCCTTTAGAGCTTTCACTAGAGCGGTTCATGAGAGTTAACTCATGAGCCATAAGTGAGCCCATAAGTTCATCAAGGGTGAGCAATGAAAGGTCTTTAGCTTTCTCAATAGCCATAATCTTCGGTTGCCATTTTTCAGTTAGGCTACGAAGATTTTTACGAACTAAGTCCTCGGATTGGAAATTTCTGCCTAAACTGTTGAGGTCATTGACAATACTAGAAAAACGTGAAGACAAACCATTAATTGACTCATCTCTTTTCATGTTGAACATCTCATATTGTTTCATGAGAAGATCAATACGGTATTTTTTTAACTTGAGACGTTCCCTCATAGGCAAGGTTTAGGGTGTCCTAAATTTCCTTAGCCGAGTTACATCCGAATATTCGATTGATCTCTTATTCACCAATGTCATATTGAAGGATGGACATGGCTTTAGAGTTCTTCTCGACTTTCTTATAATCGGCCTCGACATATTTGTCCTAGCTTTTAGGGGTACTAGTGCCATCAGCATTAGTCACCGAAATAGCAAGTGTACCCTTTTGAATGATAATCCAACATTCATAGTCCGCACTCTTGACATAGTGCTCCATGCGATGTTTCCACCAAGCATAGTTTTCTCCCTTGAATATGGGATACTTAGTGTGTTTTGAATCGTCCATAATTATGAGATCAACTCTTTGGACTTAACCAATATCAAGAGCACGAGGCTCTGATACCAATTGAAGAGTTAGGAATGATAAACGCCTAAGAGGAGAGGGTGTGAATTAGGTGTACCTTTTTAAAACTTGTTCTTAACTTATGAACAACTTAATAGAATGTAAGTTCACAAGATGGTACAACTATTTTATGTCACAGTATAACTGATCGTGACACAAAACTTAATTAGATACAAGCAAGAAATAGCAAAGTTAAAGAACGTAAAAGTAAATGAACAAACAAACGACATCTAAAAAATTGGTTCAACCTTTACTCTGAGGCCTACGTCCATTCGTTATTTTATTCCTTGTTTAGAAATTTACTCTAACAACTAATGTAACACCCCTAATTTCCGTAATATAATTCTATAATTTTATTTTCCCATATTTTATATTTTATTTTCGGGAAAATATCCGTTTGTCGTCTTTTGGGCTCGTTGGGCTCGAAAAACGGTGAAGACCCGTTTCTCTCTTGGGTCTCACGTGAATCCTAGTGTAGATGGGTGAGTTTTGGGCCTAAACCTAGAATAAACCCATGAGCTTCTCTATAAATATAAGGGGAAACCAAACCCTTGCTCTTCTTTTCTCATAATCTCACAAAACCCTAAACCTAATTCTCTCCTCCTCTCTTCCTCCTCGTGCCGCGCGCCACCCTCACCTAGGGTTTCGTGCCGTCTCTCTTCCTCCTTCGTCCTTCATCGTTCTTTCGTGCTTAGATCGATCCTACTTCTTGGATTTATCTATCCTCTTCGTAAGTTTTTATGTTTCGCGTAGTTTTTATAGTTTTATAGTTTTTATATATATATAGTTAGTATATTTATTAGATTCGTTATCTTTGGCACGTGGATGATTCAATGAAGGCGTGGAAGTTGCTCCTGGAGAAGACGTTTACATCGTTGAAGACGATCTTTAGGATTATTTGCTTAATAAGGTAACTAGGTGTTTCTCTTTTAATTGTGTTTATGCCAATTGATGTAATTAATATGATTTAATGATTGTTTTGCATGATTGGTACATGTTTGATTATTTGTTATCATGATTAAATATGTTTCGCATGTTTGTATATGTTTTTATGCATTAATTATATATCGTATGATGTTATGTGTTTATTATGGGTGTCATGAGCGCAATTAGGGTTTACGAATAAACCCTAGTGGCGGCATGATAGGCGGCCAAGAGTTCTTTCCAAAGTTATAGCTAAAGCTAGTATAACATTGATGATGATTCAAGCGTTATAGTTTAAGTTAATACAACTTTGGGTAGCTACTCTAGTTATGGCTGGACCTACTATAACATTGGAGTACGAGATAAGGTTATAGCTGTAACTAATGTAACCTTGGGATCATGGCTCAAGGTTATGGTTAATGCTAGTATAACTTTGTATTTCGTGTCAAGGTTATGGTTGAGGTAGTATAACTTCTGAGTTATATTTACTGAAGTTATAGTAGAGGTTGCTATAACCTCGCATCCAGAGTTTATGTTGTGGTTTGGATTACTATAACATTGAATGGTTAAAGTTAAAGTTATAGTTGAAGTTACTATAACATTGGTTGCTTGTACTTGTTTCATATGTTGTATTGTATTCAACTTGTTATGACATTGTATTTGCGTATATCTTTGGTTACTCTTGTTCATATGATAAGTAGGATGGTCAGTTACACTATCCTATGAGTTGAGTCGTGATGTTGTTCACGCATGTTAGTACGATCGGTTATCTTTGTGCATTTGTTTGTTGGTTGGTTTGAATAGATGACGGTAGTATCATTTGTATACTATCGGAACGAACAAATGCTACCCTTCGGGGATTGGTGTATGGTCTATGGTCGGGGGGGTAGCAGAGGCGGTCGTTATACGCTCTGTTCCCGAGTGTCGTTCGGTTTACCGAGAGTCCGGCCAGGTCTGAGACATATAGGCAGTGGTTATACGCTATACATAGTACCTTGGAGGCGATCGTTATACGCTCCACACCGATGGAGGCGGTGCGTTATACGCTCCATCAGCTAGAGCGATGCGTTATACGCTCTAGCGATTAGAAGCGATGCGTTATACGCTCTAACGGCGTTCGCTCTATTCGGCTATACTTTGATGATAGCTTTGTGCCTTCTTTGTTTGTGGATTGTGTGTCGCCATGTTTGCTATGCTTTAATGCTAGCTTTGTGCCTTTCGTTGGTGGGTCGTTTGTCGATACTAGTCTTGTAAGTGTTCATGGTCTAGTGGTTGCATATGGTCTAGGTTTGCATGATTGCATTCGTTCAAGGTTGATAAGTCATGGTAAGCTTTGTTGGGTTTTTCATGAGTATAGATGATCTCACATGTTTACTGGTTTTGCATTTCATTTGTTAATGATTGTTAGTTATATTCAATTGTTGTAAACATGACTGGGAGAGCATCTAGTTACTCCCGACTGATTGTCGACCCCCCTTTCAGGTTGTTCAGTTCGTTGCTGTTTGGTTGATGCTTGCTTGGGGAATGTGCGAAGCGAGCTTAATAATAAATAGGAGTTTGCTTTAAGTTTTAAGAACCCTTTGAATAATGTATTAGTTGTTTTGGATTTAGTAGCGAACCGGATTGGTCAGGTGTTTCCGCCACCTTGACCCTATTATCAGTATCGTACTCTGATATTCATTTTATATAAGTTTTTCCTTTGTTTTATAATCCGGGTTGTTACAGTTGGTATCAGAGCGAACACGCTCCCAACTCTTGCTTAGTTGATGACTAAAATAAATGACCTAGTTAATGAGTGAGAGTAAATGGGGTAGAAACCAATAGGATTCGTTGGTTTTCTTATGTTTGTAGAGTGTTTGAGTAGTTGTTTGGAGTGGTACTTAGGTTCTACCACTTATAACGAGACTTCGTTTTTGCAGATGGTGCGTAACGCTAATGGTGAGACTGATGCTGACCGCATCAGGAGACTTGAGGCTGCTTTGGCATCTATGGCCGAAGGTTTCACCAACCACCTCAACAACAACAACAACAACAATAACAACAACAACAACAACAACCATCCGCAACCGACCGTGTTTGATCGCTTTGCTCGTCACCGTCCTCCGACTTACGATGGTGCGAATGATCCTACTGCTTTGGAGGCATGGATTCGAGAGATCGAGAAGTTGTTCCTCGCTCTTTGGATGTCCCGAGGATCGAAGGTGGATATCGCCACCTATTATCCGAAGGACGAGGCCGACAACTGTTGGTGGGCTCTTGCTAGAGTGGTTTGGAAGTTCAACCAGGATATGGTTGGGCTGTTTTTTTCTCTGCGCCAAGAAGAGGTTTTATCCCGAGGAGATGCGCTGGCAGAAGGAGCAGGAGTTCCTTCGTCTACAGCAAGGTTCCATGACCGTTGAGGAGTACACCAACAAGTTCGTGAAGCTGTCACGTTTCGTTACTTCTGTAGCTATGGACGAGGTTTCGAGGACTCGTCGCTACGAGAAGAATCTAGCTCCTAAGGTCCGGACTGCTATGTCTGGCATTCCTTCAACTTCTTTCCAACAGGCTTATGATCGTGCTCTTAGCATCTATGATTCTGTCCTTGCTACCGAGGCTGAGGAGAGTGCGAAGAATAAGTTCATGAAGAGGCCTTATGTTGCTCCCAGTTCTTCCCGAAGAAAAGCGAAGTATGAGGCTCGTCCGTATGCTCCACGTGACCAAGGTCAAGCTAAGAAGGATTGGACTTGCTTCAAGTGTGGAAAGGCGTACCATCCGGCACGAATCGCATATCGGTACTCCGCTTACATGTTATACCTGTAAGGCTCCGGGACACAAGTCAATCGATTGTCCTCAGAAACCAAAGACGGAAGCGCCAAAGGTTGATGCTCCGAAGACTGGGCGAGTGTTTGTTATGAGTCGTGCTGAGGCTGATGCTAATCCTGATGTGGTTACGGGTACCTTTCTCGTTCACTCTTTATCTGCTTTTGTTCTTTTTGATACGGGTGCATCGATGTCTTTCGTATCCGAATCCTTTTCCGTCCGTGCTGGACTCTCTTCTTCTTCATCTGTTCATACCTCTATATCCCTTCCTACGGGTGAGATTGTTTCTTGCTCCGTTCTCTTCAAGGACGTACCTGTCAGTATCGCAGGGGCGATCCTTCCTACCGATCTCGTACAATTCAAACTCGGAGAGTTTGATGTGATTTTGGGTATGGATTGGTTATCTCGCTATGACGCTAGGTTCCTGTGTCGTGATCAAAAGATCGTGCTTAAGACTCCTACAGGTTCGAGAGTTTCTTACCAAGGTGTTAGGGTTACACCTACGGTCAAGTGGGTTTCTGCTTTGAAGATGGTTAACATGGGTAGAAAGGGTCATCAGATCTACCTGTGCAGTGTCCATGGTGTTTCAGCTGAGCCTAAGCTTGAGGATATCCCCGTGGTTAGGGAGTTTCCCGATGTCTTTCCCGAGGATCTACCTGGTATTCCTCCTGAGCGAGACGTGGAGTTCTCGATTGAGTTGCTACCTGGAACTGGTCCCATTTCGAAAGCTCCTTATCGTATGGCACCAGCTGAGTTACAAGAACTTAAGAAGCAACTTGAGGAGATGATCGATAAGGGTTTTATCCGACCGAGTGCTTCGCCGTGGGGTGCTCCCGTTTTGTTCGTCAAAAAGAAAGATGGTAGTATGCGGTTGTGCATTGACTACCGTGAGCTGAACAAGGTTACTATCAAGAATAAGTATCCTTTGCCGAGGATTGAGGATTTGTTTGATCAGCTCCGTGGTGCTAGTGTGTTCTCGAAGATCGACCTGAGGTCTGGTTACCATCAGATTCCAGTTAGGAATGAGGATATTCCTAAGGCGCTTTTCGAGGTATGGCCACTATGAGTTCGTGGTGATGCCGTTTGGTTTGACGAATGCACCTGCTGTTTTCATGGATCAGATGAACCGCACTTTCAGCGAGTATTTGGATAAGTGTGTCGTGGTGTTCATAGACGACATACTGATTTACTCGAGAGATGAAGCTGAACACGAGAATCACCTTCGTGTTATCTTGGAGATTCTGCGTAGCGAAAGTGGTATGCTAAGTTCTCGAAGTGCGAGTTTTGGTTAAAGGAAGTTACCTTCTTGGGTCATGTGATATCTGGCGATGGAGTTATGGTTGATCCGTCGAAGATTCGAGCCGTGGTCGATTGGGAAAGTCCAAAGAATGTGAACGAGGTTCGGAGTTTCCTTGGTCTAGCTGGGTATTATCGTCGGTTTGTTCATGACTTCTCTAAGATTGCGAGACCGATGACTCAGTTAATGAAGAAAGAATCCAAGTTCATTTGGACTGAGGTTGTGAAGCTGCCTTTCAGGAGTTGAAGAAAAGGTTGACTACCGCTCTGTGTTGACTCTACCGAGAAGAGGGCGTTGAGTTCGATGTCTTCGTGATGCGTCTAAGTTTGGGTTGGGTTGTGTCTTGATGCAGAAGGGTAAAGTTGTGGCTTATGCTTCCCGACAGTTGAAAGTTCACGAGACGAACTATCCGACTCACGATCTTGAGTTAGCAGCGGTGGTGTTTGCACTTAAGGCGTGGCGACACTACTTGTATGGAGTCTCTTGCAACTTTTATACGGATCATAAGAGCTTGAAGTATATCTTCACTCGAAGGATCTTAACATGAGGCGAGACGTTGGTTGGAGCCGCTTAACGACTACAAGATTGAGCTGCAGTATCATGAGGGTAAGGCAAACGTGGTTGCCGATGCTTTGAGTCGCAAGGTGTGCCATGGTATGAGATCGTGTTAGTGTTACTCGATGACTTGAGTCGAGAGTTCGGAAGATGAGCCTTGAGGTAGTTCTTCTGGTACTTTAGATTTGAGTGCGATGGTTGCTTGAACCCGAGATCCGCATGAGATCCGAGTTAAGCAAAGAGAGGATGAATACTTAGAAGGAGTTCGAGTCGCTATAAGCGAAGGACGTGCCAAAGACTTCGACGTTGGACCTGATGATGGTCTACGATTCCATGGTCGTTGGTGTGTGCCTAGCTGTGAGGTCTTAAAATGTAAGATTCTCAAAGAGGCTCATAGTACTCCCTATTCGGTTCATCCTGGTGGTGATAAGATGTATAAGGATCTGAAGTTAAAGTTTTGGTGGCCGGGTATGAAGAAAGAGATCGCCGAGTTTGTGAGTCGTTGCTTGGTTTGTCAGAAGGTTAAGTTCGAACATCAGAGACCTGGTGGTCTACTGCAACCTTTGGAGATTCCCACATGGAAATGGGATTCGATTTCGATGGACTTCGTTATGGGTTTGCCGAGGTCGCCGAGGGGAATGAATGCGATTTGGGTCGTGGTTGATCGTTTGACTAAGGTCGCGCATTTCATTCCAATGAAGGAGACTTGGAGTCTCGAGGAACTAGCGAATGCTTATCAGCGAGAGATCATTCGTCTTCATGGAGTTCCTAAAGATATCATCTCCGACCGTGATCCGAGGTTTTGTTCTCAGTTTTGGAAGAAGCTTCAGTTGTCTTTGGGTAGTGAGCTTAAGATGAGTACGGCTTTTCATGCTGCAACTGATGGTCAGACTGAGCGTACGATTCAGACGCTTGAGGATATGTTGCGAGCATGTGCTTTGGAGTTCCAAGTTAGTTGGGAGAAGAGTTTACCGCTTGTGGAGTTCTCGTACAACAACAGTTATCAAGCTAGTATTCATATGGCTCCGTTTGAGGCACTTTATGGAAGGAAGTGTCGTAGTCCTTTGTGTTGGGACGATTCTAGTGAGGCTGTCGTTCTTGGTCCAGAGTTGGTTCAGGAATCGATTGAGCAAGTGAGGTTAATCCGCGAGAAGCTTAAGGCAGCCCAGGATCGACAGAAGACGTATGCAGACTTGCGGCGTAGGCCGATTGAGTTTGAGGTTGGCGATAAGGTTTTTCTTAAGGTTTCGCCGATGAAAGGTGTTAAGAGATTTGGACTTAAGGGCAAGCTTAGCCCTAAGTACATTGGACCGTATGAGGTGCTCGAAAGAGTTGGCGAGGTAGCCTATAGGTTGGCTTTACCTCCGAATCTGTCGAAGGTTCACGATGTGTTTCACGTGTCGCAGTTGCGTCGTTATCGCAGCGATCCTTCTCATGTTCTTCAGGCTGATGTTATCGAGGTTGAACCTAACCTGACTTATGAGGAACGTCCTGTTCGCATTTTGGAACGTCGGGGAGAAGAGGTTAAGGAATAAGGTAGTACCTTTGGTTCGGGTTCTGTGGAGGAGTCAGAAGTTTGAGCAAGAGACTTGGGAAACCGAAGCGTCTATGCGAGAGAAGCATCCACATCTTTTCGAGTGAGGTAGTTCTCTTATCAAGTTTCGAGGACGAAACTTCTTTTTAGGGGGTTGGATTGTAACACCCCTAATTTCCGTAATATAATTCTATAATTTTATTTTCCCATATTTTATATTTTATTTTCGGGAAAATATCCGTTTGTAAATCTTTTGGGCTCGTTGGGCTCGAAAAACGGTGAAGACCCGTTTCTCTCTTGGGTCTCACGTGAATCCTAGTGTAGATGGGTGAGTTTTGGGCCTAAACCTAGAATAAACCCATGAGCTTCTCTATAAATATAAGGGGAAACCAAACCCTTGCTCTTCTTTTCTCATAATCTCACAAAACCCTAAACCTAATTCTCTCCTCCTCTCTTCCTCCTCGTGCCGCGCGCCACCCTCACCTAGGGTTTCGTGCCGTCTCTCTTCCTCCTTCGTCCTTCATCGTTCTTTCGTGCTTAGATCGATCCTACTTCTTGGATTTATCTATCCTCTTCGTAAGTTTTTATGTTTCGCGTAGTTTTTATAGTTTTATAGTTTTTATATATATATAGTTAGTATATTTATTAGATTCGTTATCTTTGGCACGTGGATGATTCAATGAAGGCGTGGAAGTTGCTCCTGGAGAAGACGTTTACATCGTTGAAGACGATCTTTAGGATTATTTGCTTAATAAGGTAACTAGGTGTTTCTCTTTTAATTGTGTTTATGCCAATTGATGTAATTAATATGATTTAATGATTGTTTTGCATGATTGGTACATGTTTGATTATTTGTTATCATGATTAAATATGTTTCGCATGTTTGTATATGTTTTTATGCATTAATTATATATCGTATGATGTTATGTGTTTATTATGGGTGTCATGAGCGCAATTAGGGTTTACGAATAAACCCTAGTGGCGGCATGATAAGCGACAAGAGTTCTTTCCAAAGTTATAGCTAAAGCTAGTATAACATTGATGATGATTCAAGCGTTATAGTTTAAGTTAATACAACTTTGGGTAGCTACTCTAGTTATGGCTGGACCTACTATAACATTGGAGTACGAGATAAGGTTATAGTCAGTAACTAATGTAACCTTGGGATCATGGCTCAAGGTTATGGTTAATGCTAGTATAACTTTGTATTTCGTGTCAAGGTTATGGTTGAGGTAGTATAACTTTCGAGTTATATTTCTTGAAGTTATAGTAGAGGTTGCTATAACCTCGCATCCAGAGTTTATGTTGTGGTTTGGATTACTATAACATTGAATGGTTAAAGTTAAAGTTATAGTTGAAGTTACTATAACATTGGTTGCTTGTACTTGTTTCATATGTTGTATTGTATTCAACTTGTTATGACATTGTATTTGCGTATATCTTTGGTTACTCTTGTTCATATGATAAGTAGGATGGTCGATTACACTATCCTATGAGTTGAGTCGTGATGTTGTTCACGCATGTTAGTACGATCGGTTATCTTTGTGCATTTGTTTGTTGGTTGGTTTGAATAGATGACGGTAGTATCATTTGTATACTATCGGAACGAACAAATGCTACCCTTCGGGGATTGGTGTATGGTCTATGGTCGGGGGGGTAGCAGAGGCAGTGCGTTATACGCTCTGTTCCCCGAGTGTCGTTCGGTTTCCGAGAGTCCGCCAGGTCTTAGACATATAGGCGGTGGTTATACGCTATACATAGTACCTTGGAGGCGATCGTTATACGCTCCACACCGATGGAGCGGTGCGTTATACGCTCCATCGCTAGAGGCGATGCGTTATACGCTCTAGCGATTAAGCGATGCGTTATACGCTCTAACGGCGTTCGCTCTATTCGGCTATACTTTGATGATAGCTTTGTGCCTTCTGTTGTTGTGGATTGTGTGTCGCCATGTTTGCTATGCTTTAATGCTAGCTTTGTGCCTTTCGTTGGTGGGTCGTTTGTCGATACTAGTCTTGTAAGTGTTCATGGTCTAGTGGTTGCATATGGTCTAGGTTTGCATGATTGCATTCGTTCAAGGTTGATAAGTCATGGTAAGCTTTGTTGGGTTTTTCATGAGTATAGATGATCTCACATGTTTACTGGTTTTGCATTTCATTTGTTAATGATTGTTAGTTATATTCAATTGTTGTAAACATGACTGGGAGAACATCTAGTTACTCCCGATCGATTGTCGACCCCCTTTCAGGTTGTTCGGTTCGTTCTTTGTTTGGTTGATGCTTGCTTGGGGAATGTGCGCGTTTAGCGAGCTTAATAATAAATAGGAGTTTGCTTTAAGTTTTAAGAACCCTTTGAATAATGTATTAGTTGTTTTGGATTTAGTAGCGAACCGGATTGGTCAGGTGTTTCCGCCACCTTGACCCTATTATCAGTATCGTACTCTGATATTCATTTTATATAAGTTTTTCCTTTGTTTTATAATCCGGGTTGTTACAACTAAACCCTTACAATGAAAATAACTCGTCAATCTAATCCAATTGCACTCAAATTTAAAGCTACTCCGCTTCAAGAGTTTATGTGTTCTATCTCATAGGTTTACAGAATCTTTGAATCTCAAGGGTTCACTTAATGAACATGGAGATCACGATACGACTTAAACACGAGAATAATGGAACAAACTCATTATGCTACAGTGCAGCGAACTGATACTTGGAGGTTTACAGCTTTTCGAAAACAAGTGAAGACTTTTAAAATCTGAAAAACGTTCTGCAAATGCTTGAAGAACAAAAATTTAAATGCACAAATAATTGGCAAGGTTTTACAATAAATACTTTGGAAAGTCTTGAAAAATAAATGAAGCTAAGACATATTATTTGTAATGGATTTGATCACTAAGAAGTACAACTTAGGTTAATTAAATCCAATATAAAATTAGTAACCTTTGAATGATGGTAAGTGTTAGGATTTAGGCTTGGGGCTCAATTCTTTAATAGAAATCAGAAAACTTATCCCAAAACACTCAACGTGTGACACTTTACCAAAATGCCAAAAACTTTTCTAACTTTAAAACTTTGACAAGTTCAACTTACCATTTTAAGTAAAAGGTAAATGCACAAATCTAGAGGTTTTATCAATGTAGATTAGTGACTTAAAATTTCAGATTTGTTTTCAAACTTTGAAAATTCAAATGTTCAAGTTTTGAGAATATGAAATTTGTAAAGATTTTAACACTTAAACTTTTCGCATAAAACGTTTCTCCATACAGTAGTATCAGAAACCACAGTGTAGTGCACTGTTGCATGGTTTTGCAGCCACTTGACGTAAATGAGAGTGTTACACTTACTCTTACAATTTTAGACTGAGGCTTAGAATAATATCATTGTCTTGACTTCTTGTTGGCTTCATCTTGATCATGTTAAGCCATCATTGAGAGTCCATTTGATTGCTTCAATCACTAAACATTTGCAACTAAAAACAAACAATCAAATAATAAAGGAACTTAACATCATCAACCAAATGTGTTCTAACATACCCATATTAGCCTTTGATTTCATGATTTAAGTTGTTGGGACGACCTTAAACCTTGTATTAGAACAAGGGCCAAAACCGGGTTAGTTTAGGCTACCTGACTAAACTCCTTTTGCAGATGCTAATGAACCCTCTGCATTCCCGTATCAAAAACGCCATTGTTCCTTAGTGTAATACATTAAGGTCAAACTTAAAAGTTTGACGTTGAAATAAAAACAACTAATTACATATATTATTTGAAAAATGAAGCAAACACAGACACACACACACACACACACACACACACACACACACACACACACACACACATATTTAGTAATTTGAAATTGTTTTATTAAAATTGAAACGTTTTTTGAAAATTTATGCATTAATTATTATAAATAAGGGATAGAAAAACAATGTAAGATGGAACTCGAATTTGTTAATAGATAATATTTCAAGTAAACAAAAATATGTTATAATTTTCTAATAAAATTAATCTAAAACTAATTGGATTTAGGAGTTAGTAACCTACTACGCTTACCCAAATCTCTCAGAAATAAAATACTTATTTAGATATTGTACATGTATTTATAAATCAAATATGAAATTTTAATGTCGTAGATCGTTTTATACAAACTGCCAGATGTCTTTTTATTATCTATGTCAAATTAAATACATATTAAAAACAATACCCTTTCTATTCTGGTCATTTGTTTACCTTTATTTTGGAATAAAAATCAAGAAAAGGGGAGGGGACCACATGTGATGGTTGTTAATGGATGACAAGTGGATAATAATGGATGTAGAAGGGCAAGTTACCCATTAATATCATTCTATGAATGTGACACCCAAAAGTAAAATAGGTAAACAAATGACGGGAACAGAGGGAGTTATAAAATGCAAAGGACAAATATATCAGACTAGGGTAAACTTATTGATGATTTTTAGGATTTCATTCGATAAATAGGAAATGTTTGTCGTAATTAATAGAAAAAGATTTTACTCATTGGAAAAAAAAAAATTATCCCCTTTATAGTAACACAAGCACACAAAAAAAGAACATAGGTCATTCTATTCATCAACTCCTTGCAAAAATGGGTAATAAACTTCCTAGAAAATAAAGGTCATGTACAATATGCTTCCAATTATATTTTATTTTATAACCAAAACAGAATACAATAAATAAATTCGTAATTTAACCGATTACCTAGTATATATTAGTGTAAAATAGAAATATATGGTCAATCGTATAATATTATTCTATTATTGTAATATTCATTGATTTTTCACGATTCATGAATCTCGGTTAATATCATGCATTCAGAATGCATGATATTATCCTAATGCTAATCACCTACTATATTAGCCTAAGTGTAGCCAATATAAATATGTCCCATCTATTAGGCTCATACTACCAAGCAAAACTAGCACTCATATAATTTTCTTATAACATATCATATACTCACTAACGTGAAATCTTTGTTGTGCAAATGGCCACCTCTTCATCACTCGGCAACTTGAAGCCAACCTTTTTTTTCATAACTTTTCCTCCCTCTCAGGTACCGTGACAAATAATGTTTTAAGACGGTTTTACACAAATATTTATGTAAAATTATGTATTAATTGCCAAATTGGTCAAAATAAACTAATCACTGAGTGTTATCGAGATTTGGTATCACCTTGTCACATATCTGATGTATGTCAATTATTTTAATGGTCCCTATGTATTGTATCATCTTAGAGGGCCGGTCCTGGTAGCACTATCTCATTTTCCATTTCTATCATTTTATAATTTTTAAATTAACTCTTTGCACTAGAATTTGTGATAATATTTTTAGAAATAATTTATGGTCTAATACTTGCAGTAACTATTTGTTGAAATATATGCAGATGACAAGTGATGAGGACAATGCTTCAGCCACAGTGTAAACACAAATGAAGTATTTTTAGTGATTGGCCATAATTCCCCTTTCTTTTGTTTAAGTTTTTTTTTTTTACTCTGAGTTCAATGTACGTGGGTGTTTTATGTAATTTACCCTTGTACTAAATTACTCATCGTCTTTTTTTATTAATTTTCCCGATAATAAAAATGTAATGGCCAATTTATACATCAACTTAATTTCTTTTATTTGTTTCATTGATGATAAAACATTTCTAAACCTCTTTATATCCCAAAATTATACGGAGTATGAATTGCAACAATTTTTTTTTACGGATGTCACATTGACTTACTATATCTTTGATAGCAAAATATTGTATAGAAGATTATAAATTATAAATTTTACATTTATGTATAGCAACAATTTTAAATTTTACTTATGATATCTTAACTAATAATAATAATTTTTATATAAGAAATATACTCAATACATCAGATGCGATTGCTTTAGACATATTGACAGGGGTGAAAAAATTCAAGCCTGAGATTTATTATTTAAAGTATTTTTGTCTAAACCATTAAGTTATGATTTATGAAAACTCAATATCTCATTATATTAAACTATACAACTGCTATAATTAATACTAAATGGAGTCTTTTATGTGAAAGGGAATTATGATTCATCAATAATCAAATAAACCAACCCCGAAGTTTTCTTTCCCCAAATTTACAACATAGTTGGACTTTTCTTTTATCAATTAAGCCAACTTCTATTATCAAACTATGACAACGTAAACCAACGTTTACAATTGTTGTTTAAGGAATTCGTAGGACATGCAACATAGTTTCAAACCTCTAATCAATACACCTCCCCATTTCAAAGCAGTTTCCTTCAAGGTAGAGGTACTGATACGAATTTCATTGTTGCATCAACAATAATTCACTCTATGAAGACTGGGAAAGGTAAGTCTGGCTGGTTTGCTTTGAAAGTTGATTTGGAGAAGGCGTATGATCGCCTTGAGTGGAGTTTTATTAAGCACTATCTATCCAACCTTAATTTTGATGATCACACTATCCAACTAACCATGAGTTGTATCTCCTCTACGTCTTCGTCAATTACCTTTAATGGTACCCAAACTGACTGGTTCCTCCCTTCTAGAGGTATCCGACAAGGTGATCCCTTTTGATGGTTATCAAATAATACCTCGCAAGTGCACGATTTATTAGTGTGCAAAATTGAGGGTCGATCCCACAAGGAGCTAGGAAGACTACTAATCGTTTTAACTATATCGTTTAGTTAAGTCGACAATAAAGGATGAAATTGTTATACTAAAGCTACCTAAGACAAAATAAAATACAAACTAAACAAGAAATAGGTAAATGAACAAGAGGAAAGGATAAGTTGTAAATCAAATGATTTAAAAGCCTAAGACTCGGTTCTCCCTCAACAATTCACAACTTCACACAATTAATTCCCTAGGATAATCATAAGGGTAGCAAGGTGAGGAGGAGATGGCTCTAATTCGCCTAAGACCCCCCTCTTGGGTTCGAAATAGGACGCTAGCACTACCCACCAACCCCCCCTCTCGGGTTCGAAGGTCGGAATCCCTAACTCAACACCCAACAACCCCAAAACGTGCACTTTTCCAAGGAGGTCAAGAATTTGGTCAAGGTCTTTAAGTACTCGTCGTAATCCGGGTCATCCCACTCCTCCTCTCGGAGGTCGATTTCAAACGCTAGTCTAGAGGTACTCTCCCTTGGTTCTCCCTGTCGGTCTCAACCTAGGTTAGCAATAGGGTCAAATTCCGGGTATCCAATTTACAACCTAACCAACTCTCGTTGGTGGACAAGGGTCACAAATCGACACTACCCAAAATCAATCCATAAACCATATCATTCCTCTAAACTACCCTCACCAATTTCCCCAAATAATTAGCCTTTATGAGATTCAATTAGTGAAGTTACTCATGTCGGGTCAAACCGAGTCCTAGTAGAAGACTACTCACTAATCATGTTTCTAAAAGCAAGAGAAATAACAAAGATGGAATCTTTAAGCATAAACATGGTGGGAGGATAAATTCTACTACTAATCATGCAATAATCCAACACAAATTATGAAGAAAGACAATTTAATCTAATAATGATGAGGATTAAACTAAAAGACACAACCTTTAACTCAAGTAACTCAAAGATTCAATCTTCAACACAAGGAAATCAAAGACTCAATCTTTGGGTGTAAATAACAATGGTGAACAAAGAAAAGATGAACAAGAGAGAGAATAACAACAATCAAACAACTAAAATTGGAATACCAACATAAACAACTAAATGAAACTTAAGAGAAAAGCAAATGTAAACAAATGAAATTAGGAAGAGAAATTATACCAACTCAATAGCAAAGAAAGGAACTTGGATTGAAAAATAAGGAAGGAGATGCCTTCAATCTTCTTACAACCCAATTTCTACACTAATAATGGTGTAATTATTGAATAACTTGCTCTAATTAGGGAAAGATTAACAAGGTAATTAGTAAAGTTTGAAACTTGGAAATAAGAAATAAATTAGATCTAGGGTTATGTGTCTAAACACGATTTTGAGGGAGTATTTATAGTATCCTCCTACTTAGGTTACAAAAAAAAGGGAATTAAGACAAAACATGGGTAGCAGCGACCGCCAGCCGGTCGACCGGCGTCCGGCTGCCCCTCCGGCGCCGAGACATGTCAAATTTGAAGCTTTAAAATGGCTAAGCTGAAGCTCCGCCGATTGACCGGCCGCCGGCTGGTCGGCTCAGGAGCATCCTCTGCTTTTTCCTCCCCTTTCTCCCTTGCTAACTTCCTTGCGTGCCTTGTTTCTTGCCAAATTTCCATTAGCTAGCTCAATTACCTACAATCAAGTGCCGGAATCGGTAATAGCGGGAATAATAGGCAAAATGCAAGAAAAAGGCCTAAGATTGTGCCTAAGTAGTCCAAAAGATTAGCAAAAAGGAGGGTAAAAAGGGGTCGAATGTTCAATCATCACCTTGTCCCCCCTTATTTTTATTCTTTGCATGGAATTCCTCTCTAAACTCATTGATGACTTTTGTAGCACGGGTGATTGGACTCCTTTTACCATTGGTAAAGGAGTCTCTGCTATGGAGTTTTCCCATCTTCTTTTTGCCGATGACTTGCTTCTTTTTGGGAGGGTGGATCATAAAACCCTTCGGACCCTTGAAGAAACTCTCGACCTTTTCCATCAAGCCTCTGGTCTCTCTGTTAATAAAGCGAAGAGTACTATTCTTTTCTCTCCCAATGCTGATACAAACCTCACCTCTCTTTTTTGTACGTCCCTGGACATCAAGGCATCCAATGGTCTCGGATCCTACCTTGGGTTCCCTCTTACCAGTAAACGTCCTTCTAGGAATGACGTGTCCTTTATTGTTGATAAGGTCTGTAGCAAGCTATCTATGTGGAAATCCAATTTTATCTCAAGGGCGGGCAAGTACACTTTGATCAAGTCCACCTTGAATGTTATCCCTGCCTATTGGATGCAATGTATTTCCCTCCCAAAAAAAATTAACGAGGATATCAATCGTATTGTGCGCGATTTATTTTGGGGTGATGTGGGGGGTAAGAGAGGATCTCATCTTCTTTCTTGGGACCATCTTACCCTTCCCACTTCTCAAGGGGGCTTGGGCTTAGAGACAGTCAACTTTTAAATAACACTTATCTTGCTAAGCTCTATTGGAAAATGACTTATTTCCTCTCTAATCTTGCTGCTAGAACTCTTCGGGCCAAATACCTTAGTGGGATATCCCCCACAAGGTTCAATCGTGGATCTCATATATGGGGGAATCTCGGTAAGATTTGGCGGTTCTTCACTGAGTCGTCTAGATGGGTGGTTGGGAACGGAGGGACGGTCCGGTTTTGGTCTGATGTCTGGGCTACTGATGCGCCCCTTAGAAACCTCGTTCAAGCCCCCTTGCCTCTTGATGAGGAGAACCTTCTTGTCTGTGAGCGTATTGTTAACAATGAGTGGTGTCTCAACAATTGCCCCTTTTTCCCTTCCTCCTACTATTACCCAACTTATTAAGAGTGTCCCCATCTCTCTTTTTAATTTTGCGGATGTTCATGCCTCTATTTTTGTTGATCAAAATAAATTCTTCATTGCCCGGGCCTACGACCATGGCTTTAGACCAAAGCTGCTCATCTCCCCGGCTATAAATTTTGACCTTGTGTGGGCTGCCCCCACTATTCCTAGGATCCGTTTTTTCCTTTGGCTCGCTTGCTGGTATCGTCTTCCCACTAGGACATCTCTTTACACTAAGGGTGTGTGCGCCTCCAATAAGTGTCCCTTTTGCCCTTCTGACAATGAGGATGCCTTCCATGCCCTAAGAAACTGTGTCCGTGCCCGCCAAGTGTGGGACACTTTTGATATTCCGACGGGATTTTATAATGGTACGGATTGGCTCTCTAGTAACCTTGAGTGTAGTAAGGAGTCCCCTACGTCCTGGAACACTATCTTTTCTTTCGGTGTTTGGCTGATATGGAAAAGGCGTAATGCATGGGTCTTCCAATGGCGTTCTATCCCGTTTACTGACACTTGCCACATGATTAAAAACCAGGCCCTTCAATATACCACAACTGAAAACTTGATCACCCTGACCTTGACCCACCTCCTGCTTTGACTACCCCCTCATGGACTTCCCCTGCTAGTAATACTATTAAAATAAATGTCGATGCTTCTTGGATTTCGTGTGACAAACATGCAAGAATTGGTTTCCTCTTGAGGGACCATAATGGTATTTGGGCTGGTGGCGGATGGAAGACTATCAATGCCGAAGATGCTTTATGTAGCTATTCGAACAACCCTCCTTTACTCCTTGGAAGCGGGCTGGACTGATGTCTATCTTGCTACCGACTGTGCACAAGCTAACAAACTCATCTCCTTGGATAGTGTTGCTCCCTCTCGGATTACAAATTTGATAAATGATTGCAGGGTGCTAAAGGATCGCTTCCAAGTTTGCCGTCTTTCCTTCGAAGATAGGAGGACTAACCAAATCGCTGATTTGCTAGCCAAGAACGCTAGGCTGTGTATGGATGATAGTGGAGCCCTCCATGTTTTAACTCAACCCCCGCCATGGATCAATCACACCTTATCCTTAGAAGCTCATTAGTTGCATCCTTTCTCCCTATGTTGTTGTTGTACCCCTGTTTTGTAATGTTAAACCTTTCTTGTCGTGTTTATGTAGCTGGTTTTTGTTGTGTTTCGCTAGGCAACCGGACTGTTTTTGTTGCCCTAGCTTGTAAGGTTGTGTGTAGTGGTAGCTTATTTAATTTGTAAGACTTGCTTAACTTTTATATATGTTCCTTTTAACCAAAAAAAAAATATACACCATTTTGCCATAATGGTGATGAGCCAATTATGAAATAACACTATGTTGTATGAGATATTTATTACGGAGTATTTTTTTTTTTTTTTTTTTTGAAGAGATTGTAGTTCACTTGTTGAAATGCGGGTTAGTTGTTAATTTGATAAATTGTAAGTTCCAATCTGTGTATTACTTTCATACCTCCATTATGCAACTCCAAGAAAAAATAATAGTATTATTTAATGAGAATACTCTAAACTATGACGATCCTTCTCAAAATACTTCAATCTTTGTTTTAACTACGAATATACCCAATTATTACCCATATTCCTTTATATCATAATAGTGTGACCGGTGACCTAATAACCAGGTCATTTTTCTGTTAAAACTCTTTTAACCTATTCTTTCGGGTTAATCTTTGTACCTCTTCTCTCTTAACTTTTCACCTTCTTCTTTGTTACTCCTGAATCTTCTCAAAGACGCCATTCCTGAATCTCACCATTTTTTTTCTCATTCATAAGTTCCTAAAATCATCTTCTATTACTCATGTTTTATCCCCTTCAAGACGTCATTGTTCATACTATTTATTTTCGCACATGACATAGGTAAAGTTACATTTCTCACAATGCTCCTATTTATTTCCCACACCTCCAAATCAATTTTTCATTTCTTCAATTTTGTCTCATAATACTTGTTTTCATTCTCAATTCTACTGGAGTCATTCTTCGTTGTCAGTTCTTTTGAATCAATTTACACTTGCATTTCCTCCTCCAAATGAAAAAACCCAAATATTCTGCATTATCAACGAAAGGCAACAAAAATTAACTTCTACATATATGATTTTAGACAAACAATGTAATAAAATTAGATAAAATAATTGAATTTATAGGCAATAAAGACACTCATAAAACTCCTTTCCAACATGTGGGCCTTTCTTTGGCTTGCTAAATATGTCCGTTTTAGTTTTAGATCTGCATGAATTGATGAAGATGATGATGGGGCTTTATTAGACAAACAATGAAGGAGAGAGAAAAATTAAAAAAGGAGGAAGAGGGAGATGAATTTCGGTTGAAATGGAGGGGAGAGACAAAACTTGAAAATAAAAATGTTACGGGAAGAAGATTATGCCAAAATATGAAAAAAAGAAAAAAAAATTATGCCAAAGCAAATTAACCTGCTACAACAAGTTAATAATACACTAATTTTATTCAAAGCGAATGTGGGTAATAATTGGGTATATTGGTGGTTAAAACAAAGATTGAAATATTTTAAGAAGGACTGTCATAGTTCAGAGTATTCTCATTAAATAACCCAAGAGAATAATCATACTCTAAAAGTTACTTAGTCTAAAACAACCCTTATATTTTGTTTTAATGTATTGAATAGTAATTACAGTATTAAATTTGAAATGGACAAAAATCAACTCTCTTTTACGGTTGTTCTTTTACATGTTTATTAATAGTAATATTTTTTTTTTATTGAGGAAGAAACCTGTTTGTAAGTATTGAATAAAACCCTCACCACACATGATAGCTTGTGATAAACCATATATATAAGATTAACAACCTTTTTTTTTTACTGGAGAGGTCATATTTCATGTGGTAAGAGAAGAAAAAAAACTCAAACATCTTTGAACATGCACAAAAAAGTCTCAAACATCTTTGTGCAAAAAAAGAAACAAAGACAAATAAAGAAGTCACTTATGGTATTAATTACTAATTTGTACTATATAGTTTTTAATCAATAACGTTGTGTGATAGACCTGACCAAGGTACTTTGATGATAATATAATATAGTTTTGGTTGAAGTGAATTTAGAGAACACAAGAATATGTTGCTTTTCCTTAAAATAAATATGCCTCACTTTTGGTATTAATTAGTATACAGATGTTAATTATTTAACTTACACAAATATAATATAAGTATGTTATATTTTGGAAACTATTAAAAGGTAAATAAATCAAGCTAGATTTCCGAAAAATATAATATTCCATAATTATTTTGATACGATTTAATGCATACATGTAATATATTTATATAAATGTACAAGTCTCTTAAAATTGCATGCCTAAATGGTAAAAGTAATTCTATTAGTGTGAAAAAAGATTGTATTGACATTTGATATAGTAACATGATATTAATCATTCTTTTGAATAATCACGGTAATAATATTAGCAACGGGCGGGAGTATTGAAAGTAATAGAAGTACAACATGAATAGTGAAATTATAAATATTAATGCGGCAGTAGTGAAAGTAACAATAATTACCTAACAGTAATTACGGCGAGAGTAGTGAAAGTAACAGTAGTAATAACGAATATAATAAAAGTAACAATACTGACAACAAAAGAAAGTATATATGAACAATTATGTAAGAAGGTGAAGAATCGATTTAAGTAAAATATTAATAGTGTGATTATTGAATTTGTCTCATAATTTATTTATTTTCCTCGTAATTTTAAGATCTATCATAGAAAAGTATATTAATGATAAATTTATAAGTTATGCAACTTTAAGGTAGTTTTATTTAACTGAAAATAAATTTTAATGCTAAATAGAGGTAACCAGGGCGAAGACGGACACCAATACTAGTATATCTCTATTATAAAATCTGATAGGTGCCCTCAAGGGCCTCATCCTTGTTATGACACAAACTATAGTGCAAGGCGGTTTTACACCATGAAACAGTTTAATTTTATAAAAAGTTAATTAATCCTATGTCCGGTCACTTATTTACCTTGGTTTTGACCCAAAGACCAATGAAAGAGGATTTAACCAATTATTGAATGATAAGTAGACCAAATTGGGTGTGAAAGATCAAGAAACTCATCATTAGAGACATCGCCCAAAATAGAATAGGTGGCGGACGGAGTATATAATGTTATAAACATTGCTTTGTTTGGTATGGTCATGATTCATGATTAATTGATCATTCACTGGACACGGAATTTGACAAGACTCAAGTTTGCATCATCTTGTTTGAGAAAGTAACTATCTAGAAATGCCACAATCGGATTCAATATAGAACTCAACGACGAGTATAAGTTAAAGACGATACAATTTTCTTTCTATTTCACGCACCTTCATACGTCAAATGATTAAGGTAAAAATGTAAAATAACCATCGTCATAAACAATAAATAGGGTACATACATAGAATACGGATTGATTTAATCCCAAAGTTGTATAAACTAACAAATTAGGGGGCGACACAACACGGCTCATATTCGTCTTGAGTTAATCCGGCATACACAATGAGAATTTGTACGACTTTAATTGTATGTTGTATAATTTGTATTGATCTGAGTAAATCAATGTTGTCAGGATCGGGATTCTACTTTGGATCGATGGTGAGGGTAGGATCGAATCGGTAGAATCGGATCGTAGAATCGCAAGATTCTACAAATTCACTAAATATAATTTTTTATTTGGTAAAAACATATAATTGAAAATCAAAACACTTGTTTATTAATATTTATTCATAAAATATTGGTAACTAATGATTTTAGTATCATTGTATGAACAACTTATACGAAATTTGGGTTTTACGGTGTCATTATATAAAAATATATATTAATTTTTTTTATCATGGAATCGGATCGTAGGATCGTAAAATCGTATGATCGTATTATGATCCCATCTCTAGAAATTTTCAAATTAATAGGATCGTAAGATTCTACAACTATGATAGAATCGTAGGATCCAGGATCGGTCAAGCATTTTTGGATCGTAAAATCGTAGAATCGTTGGATCGAATCGCGATTCTGACAACAATGGAGTAAATATCAAAACCTTAAATGTGACCAAAAGAGGTGTAAACTAAAAAGTCTAAAATACACAAGATAAAGATACATTCATTAGAAAAAAAATGTAAAAAACTCACATTTTACGATAGTTACTACTCAGGAGGAAGATAACAAGGAACACAAAATCTCATTGAAGACGGGCGATATGCCATCACATAAATCGCCAAAGGGATAAGTAATAACCTGGTCCAGTTTGACTCGAATTCTTACGAGCTAAATAATAACCCCACTCAACCCATACCGCCATATTGGTAGTTGATTCGAAGACTAGTTCAAGCTTCGAGGACCAGTAAAACAATACAAATTCCCATTTGCAACGAACAATATTCTTCACAAATAAAATCCGCATGGATAGATAAAGACAAATTATTTGAAACTCTTTAGACGCTATAATTTTTGTTTTTTTATCTTATTTATATTTATGAGTAATATTTAACCTTTTTTGATCCTCTGCTCGGTAGGTAATCATCATTTATAAGTAATATTTAACCTGTTACAAGATTATGACGGATATACATCATAAGGGAGATTTACTAGTAAAACAATAGATTACGTAATTCACAAATGTAGGAAGAATATGCGCTAGTACAGTCATGATCCTAGCTGCCAAATTATATTTTTTTCCTTAAAAAAACACACAAGACCGAATCCCTATATTCCTAGTCATTCCAACATTTTAGACGCGTATTTAGCAAGTCACCGACAAAACCACCCAAAAAAAAGAAAAAGAAAAAAGAAAAAAACCGAAAACAGATCGAAGTAATGGAAACCCCCGGCCCAGTCCGATTCCGGTTTAACCGGCAATCATCCTACCTCCGGCTCGACAAGCTCGCCGACAACGACGGCGACTCGCCGACATCACCAGACAGCTTCTACTACTCCGCCGACGCTGATGTTCCACAGCTGTCAGTCATCGAGTTCACCGACGGATCCTCCGACGGCACCACGGCGCTGCACACGGCGAATCGCGATGTAGACGGCGGTGTAGGGGAGGAGGAAGAGGAGGAGGTGGAGATTCCGGCGAGTGTGAAGTTGATGTATGCGGCGCATGAAGGAGATGTGGACGGAATTAAGGAATTGGTGGAGGAGTGTCGTGCTGATGTTAATTTTCGGGATATCGATAATCGCACGGCGTTGCATGTCGCCGCGTGTCAGGGATATAAGGAGGTTGTTGCGTTGTTGATTGAATTGAAGGCGGATGTTGAACCTGTTGATCGTTGGGGTAGTACGGTCTGTGTTCTGTTTTCCGACGTTTCGACTGTTCTATTTGATTGTTTACGTTTTTTAATTTAAATGTTGACTTATTGATGGCTTAGGTTGACCCTGTCGTTGGGGTAGTACGGTCTGTGTTCTGTTTTCCGACGTTTCGACCGTTCTATTTGATTGTTTACGTTTTTTAATTTAAATGTTGACTTGTTGATGGCTTAGTTTGACCCTGTCGTTGGGGTAGTACGTTTTTTTTTTTTTTTTTCTCGATATTTGTTCTGTTGTTCTATTTGATTGTATACGTTTTTTGAAATGTGTCGGAGATTGGTGAGTTGTTGACATTTTCGATGGTTGAGGTTGACCCGGAGAATGTGAGGTACCTTAGATAGTAAAGTCATGAGGGAGGGGGTGATTTTATTGTGTGTCGGACTAGCGAGCTCAATTAATGTGGAGAACTTGTCTCATAATGTCATTTGGAGGTACTTGAGATGGTAAAGTCATTAGGGAAGTGGGTTGGTATAGTAGTAACTTATAATGATTGCTTAGATTGATTTTATTATATGTCGGACTAGCGAGCTGAATTAATGTGGAAAACTTGTCTCAAATTATCGTTTGGAGGTTTTTAAGGGGATCGAGTTATATGTAGGATCAATGAGGTGAATTCATGGGGATTCGAAGAATGTAGTTGATAAATTTGTTGAGTATGTATTACTTACTCCCATTTGACTTTGGTGGTCAAACAACTCGAAATGCTCCCTTTATCCTCTTTGGTTATTTATTTTGTTGTTGCCTTGGTGGCACCAAGAACGAAGCATTAAGAGGTAGGGAGATTATTTTTAGTTTGTTTATAAATAGCAATGCTAATGGACATAAAAATGGGTTATTTTACACAAGTAACTATGTAAGCAATCCCAAAAAGGAAATGGAAGCAAATACCCGAGATAAAAATAGAACGGGTAACCATTTGATCTGGATAAGAGAGTATGACCGATATTATCTCAAATTATAGAATAGCTAATGGACAATATGAATGATGATGATGATAGTATTTTGTGATTACTTTAAATAGTCTTTTGAATTTGGTAAGGAGGCGAGGTCGTGTGGAATTGTATTGAAGGTCTCTTTTTAGAGATTGGGGAGATTTATTTAGGTGTGGAATGTGATTTGCAAGATGGATTAGTAGATACACTTTTAAATGGAAGTATGTCAATAACATTGAAAGATTATATCAGATAATTACTTGAGTGTTGTGGGTGTTATGTGGACAAATTGAGAGGGGTTGGAATTTATGAGCGGTGATCTTTAGAGACCGTTGCAATTTTTGGAGATGCAGCTCGTTTGGCGAGTGTAGCAGTTGCAGAATTTAGCGTGTATTTAGAAATAGTGTTGATATCTAATTTTTATGCCTTTTAGATTTATAAAGATGATTTGCTGATTCAAAAATTGGTGAGCTTTATGGGAATGTAGGCTAGAGGTAGTTGTCAAGTTCAAGATGAAATTGTGTTTTAACTACAATTCAGTTACGAGCCTCTTAGGAGTTCTAGAGTTGTGATTTACGTTTTACATGTATGTGAGCTAGCCTAGTTGGTAAGCTAGGCATATTTTTGTTGCTGTTTGTCATTAGTGAAAGAGTACTTGTTTGCATGCACTTGTGTATGTTTCTTGTATTGCCTCTGTATTTAGGTATAGTTTCTGTTATTGATGATCAATTATTCCTCTAATGTCTAATGGGTTATTATTCTCAAGCTTAGAATTCTGCATTCCTCCACAGTTACCATTTGAATTTAGCTTCTTAAGTTGTTACACACACTTTAGTTGTATGTAAGAAGCCTCAACATCTGTGCACATTTATGCTCTTTCCGGAGCACAATGCATCAAATATTTTCTTAAAATGTGGTATTGGCCTTGGTTTGGGAATGCTGAAATTCAAATCCTGGTGAGGATCCTTTTAAAAGAAGCCGGTTAAGTTCACGCTTCTATATTTTTTTAGCAGAAAGACTCTTTGTCAGGAAATTTTGAACTGTCAACTATCAGGCTTTGCTTCTTTTATTCCCATTTTGATAATTTTTGGAATCATAACAAGTACTTGTATGTGAAGTTCAACTAGCATTACTGTCACATCTCATAACAACATTATATGATTGCATCGACAGCCATTAGCAGATGCTATATATTACAAGAACCATGAGGTGGTCAAGCTTCTGGAGGACCATGGTGCAAAACTCCCGGTATGTGATGTAACTAAACTCCGCCTTAGCTATGAGGTGAAAAACTTTATGGTGTTGATTGTACCCTTCACATTTCTGAACGTCTTGTTCTTCATCTCCAATTTCATGTGGCTTACAATGAAGATGGCTCCCATGCATGTCAAGAATGCACGTGATGTACCAGAATATGAGATTGATCCTCAAGAAATTGATTTTAGCAATAGTGTTAACATCAACAAGGTACCATTAATTAATTAGAGTATCTATTTGGCTTTTCTGTATGATTGATTATACTTGCGGCAAATACACAAAAGGTTATACACTTTGTTATTTAGCTTTGATGATTTGGGCTGTAGGGGACTTTTCTTAGAGCATCATGGAGAGGTATTGAAGTTGCTGTCAAAAAGCTGGGTGATGAAGTATTCACAGATGAAGAAAAGCTGTGAGTGATTTAGAATAAAATGTGAATAGTAATAATAATTTTGATTAATAATACTAGCTGTGTTAATCCAAAATGGCTGCAAGTGTCGACACAAGTCCACAATATGGAGTTGAAGTGTGCATTTAATTTGTAATGTTTTATATTAAGAAATCTGTCCATATATGTTACCTTTCCTTTCTTGTCCTCAATCCTCAATTCATGAATTTACTGAGACCTTGGCTTATTATAGGGGAGCTTTCAGGGATGAGCTTGCTTTGCTTCAAAGAATTAGGCACCCAAATGTAGTTCAGTTTTTGGGGGCTGTGACTCAAAGTACACCAATGATGATTGTCACGGAGTTTCTGCCAAAGGTTCGTTCTTTAAAGTCTTACAGAATCAAGGAGTAACAGTTGATAGAGATTGCCTGATCTATCATCTTTGTTGCTTATATCTCTCAATTTCTTTTTCGTTGTGCCTCATTTTTCTAAGGGTTACTCATTACTGTCTTCTACTCTTCTGTATAATTTGAGAACGTTCAACATTGCCTTACTTTTTGTCATTAGTTCAGTACCATGCTATGAACAATTAGTCTAGTATTTTTCAGTCGTTTGACAAAATATCTGCCCACTCATTGTGGAGGAGGCTCGGAGCAAATAAGAGATTAGATTACAGTTATGATCTATCCTAGTGTTTCTTTCTTTTATGCTGAGCTATTGATGAAGTTTATTTACATCTTTGTTTTGTTCATTGCAGGGTGATCTTTGTGAGTACTTGCAAGACAGAGGAGGTCTAAAACCAAGAACAGCAGTGAGATATGCTCTTGATATTGCAAGGTTTGATTTTTGCTTTTTATCTTGTCTGGATCATTCAATCTTACAAGGGTTAGTTTGGATAGAATATTAGAAGGGGGATGGAGGTTAGGGGAGCGTGGAGAGAAAATGGAGCATCTTGCATTCCTTCCAAATGTTTCTGTTGGACGGATTTTAGTAATTGAATTTTAGAAATAAAGCTCAATGTTAGATTTTAGAACAGATTCATATATCATTGTCCATAAGCTGACCCAGATCCTCAATCCTGGCAGTTAGCTCCACATTTGGACTTGCCCAATTGCATGGTATACTTAAAATTTATAACTAAGATTACTTCCAAATGATTACTTCGGGTTGCATCCTAGATTCCTTTAGGATTCACGTGTGATGGGTGGTTACGTAACAACGATTTAGAAGGGATTCTGGAGTTCTGTAGCATGAGTACATTGTTCAAAACAAGTTGATAGTTGTGAAACAACGTGCTGTTTGCTGATCCATTCTGCTGTCAAATTAAGTGGTGTTTGACAACTCAATTACATTGGAGACATTAAAGTAAGAAATAATTCATCCATTATGTTCCCCTAAACTTATGAAATCTTTTTAGTTCTCCATAGGTATTCAAAACACTCAACAGTCAACACTGTATATAATTTGCTGAAAAATGAGGTGACAAGTACAAACGTGACCCATAGCTTTATACATAGAACACAATCTTCCATCCTTTTCCAGAGCAGTTATTTGAGCTTGTTTGGTTGGTGTAACTATAGTATTAAATCATGGCTGCAACACTGTACTGCGATCGAGTTATAAGCTTTGAAGGTTAAGGCATAGTTGTTCCTTCTTGGGGTTGAGACCAATACGATTTGGAGATAAATCATAGATTTGTGGCTTGAAAGATTTATCTTATGTAGTGGCTGCTGATTTGTCATCTTTTGTATGTGTTTCATTAGATACACTGTAATTTAATTTAACTAAAGCAAGTTGCTGCTTTTCAAGATCTTGGTCCCGCAGAACAGATTATTAATTCGTCTTTTTCTTGTAGGGGGTTAAGCTATTTGCATGAGATTAAACCACATCCAGTAATTCACTGTGATCTAGAACCTTCGTGAGTTTTCCTCCACAACCAAATGCTTAAAGTTAAATCTCATTTTGGAGTGGTGTGCTCTCATATCTCAATATCTACTGTAATCGATCCTTAAGTGAAAATTTCCAAATTTCTTACTTCGGTATCTTACAAGATGACAGAAATATATTGCGGGATGATTCTGGGCACCTTAAAGTGGCAGACTTTGGAGTCAGTAAGCTACTGAAAGCTTCTCAAGGAGCTGTAGAAAACCGGCCTGTTTCTTATAGTGATTCATTTTGTAAGTGTTGCAGTTATGCTAAGTTTTTGTAAGATTTTTCATGTTAGTTTCTGGTGTGTATATCTTTTTTTTTTGTTCTCGGTATCTCATTGATTCCATCATGTAAATTAAGTATTAGCCTCATGTAAGTTATGTATTAGTCTGTAACTTTGCATTTGTTTCTCCTCCTCATGAACAGACAGATATATGGCACCTGAACTTTATAGAAACGAAGATTACAATACAAATGTTGATGTATTTTCCTTTGCTCTTATTCTTCAAGAGGTAAATATTTAGGTCGTCTTCTTTTTTATTTTTTTCTGTTTGAAAAGCTGTTGAAGTTGTTTTTGAGAAGCCTTGTTAATTTAATTGACTTAGTGAGATAAGTATAAATTTTCTGTATCTTCTTCTGGGTATTACAAGTCACAGTTCTTCTGTAGGTGTATAATACCTTTCAATCTTCAAAGCATATTTTTTTTTTTCTGTAGGAGCCCAAGTTTTTTAACGACTGTGTTGTCTAATGATCTCCCATTTTCTAATGCTGTCAATAAATCAACGAATTGAGTGTACTAGTATAGTGTGCTGTGGAAAATTTACAGTTCTCAGTGGTTTTTGGGGATGTGGTGTGCTATAAAAAACTGCTAATTATTTGATCTGGTTAAATCATTGAAATGTTCTATTGAGCTTTACTTAATCTTTTGGAACTTGCTAGCAATCGTGTTCACTCTGTATGCTGTCAACTGTCTCAATCTGATATGCATGAGACTTACTAGGTCATGTTGATTGATTCGGGTTATCTTGTCTGCTAGATGATTGAAGGCTGTCCTCCATTTGCCTCAATGGATGGGAAAGACGCTCAAAGGGCGTATGGTGATCATAAGCGTCCACCTTTTAAGGCTTCAGGGAAATTATATGCTCGTGGATTGAGAGAGTAAGTAGATTGGTATCAGTTTGATGTTTGAAGTCTTAAAATCATTTAATTATAAGCCGAATTTTTTTATTGATTGCATGTCCAAGTAAGTATGTTACTCTCTATGTTTCTCTTGAAATAGTTGAGCAATGCAATTTGTGATGCTATTTTCACGGTGCATATTTGACATATGGACGAGGTTGCATACACCCAATACCCCTTGACCGCTCCTGGCATGAATTAGTCATTGGGGCACCGGGGTAGTGAAATTGTATTGTTGAAGTTGGTTGGAGTCTTTTTTATTCTCACTTTCAACTTTATGGTCGTACTATGTGGTAATTTGAAATTTATTACAAAAAGTTTCTACTCATTTGTCTCTCGCTATTGATGTTAATGGAATGTCTATTAGTTCTTGGAGAGCTTTTGACACTCCTTGAATAATAGGTCGCCTCTAAGTTCCTGATTTCTGGATGGTTATGAATGATGGGATAGATGATTAGATCAGCCAATATCAGACAAATTTGGTCGTTGGCCCGTTAGTCATCGAGTCACTGTGACCAAAACTCTTATTTTGTTGCTTAATTGTGGATTTGATTGTATCTATACGAAACATGATATAATTAGTTTTGAATCAGTTTGATTGAAGAGTGCTGGAATGAGGATCCATTACAGAGGCCATCCTTCAGACAGATTATTCAGAGGCTTGATCATATATACAATAATCTGGGTCCAAGGAGGCGCTGGTTAAAGGTTTCACCTCTCTTTTGCCTTTCATAATTTTTCAACTCTCTCTGGCTTTTCATATAAACTAAATAAAAAAGAAAAGAAAACTTGAAAAATAAAAAATATGGTAAATGCAGGCATGGTTACCAGATTCGCTATGAATACGCCCTTACCGATTCGCGATTTGCTCTTACAGAATGTGTGTTATGTGTATTTTTATTAAGTGGCAGGATAGAATTCGCTCTTAACGATTCGCGATTCGTAGGGTACCCTAGCGAATCTGGTAAATTGGTAACCCTTATGCATGTTTGTAGAGTACTGGTTTTCCTTCACTCTACTACTGTTTTTGGACAATGCCCGGATCTTTAAAATTTGATTTCATGTCCTTACCCCAAACCATTTTGGAATTAAAGGTCGAATGTTGTTGCTGTTAAGATCCTTTGTTTTTTAAACTTTTGGGATAACTTGCAAGGTTAAATTCCCTCGCAACTTTAACTCTTTTTTATTCTTTCGAGATATCTTTTAACGTTTAATGTTATAATTTTGCCATGACCTTAAAAAACCTTTTCCCCATCTCATCATCAGACCCTAACCAATTTTTTTTAGACAAAATCACAATCATGGATATTTTGGTAGCTAATCGAAATTCCAGTTTCATAGCTAATTCTGCGGTATTCTTGATGTTTGCAGGTTAGACCACTCAAATGTTTCCTGAGAACTGAATCCAGCCTTGGCAGCGATGGTAGTTCATCTTATGCTAGGCGATAGCATTTACGTTCTAACACTGTCTCCACAAGAGCATCAGGTATGTGTAACAGTAACACATTAAGGGTGTGTTTGGATTGAGAGATTTGGAAGGAAACGAAAAGGAGGGAGAGTAGGGGATTTAAAATCCCTTGTTTGGATAGCAAATGAGGGTGGAGGGAAATGGAGGGGGAGAGATTTGGAGGGATTCAATTTACCTCCTCCAAGCCTAATCAAAATCTCTTTACAATAGGCAAGATTTGGAGGGAAATTGTATCCAAACACCCACTCTCCATTCTCCCTCCCCTTCCCTTCTCTCTCTTTCCCTTCCCTCCTTGCCCCTCCCCTCCCTTTCCCTTCACTTTTGTTATCCAAACACACCCTAAAAGTACAGAGAAACCTTTATACTGAAGCAAGTCGTTGACATATCATGGAACGGTGATTAAAAACAGACTACTTTTCATCAAGCTTCCATTGTGGCGGATTTGGGCAGGCTCTTTGCCGCATTAATATTGGTATTGATTGGTACGAAACACAAGCAATTTTTTTTCTTTTCTGGAGAGGGTGCAATCCATAACATCTATTCGGCCTAGTAGAGATACTGTATTATCGTGCTAATCGGCTGACATTAGGCTCATTGCTCACATATACTTCCATTGTTTATTGTGAATATTGTATCCTCATTGTATTAACTTGTGTAAGGGTAATTTGCAGACCCGAAGCCTAGTCTGCCCGATTTATGTAATGTTATTTATACAATTGCGCTTCTAACAATTGACATTTAACTTTGCCTCGAAGAATCAATGGATTTTCATTTGGTGTAAATGGAGTCGCATGAACATTTTTTTGTATATGATACCATGTTACCAGCCCTATGACTTTACCAGCTAAGTTATGCGACGCTTTTCAACCATGTTTATGTGAAACTATATTTAAGGCTATCGTTATTTTTTGGCCGATGCTTCAAAAAAATACATCTAGATATACGAAGCAAAATTGTGTCAAATGTTTCGGTCTTTGATATACATAGTTCAATCCCTTCAATACTCTACCGTTAATTTCGTCCTCAAAAAAATGTTGGTCCGACCCGACTCGACCTCTCACAATCTCTCATCAAAGTGTTACGTCAGTTCAGAAGATTCAATATTTGCTTTTAATTCTTATAGAAGTTGTGACCACACTTCTTGGGTTTGATTGACAAGGCAATTCACATCAAGCTTCTTATGAAATTGCATAGTCTAAGACAAACATAAACATACATCAAAACCCAAAGGTGTCACTCTTAACAGCCATTTGTGAGTAAACTATTCCTTAGCTGATCGAAACTACGAAATCTTGTACGAATTCTTGTCTAATGTAAGAACCCAATACTAACGCTAATTATGAATTATAACTTCCTTCGGAATGGCAAACAAAATTTATATATGTCGGTTTGGTTAGTCCCTAAAAATTAGATGATTTGATCAATGTGAATTGTAAAATTGGTAGGTCGTTATTTGTTTTTGCACGAATACAAGAACCGGAAAATCATGTATTTTGATCTCGTTAAAATGGAGTAGGACTTCAAGTAGAAATTCATGATTCATTTTTTACAATCCAGATGAAATATATACTTGTAGAAAATACTCTCGCATATGCAATGAAAATTTCTATCATGGACCAAACAATTGCTTTGTCATCAATGAAAAGCAATTAAACTAATTTTGAAGTATAAAATAAAGAATTTTACTTGTATATTAATATATTATATTAAAAATTAAAAATGCCTTTTTAATATGTAAAATTAGTTAGTTTCGAAGTAGAACCACTTTTGAATCAATGATCGTACATTTAATCCTAAATTCTCTACCTCGTTGCATACAAGTTAAAATTTACTGTATATATATATAAAGGATGAATTGTGATTATAGTATACATTTGGTATCATTTAAAAAGTTGTATGTAGTGACGAAGTTAGGATTTGTACTTGAAGGCAAAACTTTTTTTTTAACGAGGCTAAACGAGTAATGGTGTGAGCTAAATTTTTACCACTTCCACCGAACCAACTCGAAAACTTTTGTCACATGTACTAATAATGCTAGTTATTACAAGAAATAAAAGGCCTCTTATTCTTTTCCCAACAAAAATAGTTGAGACTTGATAACAACTACAAGTCACCTCACGTCTTCCTAAATTAAGCACTAAAGCTGGATTCTTGGCTATAATAAGGTTATGTACAAGAACACAATAGCAAGAAATTCTTGCAATGGAAAGTCACAAAGATGGGAACTAGCTCAACCTTAATCTTGAATCGTTATAATCTTCAATACCCCAATTGTAACTCCTATATACGGTCCTATCAATCGGTCATCCACGGGTTTTACGTTTGTTATATGGGAGCATGACCTAGGGATCTAAATTGGCCGAATCACTTGACAAAGATTCTAGTGTATTCAGGGTCAGATCTAGCATAGTATAGCAAGTGTGGTCGCAGTGGGTCCAAATTACTGATAGACCCATAAATAAAATTTTATTAATGAAAACAAGAATAACATCAAATGAATATGCAATTTTACACTACTTTAAGAGAATCTCCAATTGTAAGCAACAACATTACTAACTTAATTTTCTAAACATGGTGCTTTCACTGTCAAATCGGGATACTATATTGCTGCTATGGCCTTATCTAATGGGCATACCTCGGGTGCTGATCGCTCTAAAATGTCTGCAACCATTGTTGCTTTTTGCAAATCAAAACTCTGGAAGCTGCCTATATCTAGCAAACTAAGGGTGTTTTTATGGAAATTCATGGCTAATGCCCTTCCCGTGGGTTCTGAATTCCTCAAACGAAATTTGAACTGGCGCTCCTCCTGTACTCTTTGCGATGGCTTAACTCCTTGTGTTGAAACTATCTCCCACCTCTTCAGAGATTGTAGCTTTGCAAAGGCTCTATGGTTTGGCTGCCCTTTAGGGCTTAGAATCACCGGGGGTGGATATTGATGTTAGAGTGTGGACCATTAACTGGGTTACTTATTTTTTAAATGGCCCTGATCCTAACTCCCTCCTTTATCCCTTTATCGCTACCCTCTGGAGGATTTGGTGTTGTAGGAATGATATGGTCTTCAAGAACCGTCGCCCCTGACCTATGGGTGCTCTCAATTCTATTCTTGGTGACATTCAATGTATGACTGAGGTTACGGGCACTAAAGTCGCTTGCCTTCTTCAAGCGCCTTTGTTGGACTCCTCTCCTGATTTTGAATTAGCAAAGAGGATTAGAAATTCCTTTCCCTATTGGATTGTTGGTGGACCTGTGTGCGAAAATGTTTGCACTGTCAAGTGTGACGCTGCTTGGAAGGCTGATAGAAGTTCTGGCATGGGGTGGTGCTTGTTGGATGGTAATGGGACCTTAAGGAATACTGCTCACGCACGATCGTTTGCCTCTTCTGCTCTGCATGCCGAAGGACATGCTGCTATCATGGCGCTAAAATGGGCCTTGGACAAAGGGTATCTTCATGTCAGACTGGTTACAGATTGTCTTATCTTGGTTATGCAGGTTGCTGGAGCGGAGAAGGCGATAACGTCTATCAATTGCATTATCCAGGATATTAAGTCTATTGCATCTTTTTTTCACTGTTGCTCTCTTAGTTTCTGTCCTAGGGGAGTGAATAGGATATCTCATAATCTTGCTCAGTAAGCTCTTATGTAAGCTATGCTATTTGTTGCTGTCAAAAAAAAAAAAAAAAAAAACTTAATTTTCCAAATTAGATTTTTAAGCTACAACTCCCCAATGGTTAGGTTAATAGAGTTGTTGCTTAGATGGACCCACATACATTTATTTATTGAGTGATGCTCATTCATGGACGGGTTTTACTCTTTCATGGACGGGTTTTACTCTTTCATGGACGTAATACCCCATTTATTTTAATGACTTCATTTAACAAAATTAGAAAAAAAAAGTACTACGTGGGACAACACTTTCTACCAAGTACCCCTACAGTGTAACCTGCCCTGTCGCCACTAGCAACACCGGCATCACTGTCGGCGACGGACGTCGTACCTCACTCCAACGCTGGTGACTGACGTCGTGCCTCACCCCAATGCCGACGACGGACTAAAACCAACCCTAATTTGTGACACAACCCTCTCCACCCCCTACCTTGCCACCACCAGCAACACCGGCACTAGTGTCGGCGACGGACGTCGTGCCACCACCATCCACTACCTGCCACGCCCACCCTAGCCACCCCAATTACCATTTCTTGAGTGAAATCCTAATTGTAAATTTAGCGTAACTGGATTTGTAAGTAGCTCATTTTGGTATAAAAATTTGTTGTATTGTACGGAATTACAATAATTACTTGTTTATTATATGAATTAAGTCAATAATTGATGAATTTGGTAAGATATTGATTAATTTGTAAAAGGAGAAGAAAAAGAGAAGAGAAAGGAGAATTTTTTTTCTTGTTTTCTAAAAGGGTATGCATGGAAAATCAAGGGGAAAAAGTCCATGAAAAAGTAAAAGATGTTCATGAAAGAGTAACTACGTTATTTTATTGGTATATATCTGTTTGTGGGTCCATTTGAGCTATTGGCTCTATGAAATTAGTTGCTAAATCTAAGCTAGTTCATGTGGAGCACTCCAATGGTTAAACAAGTAGTTTGATTTTTTTTTTACAAGTAAATTCTTGGGATATTCTACATGGTACCCCTCAACTTTTCGACTTTCTACGTGGTACCCCTACACTTTTTAAAACATATATGATACCCCTAATTGTTATCATTATCACTAAGTGCACCCCTAAACTTTATTTTCCGTCAATTAAACTCAGTTTTAGGCGTTAAGTGATGACTTGGGCGCGTAACCATACTTGTCATTTATTATTCCATGACATATGGACTCTATTAGGCTCAATATCCATCTCGATCCTAATATTTATTGATATATATGGGCTAAAAAAATTTTGACGGAAAATTTATTGATCCCATGCCAAATTATCACGTCCAAAGATGGATATTGAGCCTAATAGAGTCCTTATGTCATGAGATGATAAATGACAAGCTTGGTTACGCGTCCAAGTAATCACTTAACGCCTAAAACTTAGTTTAATTGACGGAAAATAAAGTTTAGGGGTACACTTAGTGATAATGACAAGAATTAGGGGTACCATGTATGTTTTAAAAAGTGTAGGGGTACCTCGTAGAAAGTCAAAAAGTTGAGGGGTACCATGTAGAATATCCCTAAATTCTTTTATCCAACCATTGAAAATGCTCTAAATGTACTTAACTCGCTCGACAATTCCTCAAAATTGGTAAATGGTCATTAGCAAGACACATCAAAGGCTTAATAACGCGTGTCAAAGAAGAAAAATAAGAATTAGTGAAATGTGTTTTGATGATGTGCCCTAGTAGACAAGGGAGTTAAGGGGCTAGGCAAAATAATGTAAATAGTGGGCACTAATCTTTGTCGTAGATAAGGATAGGTCTTATCATCCACACATATTAAATTGTTGATCAAGTATGCCAACATAAAGTTTTATCAAAAGCGCATTTTGTGACTTACTAAAGGAGCAAGTTTTTTTAACAAACTGTTTATGTTTATGGTACAATAATAGTGTGTAGGTTATTATAAAGTTGGAACCAATCGGGTTGTGTCTGGTTTGTGCCCGTATTACAGGTACACGGATTACTCTTGATTTAGGAGATCTTATTCATGAGTCCGTTTTCTAGAATAACTTGTTTAACACAAATTATGACTTTAACATGCTATAATTAGTCTATCTCTTAAGACGGTTATATCCGTCTTAATAAATAGGTTAGATAACACCCACTTAGATAGATTAACATAAATTCTTATTTAAAACGGATATTTTGGTTTAAATTTAATAATTAGATAAGGTAAAAGCAAAATGCTTACAGACTATCAAAAAGTTTGTCCCATCTATCATAGTAGGGTGCTATTTTACCGTTAAATTTTTAAGAAGGATATGTTCGTATTAAGAGAGACCAACTATTGAAAGTTTTGCCAGTCCTTAGGTAGTGGTGATTCCTAGAGCAAGAGAAGCCGAGGTCTAAACTATTGACTTATGTGTGAATATTTAATACTCAATTATTAATCCATAGAGGACTAGATCATAAGAGCATCCGCAAAGGTGGAAATCAAGCTCCCCATATACACTCTATTTCCTCATATGGGGCTCCTCATTGTTGCACCAACCTCCCCAATATTTGGGGTTCCACTGTTTTTAGGGAAGGTCCCCAAAAGAAAAGTAAGACAATTTGTGTTACTTTTGGGGAGGTTCCCAAATTTTTGTGTGTGAATTGGGGAACGTCATTGTTGCATAGATGTAGTTATGAAATAGGGAGGGTAAATGGAAAAGTTGTGGAAAATGAGGTGGACGAATAAGAAAAGGAAAGAGAAAATATGGGGAGCCTCACCTTTGCGGATGCTCTAATTTCACATCGAAACAGGGGTCCTTCACTGTCTCTACTCCCTAGGCAAAACTAAGGTCCTTCATTGTCTCTAAGCATTCTTTTCTTATATATCTCACCTATCCTATTTGACATGATTTAAGTTTACGATAAGTATGCCCATTTTAAACAGGAATTTATAAACACGTTAACCTTTATAGGTTGACAATAGGGCAGTTTTTTAGCTCGAAACATTTTAGAGTTACAAAGGTAGTAAAGTAGGTAATTATAAGATCATATGGAAGAGGCATGGGACAATAGTGAGCCAAAAAAAAAAAAAAAAAAAAAGAGTAGGGCATGTATGCATCAATGCAATTTGGTGGTGGGGGTATCCCCACACTATTCAGAAATTCAGATACAAATTTGATAGTCTTTATCAAATGGGTTGAAATTGGGATGGGAAAGTAACATTTACCCTTAAGTATTGTCATGCCCTATTTTCCCCACAATTACCACTTATTAACTTAGAAAAAGGATATGTGTATTGCAGGTCACATGGCAGTCACCCTCACTTTTTGTCATATAGTATCATGTACAACTTACTTCATGCTATGCTTTTTCATTATTCAATTCTATTCAATTCAATGAGTGCAAATGTAAACTATTTAGTGGGAAAAAGGGAGTATACATAACAAAGTAAAATTTTGGTTTTAATTACTCATGTTAATAATGATAATATTCATGCTAACACTAAAATACTACTCTTATGCAAATTTAATCTCATATTGCTGCAAGTAGAACCAGCAAATCGTTCTCCTAATAGGTTGGATTCGGGCCAGGTTAATTTTGAGATTACAAGAATTTGAGTCGATCAAATCAAGTCGAGTCGGGTCACTACGGCTCGGGTAATTTGGGTAATGTATTATCAGATTATTTGAATTATGATCGTGTATAACAATAAACATTCGGGACGAGTCATATTGGGTCAAGTCAATTTGAGATACGAGTCAAGCTTATATCTTCAGTTCGGGTGTCCGGTCGGGTATGGATTGAAATTTTCAGATCAGCACATTCAAGCCAGATTAATTTTGCCAGATCTAATTAATTACAAGGCGTGTTAAGGACAACGTTAGCAAATGACGAGTTAAATGTTGAGTTGTAATATGATGCCACCTTCATTTTAGCATCAGAAAATGATACTCCCTCATATTCACTATAATCTTTCTTTTTGTTTGTGGGCACGAGTATTAAGGCGAGGAATAAAAGAGTTGGATGAAGTTTGATGATAGGAGAGAGGGATGAATAATTAGGAGTTAAATAAGGAATTGTTAGCCACAAACATTAAGAGAATGAATAAAATAAGAGTAAAAGAGTTGGGTGTGGTTTGGTTTGGTGATAGAAGAGAAGGATGAATAAAATAAGAGTAAAAGAGTTGGGTGTGGTTTGGTTTCATGACACATCCAACGCCTTTGTGTGAGTTTGGTCCTCATCTTGTGTGAGATTCATCCCTCTATTTGAGAGGTCCAAGAATTATGTTGAAAATCAATGGTCTTATCTGTAGTCATATGGTGCTGCAATGGATATTGGATTATTGCTTACGATTTGTGAGATCGGACAAGATTCATCTCTTTCAAAACTTTATTATCAGATCTATGGATCCCCTCGCAGTTGGCTGTATGAAGAAACAGCGGTTTTTTAGAGGGTGGTGTGCGGAAGCGCTTTTATTTAATAACGATCTTAGTTTTAGTTTTAGGAAGAGTTTGTCTTGCTTGTGTTTTACAAATTTGTATTCAATTAATTTTAATTTTTTGTTGCAATTCTTGTATGACATATTATTATTATTATTAATGAAATTGATCTTTTACTCAAAAAAAAAAAAAAAAAACCTGAATAATCCGTTTTAGGATAGAGAAAATTATAGTGAATAGGAGGGAGTAATTTCAAATAATGACATTGTATGATATGATGGTATAATGCCTTGTAGCAAAACTAGCAATATGGTACAAAGATTATCATAATAACTTAAGATGGGTTGTTGTCTTAGGCAAAATAAAAGGCGTTGGATGTGTCATGAAACCATTTCAACTAAAAACTTAAGCTTAATTTAATGGTTGAAGTCACAAGATCGGTTTTATACTCTAACACGTCCCGTCATACGAATGCCTTTGGGCTTGAAGTGTGGATGCAATCATGCAACTGAAGGCCTCCTCATATCTAGTGTTAATATTCCACTTTAGAATTAAAGGAGTGAGATTTGAACCCATGACCTTTTGGTCATAGTGGCAGTGATACCATGTCATGAAACCATCTTAACCAAAAGCTTAAGCTTAACCAAATAGTTACAGTCTCAATATCGATTTTATACTTTAACAGGATGTGCATAGTTTTATCATTAAGGAAAATTATAGCAAATGACGAGTAAGGTTGAGCCATTATGTAATCTTACCTTCATTTTCACATCACAAAAAAAAAAATTATTTTCAAATGATCCGCAATGAATTTTTTCAAAAGATAGATGATGTGTAGTTTCAAAGTTTGTAACTAGTGTCGCACCAAAAAAAAAAAAAAGTTTGTAACTGGTGTTATTTATGTGCGCGAAACATACAAATACCATCAGGCCGTCTAATAGTTAGTTCAAAAGACTAAGGTTCAATTTCTTTTAGAACCCCTTAATCAGTTTAACACGATAATAAAACTTTGATGTGATAAAAAAACAAAACAGTGCTCTTGTCAAAGCAATGCGTCACATTTTTATTTATTTTCATTTGATAGCTGAAGGCCTAGTGTTACAAACTTACAAGTACAATATAAGACCATTGATCGGTTCACAACTTTCACCTTAAAGTTTGGTTAAGGTGGTTTCTCACATGGTATCAGAGTGGGCTTGTGCATTATACACTCTTTAAGCCCAATGAGCATTTAAATGAAGAGACATGTTTTGATACAAAACCATTAATCAGCGTTAACTATAGACGGAGTATCACCTAAAATTTTGATTGAGATGATTTTCTCACACCAATGTTCAACTATTAACTACTAGCATCCGCTCTTGTCAAAATGACTTTCCAAGCCAAGCCTTGTTTCAAATTATATTCATCATAACGCGTACTACATTTTAGTCCATGAACTAATTACTAATTCATTCATACTCTTATATGCTTGCTAGATATGTACTTTCTCGGTCACAGTCATTTGTTATCCCTTTTTATTTGGGGTATTTCAGTTAATTATTGTCCTTTCTATTTTAAGAATTAACTTGATGAACATTTTGATCATTTAAACTCAATTTGTTCAACTTGTCATTTGATAATTGGTCCCCTCTTCTTTTCTTAGTCTTTGTGCCAAAGCCAAATGACAACAATTGACCGAGACGAAGGGAGTATATGAATAATTTTTTTCAACACGGATATTATAACACACTAGATATTAATGCATCTATTACCGTGTATGTAACCAGAATTCAAAAGTCGTTAACATAGAATTCTTCTAAGAGTTCTTTTGTAAGCTGAACATATTATTGACCTTTGTTCATAAAACCTGCTTTTATGAGGTCATCTTAGGCCTTAGCTTGCTTCTTTTTCACCTTACAAATGATTTCAAGCTTGTTTAACGTCGCCGTTTTCTGGATCCGCCAAATGATAATCAAGTTTCGTCTCACAACCTAGGCCACACAACCACGAACTCTGAATTCGCAGTAAATATGGGTCGCGCACACGCGCCCATCAAGGAAAGTAAAGTGTCCATTTCACAAGTACAAAGATGTTGCCCACAAGGACGGAGTCTAGTGGTTAAAACTTGGGTGAAATTTCCAAGAGATCCAGGTTGAAGCCTCCCCAAAGCAATTTTGTGGAGTATTTATGGCTTGAGTCCATGTCTTCTAGACTACGAGCTTGTTATTCTCGGGTGGCTTACCTGGTATACATGTTTTTGCAGACTATCACGTTTACCCGAGAGTTTATTCAGTGTACACCAAAGGCAGCTTCTGTGGATTCCCTTGTCACAAAAAATACAAAGATGTTACCCATGAGCACTTAGATCAACTGGAAAAGGGTTGTTCTAGCTTAACCAGAGGTCTCGTGTTCAAACTCTGAGAATAATGCAGTAGTGTTAAAATTAAACTCATGAAGGAGAGCCTTAACGCCCTAGTAGTCCTATTCGGTTCGAATTCGGATTGAACCAGATGGTCTAAACGAAAACAAGTACAAAGATGTTTCATCCCAAATAAAACTCAATTGACAATGAATGAAGTAGCTTTGCCAAACACAAGGGTTTGGTATAACTAAATCGAGTCAATCAACGAAATTACATTAAATTTCGTATTTCCAAAATGACATATTTTCTTAGAAAATGTCAAATAACATATCATTTGAATATAATTTAAATAACGAAACTCATATAAAACAATCTTATACAATAAAACGATCTTATACAATATTAACCGAATTATAAAATAAACAAAAAAGTAATAATAATATCCTCCTACCCTTCTCCCTTCAACCCAAGCCGTCCAAACAAAGATATTCCACAACCTTGGTTTGTCTTCTTTGTTAGGAGGGAGGTGAGAAAAGGGCATAAAACACTTGAGGGTAATTATTTCATTGTCAACTTTTTTCCCCCTTTTAAAAAATAAAAAAAAAAAAAATTAAAAAAAAACTTTTTTTTTAATATTTTCATTTAATTTTTGAGAAAATAGTTGTAGTAGGATTAAATGATTTCTACTTTTATAAATACCCACTTGCAAAGGAAACTTGACTTCCATTTTCCTTTCCTTTGTTAATCTTCTTCTTTCAGAGTTTTTTTGAGAAGAAAAAGGAGAGACAAATCCCAATTTTCAGTTTCTTTTGTTTCTCTCAAATTTGTCTTCTTAATCCTTTTTTTAATTATTCCCAAAGGTTAGTTTATTTATTTATTCATTAAATTAGTTAAACACTAAAACATCTACTTACTAAATCTTGCTTGATCTTTTATTGTTTCACTTCTTATACTCCCTCCGTCCCAATCGTCTGTTTACCTTGGCAAACAAACGATTGGGACGGAGGGAGTACTCATTTCTTCATAATCAACATTTAAAACTTTCCCAAATCACTAAAGATCTACTAAAATTTGTTAAAAATTTATAATCAACAAATGGGTAATTAATTAATTAATATAATTAATATAATTTTGTTTCAACTATAATAAGTTAACTAACAATGATGTTGATTATTTCTAATTTAGTGTATAATAATTTCAGTTAGCTAACAATTATGGAGTTTTCAAGCCAAATTACAAGGGAAGAAGGTTCACCATCAAGCCAAAGGAAATTAGGGAGAGGTAAAATCGAGATTAAGCGTATCGAAAACACGACAAATCGTCAAGTTACCTTCTGTAAGAGGAGAAATGGATTGCTTAAGAAAGCCTATGAATTATCTGTTCTTTGTGATGCTGAAGTTGCCCTTATTGTTTTCTCAAGCCGCGGCCGTCTCTATGAATATGCTAATCATAGGTACATCTTATACTTTCTCCGTCTTAATCATTTGTTTATATATTATATTCTGTGTTATGGGTATTTTAATTAAAGGCGGACAAATGATTGAAATGAAGTTTCACACATTTTTGATGTTAAAAGTGGCTAATTTGGGTTGGATTTAAAAACTGGGATGAATTAATTAAGTTTTAAGAATTATTGAATTTTTTAATGAAATAAATAAAGAATTAAAATTGTCTGATTTTGTTACATTTTTGTTTTTTTCTAAGTAAAAGCTTAAAAAAGCTATTTTACTATTTTTTATTTTAGTTGTTTAGATTGCTAGAAACATAGATCTAGTTTGTAATAGATGGAAATAAATAGTAGGAGTAAGTAAGCCTAATTTCTTGAATTGTACTTAGATTTTCAGACTAAAGAAGAAATAAAAGTTAAGAAACAACAACATATATAGAATAGGCATATAAAATAATCTGATTGAGTTTTTGGGAAAGTTTTATTTCAGGTCAGTGAGATCAGCATCCCTAAATTCCTCCCTCTCCATTGTTGCAAAAAAAAAAAAAAAAAAAAAATATTTCTCCTTTTTCTCGATTTTACAAATTTGTATTCGATTGTTAGTTTCTGATGTTTCTGTAGATGTCGTATGACTATTAATCACATTTTTACAAAATTATATTCGGGTTGTTTCTGATGGTTCTGTAGATGCGCGACGATTTTTCACATTTTCTTAAAAGAAAGAATTGGTCATTATTTTACAAATTTTTATCGGGTTGTTTCTGATGGTTCTGTAGATGTTGTATGACGATTTTTCACATTTTATTTAATGAAATCATTATTATTCATCGATTTTGACAAATTTGTATTCGGGTTGTTTCTGATGGTTCTGTAGATGTCGTAAGACGATTTTCACAATTTATTCATGGAAGCATTATTATTCATCTCTAGTACATGCCCATGATCTATGATGCTATGCTAGATGATGAGGGTGATGGGGTTGGTTACCCATAAAGATAAAACAAAAGGACACCCATTAAAGTTTGGTTAAAACACCCATCATATACCAACTCTAAATTACAACTAATTGTAGTAGATATATATAGGGCTCACCCTAAAATAATTAATTTTCAGTTTTCCTAACATTTTTTTTTTGCAATTTCATAACCTTAATTAGGGTTTAATATGGTCATACACAACTTAATTTTCTTAACCCATAATTAGTTAACCCTTCAACTTGGTGTTAAGTATGATAGATACTAATTTGGTCAAAAACTAACCAAAATTAGGGCTTATAATACTTCTATTAATATAAAATGGTAATGTTCAAATTTATTGAAAAATACTCAAATTTAGGTAAGTTTGTCAATTTCAGTAACATTATAGCTAGTAGTTACAGCACATACACTCCAACAACAACAGGTTTCCTAGATTTTGCTTTTCTTACTTTAGCATTTTTTTTTCAATTTATTTAAAACTTTTTTTCCTTGTTTCCCTAATTAGGGCTTACACATAGCTACACCGAGACTGTAAGATGGTCTTATTCTATAATTTACGTCTTTTCCGAATTTTTTGGGTGTTGATGAAGTAAAGAGTTTTCTGACAATAAAGAAGTAAGAAAAGGGTATGATCGACCAATGTTAAAAGAATCGTCTTAGACTGTAAGACTGGCTTATTCTATAATTTATGTTTTTTTTCGACTTTTTGGGTATTGATGAAGTAAGAAAAGGGTATGAGACGAATGTTAAAAGAGTTGTTTGAGACTATAAGACTGTCTTATTCTATAATTTGCGTTTTTCTGATTTATTTGGGTGTTGATGAAGTAAGGAGTAAAAGGGTATGAGACGAATGTTACGAGAACAGTCTCAACAGACTATAAGATCGTCTTATTCTATAATTTGCGATATTTCCGAGTTTTTTGGGTGGTGATGAGGTAAGGAGAATTCTGACAAGAAAGAAGTAAGAAAGGGGTAGTGATATGATTAAATTTCCAAGAGTTAGGGTAAAGTCTTTTAACTGCAATAGTGAAAGAAAAATAAAATACATAAGAGTTATAGTAACTCACTTAGATTGTGAAAGGATCTAACTTTATTTTTTCTTTCATAATAATAATAAATTTTTACACACAACTTTGATCTTTTCAATTTAAAGAACAAGTCTTTCTCTTTGTGATCTCATCTTTGGTTGTGTGCTTAAATTGCAAAAACCAACAAAATTTCTACTGCTGTTGTTTCAGTGATTAAGTTAAAGTGTGACATACAGTTGTTCATTTGTGTGTCTATGAATTCAAGTTACATCATCTTCTTTCACTTTATTAGGAAAAATTATTTAACTTTCTTGGGACTAGTTAGATCTTGTATATATAGATATATTTTTACTCTTATAAATTTATTAAAAAAGAAAAAAATTTAACATGTCCTATATATTAATAATATACTATCATATCATCTTTTATTAGGAAAGTGGTCCAGATTGTACTGATACCAGAACTGATGACTCTGAGTTTTCTCATTTAAAATTTCCCGGCCCACTTGGTTGGAAACTAGTTAGAAGTAAAGACAAATGATTTTACCTAAAGTTTTATAGGTCGGAATAGACATTCCACTTTCTCGGACCCCATAACCTCAACTACATTATTATTTCGAGTTAGGTTTACACCTTTTTTTTCACAAGGATCGAGATCGAGTTAACTTTTATAGGTCTGAGGAGACATTCCACACTCGAACCCACATTCTTAACTACATCATTATTTTGAGTTAGGTTTAGTCATTTTTTCAAAGGAAAAAACCCTCGAATTAATTTAATCTAACGTAATCTAACCCGATTTAAATTGATCGAGATCGGAACAAGTAGAACCTTGAAATATGGAGAGTTTAAGCTATGGAATTAAAGTGTAGTCAGAGTTGTAGGCTTGTAGCTTGGAGTATATGATAAAAATGGTGGATATTAGGGTAACCGACGGTTAATATACAAAGGGTAAAAAGGGGTGTTGACACGTGATGTGATCTTGACCGTTGATTTATTTCAAGCCAATCATATCACTGCAATACGTCGAGGAGATTAAGGTATCACCAAAATCTAGGTGAACTAGGTAATAAAATATTCATTAAAATACAATAAAATATTAAAAAAAAATGTAAAAAGTATAAAATTAAATTCTTTACTGTAGTTGTTGTCATTTCATACTAAATTATATCACGTCAGAAAAGAGTGAACCACAGTAAAAAAAAATAAAGTTACTGTATTGAAAAACTGAATTTTTTGAAAAAAACTGTAGCTTTTCGTGTAGGACTAAATTAAATTGATTAATGATTGATTTGACTGATTATAATTACTGGGTTTTTTGTTGGATTTCGTAGATTTTAATGATGATTTTGATTTGGTACAAGAATAAATCAGAATTCATGATTTATTTATTTTACTGTTTGTTCTTACTTCTACTCAATCTAGTTTGAGTTATTTGTGGTACGGTAACTATTTTGGGTATCTTTCTAATGATTTACCATGCATCTTATTTTTAACTTATAGATTATACGTGTATTTTTGTTAAGTTTTATTTTATTTACCTATGTGTAATTCACTAGACTATGATGTTTTTCCTATATTTTGTTAACTAAGTGTCTTTTAAGATGGTACTATCCGTCTTAAATTTAAGACTAGTCAAGTGCATACCCCTTGTATACATAAGAATGCATATGAGAAAATAATATATTTGTCTTATATATATAAGTGATATGATAGTTGACCTGTCTTAAAGTTTAAGATGGATAGTGTCGTCTTAAGAATTTGTGTATTTTATTTTGGATGTTTTTGTCTATAAATGTCTTAAATCTTAGCTGCTTTAGAGAACAATATGAATGTAGTTTCATCAATAGAAAATTGTATATCAAAATATTGTATTTTATTTGAAACGCGCCATCTTAATTGATTTTTTTTTTTTTTGTGAAACGATTTTAAACAAAAATAATATAAAACTACAAAACCGTGATATCTGTATCTCTAAAATAATTTAAGACTAGATTTTTTTTTTCCTTTTTTGAGGAAAATTTATGACGAGGAATTTTAATTTTTTTTTTTTTTAAAGAATATGTAATTTCACACTAGTGCAAAATAGGCTTTATGTAAGTATTTGCAATTACTTATAATTTTGTTCAAGAAATGAGCTTATGTATGGTATTGAACTTAGTATCATTATTATGTTAATTATCCACAATAGAATATGACATTTACATTCATTTTAGTAATAAGGTGACATTGAAACTCGACTTGTGGTACCACCGGTTAGTACTCTATCACTAGACATAATAATACCCAATTCTTAATTTTTGCAAATTATCAATATTTCGATTAGTTACTTGTATTCCTATTAAAAAAACATATTTTTGATAAGAAATCATTTAATCTTAAATAAAATCAATTCTAAGAAAAAATAAGTCGTCTCTAAGGTGTCCGGTGACGTAGTACAGCGTACCTACAAATTTCTCATCAATTTTATAATGGAAATCTATGTGATCATAACTATGTACCCAAATAAAGTTAGAGAATAAATACATACTTTGACCATTCAGTCATAGCTAAATTTTGTCAGTTCTATACTTAGAAAATTTACTTAACATAGTAAGTAAAAAAAGCAAGTGTCCATATGACAAGAAAAAAAAATTGACTAAATGGTAATAAGAATTACCATTTTAAATAAAGTTCTTGAAATTAAATAAATAAAACAAAAGTTGTAATTTAGTAATTTATTTACATTGGATTCATAGATTTTGTATGATGATTAAGACTTAAGTACTTAACTAATTAAGATGTCTGGGTTTAGTTGGTAGTTAGATGTATGTGTCAGATTTAATTAATTTGACACCTAGCTTATATTAAATAAATACTATATATATAAGCTTGTTCTTCCTTTTGGTATTTTTGGTATTGTGATGTCATGAATTTTGAATTATTATGTTATATGACAATTCATCTTTCTTTATTTGGAAATTAGTATTTAAATTTGCTATGATATGTTAGCAAGTCTCTCTTAAAACTGTCTTAGTCAGTCACTTTACATTCGTTTCACTCTTACAAGTTACAACCTTAGTAAATAAGAATTTTTCACATTGTTTGCAAAATTTCGATCTGTATGTAGTCGGTGTTTGCAATGCTAGACCGGTAGACAATAAAGTTTTGAAACGATTTTAAGATTTGAATTTGGAGTTTATTTAGAGTTCAAGATGTATTGTGGTTTTAATTAGTCGCAATTCTAAGATGTTTTTTCAAAGTCGAGAGATGGACGACACAATTAACTTTATGTTAATAAGGTCATGGGTCGAAATAAGGAGATAATGAGATACAAAATGAGACGCAGAACAAAAATTCGGAATTTAGGCGGCTCGGTGCACATTATGCACTAGTACTCCATAATGTTTGCCTTTGACATATTACCTAGGTTTGGAAAATTTTGATTTGCTTTCGAGAAACGAAAACAAACGCTTCACTCGGTCCCCTTTCCCTGACCTGCTAATCAAAAGAGCATTTTTTTTTTTGATGACGAGGGGGTTGAATCCCCCCGGGCCCATGCATTCCCGCACCACCACATGGACTATGTAAGCCACCCCTTTGGGGGCTGCAGTGGCCAAGTGATCAAAAGAGCAATATTGTTCTTACCTTCTTGTTTTGGTTTCGATTTTATGTTTGGAGTGACTAATTAACAGTGATTAGCTGCAGCGTCAAGGGTACCATAGACCGGTACAAGAAAGCCAGCTCCGACAACTCTGGTGCCAGCTCTGCTGCTGAAGCCAATGCTCAGGTACCCTTTTCCACCCTCTTCAAGACTAGGGTAAAGGCCGCGAACATCTAAGCCCTTAGCTCGTCATTTGTGACAATCTTTAAGACATTAAGACGATAATGTTGTTGTTTATGTTCGATAAATGTTGCAGTACTATCAACAAGAAGCTGCTAAATTGAGGAACCAGATCCGTACAGTAACAGAGAATAACAGGTAAATTTCATAGGATAAAAATGTAAGCAATTAGACGCAGTAAATATTAACTTAGTTACTGAGACACAAAAAAAGGTTGCTTTCCAGGCATTTGATGGGTGAAGGCCTAAGCAGTCTAAACATGAAGGATCTTAAGAGCCTTGAGAATAAACTTGAAAGAGGAATTAGCCGAATCCGATCTAAAAAGGTACTCCCTACTTATTTAATTAACCTTAATCGCTCTTACAGTTCAGTAATCCTCGACTTGATTAAGAACACGATAATTATGAAGTTGACGATGTTTTTAATTTATTTCTGTCTGATAGAATGAGCTGCTGTTTGCTGAGATCGAGTTCATGCAGAAAAGGGTAACTCTCCTGTTTCATTAATCGCATTCAATCTTAAGTTGGAATCGTCATGCCTCCATATACTACAGTTGGTCTTGCATAAGACGGTTTTGTTGATGCTTTAAGTTATGGAGTAAATATTATTGCTATCATGGGATAAGACCATTGTACTCTATACAACGGTCTTATTTGCGACTGACCTGGTAAAATCAACCCGATCCGAGATTTGAAATCGACCCGAACTGCTGCACCCGAATGACATCCGAAGCCCGAATTGACCCGACCCGACCCAAAAATGACCCGAGCTTTCATAGACCCGAACCGATTTGAAACCACCCAATCAACCCGAAAATGACCCGACAAAACATAATTTTAATTGACCCCAAAAGACTTGAGATGCGTTTTTTTGCTCTTAATCATTGACCCGAAAATGACCCGGCCTGAAACAACTCGACCCGCTTGACCCAAAAATGACCCAACAAACATACCCGAGACAACCCGGAAACCCGAAAGAATCCACCCGATAATGTGGCAAACCCGGTCCGAATTGGCCCGACCCGAACCCGACCCGTTGACCTATTTTGCCAGGTCTATGAATAATTGCGATTATAACATAATGTGGGTTGATCCTGCAGGAAGTAGAACTGCACAACAACAACCAGTTTCTTAGAGCAAAGGTTAGTCTCCTTTTTTTTCTATGGTGATCCATCTTCGGTAGTTTGCTGCTATTTGTTGCGACATACGGAGTAATTAGTTGATATAAACAAAATGATGGTTGAATTACATAGCAGATAGCAGAAAATGAGAGAGCACAACAAAGTATGAGCTTGATGCCAGGTGGAAGCAGTGAGTATGAGCTGGCACCGCCACCTCAGTCATTCGACTCCCGGAATTACTTCCAAGTCAATGCACTTCAACCCAATAATACCCACTACTCTCGCCCAGACCAGACAACTCTCCAGCTTAACTAAGGTACAAATAAATCATCCTCATTTTCCACGTGTTATTCAGTTCCGCCACCATAGATATCGTCTGCATCGAGTATCACTAGGTAGCACTATTACTAGATCTGGCAAAATTGACTAGACCTGAATGACCTGACCCGTCACCCTAACTTGACCCAAACCTGATTTAACCCGACCCAAATGTTTTTCTTGCACACTGGTCATTATTTTAAATAATTTGATAATAAGTAACCCGAAACTAGCCCAACCGACCTGGATTCTTGCAATCCCGAAATTGAACCGGCTTAGTTTGACCCGTTTGCCTGCTCTACCCATATCTTGTGAGATTTATACTTATATATGTTGTCGTTTTTATGTGTGTGCAGTATGTTGGAAGGAGAGCTGATCTTTGTGTTTGGAAGAGAAGAAGATTAGCCTAAGCCTATCAATTTAATGCCCTACTACTTTTTTTTATAATCTCAGACATCAGCATTTTGCATTAAGAATAATTACTCGTTAACTGTTTTTAATTATGTATGTTTAGTGTGTGACTGTACTTGTGAGCGTGTGTGTTTTGCATGACATCAAATGCATTCATAAAGTTTTAATGTGTTGGTTGTGCTCTCATTCTAAGCGATGGATTCAACTTCTTAATTAAATAAAACAAACTAGATTAATTAAGACGGAAAATAAGCGGAGTCAGGATTTTAAGTCAGCGGGGGGCGAAAGGGTAAAATTATAAGGAGACCTCGAAAAAATTTCAAAATTTCAAATTTTCACTAAAAATTTCAAAATTTTCCAAGGGGAAATTGGTCAAATATTAACGAAAACATATATGCTTGATATATACGAGTAACTCAAATTTAAGGTCTCGTACAGGGCTCTCAAAACTTCATAAATAGCCTTGGGGGCCTTGGTGGCGTATCATTATCATTAATGAGGATGATTCCGACTACCAAAGCTAACCATATTCGATAAGGCCATCTCATAAGGGGAGTAAGATCGAACTTCTGTATCAAAGACGGATTTATTTTGATACATCCTTACTAATTTAACATTTTAGTCCCAATAGGCTGACTACAGAATGAACAAACATATTAGAACACAATAACAATCGATAACATAATTCGCGAAAATAACATAAACAAACATTAACATGTACTAAATCTAGCAAATCACTAACAAGACGATGTTACAAATTAGAACACATTAACATAAAACCGTCTCATACAAATAAACACAAACATGGTTAAATAAATTGCTCCATCTGATGAGCATGTTGACGTTGGCGAGACTGTTGGAAATCAACATGGATCATGATTGATAAAGTGATTATAATGATGTGATGATGATTTAGTGAGAAAGAGGAAGAAGATGATTAACAGAAACTGAGAGAGAAAATTATCTTTGTATTATGAAATCATGTGAATACAATGTGTGAAATACAATGCCTTATATAGGCTTGTTAACCGACTTAGGATAGGACAACTGTAACAAACTCTAACAGAAAGCTAACTAATTTTACAGCTCTAGTCTAACTAACTTTCTAACTAATTATTGAAAGTATCAATCTCCAACACCCCCCCTCAAGTTGGAGGTTGTGTGAAACAACCCCAACTTGGATTGCAACAACTGATGTTGAGGACCTGATAATGCTTTGGTGAAGAGGTCTGCAGGCTGATGTATAGTTGGAATGTAAGATAAACTGATTAAACCATCTTGCAGCTTTTCACGAACAAAATGGCAATCCAAATCGATGTGTTTTGTTCTTTCATGGAAGACTGGGTTCCTTGCAATGTGAATTGCTGCTTGGCTGTCACATTTGACAGGTATGGGTAGTATATCAGGCACTTCTAGCTCAAAGAGTAGCCTGCTTAACCAGGCAAGTTCAGAGGTCAAACGTCTGAGAGACCTATACTCAGCTTCTGCAGAAGACAAAGACACGGTTTGTTGCTTCTTTGATTTCCAGGAAATGAGGGAGCCGCCTAAGAAAACTAGAAAACCACTGACAGATCTTCTGGTGTGCATGCAAGCTGCCCAATCAGCATCACAGTAGCCTTGCAGTGAGTAATCTGTGCTGTTGTTGAGGAGTATACCTTGGGAAACATCTCTGGCAATATATCTGAGGACATGTAAACCTGCTTGCCAGTGGGGCTCTCTTGGAGATGACATAAACTGGCTTAACAATTGTACAGAAAAAGCTATGTCTGGTCTAGTATTGGTTAAGAAGTTCAGTTTACCAATTAGCTTCCTGTACTCAGCAGGATCATGAAAGAGGTTACCTACTTCAGTAGTGAGCCTTACAGTAGGATCCAGAGGAGAATTGACAGTTCTACAATGTTCAACTTTAAATTCTTTCAATAATTCTTGTGTATATTTCTTTTGTGTAATGGCTAAGCCATCTTTTGTTCGAACAAATTCCATGCCAAGAAAGTAATTAATGTGACCTAAGTCCTTGATTTTGAAAGTTTGATCTAGAAACTGTTTTAGACTGGTTATCTCTTCAGTATTATCTCCAATAAGGAGTATATCATCAACATAAACAGCAATAAAAGTAACTTTATCACCTGATTTCTTAGAAAAAAGAGAGTAGTCATTCAATGACTGCTTATAACCTCTGGATCTCAATGCCTGGCATAGCTTGGCATTCCACTGCCTTGAAGCTTGCTTAAGGCCATATAATGACTTCTGCAACTTACAAACAATGTTAGTACCAGAAACTTTTAAACCAGGTGGAACCTTCATGTAGACCTCCTCATCTAGGTCACCATGAAGGAAAGCGTTGTTTACATCTAGTTGGGTCATGTGCCACCTTCTCTTAACAGCAACAGCCAATAAGGTCCTGATTGTAGTCATCTTTACTACAGGAGAAAAAGTCTCAGTATAGTCTATACCTTCTTTTTGTGTATAACCTTTAACCACTAAGCGTGCTTTATACCTTTCAATACTCCCATCAGACTTGTGTTTTACTTTAAAAACCCATTTACAAGAGATAGACTTCTTTCCTTTAGGTAACTGAACAAGAGACCAAGTTTTATTGGCTTCTAAAGCAGTAAATTCTGCTGCTATAGCATTCTGCCATTCTGGATAAACAGAAGCCTCTTCATAAGTTCTAGGTTCTTGTATAGGAATAAGAACTGCAGAATCCTCAACATAATTTGCAGAAAGACACACTGACTCTACACAATCATTGGTGGTGCATAAAGAAGTCAAAGTGTTTGGACAGTAATCACTGTGTGCAAAATTGCAGGGCCTAGTGTGTGTTTTATGAACATAATCTTTTAAATATGAGGGGGTCCTGCTTTGTCTAGTAGACTGTCTTGGTTCCAAGACAGTAGTAGTATTGGTTCTAGATCTATCAGGAATACCAGTATTTAGGACAGTACCTGTATCAGGCATAACATTATGAACATTATTATGATTTTGATCAGTATATTGTTCAGAAACCACAGTAGCATCATTATCAGTAACAGGTACAGGAATATGTGATATGGCAGTACCTTGTACATAAGGAAAAATAGTTTCATGGAATATAACATCCCTAGATTCTATTATAGCATGATTGTCAAGACTTAGCAATTTATAGGCTTTCTTCCCAAAAGGATAACCTAAGAAAACACAAGTGGTAGCTCTAGGAGAAAATTTGTCTCTCCCTGGCTTAGGTGTAGATGCATACACAAGACATCCAAAAGGTCTCATATGAGAAAGATCAGGCAATTTACCAAAAAGAATCTGATAAGGGGATAAATTTTGTAAAACCCTAGAAGGTAATCTATTTATGATGTAAGTTGCAGTCAAGATACAGTCTCCCCAATACTTAGTAGGTAAGTTAGCCTGAAATTTTAGAGCTCTTGCAGTTTCCAAGAGATGCTTGTGTTTTCTCTCCACTGTACCATTCTGTTGTGGGGTATGAAAACATGATTTTTGATGAATTATACCATTATCAGTAAGAAACTGTGATGTAGAATGACTAGTGCCCAATTCAAAAGCATTATCTGATCTCAAAATTTTAACTTTCTTACCAAATTGTGTATCAACCATTTTAATGAAAGTTTTAATAAAATCAAAAGCATTACTCTTGCAACTTAGCAAATGAGTCCAAGTACACCTTGTAAAATCATCTACAATAGTAAGAAAATACTTATAACCATTGTATGTAGCAGTATGATAGGGACCCCAAAGATCAATATGAAGCAATTCAAAAGCACTTAGGGAAGAAGATGAACTAGATACAAATGACAGTCTATGTTGTCTAGCTTTGGCACAAGTGGAACAAGAAAGCAACTCTTTCTCATTATTAGAATTGACATTACAAATTTGGAGTTGTTTCATTTTATACAATGGGAGATGACCTAATCTTTGATGCCAAACCTGAAAAGAAACATTACTATGTACATAATTGGAGTTGCTAGTAGAATTCAAATGTAAATTTTTATTCAAATGAGCATTGTTCTCAGTCTGAGTTTTATTAGCAGCAATGGCAGAGTTTAGCAGATAGAGATCATGGTAATTCCTACCAAGGATCAAGGGCCTCTTGGAACAATCCTGCAAATAACAAATGGTAGGGGTAAAAGTTACTGTGGATCCTAGGTGCTTACTTAGTTTGCTTATGGACAAAAGATTGTATTGAAAGCATGGCACATAAAGCACATCTTTTAAGCATATGTCAGGTGTTACTTGCACATCACCAACAACATCAATTTTCACAATATTTCCATTAGGCAAAGAAACTGAATGACACACAGATAGCTTTCTAAACACAGCAAAAAGGTCTTTATTGGGGCTCATATGGTCACTTGCTCCTGTATCTAAGATCCAAACACTAGAACATGAATTAAAGGGGGAAAGATAAGTTGTACCTGCAAAGTTTGCAGAAGAAGTAGTAGCACCAGACTGCATTGAAGCATTAGAAAAATCTTGACCAGGATTACCAGTGTTATCAGTCATACCATCTCCTTGAAGAAAGTCTGCAGGAACATTCCCATGACCGTTAAAAGCATTGGCAGCAAATCTCCTGTTTCTGTTTATCAGATGACGACAGTTCTCTATCTTATGCCCTGGCTTTTTACAGTAGTTGCAAAACCAAACTTGTTGTTGGGCTGGTTGCTGCACAAATTGATGCACTGATGAATCTTCATTCACAGCAACCTTGCCTTTATAATTCCCATTTACAGTGGTGTGATTGAAATTCCCAGAATTTTGATTTCCAAAGTTGCCAGGCCTATAGTTGTTCCCTTGATTTCTATTGTTCAGAAAATTTCCACCAGGCTTGTAATTGTTTGTTTTCTGAAAATTTCCATTATAATTGTTCTTGTAAACATTGTTCTTGGCATATAATGCAGCAGAATCAAACTGAATTTGTCCATTGCTATGGATGTCTCTTTGACCTTCTTCTTGTAACAAATTATTGTAGATAAAAGAAATCTTAGGCAGAGGGTTTTGCATAAGAATAGTGCCTCTAACTACTCCATAGGAGTCATTTAATCCCATCAAAAATTGCACAATTCTTTGATCTTCTTGAAATTTGACTTGTTTTTCTCGTGCACCACAAGAGCATCTGCAGGAACACATAGGATTCATGTTCATTCCATCAATCTCATCCCATATTGCTTTCATTTTGGTAAAATACACAGCAATGCTATCATTTCCTTGACTGAAGTCGTTAAGTTTCTTGTGAACACCATATAACTGTGCACCGTTGGACTGACCAAACCTTTCCTCCAACTCTGTCCAAGCAATCTCAGCAGTAGAACTGTACAAGATGGACTTTGCAATATCAGGAGACACTGAATTCAGAATCCAACTGAAAACAATGTCGTTGCAGCGTTGCCAGTTCTTTGCTGTTGATGCAGTTGCAACAGGCTTGGGAATGGAACCATCTATGAACCCAATTTTATTCTTTGCGGATAGTGCAATTAGCATGGCCCTTTTCCATCCTCCATAACCAGAACCTTCAAACACTGTACCCACGAGTTTAACTCCTGGAATATCAGAGTGATGAATGTACAAAGGATCATCCATACCAATAGTTGTGGAACTAACTTCTTGATCATCCATTTTTTTTTTTCTGATGATTATGTGTTTTCTTGATTAAGAACAAAAAGACAATAAAGAAAAGAACAAAAAATAACGCTAATTGGAGTAAGAAAAGAGAATCAGCGGAAGCAAGGAAGATAAATGGCAGAAACAGGTTCAAATATCAGAACCTGCTCTGATACCATGTTGGAAATCAACATGGATCATGATTGATAAAGTGATTATAATGATGTGATGATGATTTAGTGAGAAAGAGGAAGAAGATGATTAACAGAAACTGTGAGCTTATGATTGAGAGAGAGAAAATTATCTTTGTATTATGAAATCATGTGAATACAATGTGTGAAATACAATGCCTTATATAGGCTTGTTAACCGACTTAGGATAGGACAACTGTAACAAACTCTAACAGAAAGCTAACTAATTTTACAGCTCTAGTCTAACTAACTTTCTAACTAATTATTGAAAGTATCAATCTCCAACAGAGACCTGTTCCTATCAATAGTCCGTCCCTTACTAAACACGGAATTAGGAGACTTATTCAACCTCTTGATCAAACTCTTAGTCTTCCCATCAAGTCGAGGTGGCGCATCAACATCGCCATCATTCTGGTCATGAGTATCACCCTTATCGTCTTTGGTGGTCGATACTTTACGCCAAGGACGGTATGATGGGATTACACGAAGCGGGCTGCTAGACCGTCCATAATAACTCTCATTATAATGTTGTTGCTCTTCCTCTTGCGGCATTGGAGTATTCTTCGGCTTCGGAGCGGGTCTTTGCTCTTTCTTTGGAACAATTATTTGACTTCTCATTGTCGACATTGTTGTAGGGTTTTCAACTTTGTTTGATTTGTTTTTTTTGTTAAGGTTAGTAATTTGTCAAAGTATTTATAGGACAATTACACCGACTTATATAACTCGGTTTTCCTTGTTTCTCTTTGCGATTGCCGTGCACTCCAAGTATTTGGAGTGATTACGGACTCTTTTAGGAATATTAGTTTGATTGTAGTTTCCTATTCCTGGTTGATTCCTTAGTGCATCCACATACCACAATAGAGGTTTGTCAACAAAGGTTTGTGTACTTTTTAGAGGTTTGTTGACAAACCTCTCTGTTGTTGGGGGATGAGGTTGAGGTTCATCGATGAGAATGGTTACATATTGGTATACAGGTTTGGCAAGTGGTGGTTCCTAAAATGTACCCAACATAAGAGAGGGAAAAATGGATAATTTGAAGTGGGTCTTATAACATGAACTTTGAAAAGGTTTATCTATTATTATGTATAGGTTTGTTATTGGAGAGGTTTGTTGATTTGGTGATGTGTCAATAGACAAACCTCTTTAGAGGTTTATCTATTGTGGATGTCCCTACTTAGGGGTAGACCTGATAAATGGATCAACTGGTTTGGGTTTGGGCCGGGTCAGTTTGGGCTGGGTCATTTTGGGGTTTAAATTGATTTCGGGTTAATTCGGCCGGGTCGGGTCGTTTCGGGTTTTTTTGGGCCAGACGGGTGTGGTTATAAGTTATTTCGGGTCGGGTCATTTTCTGGTCAATGAATAAGAGAGTAAAAGTCATTTCAAGTCTTTTTGGTTCAATTAGCGTTATGTTTTGTCGGGTCATTTACGGGTTGGGTGGTTTCGGGTCGGGTCAGTTACGGGTCAAGAAAGCTCGGTCATATTCGGGTCGGGTCGGACCAATTAGGATTTTGGGTCACATTCGGATGATGCAATTCGGGTCAATTTCGAGTCTCGAGTCAGCCTTTTCGAATCGGGTTAATCGGGTTGGGTTGCTTTTGCTAGGTCTACTTAGGGGTGAGCATTGGTGCAAAACTAGATCGGATCGAAAATCGAAAAAATATTTTTAAATTTTCTATGGTACCCCTCTAGTTTGTTATTTTGTTCATATCCCCCTGTTTTTAAGAATGTATCAATGGTTCCCTTAATGTCGTTTACCTTTTATGGCTAGCGTGTCCTCACTGGATAATGGACGTTAAGTAAAGTAACATGGCATGATCAATGGATGGCTATTCTTGGTGGGAAATTTTGATTCCGAAACAAATTATTGTAAAAAATAAGAGATTGCATAAAATACCCCTTAGTTTTGTATTGGAGCATAAAATACCTTTTTAATCAAAGGTTAAGGAGGTGTCATAGTAAATGCATTTATGCCTAAACATATCATGATTAATGTCGTGAGTTTAGAAGTCATAAGAAATAAAACATGCATCATGGTTTAATCAAAGGAAATACATTTTACATATTTTAGCTCATTTAAAGATGCATGGAGAATTGCAGTCTTACAGATTTTCCAATGTAACGAGGTCTAAAACTTCCAGTTGAAGAAGGGAGCAGCCTGAGCAATATAGAAGACTGGTTGAAAGGACGTTATAATTAAATTTATCCAAATTTAACTCGATATCTCATATGTTGTTCAGCACTTGAGCCAGATCTAAGGTTAATCAAGAGTGCCTCACTTTCAGGCAGTATTACATGTTATCAAGTATTTGCAAGGTTCCAATAATAATACTAACCTTTTCTACTGTGTTGCTTCTGATCTTACCCTATCAACATACATAAATGTTGATTGGGGACAATGTGCCTATATTTAATTTGTAAATCCTTATATTAAGTGGATATTGTGTGTTCTTAGGTCAATCCCTTTGTGTTTTGGAAAACAAAGAAGGAAAAGGCCGTGAGTAAAAAGAGCACTATAGAGTAACTAAAATATAATAGTGTCCTACACAGTTTTAGAATTAGTTTGGTTAGATGACTTGTTACTAGATATGAGAATCAATTAATATACCCAAGTCAATTCATTTAATCTGTGATAATAAAGCAGCAAAACACATATCTCAAAATCCCCTTCATCATGAGAGGACAAAAAACTTAAACACTGATTGTCACTTTAATTTGTTAGGGATAAGCAACAAGAAGATTTTTTGGTCACTAAACATGTCAAATCCAACCTTCAAATAAATAACAGATGTAATGATAACGCCATTATTTGGAGTAATTCAACAGAAATTTTCCTGTCACAAGCTTGGCCTAACAATTACTGCTAGTTCAACTTAAGAGGGGAATGTTGTTATTATAAGCCTTGATGTAATTATTGCTTGTTATAAGTCCATTAAAAAGGTTAGTTATAAGTCGGTTTGTTAAGTTACGGTAGATTGGAAATATTCCATATTCATGTTATATTATTATATTATTGCCTTGGGCAATAAGTTAATTCCGATTGTACTATAAATACTTCTATTTTGATGAATGAAGAAATAAGTTGGATTTTACCTAAAAACATATTCTTAGCATGGTATCAGGAAAACCTACAATTACAAAATAAAAATCATCAAAAACTACCCCTCCTCTGCCGTCATGAGCGGTGACGACCCACCGCCGCCTAAAGTCGAACCTACCTCTCCGTATTACATAGGTTACCATGATCGGCCTGGCGATCATATCACTGGGACTCGCCTGAATCTGCATAATTTCGCGGAACGGAAGAACGACGTTCAGAATGCTCTCAAAGCTCGTCGCAAATTTGTCTTTCTCGACGGGTCGATTACGGCGCCTCAATCTCCATGTACGAAGGACGATTGGGAAACTCTTCATGCTATGTTGATTGCTTGGCTCATGAATCTCATTGAGCCCGAGGTAAAACGTATGCTTTCTAATTATGATAATGCAAAACGCTTGTGGGATGATCTTCATGATCGTTTTGATGTTGTTGACGGTTCCAAAATTCAACATATTAAATGTGACCTTCATGACTGTAAGCAAACAGAAAACATGTCTGTCGCGGTTTATTACGATACTTTAAATCAATTATGGAACGAACTAGATACCTATGAACCTATTATCACTTGTACTTGTTCCACTGATGTCGGAAAGAAGCACATTGATCGACGGGAGAGTGACCGTTTGCATCAGTTTTTACTTGGCTTAATTAAGCCCTATGAAACTTTACGTTATGTTATTTTAGCACAATCTCCCTTGCCAACGGTCAGTCGTGCGTTTCAAATGGTTAGTCAGGAGGAACGGGTCAAAGGAATTTATAAACCTGCAGAATCGGCTCCCTTGCCCGAGCTCTCTACCTTCTCTGTCTGTCCGTCTGGTCCACGCCCTTCCCCGGCTCCCCGAGCTTCCGCACAACTGTCTCGGTCTTAAAGACAAAAATTAGTATGCAGTAAATGTAATAAGTCCGGCCATGATCGAAGTATGTGCTTTGAATTAATGGATGAAATACCCGATTGGTGGTATGAATATCGAGGCATCAAAAATCCGAGGGACAGCTCTAGTGGTGGATCTTCCAGCAAAGGCCGCGGAGTGGTCGTTCCGGTTCTCAGGCCAGACAGAATGACACGGCTTCCTCTTCCAAGCCCAAAAGCAGTAATGCGGTTCGTACTGAGGCAGAAACATCACAACCTGCTGTTTCGGTTTATGGCACTCCGTCACATAATTTTTGTGGTAAGTGGCTTATTGATACGGGTTGTTCGCATCATGTTACTGGAGACTTGACGGCCTTGGATAATATTTGGGTTATACCAAGCCGAGTTGTGGGGCTCCCTGATGGCATTAATGTGCACACGCTTCACAAATTGGGAGCGTGAAGTTATCGTCGTCCATATTTCTTGATCCTGTTCTTGACGTTCCTCAATTACATTGTAATTTAATTTCTGCTTCTCAATTAAGTGATACCTTAAGTTGTGAATTCATTACTAATGCTACTAATTGTATTATTCAAGTCTGTCTTGCGAGGATGGTGATTGGCACGGGTGATCGTTTGGATGGATCATACTACCTTCGATCATCTGGAACCGCGGGTTGTCACGAGTGCTGTGGGTCTTGGTGAAGGCGTTAATTTATGGCATCGACGGATATGACATACGTCTGAAAAAGTAGTTAAATTACTTTCCTTTATTAGTAATAAAAGTACTTTGATAAGCCCGTGTGATATCTGCCATCGTGTTAAACAAATTCGTAACTCTTTTTCATAGAGTGATAATAAAAGTCCTGGAATTTTTCATCTTGTGCATTGTGATTTATGGGCACCTTATGAGTCTCCGTCTACTAATGGTGCGCGTTATTTTCTTACCATTGTTGATGATTATTCGCGTGGGGTGTGGATCTATTTAATGCAATCTAAAACGGAGGTACATGATAAATTCTTAATTTTCATTGGTATGATTGCTCGACAATTTTCATCAACCATTAAAATTGTACGGAGTGATAACGGAACTGAGTTGCATCCTCTCCAACCGTATTTTGCATCTCAAGGCATCTTATTTCAAAGCTCATGTGTTGGAACACCACAACAAAATGGGACGGTTGAACGCAAGCATCAACACCTTCTTAACGTTGCTCGTGCGTTAAGATTTCAGGCCGGCTTGCCGATTAAATTTTGGGTCGAGTGTGCCCTTGGGGCAGCATACCTTATTAACTGGACCCCTTCCGTCTTTCTTGGTGACATTACTCCCTATGAGGTTTTATTTGGTAAGCCTCCACCATTTACTCATTTGCGCGTGTTTGGGTCTTTGTGCTACGCTCACGACCAACGAGCAAAGGGTGATAAGTTTTTTAGCAAAAGTCAGAAATGCATTTTTTTAGGATATCCATCCGGGCAAAAAGGATGGTATCTCTAGGATTTGGAGCGTGGGGATTATTTTGTTTTTCGTGATGGCGTCTTCTACCAAACCCACTTTCCTTACTTGGAAGCTACAGGTACTTCTCATGGGGGGTGTCGTCTCCTCTTATTGACGAACCACAGGTTGACAGTGACAATCCAGCTAGTGATGCTACTGCCCAACGTCTTGTCCACCCCGCGACCCATGATGTATCCCCTGCCCACGACTCCGCCACCGAGATCCCTCCGTCTTCTGAAGTCCCTGTTACGGGACAAAGTACTAATGCCGAGCAGCAAAACTCATTGGAACATGCTACTGACCAAGCGAACCCTCAAATGGGGGCGTGGTCATCGTCCAAAATTTCCAAATTCTACGCTCCGTGATTACGTTCTTGAAAAAACCGTGAAAGGTAGTAGTCCATCCAACACATCCTTCATTGTCGTGTCGTCATCCTCCTCATCCTTCATTGCCGTGCCGTTATCCTCCTCAGGTACCTTATACCCCCTTATTAATTATGTTAGTAGTGATAATTTTACTGTAGAACATCGCAATTTTTTAGCTGCTATTATGACTCATAAAGAGCCGAGTTCATTTAAAGAAGCAGTAAAAGATGAAGGTTGGCGTAAGGCCATGTATGACGAGATGAAAGCCCTCCATGACAATGGCACATGGAATTTAGTCCCGATTCCGGACGGAAAGCGTGCTTTGGGGAGTAAGTGGTTATATCAAATAAAGTACAAATCCGATGGTTCCATCGAACGCTTGAAAGCACGTTTGGTTATATTCGGCAATCATCAAACTCACGGGATCGACTACGAAGAAACTTTTGCTCCCGTAGCAAAGATGACTACTGTTCGGACTTTTCTTGCCGTTGCTGCAGCTAAGAAATTGATTTTACATCAAATGGATGTGCATAATGCCTTTTTACATGGTGACTTGAATGAGGAGGTTTATATGAAGTTGCCTTTTGCCTTCCACTCCGATAAACCTGGTATGGTTTGTCGATTAAGAAAGTCGTTGTATGGGCTCAAGCAAGCCGGCCCCTCGTTGTTGGTTTGCCAAGTTTGGTTCCGCACTCAAAGATTATGGTTTTATACATAAGTCAGGCATGCAGACTACTCCCTCTTTACTTATACACGGGGCACGGTCCAATTACACGTGCTCTTGTATGTCGATGATTTGCTCATTTATTTTAATGATTCCGCTGCCATTACTATTTTCAAGGATTATCTTCATTCCCGTTTCCATATGAAGGACTTGGGCGTTTTGAAATACTTCTTGGGCCTCGAGATTGCTCGTAACTCTGACGGGATTTTTGTCTGTCAACAGAAATATGCGCTTGATATTGTTTCCGAATGTGGTTTTTTAGGCAGTAAACCATCCCTCACACCGCTTAAACAAAACCACCAGCTTGGTCGGTCCACCCGTCCTTTGCTTTTTGATCCCGAGCGCTATCGTTGTCTTGTCGGGCGCCTTGTATATCTTGCTGTGACTCGGCATGATTTGGCTTATACTATTCACATTCTTTCTCAATTTATGCATGCACCGCGTGATGATCATTGGGAGGCGGCCCTTCGTACAATGCGCTATTTGAAAGGAACGCCTGGCCAAGGCATTCTTTTGCGCTCCGATGCTTCTTTATCCCTTACCGGTTGCTGTGATTCCGATTACGCGGCGTGTCCTCTTACTCGTCGTTCCCTCACCGGCTGGATAATATTTCTGGGGACATCTCCTGTTTCCTGGAAGACTAAAAAACAGGCCACGGTTTCGCTTTCCTCCTCCGAAGCGGAATATTGGTCCCTCACTGCTGTCACTTGCGAATAAAAATGGCTCACGAGCCTCTTGTCGTGTTTGGGCGTCACTACCTCCACGGCTATCCCCTTGTATTGCGATAACAAGTCTGCCTTACATATTGCTAATAATCCCGTCTTCCATGAGCGAACTAAGCATATCGAAGTTGATTTACATTTCATTCGTGATGCTATTCTTGATGGACTTATTGCTCCGTCTCATGTTTCTACTACGATACAGCTCGCCGATGTTTTCACTAAGGCTCTTGGCTCACCTCGTTTCTCGACTTTGGTTGGCAAGCTAGGCATTCTCAATCCGTATGCTCCATCATGGGGGGAGGGGGGGGGGGTGGTTAAGTTACGGTAGATTGGAAATATTCCATATTCATGTTATATTATTATATTATTGCCTTGGGCAATAAGTTAATTCCGATTGTACTATAAATATACTTTTATTTTGATGAATGAAGAAATAAGTTGGATTTTACCTAAATACATATTCTTAGAATCTTAGCACGGTTAGTTAAGCCTAGAAGTTAGTTAGAGGTAATTAATTAAGAGGCTCTACTATATATACTAGCTCTTATATAGATTTGATTGTCATTTATTTTTACAGAAATACAAAGTCGTATTACATTCATTACATATCAAATTACGCTTATACGTTTTACATAAACCCGGCCACCTAGAACACAATAGATTTTTTACAATACAGTATATTGGAATATACCGTATTTCTTAATATCGAATGAAAATTTGTTTTGATACATTTTTACTTATATTAGCATTATTTCAATTACAATTGGAAGTGTATGTAAATCTCACACACAAATTACAATAACATAAAATCACAATATTATGAGCTGACTAGAGTATTGATATCTACAGGATGAACAAACATATTAGATGGGGAATTAAATGAAGATATAGCAATGTGTTGATAAAAAGCTTCAGTTGCATGAAATCCATCCATGTATGCATAGAGGTTTCTATCTGGGCATGGTGTTGAAAATGGTTTACATAAATAGCCGATGTTTATCTTGCAACAAGTAGCATCCGTAGTGTAATCTGCAAAAAAAAAGAAAAATAGATTTTTCTTCGTTTTTTGTTCAATCTTCAAAATAAACAAAATGACAACTCTATTATTAGTATAGACCTTATACACTGTTTTAAATTGACAACTCCGTAGTTTTTCCCGTTTGTCATCTTTGTGTGGCTATGTAATTTTTGTTTTGTTTTACATGGCGAAGCCAATGATATCCTTTTAGAAAGGGTTTTTTTTATAACTTATACCTTCAATAACTCACTTTCTTAAAACTTATACTTAGGATAACTTTGTTTAAAATCTTATACCTAAAATAACATTTTTTTCCAACCTTGATATCAAAATCTTAAAAAAGCCCTAAATTAACGATTTTGCCCTTACTAATTTGATGGGTTTTTAGTGGCGGTAATCATGGATGTATGGGTTAATAGGTGGGGAAAAAATAATGATGTTTAATTAGCAAGGGCAAGATCGTCAATTCAAGGCTTTTATTTTAGATTTGGTATCAAGTTTGGAAGAAAATTTTATTTTAGGTATAAGATTTTAAAATTTTTATTTAGTATAAATTTGAAAAAGTGAATTATTCAAGGTCTAAGTTATTAAAAAGACCCTTTTATAAATTTAGCTAAATGAAAAAAAAAAAAAAATGATAAATCCAGCAAAATTGTGCATTGTGAGTGACCTTCTAAATTTTCATATAAAAGATGGGAACCCATTTTCTCTCCATTTCGTCAAAAGAAATGGAGAGGCAAGTACCTATTAATAGTTCAGATCGCATATTGACAACATCTAACGGTTCTAAATTTACGCATAAAAATAAAGGAAAATGAGGGTGAAAGAAGAAATTATTATTTAAGGAGATTGTGAGAGGAAATGGAGAGAAAGGAAATGGAGAGGATACATTTCCAAAAGATGGGCCCATGTCAATTATAGCCCAACATACCTTAAGAATAGACTATAAAAATTATGCCGATTCTAACCCAACGTACCTAATGGAATACAATATAAAAATGAAGCCCAATTCTTGTTTTAGTCTGGAAAATTATTGTTTCAATTAATCTTCATTTAGTAAATGGATAAATTGATCAAAATTTCAAAACTAACTACTAAGGATAGTTGGGTAGGGAGGTGTCCAAATCCGCTAATAGACTTAAAATTGAAAATAGATTAAAGGGTAATGCTAAATACAACCCATTGAGTTGTATTTAAGCATTAAATACCTTCTAATTTGGGTATTAACTTAGGAATTAAGAATTAAATTACACATTAACCAATACATTTAATGCATATATCAAGAATTTATTTCCTCTTTTGGTTTCTTAAATACAACCCAGTGGGTTGTATTTATCATTACCCTAGATTAAATACCTTGTTGCGTTAAAATTTGATTGCTTTTTCTTATTATTTTTAATTAATTAATTATTTTTATTTTATTTTAACCTTTTTTTAGATTGAAATATCCTAAATTAAAATAAATAAAGTATACAAAAGTGAATTGAACTGGAGTAAACCCCAATTCTTATTAAATTGGAATACAGGGTGGTAAATATAATAGTAGATATTTAATTCGAAATAAATACTCAGATTGGATATCAATTTTTTGCTTAGATCTAGTATTTGGGTTATGTAATTTGTATTTATGCCAAAACAAAAGACAAATAAATAACTGGAACGGAGGGAGTAACAGAATAAGACAAAGAAAGTTGTGTTTAGCCCACCTAGCAAAAAACGAGTAGGGGGATGCATGGCCATGGTATCAATGAACGTAAACTTTGCACCATCAAGTTGTAAATTCAAAGAATTAACAAGAGATAATAGCTTCTCATTAAAAAGTTGGACCGCTTGATTGATTTCTTCTACGCATGGAATTTTATGTTCCCTTATTGCTGGAGCTGGAAGGCAACCTATATTAGCTAGTCCAAATATTACTGTCTTTCTTGCTCCATAATTATATAGTTTCTGCCAAAATTAATAAATTAACAAGGAGTATTATTATTCCAAGATTACAACAAGCAATGTGCGATGAGTCCCCGAGGCCACGACCACCGTGCCTAACTAAATAAATACATAATTAAATAACAACTCACGTAATAAATCCAAGATAATAAAACAATTTTGTATAGAATAAGGGGGGTAGTATAATGTTGTACATATCTAGCTAGTAGACTTGGTAAATTGTTCATTCGAGCCGGGTTTGGGTCTGATCACTTTGGATGGGTCATTTTCAGGTTAACAATTTATTAGTCAATTTTGGATCATGTCATGTTCAGGTCAATGTTGGTTGTGTCATTTTTGCGAGGTTTAGTGCAAACTCATGTCCCACATCGGTAGAATAAGGATGGAAGATTATTTTTATAAGTGTCATTAAATATAATAGTACGAGGCCTTTTGAGAAGTAGTTAAGAGTAAGTCCGTGAGAGCTTGTCCCAAAGCGGACAATATCGTACTATTATGGATAGTGGACACTAACACAACAGAGGCGCAACACAAGGTATTCACGCTTCCGTGCAACACAATTAATATAAATCACAACATAAATCCGTGAGGTCTTGCCCCAAAGAGGACAATATCGTGATATTATGGATAGTGGACACTGACGCAGCAGAAGCGCAATACAAAGTATTCACGCTTCCACACAACATAATTAATTATAAATCACTTAGAAATTCTAAACTCTTCCGAAACAAATGAAATTGTTTACCCGTCTCCTTAAGTAACTATGAATTCCTTTATAGATTCTATTTTATATACTCTTAACATTTTCTTTTCTATCCATAAATAGCTACTGTACAAATCATGTAAATTAAAACAAGATTAATTAGCATTGTAATTTTTACAACGAACCAAACAACCCTAATAAGGTTTGATTGAAGAACAAGATATCAAGAAAGTTAAAAAGTCAAGTACCTTAAGTAGTTGTTCATATTTGGCAACAAGAGTTGTGGCAAATTCGTCAGGGTTCAAAACCTTCTCCGGCGAGATGGATAATTGAGGTAAAAAGTAATTATTAACGTAATCGTTGGTGCCTATATTCACACTGTATAAGCACTTGTTCAAGTAATTACTAACTGGTCCCTTTACAAAAGATTGGAGCTCCAAAATAGTTGTTTCATGGTTTTGCACTTGTCTAGCCAACCATATCCGATCACCCTAGACAATAAGTCGAAATCCCATGTTAGAACACACATATCGATGTTCACAAAGAGAGATTAAACCCCTGATCTCATGATGTACAAATTCTCAGTTTTCACGGGTGAGTGATGATATGATAGGCATCCCTCTTATACTAAAAGAATAAGAAATCTCCCAAATTTTCTCGCCTAAATGAATTTGGCTATAATTGGCTTTCATTATATCATATTGTAATTGGGTTTTTATTATATCACATCTGTAATCGAGCTTTCATTATATTATTTTTACAACTGGAATATACTAAACTTTTCATTTTTCACCGATTAATACAAAATATTAATAATAATAAATTTTACATTTAAAATTTAAAATTGAGTTAAATAACAGTTGTATAATTGTTATTTTCTTTAATATTCCTATCTAAAAACCGCGCATTCGCGCGGGATTGACACGTAGTGTATATATAAAGTGAATAATAAGTAATTTGCCAGAGTAGAAATTAAGATAATTTAAATATTTTAATGTGTTACTAAAAAACAACTCAAAATATACTCAGAGAGATAAGAATAATGACACTAGACAAATGAAGGTAAAATACCACATATGAACTAGTTTCAGGAAGAATTCCAGCACTACCAGATGCATAATTGACGCCTTTTAATATGTCGGCACCAGATGCCTTGTTAAAAGGCGGTATTAATTCTTTAATTCCCAATAGTCCAGCTGCCAAAACAAAAATGATGATTTTCAATACGTATAACGTATAAATAACATTATACCTAGTAGTACAATATTATCGTACAATCAACTTATATCTAACTGAGCTTTCTTAAAGTTACTCCCTCTGTCCCGGTGATTTGTTTTTCTTTTCCATTTTGGGGTGTTTCAGTCAATTGTTATCCTTTCTATTTTAAGAATGAACTTGATGAGTAATTTGATCATTTACACACAATTTATTCCACTTGTCATTTAGTAATTGGCCCCTTCCCCCTTTCCTTGGTCTTTGTGGCAAAACCAAAGGACAACAAATGACCGGAACGGAGGGAGTATTTTTTTTATGTTTAAGTGAGTAAATTCAGAAACTATATAATATAGCTTAGATTCTTTAAATCAAAACTCGAAAAGTTTATTATAAAGCTCAGATTGTGCGTCACCAGTTTAATGACTATTCTCTATCCCATTTTTTAATTTACCTTTTTTATTCTTTATGCAAGCTATTTTAATTAAAAGTAAACAAATGATTAAGATACAATAATTACATACTTTGCACTTTTTAGTGAAGTTTGGAAGCCATATTTTTAAAGTTTATGGGCACAATTAAGGTAACTCGAGTTAGCTAATTAGGACCAAGAACTTAATTAATTTGGACCGAATAAGCCGAGAATGGGTAGGAATTATATGGGCCTGAATCCATGACGGGCTTTAAATCTCAGTAAAAATACACTAGAACCCGACCCATTAATTTTATTCATTTTCTCAAGCATAGGAAGCATGCAAATTTACTCCCTGCATCATCCCATTTCACACAACTATCACTCTATTAAAAATTTAAAACCATGCATCACAAAGAATATGAAATACGGAATATATAAACAAATGATTGAGACGGAGGAAGTACTACTGTAATACTTACTGATAATATCAATTATAGTAAGACCGTTGGTAAATCTTCCAGTTGCAAGACCTCCGGGAAAATCAACACCATAAGGTGGGTAGTTTGCTTTAGCTACGGTAATTAGATCATTATTATTTCCGGCATCGGAATAAGAATCGCCAAAAATGAAGAAACATGGTACTTTTGGATCACTATTAACGAACCCAAAACTTATCAATAGTAGTACATAAGTCGATGATATAATATTCCACATTTCTTGTGTTTTCTGTTAAACCATATATAGTATTGGTTAGTACAACTTCACAATTGATGGCTATATTATTTATAGTGCATATATTATATCATTATATTGGTTGGTACAACTTTATAATTGATGGTTATATTATTTATGGTGCATATATATATCATTATATTGGTTGGTTATTGGTACAACTTCACATGTGATGGTTGTATTATTTATAGTGATAATTACGAGTTCAATGTCAATTTTCATGTATATATATGGTGGGTTTTACGTAATTCTTTCTTCATTGTATAGGGTTGATATAAAGTATGTGAAAGAGTAGTACTGAAACTTAGAATTACCCTAGAAGGTCTATCATTCCACTGTCTATCTTTCACCATTTTTATACATACATCCTTTGTGTTATTCAGTCCGTTTTTCTTAAGACCATTGCTTTTGGTCTGAAATAAGGCGGGTAACATGTCATCATTTTACAATAAAATGTTGTTATTTTTTGATAACATGTTACCATTATTGTTCACATCATTTTCAGGGTAAAAAATGACACCTCTAATCATAACATTTTGTGAATTAATTGGTTACATTTTCTTAAAAAATGACAACATTTTATCCGTCTGACAAATAAGACCAAAAGTGTCGGTCTGAAACAAGAATTTGTGTTATTCAATTGGTATTTGGGCTGAATTCACCCTCCAAGGCAAAACCCCTAGAAGGTCGTTAATCGCTGGCTAAGGCCATCATAGAAAGGATATTATCATACTCATCTTTTTTTCTAATTGTCTTCAACTCCTCCTTTAAATTGGAGGAATCGAGAAACCACATGACCTAACAAGTGCTATCTTCGAGGATATTAGGCTATATTTATCCACAGACTTTTAATATAAATCTTAATAAGAGTAAAATATTACCATCTCCAATCCAATCCAAACTACCCATTTGACTTTTCACGGTCAACGAGACGACACTTTGACAACGTTTTTCTTCATTTATATATTACGTTTTTTGGTCGAAATTATAATTTTCCGAAACCCCTTTTTATAACAACCGTGAATATGCAAATTTTAGGTAAAAAAAATTAAAATTTAGCTTTATATAATTGAGGTCAATATTTGACAAAGTTGACTTTAAAAAATGAATGGGTAGTTTGGATTGGATTGGAGGGAGTATTATTTTATCCTAAAGACTCAACTCAGACTCTTTTATTTCTTCAACTTTATCCCTCAAACTCATTAGAAATCTCAACAACAATAAATAGGACCCACTTTTACCCACACAAAATATTATTTACGGGTCTTAAGGCGAGTCTTGGAAATTCAAGACCCACCCTCAGATTTTTCTAAAGTATAATTGTCTTTATCCCTGCTTTTAGTTGAGAATTTGCTTTTTACTGTTGCTGGTACTCATCTTCGTATTCGGTTAAACTTAGTCTTGCACTTATCTTCTTTTCAATATACTACGTATTAATTTTAGTTTTATTCCTAAATCTCTAAACCACGTGGCTCATATACCGGCTAATGAGGCTATGAGCTTGTTGTAGTAAAAATATTTTACGATTGACAAAATAAATTGGTATCTCATGGTAGCCACCGATATGAAATAGTTTTACTTAATGTATATCAATTTTATTCATAAATTAAAACAACCTTTTATATATTTTTAACTTTCTTTTCTAATGATTGAAGCTGTAACAATTTATTAAACAAAGTAATCACTTATTGGCAATGTATTATTTCAGATACTTTATTTGGTCAAATTAGCTTAGTTGACCAAAATTTTAGATACCTTAATTTTTTGTAAGCGTTTGACAAGTAGCTTATTTAACCAAATAAGCTACCTGAAATAAAATGCTACCTAGAGTAGCATTTGAGATTTTAAGTACATGATTAAGCACATCCTTTTACGTCATTCCACCAAAATCAGTTACCTTTCAGTTAGTTTACTAAACAATTTTTTATATAATTAGTTATCTTATTCGCTCCTAATTTCAGCTACCTTATCGTTTTCCTTTTTAGGTTTTAATTAGCTTTTCAGTTTTGAACTACTTTTTCAAGTTTCAGCAAAATGTAGACTACATTTGTTTCGATTAAGTCAACTACGTACCCTAGCTCTTTATGAATTCTCAATTACTTCCAATTAACGGCATTTTATTGTTTCGTACATGAATAATTCTCATTTTTATTATCTAACCACCTTCTTAATTTTCCGTCTACATAAATGATAAATTATACCACCGTTTTATTAGGTATGCATGTACTCTTATGTAGGGCCGAGCAAAACCGTATACCCGATACGATTTTGAACCGTATACCCGATACGGTTTTGAAAACCGTATCGGGTATACGGTTTTTAAATTCACAATTTTTTCGATACGGATCCGACCCGGTTTAACCGTATATCCGGTTTTCGTATACCCGGATACGGATTTCAGTTGTTTGTTGTTCAATTTATTGCAAACGCGATAAAACCGGCACACCGTAACTTAAATTTAATAAAAGGTTACATATTAAAATAATCAAAATTTCAATATTCATTATACAATGCATTAGGGAAAAAGAAAGTGGACAAGTTAAAGTGATTTTGGTTATAAATTATTTAGTTTTTGTAATATATTTTTGGTTTTTTTTATTTTTTTCAAAAACCGTATCAGAAACCGTATACCCGGTTTTGTTTTTGCCCGACACGGATACGATACGGTTTTTTGAAAACCGTTTCGTATATACGGAAATGCGTATCGTATATACGGAAATTCGTTTAATTGAAACCGTATACCGTATCGTATCCGTATATTAAAACCGTTTCGTATATTTTTGCTCACCCCTACTCTTATGTCTCTTCCACATCTTATTTCATTTATAAGATGTTCCACCAGATATGTCTTAATTTAGTGATTACGATAGAGTATAATGAATACTATAAGTCGCAGGTTCAAATCTAGGATCCCGCCTCGTTATTTGTAATTCCCTGCTGCATATCGACAATGCCAAGACCAGGACGTCATCAAGTGATACCGAAATCTAATTAAAATAATTATAATTTTTAATCGCAGCAAATATCTACAATTTGCTTCCTCCATAATAATGGAGGTACGTACACTATGTAGTTACAATTGAAAAAGGCAACAATTAGATTGATTTAGAATACTCGGGGCCGGATTATACTTGGTCTAGGGGTAACTCGACAACTACAAGAAAGTGGGGTCGCCTTGATAGGGCCATATGTAATTCACCTTGGAGGAGGATTTTATTCGAAAAGGGCTTGATGCGCCATTTAGTGCAAAATCAATCAGATCATTGTCCGATTATTCTAAACACGAATGGATTTGCCCCGAACCTAGTATATTTCTTGCTTCATGTTCATTAAGAATCCCCTATTTACTAAAAGAATAAGTGGATCTCCAAATTTTTCCGCCTAAAATTTTAGCATCTAGAATTGAGCTTATTATTATAATCTATTCTATAGGTATATCTTGAACTATAAATGGATATAATCTTTTAATTGGATATATTCATAAAAACTGAAATGCTCAGAATATGCACAAATTCGATATGCAAAAGATTTCCCCCCACAATTTTTATGATAAAAAATTCATTGATTTTCTATGAGATAAGAAATTGTGGATCAAAATCTCCTATATACTAAAAGATTAATAGATCTCTAAATCCTCATGTTTAAATTTCCCGCCTAGTTAATATTCTACCGATTTCCTAATTAATTTGTGTTCACTATCAATATTTACCAAACAATATTTATCTCTTAATTTATTTTCATAACATCAATCATTTTTAACTTTTACATAAATAAGGCTAATAAAATATCGTCTTGGAATTACATATGCAAATTTTCTACCCTTTTCAAAATGGAGGTAAACTGCATTAATTTAATTAATTGTCAAATTCTGTAATATATTATCTAAAATACCGTGCATTTGCACGGGACCTACACTAGTGCAAGATTAACCCCAAACAAAAATACTTTATTTATATGAATAATATAATAACACAATAACAATCCATAACATAATTCACGAAAATAACAAAAACAAAATTAACATGTACGCCCATACAAAATCCAGCAAATCTCTAACATAAAACCGTCTCATACAAAAACTTGCGTAAGAAAATAAACACAAAACATAGTTAAATAAATGCGCCCATTTGATGAGCTTGTTGACGTTGGCGAGACCTGTTCCTATCAATAGTCCGTCCCTTACTAAACACGGAATTAGGAGACTTATTCAACCTCTTGATCAAACTCTTAGTCTTGCCATCAAGTCGAGGTGGCGCATCAACATCGCCATCGTTCTGGTCATGAGTATCACTCTTATCGTCTTTAGCGGTCGATACTTTACGCCAAGGACGGTATGATGGGACTATACGAAGCGGGCTGCTAGACCGTCCATAATAACTCTCATTATAATTATAATGTTGCTCTTCCTCTTGCGGCATTGGAGTATTCTTCGGCTTCGGAGCGGGTCTTTGCTCTTTCCTTGGAACAACTATTTGATTTCTCATTGTCGACATTGTTGTAGGGTTTTCAAGTTTGTTTGATTTGTTTTTTTGTTAGGGTTAGTAATTTGTCAAAGTATTTATAGGACAATTACACCGCCTTATTATATAACTCGGTTTCCTTGTTTTGGATTTGTTTCTTTTACGCGTTTTTTTGTTTTTGGTTGTTTCTATTTTGCGATTGCCGTGCACTCCAAGTATTTGTAGTGATTACGGAGTATCTTAAATTGCAGCATATTAGTTTGGTAAATATCTTAAATTGCATATTACGATTTACCATATTTGCGAGAGAGTTTTGGTAAATGTCTTTTACGAATACTCCGTATTAGTTTACTAGTTTAGATCTCGCGCAATGAATGCGCGATATTTATAGGGTTACTAATATATATCCCGTGCAATTCACTTATTTTTCATATTTCTCCTTAATGTATTTTGATTAAAAAAATAAATAAAAATTTAAATCGTAAGAAGTAATAATATGAGTATTTTTTTGAATTTTTTTTGTTTTTTTTTTTTACCTAGAAATTAATGATGTTAATTTACAAATATTTACTAGTAACATTTTTTAGCTGCAAATTTTTATCATAAAATTAAAAGTCAATGAATTTTATCAAATATTTACTAATACCATATTTTTTAGCGGCAACTTCTTATCATAAAAAGTTAATAAATTTTTATCAATAGGTTCTTTAAAAAACGAATTTCCTTATCCTAAAAAGATCGGAGATAAATTTGTGTATAATGTGAAATATTAAATTTTATAAATATTTAAATACAAAAGATTATATACATTTATAACTTATCATGTCCACATCTATAGTATATACTAAAAATACCAAACAATATTCTAGGAAATATGTTTTAAGCGGGAAAAGTTGGAGTTTCGCCTATTCATTTAGTAAATAGGGGATTTGTACTTTCCTATTGAGCATTGGTCTAAAAGTGGACCGGATTGAAGACCGGAAAAATATTCGTAAATTTCCTATAATACCCTTGTAATTTGTTATTTTGGTTCCCCTGTTGTTAAGACGATGTTTAAAAAATTGGTCCAGCTCCTACGTATTCGGAGCCTACGTCCAACCGTCATTTTATTGGTTTTTTAGAAATTTACTCAAACTTAACTAAACCATTACAATGAAAATAACTCGTTAACCAACCCCGATTGCATTTGCTTGAGCTACTCCGCTTCAAGACTTTCTTTTGCTCAAAGTTACTCCGCTTCAAGACTTAAGTTCTATCTCAACAGTTTAAAGAGTCAGAGTCTCAGTGGTTCACTTAAGAACATGGAAATTACAATTAAGACCTAAACACGAGAATATTTGAACACACTCTTTCTTTATGCAATAGTGTAGCGAACTGATACTTGGAGATTTTGTAACTTTGAAAACCCCAATCACTCCAACTCGTCTTAATTTACTTTCATATTTTCTCGTTATTCATTTAGTTGCTTTGGTTAACTTAGTGTTAGTGTGTTACACCCTTTTGACTTGGAGTGGCTTTATTACTCATTTTCATTGCTCTTCATGGTCTCTTGCTAATACTCTTGAAACCCGCCCTAAGACACATGTCAATCAAATTTATTAAGGCCCTCCTAATTTTCCGTGGCACAAGATCATTGTAGCCGCCTCCTTTTGCGATACTTCCCTTTTTGTGTGTATTGGTTAGGTTGCTTGTGATAATTTAATTTAGGGCAGTGACTAGAAGGATGAACTTTCAAGTGTACTCCATGTACCCCTTTGGAGCGAACTACTTGCCATTCAGGCTGGTCTTCTTTCTTGTGCAATTGCATGGGTTGTTTCATTTTCAGCTCAGTATGTCTTTTTTTCTACTTCCTCCATTCAACTTTTCTTGTACTTTTTTTTGTAAAATTTATTCCAAATTAATTATTCCCTTTCTAAATTTGGTATGCTAAAATGGCGGACTACCACTATTATCCCTAATCTTTTAACTATCAGTCCCTCCATCAAAATGACATTGTACCCCTTCTTCCCAACTAAAGGGATAGAGTAGTAGTTTTACATTTAGAGTGAATTAACAATTACTCCCTTTTTAGATACCACTTTTCCAAAAAAAAGCTCCATTTTATAAACTTTTTTTTAAAATTACTCCCTAACATTTGCACAGGTCAAAATTTGCGTTCATTTTCACTTTCAGGCGAAAAGTTATTAAATCTGACGAAATTGCCCTTGGGTCAATATTTAGACATCCTTCCATGTCACTTGTCATTCTATTCTATTCTACCGACATTTAACATTGAATCCCAAAAATTTTCCCCTACTTTAATCCCAAAAATGAAGCGAAACCCTGATATAATCCAAATCTGTTCTTCATCAAATCAATTCTTTGATCCAATTCGGCTATTAGGTTTCTTCAATTCCATTCTCAATTGGGTATTCGTCACAATTTGATTTCTTTCTCGATTTTAGAAGTTTTGCTTTGTAATAATAATTGTTAGGGAATATAGTAGGTGTTATTCGAGTAGTTTCGAGGTTTTCGATGTATTGATTAATGGTTATAAAAAAAATGAGTTTGTAACCCTAATTTTTAACTATATAATCTACATTTCTGGGTTGGGAAACCCACGTTTTTAGGTTCAGAAACTCTAATTTCTGGGTTATAAACCCTAATTATTGAAAATAAGATGAACAATTTTACCTTAACTGGGGAAAAATATAAGAAGAGGGGATAGTTGAAATGAGTAATAAGGGCAGTTTCGTCATAAATTAAGCTTTTAAACTGAAAATTTGAATTTTGACGCAATATGTGACCTGAAAGTGAAAATGGGTGCAAATTTTGACCTAAGCAAATTTTAGGGGAGTAATTTTAAAAAAAAAAATTATAAAAGGTATTTTTTTTTTTTAAAAAAAAAAGTGGTATCTAAAATTAGACCTGGCAAACAGATCGGGTCGTGTCGGGTTCGTGTTCGTGTCACATGTAAACGGGTCACAATCCCTCCAACCCAAACCCGACCCAATTAAATCTCGTGTTGTGTTCGTGTCGACCCACTTACATAAATGGGTCATAAGGCCTCAACCCTAACCCGTTAATTTCGTGTCGGGTTCGTGTCGTGTTTTCGTGTCACGACCATATTTTGAAAGTTTAAGTATATTTATGTGATGGAGGATAAAAAAAAATTAGGATTAATTTAGTAAACAGGTCATTCGTGTCGGGTTCGTGTTTAGAGAGGTCAACCCTAACCCAACCCAATTAAATATCGTGTCGTGTTCGTGTCGACCCACTTACATAAATGGGTCATTAAGTCTCAACCCAAACCCGTTAATTCCGTGTCGGGTTCGTGTCGTGTTTTCGTGTCGTGTCATTATTTGCCACCTCTATCTAAAATGGAGAAATTGTTAATTCACTATTACATTTATCTCTTAAACCTTCCGAAAATAGAAAGTAGGACACCAAAAGTGAAATGGAGGAAATTAATATTATTCAATTAAATCACAATGTTTTAAAAATGGTGGGATAAAATTCACTCATAAATAACATAGCATAAATTCTGATAGTGTTCTATGTTTTATAAATGGTGGGTGGGTATAAGTAGACCTTATCTTAAAAATAGAGTAAATTAATAATTACTCCCTTTTATAAACCAATTTTCTAAAATAACTCCCTTATGAAAACTTTTTAATAATTTACTCCCATAATATGTTCTCAGGTCAAAAATTGCACCCAAATTGACACTCCGGCGACAGATTCCGTCAATTTTTGAATTTTCTGATTTCAAGTCTATTTTTATGACCAAATTGCCCTTCTACTCTCTTATATACTCTTATATATACTCTTCTCTCTCCCTTTATACTCTTCATCTCACCTCATTCATTCACCCCCTTCTTAAAATTTCCCCATTCCCCCCCCCCCCCCCCAATCAAGGTATGTTCATCTTCTTCCTACAATGTTATCACAACAATTAGGGTTGTGAACCAATAAACCAGTGTTTAAGACAAAGAATTTAGGGTTGGGCGTTTAAATGACAGAAATTAGAGTTTTTAACCCAGAATTGGGGGGTTCAAACGCCAAAATTTGGGTTTTAATTTTTAAACACACAAATTTGGGTTTCAAACCCAGGAATTGTACTTAAAAACACATATATTAGGGTTAGAAACCAAGAAATTTGAATTAAAACCACATCAATTAGGGAATGAACAAAAAAATTGTCAAATTAAACCCAGAAATTAGGGTTCACAACACACAAAATATGGCTATGAACAAATAAATTGATTCGAAATTAAACCCAGAAATTAAAGTTTAAAACAAACAAATTAATACCATAAACATGAGTTAGTTGGGGAAGAAAACTGTGAACAATGTCTTGCTTCATTGTCACGAGAAGGATGCAAAAGCAAGGTGAGCTAGCCTTATTTTTTTTCTTGAAACCATCTAGCCTTATTTTTTAATAATTATAAAATAACTCGTCGCTACCCAAATCTTTTTGCTTTCCAAAAATCTATGTTTGATGTCAAATGCAGACTTTTAAGGGGATGAAAATGAGAGAGAGAGAGAGAGATGGACGAGAGAAGTCAAAAGGGTGAATGTTGGGTTAATAATAACATAGGGGCATAACGGTCATAAAATCAAACTTTTCACCTGAAAGTCCATTTGGGTGCAATTTTTGACGTGAAAATATTTTATGGAAGTAAATTATTAAAAAGTTTTTATAAGGGAGTTATTTTAGAAAAGTGTTTTATAAAAGGGAGTAATTATTAATTTACTCTTAAAAATATTGTTGTTATTGTATTTGAGTTGATCTTAATAATATATTCTATAATAGTAATATTAATATTTGATTATTGGTATTGATGATTGGTATGGCCTGTTGTATCAGAGTAATTCTACCGTCCTCCTCACACACAAGCCATTATACTATTCCACTTGGGTGGATTGTGTTTGTGTGTGAGGAGTACTGTCCTCTGGGAGGACGGTAGAATTTTTGGTTGTATCGGCCTACGCCTTAAACACTAATAAATTCAACTTTGTACATTTAACATGTACGCTTCTAGCATGATTTGATGTGGAACATAAAAATCTTAATCAGATTGTCATACCTAGATAACTATCATTGAAGAGCTATAACCTAATTCAAGATCATGAATTAGCCAATAGCTTACATAAATTTGGTGAAGTGGTAGTATTAGTCAAACAAACGTTTTAGAAACTCAAAATTTAAAGGTGGTGTCAATATTATTAATCATACAATTTCTCCCCACATATTATTGTCTCTTACAAAAGAAATTCACTCGAAAAACACTATGTCAATATCACAAATACTCATGGAATATAAAGTACTAAACTGCCTCCCATCTGTTATGAAAAATCTATAACATTTTAGTTCATTTTCAACTTAAGATAGAATGAGAAATTAAAGTTACAATTACTTATAAATTACTCACTAAACTCTATACATATGCGTGTGATTTAATAAATTTAATCTACTTATATTAGGATAAAATTAAATTAAATTTGTTTTGTTCTTAAGAAATCTACTTTTATTAGGATAATTTTATTATATATGTGTGTGATTTAATAAATTTAATCTATTTATATTAGGATATAAAATTAAATAAAATTTATTTTGTTTTTAAGAAACCTTGTCCGATGGCTTTAAATTTTTCTTAGATTTTTCCTTTGTAATTTACTATGTACTAGTTTTAAACCCGTGCAAAATTGCACGGGTATGTATTTGGGCCGGTATTAATGTTTTTGAATGCAATTTTTTTTTTTTTTTTGCATTTTATTGTAATTATCTAGTTGGTCTAAATCATCGATTAAATTGCACGGGTATGTATTTGGTCCGGTATTAATGTTTTTGAATGCATTTTTTTTTTTTGCATTTCTATTGTAATTATCTAGTTGGTCTAAATTAATTTCATTTATTCTGAATGTAAAATTATTTCATAGTATTTTTGCTAAGACGAAAATTGTCGCATGTTTGTATTGGCGGACTTTTTGAAGAAATTAATTTTTTGCACACCAACGGGTCCCACCATAACCTGAATTTCCAAAAAAAAAAAAATTGTACGAATGAGGTGGCGCATCCTGCATTCAACATTGTCTTCTGAATTAATAAAGATAAGATTGGCGATATTTGAATTTTAATATATATAAATGTTGTCCGCAATTTTTTTTCTTAGTGTGCCACCCGTTTACTCAAATCCCGAATCCGCCCCTGCCTCAAACCCTATCAAACCTTTACAATCTGCAAGTCCATGTTTTGACACAAATTCTTGCTTAAACACAATATAAAACCTAAACTCACTTTTTTGGGGTTATGGTGCATATAACCCTTCGTTGTAATTTACTACGATTGTATTTCTTGGTTGATGTTCTTGCTTATGTTCATTAAGAATTCAAGATTAACCCCCAAAAACATATCTTATATGAATAATATAGTAACACAATAACAATCGATAACATAATTCATGAAAATAACATAAAATGTACGCCCATACTAAATCCAGCAAATTTGTAACAAAACGATCTTACAAATTAACACACATTAACATAAAACCGTCTCATACAACAACTTGCCTATCTATGAAATTAAACACAAACATGGTTAAATAAATGCGCCCATCTGATGAGCATGTTGACGTTGGCGAGATCTATTCCTATCAATAGTCCGTCCCTTACTAAAGGCGGAATTAGGAGACTTGTTCAACCTCTTGATCAAACTCTTAGTCTTCCCATCAAGTCGAGGTGGCGCATCAACATCGTCATCATTCTGGTCATGAGTATCACCCTTATCGTCTTTAGCAGTCGATACTTTACGCCAAGGACGGTATGATGGGATTACACGAAGCGGGCTGCTAGATCGTCCATAATAACTCTCATTATAATTATAATGTTGCTCTTCCTCTTGCGGCAATGGTGAATTCTTCGGCTTCGGAGCGGGTCTTTGCTCTTTCCTTGGAACAACTATTTGATTTCTCATTGTTGACATTGTTGTAGGGTTTTCAAGTTTGATTGATTTGTTGTTTTTGTTAGGGTTACTAATTTGTGAACGTATTTATAGGACAATTAAACCGACTTATATAACTCGGTTTCCTTGTTTTGGATCTGTTTCTTTTACGCGTTTTCTCTTTGCGATTGCCGTGCACTCCAAGTATTTGAGATAGAGTTTTGGTAAATCCCCTATAGACTAAAAGACTGTGTTATTCCCGCTCAACTTTCCGAAAGATGATACTCATACACGAGGTGTATGAGTTTTTTCATACACGACCAATGAAAATGCGCCACATTGGCAAACTAGAGTTAACTTGTAGAGGTTAGAATAAGGTTAGATTAGTAATTTAACATATTGGGTTAATAAGTTAACTATAGTAGTTAACCGTTTTTATGGAAGTTTTTAAATTTGTTTTGACTTTCTTTAATTTCTTTTAATTACTTAAATTTATGTTATTATTTATATTTTTTTGTTATTTAGCTTTTATAATTATGAAAATCGGTTTTTTAAAAACAATAAAATAAAATAGATAAAAATTGAATTCAATTAATCAAACCTAATTTAATTTAGTAATCAAATTGATGAAAACCCTAATTCCCAATTTTGTATTCAATAATCAAATTGAATTCAAATTTTCGATTTCATTTATCAAATTGATGAAAACCCTAATTGTAAATTTCGATTTCATATAATTGATGAACCCTAATTGTAATCGTCAAAATTCAATTAATCAACTGTAATTGAAAATTTCCAATTCATATAATTGATGAACCCTAATGCAATAAACCCAAATTGAATTCAATTAATCAAACCCTAATTTAATTTATTAATCAAACTGATGAATACCCTAATTCCCAATTTCGATTTCAATAATCAAATCGAATTCCAATTTTCGATTTCATTTATCAAATTGTTGAAAACCCTAATTGTAAATTTCGATTTCATATAATTGATGAACCCTAATTGTAATCGTCAAAATTCAATTAATCAACTTAATTGAAAATTTCCAATTCATATAATTGGTGAACCCTAATGCAATAAACCCAAATTGATTAATCGATTCCGTAATGAAATTGTAGATAAATATTTTGCCTTAATCAAAATCAAAATGAAAATGTTTATGAAATGATTAATCGAAAAAAATGAAAAAAAAAAAAATCAAAATCGAAATGAAGTAACCCTAACTTGAGAAACCGAAAAAAAAAGCAAAAAAATTTGTGGCTATACGGATTCGAACACGGGTATTCTTGACTTAGCCTAAATCTAATCCTAAAAAATAAATAATCCCAAAATCTCTCAAAAAACAATAATATTTCTAAGATCAAGTTAACAATATTTTTTTAATAAACAAAAGATATTTTATGAAATAAAAACGAAATTTTATAAATAAGGCAATTTTTAAATTTAGGAAATTCATTGCCTAAAATCAAGCTAAGAATATTTTAAAACGAAAAGATAAAATATCAAATGAAACCGAAAATCTTTAAAAAAGGCAATTTATATATTTAAGAAATTTATTGCCTAAAATCAAGCTTAACAATATTTAAAAAATAAAGATATTTTATCAAATGAAACAAAAATTGTTTAAATAAGGCAATTTTATAATTTAAGAAATTTATTGCCTAAAATCAAGCTACGAATATTTTAAAAATAAGGAAAGTATTAAGAGTTTAAAAACGGAATTTTAAATAAGGCAATTATTCGAATTAGAGTTCATTAAGGTTTAATGAATTAAAGAAATATATTCATAATATAATGAATTGTAATCAGTGAATGTATGTGCTGATACCCCTAGCTTAGTTGGTTACTAGTCTCTTTACAAAAATCTAATTGCTACTAATGCCAACCCGTGTTCGATTCTTCACAACAACTTTTTTTTTTTGCCCTTTTATGCCTTAATTAGAGTTATTCAATTAATGGATTAGGGTTCATCAAAAAAATTCGGTTCATCAAAAAATTAAACGAACAAAATTAAGGTTATTTGATTTTGACAAATTGAATTAGGGTTGATCAAATAATTGACCGATTTTCATTAATTAAATTAGGGTTCGTCAAAATTTGTCCTCTTTTCCCCCTAATTCGATTTTAACTGATTAAGAATAAGGCTAATTCGATTAATAGTATTGAATTAGATTTTAATTACTCCAATGCTAGGGTTAATATGAATTTTAATGATTAGGATTACAATTTGATTGATAAAAACTGATTTTGATAAACTGAATTACGGTTCTTCAATTTGATTAGGGTTCATAATATTTTCCCCTAATTCGAATTTAAATGATTAAGAATAAGGCTAATTAGATTAATAGAATTACAATTTGATTAATAATGCTAGGGTAATTCGATTTACATTGATTAGGATTACATCTTCATCAATAAAAATTGATATGATCAAATGAGTTAGGGTTCATCAATCCAATGAAATTAGGGTTCATACGATTTTGATTGATAAAGAATACAATTTCAGATGTCAAAAATAATTAACAATAACACTTGTTAATATTAATAATTCAAAATAAAATAAAAACAATAATAATAATAAATCACAATTGTAAAACAAAGAAAATTAAAAATTACCCAAAATATAGCTAACTACATGTGGTTAACAAGTTAACTAGATAGGTGTAATTACTAATATAACCCTTAATTAACTCTATATGATTCACTCTAGTTTGCCACATGGCACAATTTTATTCGTCGTGTATGAGAATTTCATACACCTCGTGTATGAGTAGCCTTTTCCCAACTTTCCCGCTCACCTTTTGCCTCATACAGAATATTCTATTCTAGAATATAATCTATTCTAGAATATAATCTATTCTAGAATATCCCCTTATAATATATTATAATCAAAATATTTTAGTCAACCCAAATTACTCTACACAATCAATGATCAATAATACTCCGTATTATTTACGGCAATCAATATCTCCATATATGGGATATTTCTTCTAGAATATTCTAAACAATAATATAGCCATCAATCACTATACCCCATATATGGAATTTTCCTTCTACGAAATCCTATACAATAATAGAAATCCTATACAATAATATTGATGTCAAATAATTGCTATCAATCTTCAATCTATTTTGAACAATAATAAATATATACAAAGAAAATCACAAAAATGAAGAACAATAAAATAAAATGGCAGTTTATAAACACTATACAATATTTAAAAATATTCTACCACCATTATTCCGCAATTTATATACCCAATACACAATATTGTAATGAGATTATCTCTCAAATTGCAAATGATATTGCACTGAGATTTGCAAATGATATTGTACAGAGATTGAAGTCCGAATTACGAATTACATCTTCCTGCACCAAACCAATTGTGATTGGTTAATTGTTATTCTGCCTCTTATCAGTTTTCTGTAACAATAATTCATACTCTTTTATCTGGAACTTTTGCCTTACCTTATATCTAAGTTTAGAATATAACACATGATTCTATATGCATTACAATATTCAGTAATCGTGCTGCTACACCGGTTCTATTTAGTAAAAGTGCAGATAATGCTAAATGGCCTTCGTGTTTTGGGCTTTTGCCTCGATGGATGTTGGCAATGGTAATTAAGCTGCTTTACAATGGCTGTAATTGCCTTCATATAATATTAATTTTTATATAAAAGTACATGTACATTAAATTAAACCTATATTCAATTTATAAAATTAATATAAATACTCCAAATCTCTAGAATTACCCCTATAAAATTGCCGTGCTGTAGCACGGGTTTCTATACTAGTATCTTTTACGAATATTAGTTTGTTTGTACTTTCCGATCCTATTCCTGGTTTATTCCACGGGAGCATTGGCCCAAAACTGGATCACAAAAAAAATATTCGGAAATTTTCTTTGTGTCAACTAAAATAGGTGCCCGGTCCCGCTAATCGTGCTATCTTTATAAATTTATTTAGCATTAAAACTTATTTTTAATTAATTAAATAAAACTATTTCAAAGTTACATAACTCATAAATTTATCATTAATATATTTTGCTATGACATATCTTAAAATTACGATGAAATAAATTATTAGACAAATTCACTACTCTTGTTATTAATATTTTAGTTAAATCGATTGGTTAGTTAATTGTTCATATATATACTTTCTTTTGTTGTTAGTATTGTTACTTTTATTACATTCATTCGTTATTACTTATTAGTAATTATTGTTATTTCACTACTGCCGCATTAATATTGTTATTACATATGATAACGATCAATGTACCAAAGCCAATTCATTTGTTCTATGATAATAAAGCAGCAGAACACATAATTTAAAATTCCGTTTTCATCGAAGGACAAAAAACTTAAACATTGATTGTCACTTTAATTTGTTAGGGATAAGCAACAAGAAGGTTTTTTGGTCACTAAACATGTGAGGTCCAATCTTCAAATAACAAATTTAATAAGAAAGCCATTATTTGGAGTACTTCAACATAAGTTTTTTTTGTCACAGACTTGACCTAACAATTCCTCCTAGTACTTCAACACGAGAATCTTTGAACACACTCTTTCTTTATGCAACAGTGAAGCGAACTGATACTTGGAGATTTTGTAACTTTGAAAACCCCAATCACTTCAACTCGTCTTAATTTACTTTCATATTTTCTCGTTATTCCTTTAGTTGCTTCGGTTAACTTAGTGTTACACCCTTTTGACTTGGAGTAGCTTTATTACTCATTTTCATTGCTCTTCATGGTCTCTTGCTAATACTCTTGAAACCCGCCCTAAGACACATGTCAATCGAATTTATTAAGGCCCTCCTAATTCTCCGTGGCACAAGATCATTGTAGCCGCCTCCTTTTGCGATACTTCCCTTTTTGTATTGTTAATTCACTATTACATTTATCTCTTAAACCTTCCGAAAATAGAAAGTAGGACACCAAAAGTTTTATAAAGGGAGGAAATTAATATTATTCAATTAAATCACAATGTTTTAAAAATGGTGGGATAAAATTCACTCATAAATAACATAGCATAAATTCTGGTAGTGTTCTATGTTTTATAAATGGTGGGTGGGTATAAGTAGACCTTATCTTAAAAATATTGTTGTTATTGTATTTGAGTTGATCTTAATAATATATTCTATAATAGCAATATTAATATTTGATTATTGGTATGGCCTGTTGTATCAGAGTAATTCTACCGTTCTGCCGGAGGACGGTACTCCTCACACACAAGCCATTATACTATTCCACTTGGGTGGATTGTGTTTGTGTGTGAGGAGTACTGTCCTTTGGGAGGACGGTAGAATTTTTGGTTGTATCGGCCTACGCCATAAACACTAATAAATTCAACTTTGTACATTTAACATGTACGCTTCTAGCATGATTTGATGTGGAACATAAAAATCTTAATCAGATTGTCATACCTAGATAACTATCATTGAAGAGCTATAACCTAATTCAAGATCATGAATTAGTCATTAGCTTACATAAATTTGGTGAAGTGGTAGTATTAGTCAAACAAACGTTTTAGAAACTCAAAATTTAAAGGTGGTGTCAATATTATTAATCATACAATTTATCCCCACATATTACTGTCTCTTACAAAAGAAATTCACTCAAAAAACACTATGTCAATATCACAAATACTCATGGAATATAAAGTACTAAACTGCCTCCCATCTGTTATGAAATATCTATAACATTTTAGTTCATTTTCAACTTAAGATAGAATGAGAAATTAAAGTTACAATTACTTATAAACTTATACTCGCTAAACTCTATACATTTGCGTGTGATTTAATAAATTTAATCTACTTATATTAGGATAAAATTAAATTAAATTTGTTTTGTTCTTAAGAAATCTACTTTTATTAGGATAATTTTATTAAATTGTTTTTAGAAATCTACTACTTATAAATTTATACTCACTAAACTCTATATATATGTGTGTGATTTAATATATTTAATCTATTTATATTAGGATATAAAATTAAATAAAATCCGCATCCTGAGATACCGAGAATTTCTGGATACGCTTGAGCAAGGCAACAGCATCCGAACCCAGCTCTCCAAGTGATGAGAAAGAGAAGGGAAGAAAACCATAACCCGCTGCCGCGCACAAATCCCCGTACTTAGCACACTTACGCTGAGCAGCATCAACAACAACCCGCCACGCACAAAATCCGTCATCCAAACGAGTCAAAGGAGAAGACCGTCAAGTCGACGCACACATCACGCCCGTCCCAAGAATAAAGCAAAGAACTGCAGACGAAGAGAACCCCCATGCCCGTCAACCAAACCGATATCAACCTCCTTTCCCGCAGAAATACCAGATCTATAACAGATGTCGAAAAGGTGTCACGGACGAGGTTATGCCGATGTTTTTGCTGATGATGTTTTTGGGGACCACGCTGTTTCTTGTACTGGTACTGTGAGCGTTTATTATTATTATTATTATTATTTTTTTTTTTTTTTTTTTTTTTTTTTTTTTGGTACGAATGAGGGGGCAAAGCACCCGTTAGATAGATTGTAATTTATTTTTACAGAAATACAAATTCGTATTACATTCATTACATATCAAATTACTCTCATATGTTTAACATAAACCCACCTAGAACACAATGGATTTTTTTACAATATATCGGAATATACCGTATTTCTTAATATCGAATGAAAATTTGCTTTGATACATTATTACTTATTTTAGCATTTCAATTACAATAGGAAGTGTATATATGTAAATCTCACACAAATTACAATTTTAAATAACATAAAATCACAATTATGAGCTCACTAGAGTATTGATATCTACTGGATGAACAAACATATTAGACGGGGAATTAAATGAAAATGTAGCAATGTGTTGATTAACAACTTGAATTGGATGAAATCCATCCATGTATGCATATAGATTTCTATCTGGGCATGGTGGTGTAAATGGTTGACCACAAATTCTCATTATAGACGGACATTATCCGTCTATACGTATAGACGGATACCATTTCCTCTCACAAAATACCCATTTGCCATAAAGTGGGAAGCACATGGGGGGTGCCCCACCTTGTCCCCCCTACCCATTTTATTAGAGGTCTTTACCCGTCTGTTCGCCCCACCCGTCTATACCAAGACCTATTGATGGTTGACATGCATAATTACTTTTCAGTTTGCAACAAATAGCATCCGTTATGAAATCTGCAAAGTATATTATTGATCAAAACAAATAAAATTAACTTATTTTGAAAACGAGACTAATTCCTCAATTATTGATCAAAAAATAACATCTCTTAGCTAAGGGTAGGGAGGGAGGTGTACCGTACGTCCATGCTCGCTAATAAACTAAAAATCGAAAAATAAAATAAAATAGTTGGATACTTGTATGCGTCAATTTTTATCTTTTTTCTATTTTAGACTAACTTTTGAAATTGAATTTTTTTTGAACTAAGCTAAAGTAAGTTGTATAGACTTGATTTCAGTTCATTTCTGTTCTGTTCAGCTATATTCAGTTCGGTTCCATTCAGCTTCATTTAGTTCAGTTCAGTTTTGCTCTTCTTTTCACAAATTAACTGTTATTTCAGTTCAATTCAGCTCCATTAATTTCAGTTCAGCTCTTTTCAAGCGAAAAGAACATAACTTAAGGCCAAAAGAAAAAGGTTATAAGTCTTATAACTAGTCTTATGATTGAATATCCAATTTGTGCTTAAACCTATTTTATTTAATTTATTGTAATTATACTCCCTCCTATTCTCCATTTTGTTCCCCTTTGTTGTGGGCACAATGTTTTAGGAGGGGAATAAAATATGAATTGTGAGTTGGGTGGGGTTTGGTGATATGAGAGAGAAATGAATAATTAGGAATTAAATAAGAAATTGTAAGTTAGGTGGGGTTTGGTGATAGGGGAGAGAAATGAATAAATAAGGAATTGTGAGTTGGGTGGGGTTTGGTGATAGGAGAGAAGAATGAATAAAATAAGAGTAAAAGTTTCCAAAAAAAAGAAAGGGGAAGAAAACCTGAATAATCTGTTTAAGGAAATAGGGAAGAAAATGGTGAATACTGAATAAGGAGTATTAGTTAAACTAGAATTCTGAAAATGTAAATAACTCAACATAAATATAATAAAAATAAACAATATTTTATCAATGTCAATCATTTGTTTAACTTTAATTAAAATATTTATGATATAAAAAAAATATAAAAAGGTAAATAAACACGGAGTAATCGAAAACTCACCTAGAGAGGAAGGCATGGCCATAACGTCAATGAACGTAAACTTTGCATCAACAAGTTGTAAATTCAAAGAAATAACGAGAGATAATAGCCTCTTATTGAAAATTTGGACCGCTTGATTAATTTCTTCTACGCATGTAATTTTATGTTTCCTTATGATTGCCGCAGGAGTGCAACCTATATTAGATAGTCCAAATATTGCTGTCTTCCTTGCTCCATAATTATATAGTTTCTGCCAAAATTAACAAAATATAAATCCGTAATTTATTTAGTCTTGTCGATTCGAGAGCAAGAGGAATATAGAAAGCACCTTGAGTAGTGGTTCGTATTCGGCTACAAGAGCAGTGGCAAATTGATCAGGGTTCAAAACCTTCTCCGGCGATACGGATTGAGGCAGAAAGTAATTATTGACGTAATCGTTGCTGCCTATAGTCACAGTGTACAAGCATTTGTTCAAGTAGTTACTCACTGGTCCTTTAACAAATGATTCAAGCTCCGATATTGTTATTTCATGGTTTTGCACTTGTTTAGCCAACCATATCCGGTCACCCTTAGACAATAAATTAAAAACATTCGAGACATACATTTAGAAGTATGGTACTAGTGCGTGAGATGATGTAAATAGTTAAAATATTTTTTTTTTTTTTTTGGCAGCTGTGAAGAAAGAGTTTTACATTATAGTGGTACGGCTTACTAAACCATACCTATAAGCTGCAACATAAAACACTAGAGTACTACAAATCACATAAACTAAAACAAGGTAAATAGTTAAAATATATACCTGGGATAAATCAGTTTCCGGAAGAATTCCAGCACCAGCAGATGCATAATTGACACTTTTTAATAGTTCGATACCAGACGCAATGCTAAAAGGTGGTATTAATCCTTCAAATCCCAACAGTCTGGCTGAGAAAGAAATTAAACGACTGATTTTCATTTGATTAAGCCTTAAACATCATCACTTTAAAGTTCGACTTAATATGGTCTTCGCATATGTTATCAGAGCTACTAGCGTGACCAAAAGGATACTAAGGCTATGTTTGGCAAGACATTTCAGGTACCTGATTTAACCAAGCAATCTGATTTGACTAATATTTCAGGTATTTGTTTTACCTAGTGCTGTTTGGTAAAGTCATTTCAGGTACCTGAAATGACTTTTCAGGTACCTGAAATGAAAAACTACTACTTCAGGTAGCTTTTTAAAGTTTCAGGTAGCTGAAACGTTCTACTTTACATATTTACCCTTTATTTAAATTAATTTATTATAATTATTAATATTCTTTTATGTCATTTTACAAAAAAATTAGTTACCTTTTCAGTAAGTTTTACCAAACACTTTACAATTAATCAGCTACCTTATCAGTTTCTAATTTTTAGCTAACTTTTCAGGTACCTTTTTAATTTCAGTCACCTTATCAGGTTTCAGGTACCTTTTCAGAGCCTAACTCCGCATTATCCACTCTTCAAACCCAATCGGCATTCAAATCTAATAGGAATAATTATAATAATTGGGCTTCAACCATTACCTTAAGGTTTTGGTTAAGATGATTCATCTATCATGGTATCAGAGCCAGCGTAACCATAAATTTGTTCCAAGTTCATCTTAAAGTATTTATTTACCATACTTAACCTGTTTGTATATACTTGTTAATCCCTTGTTGAGCTTCTTTTGTCTCAGCTATTATACTTAACCCGTTTTAAGTTTAACATGAATAATACCGTTTTACACAAAAAACGTAGTAGTGTACTTACTAATAATATCACCGAGTAAGGCCCCTGTTTTTTTCGGCTTATTTTCACCTTATTTCGATTCGATCACTTTCGATTCGATTATTTTCGATTCAGTTGATTCGATTCGGCTCCATTCGATTGATTCGATTCGATTCACTCCATTCATTCGCCACTAAACTACTACTCCATTGGATTCATTTGATTCGGCTCCATTAAGTTCAAATTTCATTTTAAATTTTTACTCATCTTAAATTTAATAGTTATTATTAATTTTGTTATCAATAATACTATTTTTTTTAATATTATTCTTTATTATTATTATTATTATTATTATTATTATTATTATTATTATTATTATTATTATTATTATTATTATTATTATTATTATTATTATTATTATTATTATAGTGTTAATAATAATGTTATTAATAATTTATTTATTATTATTATTATTATGAATATTATTATTAAAATGAATAATATTGTTGTTGTTGTTGTTAAAATGAATAATAATGTTATTAATGTTAATAATAATATTATTTATTATTATTATTGTTATTATTATTAGTAGTAGTAGTATTGTTGTTGTTGTTGTTGTTGTTATAATTATTGGTATTATTATTATTAAAATTAATAACATTTATTATTAATATTATTGATGGGGCACGCCCAACCGACTTGACCCAAAAGAGAGCAATACGGGTCATACAAGTCAACACGCTTGCCAACATGGTTACGGATTCGCTTGATACTCTACGAATCACGAATTGTTAAAAGCGAATTCTATCAATCGACATGAAAATACATATAACACATTTTCTATAAGCGAATCGCGAATCGATAAGGCGTATTCATAGCGAATATGGTAACTATGCTTGTCAGCCATCATTTAAGGTACACATAGAAATCTATAAATACCTCATTATTCACCCATCAATGGTAAAATACTTCTCACCAACAACTTCCTCTCTCTAGAAGTAAGACTACTCGAGCTACTATGAGAGGGCACGGAAACCTTAGCTTCAAGCAAGGTCCCAACTATCCAACATTACCGTAAGGCATCAGAGAAGGACCTATTGCGAACCCTCTGAGGCCCTATTTGTTACGCGTGAAAGATCCATCCGGAGAGAGCAAGCATAGGTTCGAGGTGTCATCGTCTGAGAAGAGCGCGTTGACCCGACCCGGATTCGAGCAACGCTTACTTGAGTGTTTTTATTCGAAACAATTATTTTTACTAATATCATTATTAATATTGACATTATTATTTATTATTGTTATTAAGAATATTATTAGTAAAAAATTACTATTTTTTCATTATTATAATTTATGATTATTCATATACTCCTCCCTCTATCCCTGGCCAATTGTTGTCTTTTGATTTTGGCACAAAGACCAAGGAAAGAGGAGTGGCCAATTATAAAATGACAAGCGGACCAAATTGAGTGTGAATGATCAAATTGTTCATCAAGTTCATTCTTAAAATAGAAAGGACAATAATTGAATGAGACACTCCAAAATGGAATAGGACAACAAATTACCGGGACAGAGGGAGTATAATATTATAATTTTTTTCTTAAAAATAATAATTTTAATATAAATAGTATTATACTATGAATATTATTATTATTATAGTTGATAATAACAATAATATTAAATATTATTATTATTAATAATATTAATATGATTATTTCGATTCGATTCAATTCAATTCACTTTATTCGCTTTATTGATTGATTAAATTCAGCTCACTTATTCGATTGATTCATCAGCTCACTCCATTCAGATTGATTGATTGATTTCATCTGGGCCATTCAGTTGATTGGTTTGGGGCTCGATTGGATTGCCATTCGGCTCCATTCGATCTGGGATTCAGTTGATTGATTCAGCTCTAAAAAGCCAGAAAGAACAGGGCCTAAGACCATTGGTAAATCTTCCCGTTGCAAGACCTCCCGGAAAATCAACGCCGTATGGTGGGTAATTTCCTTTAGCTGTGGTGTTTAGATTATTATTATTACCAGCGTCGACTAATGAATCGCCAAAAATGAAGAAACATGGTACTTTTGGATCACCATTAACAAACCTACAAGTTATAACTAGTAGTAGGACATAAGTTGATATAGTTTTCCACATTTCTTGTGTTTGCTTACAACCTTATAATTGGTTTGTATAATTTCACACAATGTTGTCAGGATCGAGATCCTACTTTGGATCGATCGAGGGACTCAGGATCGAATCGTGGGATCGGATCGTAGGATCGTAAGATCCTACAATTAATGCACAATTAAGTGAACTTAGGCCAAATCTCTTGAATTTAAGTCAAATATTTTTCAAAGTAACACCAAAAAAGGCCTAAAATCCAATAGTTATCATATAAAACAGTCAATCGTGCAACACATGGGTTATATAAGTACAGTGGTACCAAAAACAAAAGGGCTTTTAAATTTCAACAGCCAAAGTTGTGTATTAGGCTCCTATTAGATTACAATACCACTAAAATCATAAAATTCTAGTCATTAGTCAACATATCCAAAGCTGCCATCTTGCACGTCTTCATTTCCCGGACCATTGACACTAATACCTGTGCCAGTTTCGATATTTTCGTCTTCATCATCAGCATCGAACTCATGATCACCAGCATCATGCACATGACTTGTTTCATTTGAGCCAACAATGGTCGCTCCAACTTCGTCATCGCTTATTTCAAGATATTCAACTTCGTTATCTTGCATAAAGGAAGATTGATAAAAACAAAATCAGATGTTTCTATGAGACAACTAACAATGAATTTAAGCACAAATAGAGGCATACGTACATTGATCTTCATTCATATCTTCATCTATGTTCTCATTCTCAGTGTGTGACGATGCTTCTCGTGCATATCTTCTTGCTGCTCTATCAATAACATTTAACCATGTTTCACTAGAAGGAAGAACAGGTTCCTCCCTCTCTGTAATCCACTCATCATCTGAAGGTAAATCCTCTAATGTAATTGATTCTTGAATTACAGCTTTCTTCTGTCGTCTACGCTTCAGTTTAAGATTATACTTCATCAGGAACTTGTAAACAAGGCTCAACATTGAAATGAGTGCCAGAAAGGTGATGTTTCAACCTAAAAATACCACCAGCCCGAACAACCTGGCAATATTTACATCTAACCTTTCGAGAACCACTATCCACCTCTATCCCATGCTCCCATCCAGGATCACTTCTATTACCAAGTGCATTTTTTCTTTTACTAGACCTTGTACTTGACATAGTGTATACTCATCTATACATAGAGACACATGCACAAAAACATCAATTTAAGCACACGCACACTAACACAATAACACATAGTGCATAGTCTGTATACAATAAACAAAATGGTATCAAGGTCACTGAAGTTTGAATATTGAAACACACTAACACATTAAAACTACAAAGTGAAACCGCCTAAAAACTACAAGCAAAAGTGTAACAAAAAGAAAATCAAATTAAACAAATTTCACATAAAAAAAGAAGAAAAATCAAGTTTAAATTTGATAATTAGACTTTATCACGTACCTTAAGGCTTGAATCTTGAATTTTAGAGCTAAAAGGCACCTTCACCCAACTTGATGATTGGATTCCAGTAGAAGAATCCCTAAATTTTGGGAATTTAGGGTTTTACGAAGGTTTCTTGTAGTGTGCAATAGGAAATGTTTTTAATCTGGATGTTTCTTTAGTGTTTTATTTCATTTTGGGCTTCTTCTTTATTGATATTTATGATGGGCCCTTACCAAAATGTCATAAGGCCTTAAACTTGGACTATCCTCACTGGTTTGTAGCAAATCCTAGCAATTATAGCATAATCGTTAGGATCGCAATAAAATCTCGATCCCACCGATCCTAACGATTATGCACCGATCCCAGTACGATCCTATGGAAGACCGATCCTACACACGATCCGGAACGTTGGGCATAAATTGGATCGTAGGATCGTACGATCCTACGATCCGGATCGCGATTCTAACAACATTGTTTCACAATTGATGACTCGATTATTTATAGTGCTTACGGTGTACTCCGATATGAAATAGTTATATACGTCTCCCTCTATTCTGATTATTTATTTATCTATTTTATAATAGGGCGTTGTTCTAATTTAACCATCTCGAGTTTGAGCCCTCAGAATGTAGCACTATCAAAATTCAAGATGGAGAGATTTACCGCTCTAGTGGTCCTATCTGGCTCGAATTCGGACTAAATTAGATGGTATACAAAAAAAAGTTATAAGGTGTCTCATTCATTTGTTTACTTTTTAATATTATGGAAGTTTTTTATGAGTAATTTGATTATTCAATTGCAGTATTATCCATGTATCATACATTGACCACAATCACAAATGGTTTCCTCTTCTCTCCTCGATTTTTGTGTCAAAAACAAAAGTAAATAAATAACCGAGACGAAAGGAGTAATAGTTTACTTAATGTACATCAATTTTTTTTAATTTTGAAATGAAAACAACTATTTGTATATCTTTAATAATGTTGACCATGAAACATTGAGCTAGTATTAACCCTTTATTTTATTTTTTTAATATTGTAACAACTAACAATTTATTTAACAAATTTATCTCTCATTAATTAGTTTCACGAAGACACAAAATATAGACCAATATTAGAAAATGGGTTGAATAAAAACGTGCAATTTAAATATATGTGAAAATGTGTATATGAATTCTTCAATAATTTACGGCATTTTATAGTCTCGTACGTGAATGATGCCCACTCAATTTTACGTCTACATAACTACGAAAAGTAATACCACCGTTTCTACAAGAGATTGTGACGGTTTTATATATATCGTTTGAAAGTAGATGTAGTTATGTAAGGGTGTTCATTTAATAATTCGGTCGAAATTATTAGACCTCTAGGAAAATCAACCCCGTAAGGTGATTGGGCAATTTGCTTTAGCTACTCTTTTAATTAGGGCATTATTATTACCCATACGACATAAAGAGTCGCCAAAAATGAAGTACATTTTACTTTCGAGTCGCCAAATGTTATTCTTGGTTTTGACTTGGGGTGGTGGTTGTTTCGGTGTAGGCATGTAGTAGTGTCTGCGACACTCTCTTTTCATGGGATGTCTCTCTAAGACTTTAACTAAGTCTTTCTCATTAATATTTTTTTCTGGTTCAAATAAGCGCGCTACATTATGCCGATTACGGGTGATAATCGAATACCGAACTTTATGGTTGGGGTAAGAGAGCTCTTACCACTTGAGCTAACTCTTATTCTCATTAATTTTTTTTCTTTTCTCATTAATTTGCAACCGAATCAATTTGCTTTGTATTCAACCAACAGTTATAATTAGAGCTGGCCACTTGCACGGGCCTCCCCGACCCCCAAACACTAGCCTAGGTAAGATTCGTAACTCGTAAGACATTATTCCAGTTGCGATACCATTTAATTTTCTACTGAGTATCGGTAACTAAATATGGCAAAATTAACCCGATCTGAATAATCCAACCCAACCTGACACTCGGACCTGAATTGACTCGACTATATATGACCCGACATAATTATTGTAGCAAAATTGACTAATATCACTAAATGACTTAAAAATAACAGTCCTGAAAATGACCCGTACCCGAACTGAGGCCACCCGACCAAACCCAAATTCTTACAAACCCGAACCGACCTAGTCCAAACTGATCCAACCGGAACTCCACCTAGTTGACCCTTTTCCCAGGTCTACCGGTAACTCTTCTTTCACAACTTCGCATTCAATTCCGCTTTTTGCAAGACGAGTTAAAACCGTAAGGCCGCAAATTATCCGACGGTAGTATTCCTTGTGAATTTGTGATTAGTATCATGCACATAACCAATATTATGTCTAAGGAATAATAGCACATACAAGTTACACGTACGTGAGAGAATTCAGAAGAGCTAAGAGCTGATAAGAGTTTTAATGTTTACAGGATGAACAAACAAATCTAAAGGGGAATTAAACGACAATTCAACAATTAGTTTATGCAGAATTTCTGTTGGATGAAATCCGTCCATGAATGCATACACGTCCCTGAAATCACATGGTGGTACATTCGCCTCACATTGATAATCGCTTCTTAGTTCGCAACACGTAACATCTGCGAAAACACCGGTAAGAAAACAAACTTTTTAATAATCTATCAATCTATTTATATATTAACTAGTTTTAGCCCGGGCAAAATTGCACATATTGCTTTTAAAGCATTGTTATCATTGAAAATGTATGGAAAAAATGAATAATTAACTTTTGGAATTCAAATGCATATTTATATTTATAAGAACACCAATCAATTAGTATAAGTTATGCACATTACTATAATATAAAAATTTCAATCCATCCAACAAAAAAGTCACCACGTATAATGAGAATTAATCCAATGAGATTGCAAATTTTACGGCTTCTCACTACGTGAAGGAGTCAATATATTCGAGTAATTTTGACATTACAAAAACATGGGAATAGACAATCGGCTTACAAACTCAGAGTAACTTGGTTGGTTGCACCAAATTGCATTTTAGACTATTAATTTAGTATACCACATAATAGTTGTCGGGTAGACTCATGGGAATACTATTCATCAAGAATACCACAATAGTCGTCGGTTTCAACTGTTACTTTTAGACGGATTTGAAAAACTTAACGTGCCTGATTAGGCCGATCCGAGACTCGAAAATGACACAAAAGGTGTGACTATAACGTGACATGATATGACCCCACCCGAAAATGACTCGACTTGAAGTGGTACGAATTGACTCTCATATATCAAAATGACGCCAAATGAGTTATATAATTATATATAACACTCCCTTCTCCCTTCTCCTCACACCTAAACACTCACTCAGTCAATCCGTCATTCCGATCCGTCTCACTCAATACAAACCACCATCGTCATTACAAACGCTCATCCTCATCCTCCCCCTCTCAATATCCGCCTACCTCATCTTTTTGTTCATCAAATACATGCATGTTGATCCATTTTCACATAAAAATATATCATCTTATTTCAAATACTAAAGCAATGAAATAAACGAAGATGAAGAAATGAGATGTGCAAGAAAATGGAGATGAAAACGACAGTACAATCATATATTCACCTTGTTTTTATTAGCATGCAAAGTGATTTTGTCGGATTTTTTTGCTATTTTTAAAATTTTGACGGTGATTGTTACATTAAAATAATCAGATTTAAGTAATTATTGTCGATTATTGATATCTTCAATTTTCATTTTCATATCATTTTAAGATAACAATTTACTTAAATATACATTATCATTTTTGAGTTTTTAAATAATTTATTTAAATATATTTCATATCATTTTCGTTTATATGTTTTTATCCCGACATAACATCATTAAAATAAGGTCCTATTTTCATCGTATAAATAGGTTTCTGTAATACTACGGTTTTATGAGTCTCTGGGTACTCTATCGAGTAGGCCTTACTCTATCGAGTAAGGGTGAGTTGCAGTTTATAATAGTTTCTGACCTGTTGGGTACTCGATCGAGTAACGTAGGTACTCGATCGAGTAAGGGGGCACTCGATCGAGTACCTTAGCTACTCGATCGAGTAGCCGGTTTACGGGGGTTGATTTCTCGGGTTTTGTTAATAATGCGATTAAAGTATATATTACTTCCGTCATTGTTCTTTAAACACTTTTTAAAACCTAATTACTGTCAAGAGAGAAAACAAAGTACGTTCTTCGCTTTAATCGCATTGTTGACAAATCCCGGAGTTTGGAAGGTCGGATTTCATCTTTCTTTATACCGTTGTGATCCTTGCGTCGAGGGTAAGACCTATATACCGTTTTTATAGTATTTATTTAAAGTTGGTTAAACCCTAATATTGGGATTTGGGGGTTTTGTTGTATTTTGTGTTGGTAGTGATTATATGTTTGTGTGTTAGGAGGAGGATTTGTAGAAGAGGCATTTTGATATCAGCTGTGAGACCGTCTGATAGTGTTGTGCTTTCCAGGTAGGGTTTCCCTACTCAGTATTAGTCCCATAATGAGATGTTGATGTGTTGTGATTGTTGAATAATATCGTAATTGTATTGTGACGGTTGTTGATTATGATTGTTTGTCTCTGGTTCTCGAGATGCGTTCTCGGCTGAGTGGAGTCACTTGCGGGAGTGGCTTCACGCCCTAGTTTCGCCCTTCGTGGAACCCGCCACGGAAGGGGATGTGCACATTAATGGGACAGGGTTATCGCTCGGTATGATGAGCGGGGCTTAGGTGGGAACGGTTGCGGTCCCCCACTGGCAGGGCTAGTCCAGTGGACAGTCGGTGACGGAGATTGATTGGAGTAGGTGTGTTTGTGCGTGACTGTTTGAGATGTGTTGATTACTGTACAGTTGGTTATATAAATTGTGTGATTAGTACTGACCCCGGTTTAATGTTTTAAAACATGCGGTGATCCATTCGGGGATGGTGAGCAGATATTGAGCAGGTATGAGTTGAGTTACTGGGATAGCTGGGATGTGCCACCGTCTGATGATAGAAGTCTTCCGCTGTAGCTTTAGTAATTTGTTAAACATTCCAGTTAGCTCAGTATACAGTTGGTTTTGAGAACATGTATTCGTATTTTGGTATTTGGTTTTGAGATTGTAACCTTTCGCTAAAGTATTTCTATTTAAATGTTGTTTCGTTATTGTCTTGTGATTATCATTGCCTCGGGTAACCGAGATGGTAGTATCCTTATACCTGAGTGGTCCTGGTAAGGCACTTGGAGTATGGGGGTGTTACAAATGGTATCAGAGCGACGATCCTGAAACCTGTAACCAATGAATCTAATGAACATAGGGAGTCAATTAAAATGAACCTGAGGTAAAGGTTGTAGAAGCTAATTCAAAGGCTTGGGAGACGTCCTAAAGTCGCGAACTCGCCCTACAATTTTGAACCGGTCACATGGGGGTGTATGTCAAGTATGTGTTGTTTGTTAGCTTGTGTGTAGATGTGATGAAGTATGTTGTAATTGTTGGATGTTTGGGAGTAGAAGGTTGAGATTGTGAATGAAAGGTTGGTGAAGTATATAGAACTGTTGTTTGAATAAGAAGCATGTTGGATGTTTACTATGTGGCGTTTGATAACATGATATAATCGTTTTGTTGATCGTATGAAAAGCTTGGTAGAATTGCATGCTTAACTATAGTATAATGTTGGGATTATAAAGTTGTATAGTATGTTGGGATATGATATAGCATGCGGGTAACATATTCGAGTTAGCATGACTCGATCGAGTGGGTCTGACTCGATCGAGTGGGTATATGACGATTTTGCAACCAGAATCGTGTTTTTGGGCACTCGATCGAGTACCTTGGGCACTCGATCGAGTAGGGGGTCACTCGATCGAGTAGCTGGGCTACTCGGTCGAGTATGTTAGAGATCAGAAGGTCTGTTTGGGGTCTGATGTCGGGGCACTCGATCGAGTATGGTGGGCACTCGATCGAGTAGCCGCTACTCGATCGAGTAGCCGCTACTCGATCGAGTAGGTTTAGGCACTCGACCGAGTATGTTCTGGGCAGCCTGTTTTCGTGTTTTGAGGTTTTAGTGCGTATGTTTATATCTGCCCTTTCTTATATAGTTTCAAGATGCCGCCCAAGAGAAACGCTTTGTATGCGAGAGCTGAGAGCATAAACATAGATGATATCGTTAAGATGTTGGAGCACCAGGATGCTCTTACCGAGGCCTTAAAGAAAGTGGGAAAGGATAAGGAGGTTGACCACTCTAAGATCAGCCTTTATATAGCGAGGTTTAACCCAAAAGAGTACATGGGAACCGGGGAACCAAACCTTATTGACAACTGGCATCGTGAGATGGAGAATATACTAGACCTGGTTCACTGTCCTAATGAGATGAGAGTAGAACAAGCAGCGTTCTACCTGAGGGAAGCAGCTGGTGAGTGGTGGGATAAGGTGAAGGTGAGTGCTAGAGAGTTGTATGCTAACCAGGGCTTACCTGCTATACCTTGGGAAGAGTTTCGTAGGGCTTTGAGGAAAGAGTTTGTACCGGAGCATGTGAGGAGTAAGCTGAGAGAGGAGTTTGATGGGTTTAAGATGACATCTGACATGTCTGTGGCCGAGTACTACAAGCAGTTTAATGAGAAGTCTAGGTATGCTGAGGATATGGGTTTGAGTAAGGAGAACCTGGCGCTGAGATTTGAGAGGGGGTTGACCCCTAAGATCATGGATAAGCTACCCGTGGGAGTCCTTACTGACGTTAAGGAAGCTTATGAGAGGGCCGGGAGAGCTGAGAGGTTGGTGGAGATGGCTCAGGAGAGAGTGGGTGTTGAGAAAAGAAAGGCTGAGAGTGAGGGTGGTGGCCAATCTAGTCATCAGAAATGCAACCAGACTCAGGCTAGAGGGTTTTCTTCTGGGTCAGGGTTCAGTGCTGGGGCTTCCTTTGGGCGTGGCCATGGGAGTAGCACTGGTAGTTGGGGAATGACTTGCTTTGGCTGTGGCGGTGTAGGCCACAAGAGACATGAGTGCACAAGTGCACCAGGAGCTTTTCAGGGATCGGCTCGGGGGAGCTATTCTCAGGGACCTACACAGAGTTATGCGAACAATAGACCGTCTGGGTCGTGGTCTAACCGGGGAAGTCAGAGCTATCAGGGTGGAGGTAACCGCAATGGCGGTAATTCTTATCAGAAACCGGCTACGAACAACAACAACAATCAGGGGTCGGGTGCTAAGCCGACCACATCAGCTAGTACTGTCCAGGGAGGTGGACAGAAGACCAGTGGAAAGCTATTCATGATGGACAAGAAAGCAGCTGAGGATGATGCACATGTTATCACTAGTACTTTTCTTGTTAACGGTATTCATACCTTTGTTTTGTTTGATTCGGGGGCGTCACAGTCGTTTGTATCTTCGAGTCATGTTAAAAGGTTGGGTTTGAGGGTATATGAGTCTGTAAGCGATAAAGTTTTTATACCTTAGGGTGAGTCTGTATCTTGTGGGAGGTTGTATAGGGATGTACCTATGATAGTTGGACAAGTTGATCTACCTGTAGACTTGCTAGAGTTTCCTTTTAACGGTTTTGAGATGATAGTCGGGATGGATTGGTTGGGAAAGTATAAATAAAGCTAAGATAGACTGTCATCAAAAGAAAGTGTCTTTGAGAGGGCCTAAGGGTGTTAGTGAAGGAAATGTAGATTCATATACATACTAACATACTCTTATATGTCGAAATAATTTGTCATAAAAATTAATTACGGATTTTATGCATGCAAACAATAATAATATAGAGGAGAAATCATGTCCTTACTTTGATGATTTCGGTTTAGAGGGCACAAGAGAGATCACCTTTCTCTCTTGTTCTTGAGCTTTTCCTTATGGAAGAACAAAGATCTAAGTATAAGATCTCTCCCTAAGCTTTATACCCAAGGCTTCTCTTAATTTAATTAATATTACAAATACTAGTATAATATTAATCAAGGTAGAAAATTGAACCAAAAATATTGTTAACACTTTGAATATTTTCGGTTTAGTGAGGGAGGAGAAGAGAGCTTTTTTATCTCACTAGAAAACTCTATTTTTGATGATGGATAAGAATGAATAATAATAATCAACATTATGTATATTATTAGGTAAAAATAAAACAAAAACCATGATGGCTTTTGCCTTCTCAAAACCGGGTAAGAGGAGGGGTTTTTGGGGAGCCAATGCATGAAGTTGTTGCTCTTAACAAAGTTCATAGGTATGCATGGCTAGACAATTAGGCAATGATTATGTTTACTTAATAAATTAATCAACACAATATTAACCTAATACCCCATAATTTCGGTACAAATGATAATATGGAATCCATATTATTTTTGTCAATTGTCAATATGTCACATGTCATATGTGACATAAATTTGTTATGTATTTTTAACATATTAAAAATCAACGTATTAATTAAAATACGTCACATACAAAATCGACTTAGTAATTTCATAATTACTTGTGCCAAAATATTTTACCATTTATAAATCACAACGGATTGTATTTATAATAATTCATTCAAATTTAATTGTTACATTAAACAATTTATTTCATCCGAGTAATTATACAATTTGATTACTCAGACCGTATCTCATTTAATCACATTTCAATTTGATACGTAAATTATATTTCCAAAATCGTCCGTCAATTTTCAAGTAATTTAATTAACTCGCAACGTTATACGATTAATTAAATAATCAATTAAGAGTGTCGCCCTTTAGGTATGACCTAGGGGGTCAACTGATCACCACCGTCATACGACAGTAATGTCAAACTCTAGTCAGCCAATCATTACCGATATATGTTGACCAGTTGACAGTAACAATATTACTTCCCAATTGTATTCATTTTAATGAGACTTAAACATGTGATCATCATGATCAACAGTCGTGATCGCATTATTGTCGGAGGACACATATTCCAACAGTTAGTGTATCTTATCGTGGGTTTCTGGTCAAACCCAAAGTTAAGTTGATTGCAGCGGTTACTTTGAAGTCTTACCTGAGGAAGGGATGTCCTTTGATCTTGTGCCATGTGAGAGATGACCGGATAGAGAGTCCGACAGTTGATCAGATACCAGTGGTGGGAGAGTTTGCAGTTGTTTTTCCAGAGGAGATTCCGGGGTTGCCACCGAGGAGGGAGATAGATTTCACAGTTGAGTTGAAACCGGGGACGAGGCCAATCTCTAAGGCACCGTACCGGATGGGTCCTAAAGAGATGGAGGAGCTCAGGAAACAGTTAGATGATCTGATAGATAAGGGATACATTAGACCTAGTGTATCGCCGTGGGGAGCACCAGTTCTTTTTGTAAAGAATAAAGATGGGAGTTTGAGGTTGTGCATAGACTACAGAGAGTGGAACCGAGTGACGGTGAAGAACAAGTATCCTTTGCCAAGGATAGATGACCTGTTTGATCAGTTGAGTGGTGCATCAGTCTTTCCGAAGATTAATTTGAGGTCGGGGTACCATCAGGTGAAGATTAGAGAGGTGGACATACCAAAGACAGCTTTCACGTCGAGGTATGGCCATTATGAGTATGTGGTGATGCCGTTTGGGTTATCTAATGCACCGGTCGTGTTTATGGATTTGATGAACATAATCTTCAGACAGTTTTTGGACAAGTTTCTGGTGGTGTTTATCGATGACATCTTAGTCTACTCCAAGACTAAGGAGGAGCATGAGGAGCATCTGAGGATGGTGTTGCAGACTTTGAGGGAGCATGAGTTATATGCTAAGATGTCCAAGTGTGAGTTCTGGTTAGAGAAAGTTGCTTTTCTGGGGCATGTGATCTCTAAGGAGGGAGTAGCTGTGGATCCGGCAAAGATTGAGGCAGTGACAAAGTGGGAAGCACCAAAGAATGTTGCTGAGATTAAGAGTTTCTTGGGTTTAGCTGGATACTACAGACGGTTCGTTAAAGATTTCTCCAAGATAGCTAGACCTATGACAGCTTTGATGAGGAAAGAGAACAGGTTTCGTTGGGATGAGAGTTGTGAGACGACGTTCCAAACATTAAAGGAGCGTTTGAACACAGCTCCTATCTTAGCATTGCCTGAAGGGATCGAAAACTTTGAGGTTTATACAGATGCTTCAAAGAATGGGTTGGGATGTGTGTTAATGCAGAACGGTAAGGTGATTGCCTATGCTTCTAGGCAATTGAAGCCGTATGAGGAGAACTACCCTACACATGATCTGGAGTTGGGTGCAGTGGTGTTTGCTCTCAAGATATGGAGACATTACCTTTATGGAGCAATCTTTAAGGTATTTTCGGATCACAAGAGTCTCAAGTACATCTTCACTCAAAAGGAGTTGAACATGAGACAGAGGAGAGGGATGGAGCTGATTGGCGATTATGACATGGAAATTATCTACCATGAATGGAAAGCCAATGTTGTTGCAGATGCTTTGAGTAGGAAGAGTGTACATTCTTTGTGTACAGCTCTATCTTTGATGAGGTTGAGAGATGAGGTAGCGAGGTTTGGGATACATATGATGCAGAAGGGGGATGCCATGGGAGATTTGACAGTGCAGCCTGATCTTTATGATGATATTCGAGGTAAACAGGAGTTGGATCCCAAGATATTTGAGTGGAGAGCTGGAGTAGAGAAAGGGACAGTGTCTCGATTCTCTATTCATACATATGGTAGTTTGAGGTTTGACGGTAGGTGGTGTGTCCCGAATGATGAGGAGCTAAAAAAGACTATCATGACAGAGGCACATAGTACACCGTATTCAGTGCATCCAGGTGGTGACTAGTTGTACAAGGATTTAAAGAACACGTTTTGGTGGTCTGGGATGAAGAAAGAAACAACTGAGTTTGTGGCCCGTTGTTTGACATGCCATAGAGTTAAAGGGGAACAGCGACGACCACAAGGTAAGATTCAGTCTTTAGAGGTACCTGAGTGGAAGTGGGAATCCATTTCTATGGATTTTATCGTGGGTTTGCCAAAGAGTCAACAGGGTAACAACATGATATGAGTAATAGTGGATCGACTGACCAAGTCAGCTCACTTTGTGCCAATGAAAGATACATGGACTAAAGCACAATTAGCTAGGGCTTATCGAAAGAATGTGCTTAAGTTACATGGAGTCCCTAAAGACATAGTGTCTGACAGATATGCGAGATTTATATCAAGGTTTTGGAAAGAGTTGCAGGAATCTTTGGGAACAACTTTGAAAATGAGTACAGCATTTCATCCTGCGACAGACGGTCAGACTGAGAGGACGATCAAGACTCTTGAGGATATGTTACGAGCTTGTGTGATGGACTTTGGTGGTAGCTGGGAACAGAGGTTGGATTTGATAGAGTTTTCTTACAACAACAGCTATCACACTAGTATTGGTATGGCACCGTTTGAGGCTTTATATGGGAGGAGATGTAGAAGTCCGATTTGTTGGGATGATAGTGCTGAGGTAGTGGTTCTAGGACCAGAGATGGTACATGAGATGGTTGAACAGATTAAGATGATCAGGGAACGGATGAGAGCAGCTCAGGATAGGCAAAAGAGTTATGCAGATTTACATCGCCGGGATATAGAGTTTCAGGTTGGGGATAAGGTTCTTCTGAAAGTGTCTCCTATGCGTGGGGTTATGAGATTTGGGAAGAAAGGCAAGCTGAGTCAGAAGTTCATCGGGCCTTATGAGATCTTAGAGCGGGTTGGTGAGGTTGCATATCGTCTGGCTTTACCAGCTGCGTTAGAGAGAGTGCATAATGTGTTTCATGTATCTCAGCTGCGGAAGTATGTGAGTGACCCGTCACATGTGTTAGAGGCATAGAGTTTAGAGCTAGATGAGTCCTTATTATATCTTGAGGTACCTAAGCAGATTCTTGACCGAAAAGTTAGGAAGACTAGGAACGGTGAGACAGTTTTGCTTAAGATCCTTTGGTCTAACCACGAGACTGAGGAAGCTACATGGGAGGCAGAGGAGGCCATGAGAGAGCGTTACCCTTTCCTTTTTGATCAGGTATGTATGGTTACGGGGACGTAACCTTGTTTCTTTTAGGGGGGTAGGAGATGATCGCAAAGAGTTTTAAGAGTTTTATACCCTTTTATATGTTGTGTCGGTATGTTTGTCGGGTTGAGTTTGGGTTAGTAACATGCTTTATGTTGAGTTTGTTTTTGGTTGTTGAGTCGGGAGTGTTGTAATGTGAGTCTTTTTTTTGTTGTGGTTTGAACTTCGGGGACGAAGTTCTTTTTAAGGAAGGAAGACTGTAATACTACGGTTTTATGAGTCTCTGGGTACTCTATCGAGTAGGCCTTACTCTGTCGAGTAAGGGTGAGTTGCAGTTTATAATAGTTTCTGACCTGTTGGGTACTCGATCGAGTAACGTAGGTACTCGATCGAGTAAGGGGGCACTCGATCGAGTACCTTAGCTACTCGATCGAGTAGCCGGTTTACGGGGGTTGATTTCTCGGGTTTTGTTAATAATGCGATTAAAGTATATATTACTTCCGTCATTGTTCTTTAAACACTTTTTAAAACCTAATTACTGTCAAGAGAGAAAACAAAGTACGTTCTTTGCTTTAATCGCATTGTTGACAAATCCCGGAGTTTGGAAGGTCGGATTTCATCTTTCTTTATACCGTTGTGATCCTTGCGTCGAGGGTAAGACCTATATACCGTTTTTATAGTATTTCTTTAAAGTTGGTTAAACCCTAATATTGGGATTTGAGGGTTTTGTTGTATTTTGTGTTGGTAGTGATTATATCTTTGTGTGTTAGGAGGAGGATTTGTAGAAGAGGCATTTTGATATCAGCTGTGAGACCGTCTGATTGTGTTGTGCTTTCCAGGTAGGGTTTCCCTACTCAGTAATAGTCCCATAATGAGATGTTGATGTGTTGTGATTGTTGAATAATATCGTAATTGTAATGTGACGGTTGTTGATTATGATTGTTTGTCTCTGGTTCTCGAGATGCGTTCTCGGCTGAGTGGAGTCACTTGCGGGAGTGGCTTCACGCCCTAGTTTCGCCCTTCGTAGAACCCGCCACGGAAGGGGATGTGCACATTAATGGGACAGGGTTATCGCTCGGTATGATGAGCGGGGCTTAGGTGGGAACGGTTGCGGTCCCCCACTGGCAGGGCTGGTCCAGTGGACAGTCGGTGACGGAGATTGATTGGAGTGGGTGTGTTTGTGCGTGACTGCTTGAGCTGTGTTGATTACTGTACTGTTGGTTATATAAATTGTGTGATTAGTACTGACCCCGGTTTAATGTTTTAAAACCTGCGGTGATCCATTCGGGGATGGTGAGCAGATATTGAGCAGGTATGAGTTGAGTTACTGGGATAGCTGGGATGTGCCACCGTCTGATGATAGAAGTCTTCCGCTGTAGCTTTAGTAGTTTGTTAAACATTTCAGTTAGCTCAGTATACAGTTGGTTTTGAGAACATGTATTCGTATTTTGGTATTTGGTTTTGAGATTGTAACCTTTCGCTAAAGTATTTCTATTTAAATGTTGTTTCGTTATTGTCTTGTGATTATCATTGCCTCGGGTAACCGAGATAGTAGTATCCTTATACCTGAGTGGTCCTGGTAAGGCACTTGGAGTATGGGGGTGTTACAGTTTCTATCATCAATTATAGTAAGATCTGTCTCTTACATGTGTTAAAAATATTCTGGTATAAATTTTGTTATTAATTATACAGCTTATTCCATGAATAAATACTTAGGTATATGATTTAATATTTATGTACTATTTTTAACAAATTAAAAATTTACGGTTATCACTTTTTTAAATTTTATGCGGCAGATCTGTCCAGAATAATATTGATTGAGAAAATGTTCTAATTTTTTATTTAATCTGGCCTTTTTTTTATTAGAAAAACAAAGATGCGAAAATTTCTAGAAAATTTATTAATTAAAATAATTTGAAGGATGGTGGTTTTTATTACGTATATAAATAGTTACGTACAAACCATCGTTAAATTTTTAATATTTGCGTAAAAATCATAAACGTAATAGTTTACGTAGAAAACATAAATATCGACGGTTATTCGTTAATTAAATCCTTAATCTTTTCAGTGGGTTCCGCATTTAATGATTTAAAAAAAACAGAATGTAAATGAGGTGGACGCATAGAATTGCACTAAATGTTTCTGTATTTATAAAGATAAGATCCTCTAAGTTTCTGACATGGCAGCATAATAATTTAGCAAAGATGACGTGTCAGCTTATGGTAAAACTAACATATGATACCCTGGCAAATATGATATAGACAAATATGGTAAGAATATGATAGTATATTTCTTATATATATTTCGGTGTATATTTCCTATATTCATAAATTATATATATATTTTGAATATCTCTCTCATTCTTACACAATATATCTTTAAAAAAACATATAAAATATCTTTAAAAAACATATAAAATAATTTCTATATATATTTTGGTGTATATTTCATATATATTTTGAAATTCTCTCCTTACACAATATATCTTTAAAATTAAAAATTAAAAAACATATAAATTCTTACACAATATATCTTAAAAACCATATAATCTTTGCGTATTATAAAAACATAAAAAGTAAATAATAAATATAAATATAATATCTAAGCAAAAAAAGATTATAAATTAATTTACTATAGGTCTATAGCTATATGATATTCTTTCAAGCAAAATTACGAAATATATTTATATAAGCAAAATTACGGAATATATGATTCTAAAACTAATTTATAACCGAAATTAAGGAATATATTTTAATTTTCTATATTGATGGTACTCTTCCCAAAAACAAACATACTTCTAACCACCATGTTAAATCTACAAACTACAGTAATGGCAAAAAAAAATACTCCATCAGCTATTGTGGTTGTCATTAATTATTAAATTAAGACTGTCTTATACTGTGAGACTGTTCTATAATGTGGAAAGACAATTTATTTGTTAGCATTAAATGAATTTTTTTTATAAACATAGACCGTCTCATGGTATGAGACCCTCTTATTTTATAATTTTTAACTCATTAAATAAAAAGATTGTTTCATAGTTGGGGTTGTCTTAACCTATAATTTATGAATACATTTTACAAGCATTATTATTATTTTTTTTCGATGACTTTTTAATGTGTATACGAGGGTAGAAGGGCGGGCTTCATTTGATATTATTTTCCCGATAATTTTTTACACCATTTAAGTGGGGTTAAATATCCTTTATGTTGTCTATATATCTCAAACGGATTGGGCGGGTTGGAAGACTTGGAACATACAGGTCGGGTACGGTGGGTTCAAATACGGGTTATGGGTCAGGTTATTAGGGGCAAAGTGCGGGTCAACAATTAATATCTAACGCCTTTTATAGATCGGAAAAATATTTTTTAAAAACTTTAGTATATTTAATATTAATATTTTAATCATATTCAATGTTTAGTTTTTTAATTATTTTTTCAAATATATTATAAAATACAGTAAATATTAATATTTTTATAAAAATTATTTTAGTTTATCTTTGACTCAACAGATCGACGTGTTCGTGTCGGGTTTCATTTAAATTAACGGGTCATTTCGGGTTTCATATCGAACGGGTTACTGCTCGAGATTTTCGGGTTTTAACCCTTGTAAAAATGGATGAGGTCGGGTTGGGTCGAAATTTGACAGGCTTATATCTTACTCATATCTTAAACTCATAACTTATCATTTAGTTAAAATAATAATATGGTTACGAATTGTACAGATAACCAACTCTAATTTACTGTATTCTACATTTGTGTAATATCGACTTTCGTATGACTTTAAGTTTATTAACAATATATGGAGTATTAGCTTCAAGGTAATCATCTAACTACAGAGTATAAAACAGCCCGTGAATTTCACGGGTTTAAAACTAGTAAGATTATTATTCCTCAATTTGAAACAACATTTAATGTAAACCGTACCGTAACGCAGAAATATAATATACTAGGTAATATCTCGTGCTTCGCGCGATCTGTTTTTATACTTGTTATTATAATTAAAGGGAAAATAATATAATTGATATATAACATTTATGGAGTAATATTTTGCTTTACACAAAATCTTATTTCAGACCGCAAGATCCGTCTGAAATGTAAGACGGATACCATTTCCTCTCACAAAAAACTCATTTGGAGAGTGAGTGGGAAAGCACATGGGGGTGTCCCACCACCCATGTGCTTTACACTTGTGAGAAGTCTTATTGTTTCAGACGGAACTTACGGTTTGAAGCAAGACGGACTGTTTACTTTAAAATAAAATGGGTGTTTTCCTCCCATAATGTTAACATAAAAAAATATTCCCACCATATAGCTATATTAAAAATTATTCCCACAATATAGTTGATATGGGTTTGGATAACACATATCTAAGACTAGGGAAACACTAAGCAAAAAAAAACACCATCAACGTAAAACAAAATTCTCATCCTAGTCTAAACCCCAAGAAAAGAAAACCGTCTTCTCTGATGACTGATAAGCGATAGCATATTTCATATTTTTATTGATCAGCCCTTCAGGAGTATAATTCCATTGCAAGGTAATCTCCACTATCTCCACTATTAGCATGTATTTAATCTCCATTCACAAATTGGTCTTGTAAAGCTCTTTAATTTGTAATGCTATTTTGTATATGTTAATTTAATACATACACTTTGACATTAGTTAAAGACGTCTTATAATGGAAACCACTACTATATGAGTTCCTATATTAGCATTAATTGATGAATTATGTTTGCTTTATATATGCTAAACCCAGTAATAGAAGAAACTTAAGCCTTTGGGGTAGGGTTAAAGTTAGTAAAATTCAAATTTGTTGGCAATTCTGATATTTAAGTTTAAATGTACAATGAGTTTTGATGGTGAATATGCTATTGTTTATATTGTGCTTCATTAGTTTGGTACTAAGAGTTATGTCAGTACACATTTGTTTGTATTTGAAACTTTATTTTTATAATATGGTATTCACAAGGTTTTCTCAATGGGCTCGTTTACAAGAATGTTGACTGACGATCAATATATAGAAGATCATAGTTCGGATTTTGTTTCTCCGACATTTATTAGCGCCTTTGAAATTCCATATCATAGTAATGATGGTGCCTATGGTTGTGAGATATACAACTCTCTAGACAATAATAATGCTGATGCTTTTGGCTATGAGAACATCGGTAATGATAGTGACGAGGATGAAGATGAAACAACTAGAGAGGTTAATGATAACATCTTAAGACAAAGTGCTCCATGTCCAGAATTTAATAAAGTGACGGAACTTGATAATGACCTTTTTAATTCATGGAGAAGTTGGTCGAGGAATAGTTCATTCGTGGTGGATGCCGAATTTTGCATTGGTCAAGAATTTGATACACAACATCAATTGAAAAATGTTGTCAAGTTGTATTCCATAACCAGAAATAAGTCATTCCGTGTTAAAGAGGTTGACTCATCAAAGTATGTGGTTGAATGCGTGAAAAAACAAGAATGCAATTGCTTCTGGAGACTGCGAGCTACGAGGATGAATGATCTTCCCGTTTTCCGAATTGTCAAATATAATAGTCCACATTCAAGAAATTGTGTTGTTGACATAAGTTCACATGATCATCCTCTCCTTAGTTCTGATTTTGTGAGCACCAACATTCAACAATTGATAAGAGTAGATCCTGCTTTTAAAGTGCTTTCTATTATTGAACTTATGAAAGATAAATTTCACTACACCATTACATACAAGAGAGCATGGTTTGCAAAGCAAAAGGCGATTGCCAATATTTTTGGCGGATGGGAAAATTCATACGAAGAACTCCCAAAATTCATGCAAGCTCTCAAGGAATCTAATCCCGGAAGTGTGGTTCACTGGTGCTTAATTCCAACTTCGGACCCTTCTGTGCATATATTTCAGAGAGTTTTTTGGGCATTTCGGCCTTCTACTGAAGGTTTTAATCACTGTCGTCCAGTTATAAGTATTGACGGCACTCATCTATATGGTAAATATAAGGGGACATTACTTATTGCCATGGGAATTGATGCGAATAGCCAATTATTTCCTCTTGCGTTTGCTATTGTTGAAAGTGAGAATGGAGATAGTTGGCCTTGGTTTCTTGCTTGCATAAGACAATCTGTTACTCAAAGGCCCGACATTTGTGTTATTTTCGATCGGCATGCAGGTATCTTGAAAGCCATGAATGAAATTGGAAGCGGATGGGAGGAGCCATTATCACACCATAGATTTTGTTTGCGGCATCTAGCTTCCAATCTCAATACTCGTTTCAAAAATACACACTTGAAAAATTTATTTGGTAGAGCAGCTGATCAACACCAGAAGAAAAAGTTTGATGGCTACTTCAATAAAATTGGAGAGTTAAATGTACAAGCTCGTCGATATCTTGGTGAAATTCCTTTATGGCAATGGTCTTTACACCATGATGGAGGATTTAGGTATGAGATCAAAACTACTAACATGGCCGAAGCTTTTAACAGTGTAATGAAAGGTGCCTGTTGTTTACCTATCACTGCTCTTGTACAAATGACATTTTATCGAACAAATTCTTACTTTGTTCAAAGGCGAGGCTGGGGTAAGAAAATGGTTGAAGAAGGGCATGACTATAGTGAAAAAGCTTGCATAGTGATTGATACAAACATGCAAAAGGCAGCTTACCATGAAGTGATCACGTTTGATTATGAGAGGGGTTTATACCAGGTAAAAACAGGTCGAGGCACTAGACTACCAGGGAAGGGAGGAAAAGTTCACACAATAAATGTTCACAGGAAGACTTGCACTTGTGAGAAGACAAAAATCTATAAGTTACCATGCTCACACATACTTGCCGTTTGTCATTTCTGAGGATTATCATATGCAAAATTTATTGATCCATTCTTTACTTCGATGGAGTATAGATTGTCTTATATCAAGAGCTTCAGGCCGATCAAGGATGTAGCTTATTGGCCACCTTACAACTGGCACAAAAGCATTGCTAATGAGAGCTTGAAACGAGGTAAAGGGCGTCCACGTTCTACCAGATTGCGTAACGAGATGGATGATGGTGCTCGTGGTAAGAATCCTTGTAGCATTTGTCGCAAAAAAAGGCCATAATAAGAAAACATGTTCATCTAGAAATGATACAACCACAGTCAGGTAATTGTTTCAAAAATTACTTTGCCATATTTTGATAGCTTGATGATATTTATTACTTGTACAATTTTATGATAATTCATAACATAATTTGTTCTTTGTTTAATTCATTTTTTTTTTACATCCAGGCATAGTGACACAAGCAATACTTCTGGGACTCGTCTGCCTTGACGTTCGACGATTTATTTGGAAGAACTATGACATGTCAAGAGAAGCTGATATTGTTATTTTTATTTTTAAAGCATGATTTTGTTATGGTTTAACATTTGGTTTAACATTTGGAAGAACTATGAAATTTGTTTACAGACACATTTAGTTTATTAATTTAAGTGACATACACAGTGCGGTGTGTTATTGATTGTTACTTCGTATACCAAGCTCACACGTAATTTTATAGCAGTATAGTTGAGATTTGACAGTAAGTTCTAACAAAAGTACATGCATATAAGCCAATTTCACTCACATCTCCATGTATCATGCCTTAAGGATAAAGACCTTCGATGATTCAGGCTCCAATACTCATAATTTGTCAAAATATAAGTTGACATTCACTAAATGAGCATAAAATGATGGCTTATGCATTTTATAAAAATCATTACCCACTAATTTTACTACTTTGCAATACGTAATTCTAAAGGCTATATATTTTTCTTGGTTAGGTTTTAACTAATTTGAGGTATGTAGAATCCAAACCTAATCAAACTATATGAAGGGAATTATTTCTAATGTAGCTATATGGAGGGAATAAACTTTTTATTGGGCATTATGCAAGGAAAACACCCAAATAAAATAGATTAACCTAAGAGGCATAGGAGGGTACTTGAATAGAGTTAACTAACCAAAAGAAAGAGGGGATGCCTTCTGCACGGCCGTGATGTCTATGAACGTAAACTTTGCGCCGACAAGTTTTACATTCAAAGAATCAACAAGCTTCACAAGCTTTTGATTCATGATATCGACGGCATCATTGATCTCTTTAACACAAAAAGTTACATTGTTCATCCGCATTTGGGCAGGAATGCATCCTATCAACCCTAGCCCAAATATTGCTGTCCTTCTTGCTCCAAACTCGTATAATGTCTACCAAAACAACAAACCCAAATTGATAGTTATTTGATACGTCATTAATTTGTCATATACCTCATTGTATTTAGATATGAGAAAAAAAAATGAACTACGAAGTGTATATGAACTAATCAAGAGAATTTAGTAAAGTTATAAAATATGTAATTATTTTTTTTAACGTAAAACTAATAATTACAAATAATAACTTTTCTCAAAGTATGGTAAGAATTTTTTTTTTTGACGAATCTAATAATATCAGTTTAATGTTTTCTTTAATACAAAATGTGTCAGGTCATTCTCTAATCAGAAATTTAGTTTAAAAAATTATAATGAATTTATCTTATTTTAATTGAAATATTATAACTTAGATTTTAAAAAAAATATTATTATTTGATTAAAAGATTATATTTTGACGTAATGATAATAATTTAAATAAAAAAGTATTTTTGTTTCCTTATTTAGCTTGATGCGTTTTGAAATAAAAACTTTGGAGTATATAGGGAATGAGACGGTCCCATTTTATTTAAGTCGCGGGTGTTTACCTGAAGTAATTGTTCATATTCGGTAACAAGAAGCGTGGCAAATTGATCAGGATTGAAATCGTTCTTTGATGAATATAATTTCGGCATGAAGTAATTATTGATATAATCGTTGTTGCCGATATTGATTGTGTACAAGCACTTGTTCAAGTACTTGTTAACCGGTCCGTCAACCATGGATTGGAGCTTCGAAATTGTTATTCCATGATTTTTCACTTGCCTAGACAACCATATCCGATCACCCTACAATATGAAAAGCCGACTTTAATATCACGCATTCTTGTATAAGACGATTCTATATTAAATGTATGATACTGATGATAGACGTTCGAACATTACCAAGTGAAACCCAGTTTTGGAGAGTATTCCAACACTACCAGATGCATAATTGACGCCTTTCCGTATCTCTGATCCATATGCCGTGCTAAACGGTGAAATTAATCCCTGAATGCCCACCAGGCCGGCTAAGATATAAACAAACCGAACTTAGTTATCAATAAACGACTTTTGATCGTAACAAAGTAGGCATCGATCCTATATAGCTCGTACATTTCGGTCTAGACCTATAAGTCGAGACCGGATTGTAGGTTCCGTAGGAGTGTTAATGAGCCGAGCCGAGCCGAGCCCGAGCTTGGCCTTGCTCGGCTTGTGCTCAAGAACCAAAACTCGAGTTCGAGTCGATCTCAAGCTTACCCGATCTCGAAAAAAATGTGCTCGTTATAAAGGTTGCGAGCTTTAACATGAGGTTGAGCCCAAATCCATCCTATATAAAACTGTTTGTTTTTTAATTTTTTTTCTTTCGATATTTCGATAACAGGGTTCGAAGGTTTTTTTAAAAAATATTTGTCAAATCAGCAACACATTTGATATGTGTGATAAAAAATATAATCATGATAAAATATTTTTATAAAATATGAGTAATATCTTTTGTAATCACACAAATTCGAGCCGTTTGCGAGCTTTTCGAGTCGAGTTGGGCTTTGCTCGGCTTGACTCGTTAAGCTCTTGAGTCGTTCCCGAGCCCGAGCCGAGCTCGCACGAGCCAAGCTTTGACCGAGCCAAACTCGAGTAGCTCGCGAGCTGTCTCGTCTCATTAACGCCACTTCTGTAACATGATTTGATTTAAATTGAATTAAGATCAAATGAAGCGATTTTTCATCTAAAAATGGTAACAAAAGTATTACAGAATACTTACTAAGTATATCAACCGAGGTAAGGCCATTGGTAAATCTTCCGGTTGCAAGACCGCCAGGGAAATCAACTCCATAAGGAGCATAATTTGCTTTAGCATTTGTAACTAGGTCATTGTTATTGCCTGCATCCGACAACGAGTCTCCGAAGATGAAATAACATGGTACATTTGGATCACAATTAACAAAACTACATGTTATTAGTAGAACATAAACGCATATGAATTTCCACATTTCTTGTATATGTTTTCTCATAATTTTACAACACTTAAAACAATTATTTAATTATTAGTAGCTATTTATATACTATAGCACTTTGTTCGTTCCACGTCTATTTGCTTAACTACATTATCTTACCATCTTGCAATGTTTCATGGGCATGCATGCATGCTCTCTAACTACTTGCCTATATGCAAATATGTCATCGTAATTACGTTTACATATGCAGATGTCAGTTAGCTTAACTGACACATTTTATTGTTACGGAGGAACTTGATTCCTTGTCTTTCTCATTTTTTCTCGATCAATCGATAAATTTTCTTCATTTTTTGTTAACCCATTAATCAGATGGGAGAAGTAGCTCTTTGGTTTATAATTAAATTGGTCAATTCTCGCATAATTCGTTGACATTGGACACTCATATATAAAACATCTCTTTATGAATCTGTAAGTCTCTCTTGTGACGGATTAATGGATTATTAACACCCAATCACCTTATTGACTATTACAAGGGAATTTGTCTGGTCAAATGTGGGAGATTTCATTTGGACCATTTAGTTTGTTAGGTGTAAACTGCAGTGACAAATTAATCATGAGGCCAACTCTCGTGTCTTTTGCCAGTTCAGCGAGTGCTGATATATACCTAAAGCATTTGGTTAAACAACATGCACTGACTCTATAAGAACGTCTCTTCTGTTAGTAGGCAATTTTTAGGTAAATCCTCATGGATATGATCTCCATCTAAAAGTTAAGTCGGGTCAAATAATATACTATCTGAAATGAGTAATACAAAAGCTATAACCGTAATTTTCATTATCGAACAATTAATTTGTTGTAAGAGAGTTGTATTCGATGAATATAATGAGTTTCATGCAGTGGCGGAGCCAGGATTTTAGACGTTCGAACATTACCAAGTGGAACCCTGATTCGGAGAGAATTCCAGCACCACCGGATGCATAATTAACGCCTTTCTGTAACTCTAAACCAGATGCGGTGCTAAACGGTAAAATTAATCCTTGAATGCCCACCAGGCTGGCTAAGAAATAAACAACGTCTATAGTTAGTACGTTTCGGTCTAGACCTATAAGTAGAGATCAGATTGCAGGTTCCGTTAGGCTCCGTTTGGCACGACACTTCAGGTAGCTTATTTGACCAAAGTAGTTTATTTGACCAAAATTTCAGCTACCTGATTTTTTTGCAATTGTTTGGTAAGTAGCTTATTTGGTCAAATAAGGTACCTGAAATGAAATGCTACCTCAGGTAGCATTTGAGAAATCAGGTACCTGAAAGGACTTATTTTCCATTTTTTACCCCTTTATTCTATAATATTAAATAACTAGTGTGATGCCCGTGCGTTGCACGGATTCTAAAATAATTGTCTAAATAAATGTAAAATACATAAGGATGTTTTAGCCTTTATTGTGTAAATGGGACTATAAATCAACTTTAATACTAACATATTTGATTAACAATGAATATTGCTTAGATAGTAGTTAATGCTAAACTAATTGACACTTATTGAATAACACATTTTTTCCCTTAGATAGTAGTTTGGAGAGGTTTAATTGGTAAAACAAAACAAAAGATGACAATTCATTTGTACTTTAATTCGTTTAACGTTGCATGTGTTACATACAACATGCATGTACACGCCTCCTATCTTTTGATCTTTGAATTTAAAGTATGATAAACAACTAATATAGATGCAGTCATCCATTATACCCTTAAACCTCTTAGATCCCTTATTTTTGGACCTATCCTCCCTTACCTCAACCATGTGTTCATATCTTTATTATTGTCAATGTCTCTTGAAACATTTATGACAATGAGTTTAATGTGCTCTTTTTTCATCATCAAAATATTCTTGTTACTCAATTTCTTTTTAACCCTCATCTTACCCTTCTTTTCATGGCCAACCTTAAATGATTATATTCCACATGTACCAAGCATCGTAATTTTCTTTTCTTGTAGCTTGCTTGGTGGGGGGTATACTCCCACATAACGTTAGTCTCTCCTCTCGAGGTTTGCCTGTTTCGCCTTCTTTAGCATGTGTCACCATCATTTTAAGAGCATCATTCACATTGTGTGGGTCTGTCCCTCGTTTTGCCAGCTCCCGCTTACCTTCTACTCCTTTAATTTGACCTTCATGTTAGACTCTTTTAAAACCTTAATCAATTCAACTCGTTTTAATTTACTCTGATCTTTTCTTCTTAATCTTTCGGTGGTTTTTGGTTAACTCAGTGTTAAACCCCTTGCACCTGCAGTGACTTTGTTCTATTCGTTTTTTTTGCTCTTCTTGGTCTATTGCCAACACTCTTAAAACCTGACCTCAAACACTTGTTAACCCATTCTATTACGCCCCCCTGATTCCCCATGGCACAAAATGAATGTAGCCGTCTGCTCTTTTGGTGTGTATTGATTGGATTGCCCGAGTTCATTTAGATGCCCCTTTTAAGTGTATTACTTGTCATTCAAGTTGACCTTATCCCCCGTGCAATCGCGTGGGTTGTTAAAACTTGGAATATTTATGAAAAGGTAATGTAAATTTGAAATTATTTATGTTAAAATTTCCATTAAAATGTCGTTTGATAATATTTTTAAGATGTTTTTCTATCCGATCAAACCGAGAAAAAAAATCCAATTGGCTTTACAGTTTGAACACATAAACACATGTCAACATATAAAGAAACGTAATTAAGAAAACATTTATCCACTAACGGGGAGAGAAAAATCCGCCCAAGTGGTCATGAAGGCCCAATTTGAATCGAAGCCTAATGAAATTTTGTCAAATCAGAAGAAATCAATTCACAATAATAAAAAGGCAACAACTAAAGGTAAAGACCTCATTTGGTTTTTTTAGGGTAATAAAGATCATAAAGATGATTATTAACCTATATTTGTCTTACTTTTATTTATTCTTTTTCATACTATATGATTATTTTGAGAGATCCCATCAAAAGCATTATATTCTGTATCTATTTACGTTATTTTTTCTTTGTTTCATGTCTTTATTACGTAGAAGAGTCGAAGATGAACTAATATGAGATATATGATATATATGGCCTATGATATTATTTTCCTAAACTATACTACCGATAAGATACATAGTACTTTACTTGTATTGTGTAACTATTTGTGCAAATCTTACTAATAAATAATATTGGTTTAACTGAATTTTTTTGATTGATTATGTTTTCTATTATATATATTACGTATCGCTATGTTATCTTTGTGTGAATTTGATTTTAGAGTTGAAAATCATTCTATTTCCATTAGCGACACCGATCTTTTGCCAAATAATTTTTTTATGTGCGTGCACTCTTTCTTTCAAATGTTTTTTTATCTACATATTAATCATTTAGTAATAAAATATTTAGTAAAATAACTTAATTTTTATTATTAGGTCAATATAAACATGGTGACTAATATGAGGAAAAAACGGGGTTATAATGTTTATTGTTGGAACTAACTGCTATCCATAAATAGTGTGATAATAACCTACCTATCCGAAAATGACTTGAACCTGAAACTACTTGACCCAGTGGCGGAGCACGATATTAACCCCAGCGGGGGCGAAAAATCTCAGTAGAGGGCGAACGGGTAATGGTTTAAGGTAAACTCGAAAAAAGTTGGAAAATTTTAACTAAAACAATGAAATTCCCGACCGCCCTCGCCCCTGCTAGCCCCCTAACTCCACCAAATACCCAACTCAATCCATTTCGAACCAAATTCTTGAAAACCTGAATTGTCTCGAGCCGAACCTAATTAACCCGATTAGCCCGTTTGCCAGGTCTATCTCCGTCCCAATCATTTTTTTTTACATTTGATTAATATATTCTTCATAGAAATTAAAAGGATAAAGAAATGATGGGATGTGAGAAATGTCAAACTTTTTTTTTCTAAGCTAAGTTATCGTGTACCTTTGAAGCAAACTTCCTTAGAAAAATTGTTGTGTAATATAGAGTATATTACTACGCGGTTAGTAGAGGTTGGACATCTCAAGAAATTTGTGCACATCTAGATGTTGGAATGATATAGGCAAATACGCAATTATAGAAAATTTCAGCGAGGGTCGAGAAATTATTATGATGAAATAAAATGGGATGCTTGCTCTCATAATCATAAAATACACAATGATGGATCGTATAATGATCAATTTCAGCTTGTCATAGGAATCAATCAGGTCATTTAACATTTTTTTTAGAATGATAGAATTTCTATGGAATTCATTTGCATTCTCGAGAGTAGTTTGTAATAAACAAAATTAAGTCACTTGCATTAATTACAAAGACTTGAAACTATTATTAAGTTATTGATATAATATTTAAAATATGATGTTTAGATAATTACAGTATTAAACTCATATCGATTTTTTCATATATATAAATAAACACGAATATTAAGAAATAATTTTCTAATTCTAATAAAAAAGTTGAAAAAAGTAATTTTAAAATAATAAGTGCACAAATATTAAAATATAATTTTCTAATTCTAATAGGAAAATTGTAAATGATTAATTATTTCCTAATTCTAATAGAAAAATAATTTTCTAATTCTAATAGGGAAATTGTAAATGATTATTTATTTCCTAATTCTAATAGAAAAGTGTAAGTAATTAATTTTAAAATTTAATTAAGTGTTTTTAAAAAGTTGGAGACTACCACGTCGCTCGAAAAAAGCCTCAAATATATATTTACTAGATTTAATGCCTGTGCGATGCACAGGCCTAGAAATAATATCTCGTCTTAATCTCGCGATTATGCAAGTTCACCGAAGGCAACATTGAGAGCTGAAGTCCTCTTGCACACATGTAACACTCTTGCTCCCACAATTACACAATTATGCTCGTGGTTGTAAAAAAAATGGCATTTCTACCCTTCAACAAAGATATATTGATAATTTACCTTACTATAATATGATTCATTCTATTGTTCCACTTTTAGTTATGAGTTTATAACACCTCCTAGAGTTCAATTTCATGTAAATATTGAATAAACATAGTACTCAATAACTCAAAGTATTATCTCATGCAAACAAATCTCTTTCAAACGTATTAAAATTTTGATACAAATAAATTTTATACTCAAGATGACAATAAATGAAGTAAAGGACAAATATCTAAGATCTAATATTCCTTTCAAAAAAAGGCAAAGGCATTACTTTTCGTTTCTAAGTACACTAAACTTGAAGATTATTTAATTGTAGCTGTTTTGATATAAACGGCTCAAATATACTTGTGTGAGGCGGTTTTACCTAAATTTATCGTAAAATCGTATTTTTTTATAATTATTTTTATCCACTAATAGAGTCGCATCTAGACCCGTTTTACAATTACATTGGTGTAAAACCGCCCTATACAAAACTTGCTCAAAAAAAGTTGGGAGTATATCCGATGCTTCATATCTCACTTTTAATTTAACATGGGTCCTTGAAAATTTATGAGAAAGCAAATTCATTAGGAATTCAAGTACTGTTATACTTATAAGCTATAGTTAAATCATTGTAATTATTTTATTAACATTAAACAAACTTACCATCATATTTTTCTACACGACATTTTTTTGTTTTACGTATTTCACAACAATTGGAATTTCTGATGTTGCTTAAAACTTGTACAGGTTAAAACTTGAAACGTTTACTTTTTATATGGAAACACTAATCAAACAGATAATACTTCAGTTTTACTACTTTGTCTAATTTCTCGTGCATTTACATTCAATTACTTTAGAAGTAATAGCATAAAATTTAACAGGAAAATTAGAACATGACTATAAAGAAATTAACAAAAATGTTTAAAGCTTACAAAGACATAAATATTAACCAAGAAATTTTCCACTCTCTGATTGTCAACTTCACCACCACGCGAGTGTAATCTTCAAATTCCTATTTAAATAAAACACACAAATGAAATCTTCAAATGTTATCTTCAAATATCCGGGACCTTTCGGACAAAAACCAAAGCATAGGACCTATAAATAAGCAAAAATTAGAAAACAAAAAATGAAACTGATGAATGGTGAATACGTAAAAAGAAAGCAAGGTGCAAATAGGGTATAACAATAATATCGATAAAGCAATTAAAATAACATAAAATATGCAGTATAGACTTCATAACCCAAAATCAAAAAAGCAAAAGAAAATCGACGTAACTTGTATAGCAGTTCGTATAAACCACCTTTTATAGGTATGTATTGTTTGCAGTGTAACAAAACTTTTTTTTTTTTTTTTTTAATTTTTAATTTAAGAGAAGAGTTGGGAAGATAAGATATAGTAGTTGGATGCCTATCATTATAGAGTGATACAATTTGATGGGTTTTAGGACTTTGTGTTTATGTACGTTTGGTTTTCTTTTAATTGTTTTTTTTCATTTAGATTTAATTAGCATTATTTATTAATTTTAGGTGTTTCGGTAAGGTTGGAGACTCTATAAACGCTCGAAAAAAGCTTCCTTTATTAATATAGATAGATATTGATTTTCATATCCTTTTACGTCATTTTACCAAAATCATCTACCTTTTCAGCTAGTTTGACAAACACATTTTTATATAATCGCCATTCTTATCGCTCCTAATTTTCACTACCTTATCAGTTACCTTTTCAGGTTTCAGTTAGCTTTTCAGTTTTCAGCTACCTTTTCAGGTTTCAGCTACCTTTTCAGGTAGTTTTGCCAAACAGAGCCTAACATGATTTAATTTAAATTGAATTAAGATCAAGAGACGCGATTATTAATCTAAAATCGTAACAAAAGTATTACTTACTAAGTATATCAACCGAAGTGAGACCGTTGGTGAATCTTCCGGTTGCAAGACCACCCGGAAAATCAACACCATAAGGTGGGAAATTTGCTGTAGCATTTGTAACTAGGTCATTGTTATTGCCTGCATCCGACAACGAGTCTCCGAAAATGAAATAACACGGTACTTTTGGATCACCATTAACAAAACTACAAGTTATTATAAGAAGCATATAAGCACATAAGAATTTCCACATTTCTTGTATATGTTTGCTTATATAAGTTTACAATGATGTAGTCAATTCATGTAGTTGTTCATGTTTGTCACAATTATTAGTAGCTACGGAGTATTTATATATTAGCATTTCGTTTGATTCACGTCTGTTTGCTTGCTATGATAACGTTATGTAAATATTGTTTTTTTGTTTCCCTGTGAAGTTTGACCTACATTATCTTACTATCTACCATCTTGCAACGGTTCATGGGCATGATCTCTAAGAACTTGCCTATGCAAATATGTCTATCTTAATTCTATATAAGAATACGTAGATTTCAGCTAACTTAACTAGTAAACTTTTGAGGGCTGGTGCTTATAAATATAGTTCGAATCTTGATATATGTGTTGTGCGAAAGCGTGAATACTTCGTGTTCGGTACTGTCGATTGCACCGGTGTCCATTGTCAATAATAGTACGATATTGTCTGCTTTGGACCAAGCCGTCACGGATTTACTCTTGGGCCCATTCCCAAAAGGCCTCGTACTAATTATATTTTGTTCGCACTTGTAAAGATTATCTTTCACCTTTACACTACCGATGTGAGACATGAGTTTGCTCCATCCCTAACAATCCGGCCTCCCTTCAAACGAAAGATCGATCATCATCTTCACTCGAACCTTGACCTCTATAGAAAACTCTCCCTGCCCTGGAGCTCCAACTTCTTCCAGGTCACTGACAGTCTTCTCTTGGACGGCCTGCCATCTCATCACCGTGAGGCAAATGTTGAATGTTGCCTTATGGTGTATGCCACCTTCAAGTCTTAACTCGATGTTTCTTTTAGTGTCTAGCCCAAGTCTCAAACCTTGGGCTCTGATAACACTTGAATTGATGTGCGAAAGCGTGAATACTTCTCATTAGGCCTCTGCTACACCGGTGTCCACTTTTTATAATAGTAAAATATTGTCCGCTTTGAACCAAGTTATCACAGATTTACTCTTAGACTCTTTCCCAAAAGCCTCGTACTATTATATTTTGTGGACACTTATAAAAAAGATCTTTCACCTTTGCACTATCATTATCAATGTGAAACATGGATTTTTACCCTAACAATACAAGACATACATACATTTTATTGTTTTGAAGGAACTTGATTTCTTGTCTTTCTCTATAGATAAATTTCCTTCATTTTTAGCCAAACTATCATGACATATTATCTCCCAAGACCCAATGTAATTGGGAAATCTTGTTCCAAATATTAAAGTTGAGGTCTTGCCTTTGGCATTATAGGATGATTCTGAGTTTTACCATCAATACAATGTTAAACACATGCATGGGCTAGACCTATGTCCATTGGGAGGAGAGGCGGACCACTTCCCAAGTTTAAGGAGGTTACATATGAGAGAAGTGGCTTTTTTATTAGGGATGTCAATTTCACCCGCAACCGAACAAAATTCGATTCACCCGATTTTAAAAGATGGATGAAAACCCGACTTAAATGGATGATGGATGGGTGACGGATGAAACGGATGACGGATGGGTTGGATGAAGAAATTTCACCCGTCATCCATCCATCGCCCGATTTTATTACTTTTTATTTATTTTTTTACATATGATATATTATTAAGATATAAAATATTCATGTTTTTCTATTCTCAAAATATATATTTTGTGAAACTAAGTTAAACTAAAATAATAATTATCTAACATTATTTTTGTATAGAATAAAAAAAATCATAATTTTTTTTAAGCTGAAACATATAAATACACAACACCCGTTTATCACCCGATCCATGGATGATGGATGGCTGGATGACGGATGATATGTTTCACGGATGACGGACGGGTTGGATGAGATTTTAAAGGGACGGATGGATGACGGGTGAGGCTTCACCCGACCCGAACCCGATCCATTGACATCCCTATTTTTGATTTATAATTAAATTGGTCAATTCATTCATAATTCGTTGATGTGGAACACTTGTATATGACATGTCTTTTTTGTTACTCCGTAGTCCGTAGTAAGCAGTTTTATTGGGTTATATGAAGGTCAACTATATGCCGGCCTCTAAAAGATCTTGTCAGCTAATGACATCTCATTACTATTAATAATGAACTTAATAATAATGGACTTTTTAAGTGAAGATTAATCTCTCATTATTAAAGAACAACTTGCGTAAATTGGGATTGCTTGGAAAGCTGGAATTTGTATTCATTTATGCATTGCGAGCTTAAAGTGAATTAAATTAAATTGAATAAAATTTGAATAAATTGTATTAAATAGACTGAACTAGAGTGGAGTGAAATTAAGGCGAATTTAACAAGACCTTTGGCTCCTTTAAGACAAATTAAGGTGAAAAGTATTTTGCGTGTCTCGTTTATGCAATTGGCCGAGTAACACTAGACACATTTTAGTTGAAAAACTGATATTCCGTCTTCAACAAGAATATGCCTAAAAGTACTTCGGCTATTCCAACATAGTATGAAGATGTACACCCTCCGCCCCGATCATTTGTTTGTCTATTACATTATGTTTGTTATATAATCAACAACAAAATCGTATCAAAAGTATACCCGTTTAGGTTAACTATACCATAGTACTCTTAAATTAATTTATTATTTTTATAAATAAATGTAAACAATAACATGAAAAAATTGTCATTGTTTGGTATTATTTGGCAATAAAACGTGAATGATTTGGATTATACGTCGATACGGTATGGACTCTTTACGCTCTTTTTCAGAAACAACGGATTTTATCGTTTTGCATTCCACCAGCAATTTGAGTCCGGGAGGTGGGACCCTAAAGATACTTGCCAAATAATATTACAACTATAACTATATCGGTTTTGTGTGAGGCACTCGAATGTAAGATACACGTTAATAATTGTCTATTGGAAAATGAGTTAGCGCCACCCGGTGGCGCCCAATCTCGGCGCCATCCTCTCACAAGCAATAAATGTGGACCCCCAAAATAATGGATAAATCCCATAAAATAAGTGGGGACCCCAATAATAAGGGATGCATGTAGACTTGTCAAACGGGTCGGGCGGGTCGGGTCCCGGGTCGGGTCATACGGGTCGGGTCAGAATACGGGTCGGGTCAGATACGGGTCGGGTCATACGGGTCACGGGTCGGGTTAGGGTCAGAATACGGGTCAAGAAATAATTTTTAACGCCTTTTTTAAACGATTTTTTAAATTTAAAAAATATATTTTTAAAAATTAAAATATGTTTAAAATTATTATTTTAGTCATAATCATCATATACAATAATTATATTGATATAATTATTAAAATAAAGTTTTTTTAATAATTATTTTATTATTAAATATTATAAAAGTTATATAAAATTGACTTTTTAGTTGAATTTTTAATTTTAAGTAATAAAAAAATAATTTTTTAACTATATTTTCAAATATAATATATAAATAATAATATTTTTAATAAAATTCATGATTTTCCCTTGACCCAACGGGTCGGGTCTCGACCCTAAAATAACGGGTCATTTCGGGTTCGGGTCAAACGGGCCGCGGGTCGAAAAAACCGGGTTTGTAACCCTAAGAAAACGGGTCGGGTCGGGTTTTCGGGTCGGGTCGAGTTTTGACAGGTCTAGATGCATGTGAGAGGGTGGCGCCGAAATTGAGCGCCACCCGGTGACGCCGTATCATTATCCCCTTGTCTATTTACTTGATAGGTTAACTATTATTATGAAATAAAATTTATAGATACGGAGCATTATTTTGTAAGCGTAAACAATATATTGTACTAGTTGGTAAACATAATTATCGACAACTTCTATCAGATAGTAACGCGGGCTGTTTTTGTAGCGATATTAACATAAGAAACATCATATAGAGAGGATTGACGCTGAATTTGATTAGTGGTAACTGATTTTAAGAAACCAATCATTAAACAAAAAGGAATTGAATAATAATATGAAAAGTGTTCATACAAGTTACATAAAAATGTCAAATTTCAGAAGCAGTGTTAAAGCTGATAAGAGTTTTGATGTCTACAGGATTAACAAACAAACGTAAAGGAGAATTAAACGCTAGTTTAGCGGTTAGTTTATGCACAATTTCCGTCGGATGAAATCCATCCATGAATGCATAGAGATCCCTAAATCGACATGGTCGTACATTTGGTTTACATTGATAATCGCTCCTTAGTTCACAACATGTCATATCCGCTAGAGGACCTGCAATAAAACACACTATTTTATTAATACAACTTGTAGGGTAAGACCATCTTCTTATAATACAGAGATAATTTTTAATTTTGAATAAGTCGTTAATATAATTTGTAACGCAATTTTTATTTTGAAATCAGCTGAAATAGCCTCCTTGTTAGACTATTACAGGGATAAGGCTGCTTCATCCAACCTTGACTATCATGGTGTCCTAAAGACATTGACTAATATTATCGTCGTAGATGTATAAATTAATTAAAGAACGTAATTAAGCGGAGTTAACCAACCGATAGCAAAAGGGGAAGCGTTTTGAACGCCGGAGATGTCAATGAATGTAAACTTTGCGCCGGCAAGTTTTTTGTTTAATGATTTGACAAGCTCCAAAAGCTTCTTATTCAATATACCGACGGCATCATTGATCTCATCTACACAAAAAATTGCATTGTGTATCCGCATTTCTGCAGGAGTACATCCTATCAACCCGATCCCAAATATTGCCGTCTTCCTTGCTCCATAATCATATAGTGCCTGCCAAAATTAAAGAACAACAAATTCACCATCATTACGACATTACATCCATCTTTTTCATTATTGAACGATTAATTTCATATGAAACTTTTTTTTTTACCAGCTAAACTAACTGACATCTGCATGTTATGTAGTGTGTACCAAAACAGTATCGACTCTAAAATAAAATAAAAAACAAAAGGGATCAAGAAACAACCTTAATTTGTTGTTCATATTCGGTAACAAGAATGGTGGCAAATTGTTCATGGGTGAAATTCTTCATTGATGAATAGAATTTCGGCATGAAGTAATTATTGATGTAATCGTTGCTACCGATATTCATTGTGTACAAGCATTTGTTCAAGTACTTGTTAACCGACCGAGGTCCGTCAACCATGGATTGAAGTTTCGAAATTGTTATTGCATGATTTTGCACTTGTCTAGCTAACCATATACGATCACCCTATCGATAAAAAGACATAAACGAGTAAATTAAATAATCGGAATGAGATTTCCGACTAAAATAAATGTCACATTTTTTTTTATATACGAGATGATCTTAATTACATACCAAGTGGGACCCTGACTCGGAAAGAATTCCAGAACCACCAGATGCATAATTTACGCCTTTAAGTATGTCGCGACCGGATGCAGTGCTAAATGGTGATATTAATCCATCTATTTCAACGAGTTTAGCTGAGATATATAAACAAACTTACATGAATCATCATCTGAAATAGTCAATGCTGAGAAATAAAATAACGAACTTATTAAATGAAAAAACACTACGTATAATATTACTTACTAATTATATCAACCGAAGTGAGACCATTAGTAAATCTTCCGGTTGCAACACCACCCGGAAAATCGACACCATAAGGTGGGAAATTTGCCGTAGCATTTGTAACTAGGTTATTGTTATTGCCTGCATCCGACAATGAGTCACCGAAGATGAAATAACATGGTACTTTTGGATCACCATTAACAAAACTACAAGTTATTAGTAGCACGTAAGCGCATATGATTTTCCACATTTTTTTACGAATATTTGTAATTTCACTTTACAATTCTTGGTGGCTATATGCCTGAATATATACGTCCTCCGTCCCAATTATTACATATTTTTATTAAATCTAAAAAATAATTAGAAATGGACGGAGTGATTGTTTCTTTATCTTTAGTATATAATATTGCTACTTCTTTATCATTACACGTCTATTTGCTATTATAAAGTTGAACTATTATTGTTTTTAATTTGTCCACTTTGGAGTACATTATTTTCCTATTGCAAAGTCTCACGTGACATATTTATGCAGTTTTATCTTTTTATGAAAAATGCAAATATTTTTCAACGTCTATCGTAGCATGATTAGAACATCATGGACTCATTTTTATAAAACCGTTTTACAAAAATATTACTGTTAAATCAAGTGATAAATTATCTAAATAACTTTACTAAAATACAGCTGACCACCACCTTTTTTAATTAGGACATCATGATTTGATGAATTCTGTGAATTCAACCAAACTCCTTTCATGGAGGATTTTTAGGTCACAAGCTTTGTGAACAATGGAGATAATATCTCTCAACACAATCGGTAAATAAAAGAAATTTTATTAAGTATGAAGTTGTTGTGTTACAATCTATCTGCACTGAATAAATGATCAAGTATATATATATATACAAGTAGGTTGTTAGAGTTTGTTATGTACAGTCAACTATCCTAACAAACTGCCTTTGACTTGTAACAGAATCTAAATAGTATAAAAGCTGAGTTTTTAGAGCTCTTTTATTGGCCCCTTAAATTTAGGGGGAAAAAAAGAATTTTTAAAAAGTGGTCCCTATTGCAAGTAGTGGGTGTTAAAGTAATTTAATTTCTTTCCGCCCTTTCCTCCCTCAATACAAACATACAGCCATTATATAACACATAAAAGCATATGTTAAAAAATAATTGTGAACATGAAAAAAAAAAACGAAAAATTTGGCCAATTGTTTACATTCTCTTAAATTAAAAATATGACTCAGTCAAAATTTTCAAATATGTCATAATATATTACCTAATCGTGGATTTTCTGACAAAAAAATACTCCCTCTGTCCCGGTCATTTGTTGTCCTTTTTCATTTTTGGGTGTCTCAGTCATTTGTTGTCCTTTCTATTTTAAGAATGAACTTGATGAGTAATTTGATTATTCACACTTAATTTGTTACACTTGTCATTTAATAATTGGCTCTCTCCTCTTTCCTTGGTCATTGTGCCAAAACCAAAGGACAACAAATGACCGGGACGGAGGGAGTATATGTTTAACAAATTTTATCAATGCAGACCATGCAATTTCTGCACGGGCGTAAAACTAGTTCAGCTATAAAGCAAGGGAGGAACCTTCTAGAAGACGGCTGCTGCAGCAGCTCCATGATCAGCATAGCATCCTCAACACGATCTTTAGTAGTTTAGTACTTTTTATGATGTTTTATTGTAAAATCATTTTACAATAGTTGGTTCTCTTCAATGGTGAGAATGACAACAAAAATTGAGAAAAAGTGGAATGATTTATCTGCTATGGAGAATAGTTGGAGAAAGAGCTAGGGAGGATTAGTAAGGGAATTCGTCCAAGCTGAATAATGATAGAAATATCAAAATTTTTAGTTAAAATTCTTAATAACTTTTTCAAATTTACTTTATGTTATTACTCGTTCATCACCGTTTAAATTTTTCGTTCCCATTTAAAAGCCTAGCTTTGCCACTAAGAGTAGTATTGATTTATTGATCTTTGTGTATGTTACGCGGTTGTGTATGTTCTAATCACATAAAGGAATTCGTTGAATAAAACGTGGGAGACGTCATGTGCGTCCTGTTCATACAATATCACAAATGACAATATGGACAATATGGACAATATTACTATGGGTTTTCACAAATTTTCATTTAAGACGGGTATATAAAACAGATCAAATACATATTAAATTATATGTGTCTAATAAATATCAAAATTTTATCTTTATTATCACTATATATATATATATACCAAATATATAAAGTATTTGACCATTTTGAAATTCAAAACGGTTAATCCGTCTTAAATAAAACTTCGGCAAGTCTTGTTATAGACGGATATATCCGTTTATAGCAAGAGACGGGTCAAATACCCTTAAAGTTGTGACATTTTTGGGAATTGGGCCCCACCACGCAAGTTGTTGTTTGTCTTATATGTAATATGGTATGTTACTTAGCCCGTCTTTAATTATAGACGGATAGTTGCCCGTCTATAATGTGATTTTGCGATAAAACTTAGTACGAGTACTATTTTGTGGTTCAAGTGGTCAACTTGTGAAACGAGCATAAGGAATCCGAAAGGTGGGGCCCAAAATATATTTGGATTATAGTACAATTAGTGCCTCTTAGTCGAGGTCAACTAATCAATCCATTATTAAGCTTTTATTAAACACAAATTAATAAGTGGTAATTTAAGAACAAGTTGCATAAATGGTGTCTTCGATGATAAATCTCTTTCAAGTTTCAACGAAATAGAGAACATCCATAAAATTTTTGTTTTTTATGAAACATCATGGAAATTAAAAATTAACAAATTGTGAATTTTGTGATTGCATGGAATCTTCTTGCTTTGACACCGACTATCTAAATTTGTGTTTTGGATTTAAGCTAATTTCCATAAAGTCGGATGTATCGGTTTCATAGTTAAAACATACTCCCTTTATACCACACCAATGGTAACATTGAGAATCTTGGATTCATGGTCGTAGGAAATCTTCGATATTATTCTTAATTTATAAAACAAAATATAGTCATGTGAGATATTGTTTGATTTATCATCATGAATGCTATAAGAATATCAAATTTTTATAATTTTTAATAATGTGTAACTAAAGATATTCACGTTGCAAAACGTGTCTCGACAAGTGTGAAAAGGTCAATGTTATTATTGGTGTGGTATGGAGGGAGTATTAAAATAAATCTTTTGTTTATTCATAAGTTTTCTACTTTATTTTATTTATACTATTTGATGGGGCATATTCTGCACCGCTGACCAAGTCAACATATTGAACGAGGTCAAAGATATCCACAGCAAGTCAACGACTTAGACCTTTAGCCGATGCGACCCCATCGGCTCGCTAGTTGAGGGTATCGGCATGGCAACCCGCCGAACGTGATGGGCACATATCCGCGTACTCACATCCAAGACCCTCGGCGGCTGTCAGTAGGTCCATCTTTGAGGGTAGAACGGTCTTTCCACCTGATCAGCCACTTGGCCACTTGGTCACTACGTGACAAAAGGTGAAAGCCTATATATACCCCTCAACCTTCATTGAGGAAAGGATCCCACAACTTAACCTAAATACACTATTCATCTGGTAATATCTCCCTCATCTCTCTACAATACATACCTAGCCAAGCAACACAACTTAATCCTTTGAGTTTACTGACTTGAGCGTCGGAGTGAGTACGCTTGGCACAAAGCCAAGCCCTCAGTTCGTTCATTGTTGCAGGAGAGGCCGAGAGGAACGATAAGGACAAGAAGAATCCAACCAAAGACATTACTCTACAAGCCACGGGTGGTAACGATACTTGCTCTGGAATTACACCCGGAACACTATTCATATTATTTGACTCATTTTAATTTTAAGAGGGATAAATCCGTCTTATTTTATCCAATTTTTGTTTGGTAAATTTATGTTTCGCAATAATCATAAATTCTCAATAAACTTGCTAAACAACAGCAAATCATGTTAGATCGCACATAGGCCTGGGGCGCGCCCGTCGAGTAGGAGGGAGTGTCTACTTTACAAGTCTAAGGAGGTTCCATCCCAAAACCAATTGACAATGGGTAGAGTAGCCCCTTGGGTTATAAGTTAGATCACTCTTCTCTATTTCTCCGATATTAAAGACCTGCATGTGATTCTTCACAAATCATCTGTCTTATTTTCGTGTCTCATCTTATGTTTCACTACTCTTGTGACATTTAACCATCTTATGCTATTTACAAAGTATTGTCAATGGTTAATGCTTATGTGTCAATTGGAGAAGTAATGAGACACAAGATGAGACACGAAAATGTAACAGAGAATTCGGATTCATAAGTGATATAGCCACTATATGAGTATTAGATTCATGAGACCTTACCTATTTTCGAATTATTAATGTTTTGTTTGATTTGGAAATTTTATACCGTTACCAGTTACTACCCCTATTTAAGGAAAATGAGTGAAAAGTATACTAAATTGACTTTACACTCTAAACAATTCTCACCACGCCACTTTTTTTGTGGTGTATATCATCGGCTTTAGTTTGGATGTGAGTTGGGTAGGACCATTAGAGCGATAAAGCTCTTTTCATGAGTTAAGTTTTAACACTGCTACATTTTATTCTATAATTCTATTTCTGATTAAGTTAAAACAACTTCTTACAAGAATACCAATTAATTTAAGTTAGAACAATCCCCTATTATATTATCACAAATTCTCATTTTAGACGGATATATATGTCTTAAATTTAAAACAGGTCAACTAGTTAGTATAAAACAAAAGCAGAATGCATGGGAATAAGCAACATATTTGTCTTATATGCACGTGTGGGATGATATTTGACCCATTTTAATGTTAAGACGGAAGGAAGACTTATTGTTATACGAAAGGTAACACTTACTATGACCGGACGATCCAAACCAAATGTAACATTCATTATTTGACCTACGGGCTACAACATTACCAAGTTGTTCTTACACCCATTTGATATTTATACGAAATGTCGTTTACCACCTACCAACCAACAATTACATGTCCCATCTGTTTTTTTCCGTTTTACCCTTACCTTTTCCACATTTTCTTAAATACTCCATTTTCCCCTATATTACCTTTAGTCTGGGTCAGAGGGAGTATTATAGTAATAGTTAACCCAAATACACAAATTTTAAGACGGAGAGGATCATAATATTCTACAACCATAATAGAATCGTAAGATTCTACAACCATCCTAATTCTAAGATGGATATAATTTTCAAACAAATAGGTCGTATGATCGTTGAAGTGAAATTGGAAACAACACCAAGCTCCATTTTCCACGGTTTTGGGCTATCTCCTAAAATGAGGTCCAATTCCAATTCCGTCTAAGAACACATGCCATTTTCCAGCCTAAGACTCTTCTATGATGAGTTTAGGGCACTAGCAATAGAGGTTTGTCAACGGGTTTGTGCAATGACATGTCCTCAATTTTTCAGGTTTGTCAACAAACCTCCTATTGCTAGACATGGGTGTTGAGGTTTGTTGTTGAGAATGGTTGCTAGGTAGTATATGGGTTTGTAGAAAGAGAGTGTGAGAGAAAGAATAATATGTGTGGGCCACGTTATGAACCTTGAAAATGTTTATCTATTGTTGGGATGAGGTTTGTAGGTAGATAGGTTTGTATCATAGCTTATGTGGCATGAGAACAAATCTCTTGGAGGTTCATCCATTGTTAATGCCCTTAGAGCCTTTTTGCCTAGGATATTAAGTCTTGAAGAGGATTAAATCTGGTGCAAAAGAGAACAAACAGCCGGGAAGTCCAATGGGCACGGTTTTGGAGAGAAGTACAACCATCGCTTTCAAGCTTTCTTCTTTTGTCTAGGCAAGCTTTAAGGGATCTTTTGCTGCAAGTTTGGGTCTTATACTCCTTATGGACGAGCCTCACCAGCTGCCCAAGAAGTCCTTATAAGATAAATAAGTAAAGCATGCCAAAGGAAGCTTGTACAATTACCAACAATCCTCTTTATTTCATTTGTCTTGTAGCCTTTTATTTTCTTATTTGTGTAAGGCTTTGAGCCGTTTTTCTTGGAGCATTAGGAGACTCTTTTGAGCTCTTAGATGCTACTTTAGATGAATGGCTAGGATTGCAACAAAGACTCTATTTAAGGAGCTCTTTTCTCTTTGTAAAAATCAGATTTGAGTGAATTAAAATATGAGTTTGAAACTGAAGTTTTCAATCAACTTTCTTCTTGCTTAGTGCGGAAAACCCCTCATTACTTAGTGTTTGAGGCAGAATTAGCTCTTGCTTCGTGATCTTGAGTTTAATTCCAAGGCTTAAACCTGCTTCGTGATCTAGTTTAAGTCATATCCCGGTTACTTGTTCTTGTTTTCGTGTCAAAACAATCCAAAAGTTTCTGTTTTCGTTGCTTTAAGTCCTTGTGGAAATTGTTATTTGAATGTTTACTTCATAAGCATTTAAGTTACAATCTTATTTCCATTGTTTTCATTCAAATTAATCAAGTTAATTAGGGTCTTATTTTCGTCCAAAACAGGTTGTTTCGTACCTTGCTTCGGTTGAGACGTTTGTTAGTTTTAAATCTGTCCTTTTGTTGTTTGTTGGTCCTTAAAACAGTCCATTCAAGTGTCCAAATCGAGTCCATTGTTGAGTCTAAATTAAGGTGTAATTCTTGGTTATAAGTGTTGCTCTAAATCGTGACAATACCACAAGATTACACTCCAATCGTATTTTGATCCTACTTCTAGAATTTTTCAAACAAATAAGATCGTAATATTCTACACCATAATAATATCGTAAAATCTGAGATCGGTTAAACGTTTTTAGATCGTAAAATCGTAGGATCAAATCGGGATTTGTGACAACAATGTATTGACTTCTGATAAGTGCATATTTTATACATTTTAACCCCTTATATTAGTTTGATTTTACATATCATTTAGCACTTATCAAAGTGTTTCTAAGCTAATATTGTGTTTCTAGTACAATTGTGTGTTCAAGTGTGTTTTATAGGAAAATGAGCTAAATGAGCTAAAGTACTATAAAATGTGCTAACACTAGAAGCAAGGCTAAGTATAAGAGCAAGATTGGACTAAGTGTTGGAAGTGCATGGATTTTGCATGAAGAAAGTGTTGGATCAAAATGAAAATGCAAGCAAAGTCATTGTGCAAGTCAAAGCCCAAGAATTCAAGTCCAAAATGTGGTGGAAAATTTGGATGCTAAAGAAGAATTTAGGATGCCAAAATACTTAAGATGCCCTCCTTAATGCTCTTAATCGCACTCATAAACAAGGCATTAAAGCACCAACTTTGGATACTTTGAGCATTAAACCAAGAATTGAAGAGAAAATTAAGAGTGTGCTTAGGATGTCATTTTGGATTCCTCTACAAATTTTACTCTCTTGTTTCCTATATAAGGGGTGCTAATCACACACCCTTTACACACCATTCACATACACAATTTCTCATAATTCTCTCTAAATTTAGTAGTTAGATTAGTTTAGTTATTAGCTTAGCTTAGTTTAGATTTACTTTATGTTATTTGCATTTCCTATTTACATTTCAAGTTATAAAACAATTTACATTACATGTTATTTATATTAAAAGTATTGTTCTTCCATTTCCATTTCCATTTCCAATTGCAAGGTAATTTCTTATTCATATTTTCATTATGTTTTCATTTATCATTAGTTTAATTTACATTTCCACCATGTTAGAGTAGTTTCTTTTGTCCAAGGGATCCATGTATAAAAAGTATTTGTAAAATGTTAAATTAGTTTGTTATAATATTGTCTAATTGTTTATATCACATGTTTGCACATTAACGTTTAATCTTTGTTTAAAGGCCTTATTCATCGATTAAGTTTGTTCATTCGTTCTAAAGTCGAGAGGCACGGAATTGAATTAGACTAAGCATGTGTAGTAGGACGACCTAGTCATGGACGAGAGTTTCTCTAGGACCCGGTTTATGGTTGACACTAATGCCGTAAGGTGGGTGTCTCTAAGCCTAAACAATTAACGTTTCATCAACTCCTATGTTTAATTTAAGCATTTACATAATTTGCATGTGTGACCCGAGTTCCCTAGACTCCTTTTATCATATAGTTTATTATTTTCTAATCAACAAACCAATCAATCAAACGTAACCGACCTCGATAGAATTCAACCCATAACAACTAATTAACAACTCCCGTCTCTTTGTGGTTCGACCCCTACGTACTACATTAATTTGTGTCTAGGGTATAAATATTATTTTTGCATAGGTGTGCGATAGCCTATCAACTTCACTTGTATAACACAAATTCTCATTATAGACGTACACTATCCGTCTATAGCTATAGACGGATAGTGTCCCTCACACAAATTAAAGTGGGTAGTGCAAGTGGGTGGGAAATGGATACCCCACTTGCACCATCCACTTTAATTTGTGAGAGGGACACTATCCGTCTATAATGAGACCGACTGCTTGTATAATAAGTTCAACCCAATTACTATAACTAATGGGCCAATTACTTAGGTGAAAGTTTTATATGGGCCACCACCTGCAATAGCATAGTGCGATCACAGTTTTAGCATTTTACACAAGGCGACCACCGACACCAATTGCGGAATCACTTTTGGCCCAACTTGGATAATCTAATTTAATACTCCCTCCCATTCACAATAAACCTCCCATTTCATTTTGGCACAAATATTAAGGAAACACACTACCCCACCATATAATTAAATTTCAACCACACAAATACACTACCCCACCATACAATTAAATTTGGACCACACAAACACTTACCAAAAAAGGAAATAGGGAGGTTATTGTGAATAGACGGAAAAGGAAATAGGGAAGTTTATTTTGAATGGGAGGGAGTACTTCTTTCCTTTTTCTTTTTTTTTTATTTGATTAAATTTCTTTCTTATTTCTATACGATGATATAATTAATTTTTTCTATAATATTAATTAAAATGCTAATTCACGATTCATTTTTACTATATATATACTCTGTATAAATAATAGCAACTCTTCTACAAGACCGTCCTATAACATAAAACTAATACTCCCTCCCATCCAGACCAAATGTTACATTGACTTTTTGGCACTATTCATGGTCGTAGAGAATCTTTAATATTATTCTTAATCTATAAGAGAAAATATAGTCATGTGAGATCTTGTTTGGTTTATCGTCATGAATGCTATAAGAATATCAAATTTTTATAATTTTTAATAATGTATAACTAAAGATATTCACGTTGCTAAACACGTCTCGACAAGTGTGATAAAGTCAATGTAACCTTTGGTGTGGATGGGAGGGAGTAGAAGAAAAGTCCAAACATAAGACACCCCTTATACTAACGGTGTTGCTCTTTCACATACGCCTTTTACTCGTTCACATACTTTTTTTCATAAAATTTCCATCCTCTACCCTTTTTCTAAATCTAAACAAATTAGGTTTTCATTTCCTCTAAAATTAAAACCTAATTATTCTACAACTTGAACAATGGATTACAATTCTTCAAATTCTTCAATTAATGAAGTAATACTAATTTGTTTAGCTATTATTAAAAACTTGTTTATTGTTTATTAATTATTTTGTCTTAAAATTAGGGTTTATAATCACCCTAAAAGTTCTTCAATTATGTTGATGGCGGAAGACATGTTGAGTGGTGGGCTGTGAAGGAGGGTCGTCGGGTCAGGTGGGCGGTGGTCGGAGTCGCAGGGGTGGGGCGTTGCGGGGAAGGGTGAGTGCGGGGGAGACGAAGTTGCAGGGTAGGGGTTATTGTTCATCGTTTTTTTTTTTTCGTAAATCATTATTTGTTTTTTTTTTCCGTAAATCATTACTCCGGTAGGCGTGGGGTCGGCCGGAGTAATGGGTTTCCGGCAAGGTGTTGGTTAATGGAGGTGCGTGGTGGTTAATGGAGATAGATGATGGTGATTTAATGGTGAAAGGGGATTATGAAAGGGAGAAAAAAATTGAATGGGTAAAGGAAGAAAGAAATGAGAAGGGTAACAGTGTAAACTACGTATGTGAAAGAGTAAAAGGCGTATGTGAAAGAGCAATACCCTATACTAAAAGAATAAGGATTATGAAATATTTTTCCTCCAAAAGCACTTCCTTAATTAAGGAAACAAATAAGATTGATTTTCTTCAATTAAACCATTATCCTTTTATCCTATTTTCTTTTCATCAAAGTATAATTTTGTTATTAAACTCTAAAATATAACTATTGATTAAAATAAAATAAATTTGAGCGCATAATTACCAATAGCAAATAAAACTATAAATAGACATCATTAATAGACACATTTTTTTTCCTCCAATCAAAATACTTAAGCGTACAATATGAGAATTAATAACATGTTGATTTAACCTATAACTAAAACGCACACAAAATAACAAATCTATATATACCGTGCATGCAATGCGCGGGATCTAAACTAGTTATTATATTAAGCCCTTAATTTTCCCACCCGTGCCCCTGTGATTTTCACTTTTCTCAACTGTACCCTTGCGTCTGGTACTTTTCTAATTGTACCCTTAAACTTAGGTAATTCTTCCCATCTGTAGCCAATCTACCCTATACCGCCTGTTTTGCCGTTAAGTGCCAACATGACTTTTCCTTTTTTTTTCTTTATTCCCCCCATTTTATTCAATATTTCCATCCATAACTTCCCCTATATAATCTACTAATCCCTCAATTTTATTTCATTAATCCTCCAAAATCCATCACCCTCTTTTTTTCCTTAATTATTCATAATTGTTGTCCGGATCCTTCACCCTCCTTTTTTTTTCCTTAATTATTCATAATTGTTATCCGGATTAAGGGAAATTAATGAAATAAAATTGAGGGATTAGTAGATTATATAGGGGAAGTACCCTTCATTAAACATGATTCCCTATGTTTTTTCATATTCTATGATGTACCCTTCTTTTTGAGCTAAAAATCTTTAACCGTCTATAATTCTTGACCATAAACTCGTAAACGGCAATTTTTTTTCAAACTAAATATCTCGAAAGAGATCAATTTGAAAAAAAAAATTGTTACTTTATGAATTCGTAGCCATGAGATATACCCAGTCAATAATTATTTGGATAAAAATGTTTGACTGACCGTAACTCTTGCAACAAGTTTATAAAGTTGCAATATTTTTTTTTTCGAATCGAAAATCTCGTAAAGACGAACAGTTTGAAAAAAAGATATGTCGCGTTCCGAACTCGTGACCACGAATTATAGGCAGCCAATGTTTTTTAGTGGTGTTGGAGTATGATGTTACTCCAAACTAAAATGTGTAGTAAACTTGTCCCACATTGGTAGAATAGTGGGAGAGTTACTACTTTATATATGGAGTGTATTATCTAGTGTTAACTACGGAGTAGATAATAGTGGTGTCGTCGTCCATCCGGCTCGGCTCGTGTTCCTGACACGTGCGCTGTGTTGTGGGGCTACGTTTTTGCTTCGGGTCCAAACTAATTTCTCGGATTCTAGTCGTTGGAACATTGTTACACAATAATATCTACACTTAATTTACGATTTACCATTGATTACTGCCATTAATCTACAGATCCCTTCTCTGTAAAAGCCTCAATTCTCCGACAGTTTTACACACAAGAAGAATTACATAATACTTTCTCTCTTATATCTTCTCTATTCTAATTATTGAGAACAATTCTCACTTCCGTTTGTGGAGTGCACCACTGTGCGGAAGGAGGCGTTAACCCCGGAATCGGTTACCACGGAACCTAAGGAGCACCTGTGTGGGGGTCTAAGTGATTTAGGGCAGTGTCTTACACGACATCTTAATCAAGGGTATTTTGATCAGCTAAGTTCATATTTTCTTACAAGTGGAAAAAAGAGGGACACCTCTTAAAAAAACTAAAATATAAAGGGGTACCAGGTCCAAATATATTTTATATTTTTGTTAAATAATTTTGTTAGGCTTAATGTTACTAGGTAGTCTTATGTACAAATAAGTCTTATACAGCAACTTGCGTTTAAATATTATGTTACAATTTGCAAAAGACAAAAAAGACACAATTTTCTTCCTACAAAAATGTGTGTTTACGAAAAAAAATTGGTACAATAGAGGGGACATAAACCCTAAAAAAATGGTATCAACTGGTCTGGCGCAAAACTTTTTCTCTCTTTAAAAACTCTCTCCAAAAAAAACGCCCTAAAAACCTAAAACTCTTTTTTCTTTGCACCGCCGTCACCGCCACTCTCCCATCCCTTTCCCCCTATCTCGCAATCTTTCGCCGGAGATGAGGCATTGTCTATGTTCATCTCCGGCGAACCATCTCTTCACTATTGATTAATTCATCTAATACCACTTTTATCTTAGTTTCTAAGGGATTGTAATATCATCTTCCCTTCTATATTCAAGATTCATCACTGCATGTCGTTGTCTACCGGTTTTCGTTGTTGTGGCTGCTGTTTCTCATCTGTCTCGGCTGTTTCCGGTGTCTAGCTTTCCATCTGGCTCTGCCGAGGAGGTGTTCCCCTCCCCCAACCTCTTATGGTATGTCTTAAGTCGTCGATCGTCAAGTCGGTTGGTTTGTGTGTCTCTGATGGTGGTTTGTTTGATTGTGCATGCACTTGATTTGGTGTTCCCCCTCCCTTCGCCCCTTCCCCCACCAGTCGGGTTTTGCATGTCACTTGTGTGTCGGGTTTTGGTTCTGTTTGGTTGTGCATCCACTTGATTTGGTGTTCCTCTTTCCCTCGCCCCTTCCCCCACCAATCAGGTTTTGCATGTCCCTGTGTGTCGGTCTATCTCTGTCTGTTTCATTCTTTCCATTTCCTACTTGGTTTTGATTGATTGCTTTGGGCTTTGTTGGTCTGTTTTAGCTACGGTCGTGGTCTCGGCGGATGGTCTTTGTTTCTGGTTGGCTTTTATCTTAGGTTTGATTTATGCAGCTCGATGATGATTCTTGTCTATAGTTGGTTTGTAGGGTGATGTTTGTCCCTTCTTTGTGTTTGATTTTTACTGGTATTGTTGCATTAAGCATTATGGAAGAGATGTGTTATGATTGTTTAGAGATGGGGTGGTCTGTGATGTTGGTTGGGTGAGTCGGAAGCGGCGGTTCTCCTCAATCATAATGTTGCTTTGTTTAAATCTCCTTTGTTTTTTTTTTTTCTACAAATAATCCCGTCGTATGGGACATGCTTTTCGCTAGGTACTAATATTCGTAGCTTTTGTGTGTCTGTGTTAGTGGTAATCTATCTGGGTTATGTTGTCTTCTCCCAAGAATGTCATTCTTGGGTGTTCATGGCCAGGGGATTGGTTATAGAGTTCTCTCTTTTCCTTGTCGTCAATCTCGCCGTCTCTAGTTGTTGTTGGTTCGTTGATTGTTGTGAGCGTTCACTATGGTGTAGGAGAGCGATCTCCATCGGAGACATGCCTTCGCGGCTTGTTTTCACCTTCAATTTTCTACGCTCTTGTGGCGTAAGTGCACCTCGTGTTTGTCCCATGATATTTCGATTGGATCAATGGCTTGTGGGTGACGATCGTTTTGCTGATGATTTGGGTGAAAAAGCTCGGCTCCATTCCATCGTACTCCATCAACATGTTCCTGATACCCGATGCAGATATTTCACTGATCGCAGTTCATTAGTAGATATCTAAAGTTCTATGTTTTATCATGCTTTGTTTTATGTTGTACTATATCAACATGGTTCGCTGAACCAAGGTACTGGAATGCAAAACATTATTGCACCTTTGTCAAAAAAAATAAAAATAAACCCTAAAAAAATTGATTAGAAATTAAAAAAGTCGTAGACACCAATCAAACCAGTGGTGGGGTGGGCATTTAAACTCAGCACGGACGAAAAATTTCATTATAGAACGGCTAATAATGTGTGAAAAAGTTCTAAAAATAGTACGGAGCTCCACTGACAAAAAATGTGTTTATATGTTGGGTGGTTAGAGCATCCGCAAAAGTGGGGCTCCTCATATTTTCTCTTTCCTTCTCTTATTCGTCCACCTCATTTTCCACTAACTTTTCCATTTACCCTCCCCATTTCATAACTACATTTATGCAACAATGTTCCCCAATTCACACACAAACATTTGGGAACCTCCCCATAAGTAACTGTGGACAGCTGGGGCCCACGGGGGCGCTTGGGAGGAAGAGAACAAGCGTTTGCATTTTGTTGGAGTCGCCACCAATTTTTATGGGAAATTGGAACCGTTCGAATACCTCGTGTCATGTCAAGACACAAAGTAGTGACATGAACACTAAGCAATCGTTACCCTTAGCATTCTATGTCTAGAATGACTCTCGTGGATGCCAATGAACACGGGTGTTCACAGAGATCTGGAGTAAGGGGTGAGGGTACGTATTAGGAAGCTCTTTTGATCGAACACCTAATCCCGCCCGCCTCGATAGCGGCCTCTACTAATGATTAGGGAAGTTATTCGTACTCGATATATCGTCGATTATATGCATGCAATGCAACATCCAAGTTTTAATCCTAACATGTGAAGAATTAGGCTAAGTCGGTAAACACGTAATTTAACATACAATTAATGTCAAAGTCGGGATTTAATGTTAATTGCATGTGAAAGCATACAAATGATACAAGAAACAATGATAAATGCAATAAAGGAAAATTACAATAGTGAAAATTACAATAATTACAATGGGATTGGCGATTTATGTCGAAAATACCTTTAAAACGGATAATTTGAGAAAAAGGAATAAAAGAATAAATGAACAAACAGATTATAGGCGATAATACGAGTAATAGTTAATTATACGTAAGCTAATTAAACTAAGTCAAGGCAAAAACGGAGTTCAGGGACAGAATTCAACCCGGAACAGGCGCAACAGAGCTGCGTCCTTTGGAAGAGGCGCAGCAGTTGCTGCGTCTGTTCCTGACCTGAATTCTGGCTGTGAAGCCGGAATTGCGTGTTGTTAATACTCGTTGGTGATTTTAATGATTGATTAAATTATTTACTCGGATGAAAGTGATTAATAGGTTATTTACATGTGAATGATAATGGTCATAAACAATAAAACATGGATGCCGGATGCAAGATGAATTAATTTACATGAAAGAAAGATGGATTAATAACAAATTAACAAACTAAACCAATTAATTAGGTTAAATACAATGGATTAATGACGAACATATGATAGTGACGATAAATAACAGATGCAAATATGTCAATGATCGAATTCCAGGAACCCAATATGAATGAATTGAATTTCTACAACCCAGATTGAATTTAATGACGAAAACCCGCAAATATTGATTATAAGGGATTTAAGTCGGATTTAAATGATGAATTAAACGTGTTAATGAATGATAAACAATATACATGCGAAATAAGTTATTGTAACAAAGAATTAACGAACGAATTGCAGAGGACGAAGGAAGAAGAAAGGAAGCAGGAACTGCGGCAGCCTCACGAAGAGGCGCAACAAATACTGCGCTCCTTCGAAGAGGCGCAGCAGTTGCTGCGTCTTTTCTCGACGGTTTGTCTTCTGGAAATCCGTAAAAGGGGTTTTAAAGCATGGTTTTAGAAATCGATTTTAAGAGGTATTTTCGACATAAACCTTACATTAATGATACAAAAAATAAATAACAATAAATAAATAAGGATTTACACCCTCAGACTTACATGTTTGACGAAACGAGATGAACTAAGTTATCGATTAGTGATGCTCGACTCGAACTATAATGCAAATATGAAAGTGCCCTCGTAAGAGGAAATTTAACAGATTAATTAAGTTGATTGATGTGGAGTTGGTCAAATTGGTCGCTCATGCAGACGAGGCTGGTACTCAGAAAGATCCGAGCTTACGTGGTCGAATGTTCAAGCACGTAGACGCCAAAAAGTAAGAGCAAATGTCTAGAATGCAAAGGGAGAAGAGAAGAGCGGACACTCGCGTGAGAAATATGAGGAGCGAAGACTCCTATTTATACTAATCACGTGAAGGAAATATGGAAAGGAGAGAAAGATCCGGAAATAAACGACTTAGGTTAAACGCGGAAACTTGGAGAAAAAGAAAACCTTGAGGAAAAGGCGCAGCAGGCACTGCGTCCCTTGGAAGAGGCGCAGCACTTGCTGCGTCCTTTCCTCAGCGGGTTCCTCCTGCGCAAGAAAGCGTGTTTGACAGCCTGTCGTATTTTAGGCATAACTTTCTCTACAAGACTCGGAATAAGGTTATTTAGGTGGCGTTGGAAATCTAAGAAAGAGATCTAGAACTTTCTGTGAAATAGGCCTGACCCAAAAAAGTCGTTATCACCTCGTAAAACGGGCCTAAAGGTCGGGTTATCATTTTAACTAAATGAAATACACATTTTGTAATGTAAACTTTAAGTTTAGACTAATGAAGTGACATGGGACTCAAAATGAGATAACATTTTATGACATCCTAACCTTAGGTAGACAAGCACACTATTTTGACTCGGGATTTGACGGTTTTAGGAAATGAAGACGGTTTTTTACCCGGACTCCAAATGAACTCTAATTACTGTCAAAACGACCGTATCGGCACGTAGATGACAACTAAGAGGTAGACATTAATGTTTGAGCAATCACTTGACGATAAACTTATGAACTGTCACAAATCGTTCCGTATACCAAACATGCGGCCCAATCATCACCGGGTGGTTTTGCGGGAGTTGCAGAAACGAGGTGTCTACACAGCCCCCACTTTGACTGAGGCTTGGACAAGGCGAAAGTCAAAGTATAGCTATTAGGTCAATCGAAGATTAGAACCTGACGACTATGGCGACGCGAGGCGGCTCAAAGGGCCTGAACCAAGGACCTGTCGTTGGGAACATTTTAGAGTCTGTCGACTATCGGGGAGGGTCGTTTAAAGTCCATTAGACTACGTAAGGAAGCTCGCCAGCCATAAGAAGAGACCATACCTGAGACCTCTTTCTCGAGATGCTTCTGGAGGTGCATAGGAGCTAAGGTTAAGCGTAGGAGCTAAGGGTAAGACCTAAAAGATATGTGAGGATTTGCGCTAGGGTGTGGGGCCCTAAAGGAAAGCATCGACGGGAAGGAGGTCAAATATAAGTTCAACTTAAGGGGTAACCAAAGTTTGGGTGTAGGAACTCTAAGAAAAGGTGATTCTAAAAAAGGTGATCCTAAAGGAATATGATCCTAAAGGGTATAAGGTGATGAACTCTAGGGAGTTTGGGAACCTAAAGAGGCTAGGTGTGTGAACCTGGGTATACGAACAAGGACGGATGGTATGGGAACTTAAAGGCTTTTGAACCTAAGAGGATTTGGGATCCTAGGGTTAAGTTTAGGAACTACTGGGTTACTAATTCTTGTTTCAAACGCGTGCGTTTAAGCTTTCTGAGGTATGAGAACTCCAAAAGGATTAATGGGTTTATGAACCTAAGGATGTTGGTGTGGGAGCTTAAAGGCTTATGAACCTAAAGGAAGTCATTTTGGGGTCTAAGAATCTAAGGGTATGGATCCTAACTTTGGGTTTACGAACCTAAGGAAGGAGGCGCTGTCTTGGGAACTTCTGGAGAACGACACCTTCGCCGAACTCTGCGAGGAAACAAAAATGTCAAGGGTAGCAGGACGTAGGCGGGAACTGCTGGGGAAATCTGCTTGGGTCGTCTTCAAACAAACTTCGATAAGTCTTGGGGTTGATGTCGATCTCCATGTCTCGAGAGGGAAGATTGCCTGTCCGTGAACTCGCGTTGGGGGAACATAATGGATGTGTGTCGAAACACCTGTCAAAGAATATTCGCTCGTTATGGCAAGCGAGGTCTTGGTAAAGTACTGCTTCTGATACTTACCTGCATGGTTAGTAGCCACACAAGAATGCGAACTAATATATGCACGTAAGCGATTATCACATGGACCTCGAATGAGGAAACACAAAAGCTGTTTCTTTATAAAAGGTGTTTAAAACTTGTTCAAAGAAATTTGTCGTTTGTAATGCGTTATGCATATTCAATGGGCTTTAGACATAGGACTTGTCATGACACAGACCTTATATGGACGTGACGCGAAATGTAGATTTAGGTTTGACTGACGCGACACTAACTTAGATTTGACGCGACACAAGGATAACATTGACAGACTTTGTTTAAGTATGCGCAACCCCTAGCTGAGTGTGGGTGACAATGCGTATCGGTTCCAAAGGTAGAATAATTGCAAGAATGATGAAGGCATATAAAGGCAAGGCATGAGCCATGGATCATCTGTCTACTAGGACTTCTTTCACCACCGTTTGCTGTAAAAGAGACCCCCTCTTGAGGCATGATGACTTGGAGAATTGATCTAAGATCTTTGTCATTGTCCGGACCGAGTACTAGCTAGACTTAGAGGAATAAGGGAAGGGTGGCATCTTAGAAGATAAGCCCCCGGGATGAGAAGATGACTCTGGACTTTGGTAAAAAGGAGCTGGGCGATAATAAGGAGCCCCCAGTATAGAGGTTTTGGTTGTGGAAGGGATGTTAATTGAAGTTGAAAGGTTGAAAATTGTGATGGTTGTGATGGTTGTGTCCTTAAGGACTGCCTACGTATTCACGTGAAGTGAAATCAAACCAGATCGTAGTTCTGAGGTTTGGTTAATTTGTTTGGGTGTTGTGGTTGTATCCTTCTTGTGTAAGAAAAGACTGCCTACGTATCCACCTGAAAAGGTGAAATCAAACCACGCTCGTAGTTCAAGTGTGTGCCTAAGCTATGTTGTTAGGACCTTAAAGTGCAGGGGTCACAAGGGTAATATTCCTTTGGTGACTCGAAGAATCGATTTGAGATAAGTCCCTCTGATCATAGACCAAAGAGGTATAACTAATTTTGTAAAAATTTCCTTGTCATGTGAGCACACTTAGTGGACCCTAAGGATGATATGGGTATGTCCCGTTTTAGGCATCAAAGTATTTGAAGACTCCGTGTAAGGGTCAAGGTGAAACTGTATTGGATGTTTGGAATGTGGAGCTTGGACATAAGAGGCTTTGATGAAACAAATCTCTGGAGCTTTATTTTGTGGAGTTAAGGCTTTGTGGGGTTATGGCTTGTAATGTGGCTTGGAAATGGAGTCTCTTGGCTTGATGTAACCTGAGCTCATAAAGGTGGGTTAAAATGACGTGGGATCAAGTTTCCATGTCTTGGCCCTAAAGGATGGGTATACTTGACGAGCTTGAGAAGATTCTCAAAATTCTTAACTATCTCCTTATAAGAGTCTCGAGAAGGACTTAGGGTGTGTGATGTGTGAAAGGCTAAGTGAGGGTGCTAGATGACCATCTTCATTGATGTCCTGATTCTATATAGACTTCAGCAGTATTCCGTTTAGCATTTGATTTCAAGCTTGTTGTTGATTCCGGTTTTTGAAGATAACTTTAACTTTGGATATTGACTTGACTTGCTTGATTGAGCCTTGTTCTTCAACTCTTTTGTCTTGGGCTATAGCCTATAGGCATAACTACGGCTTTGGATATTGATTTTGGGTATTTCTCTTGATTGAGCCTTTGTCTTTGATCAGGGCTCGTATTGTCTTGGATTTGATTGCTACCATGGATTTGGGTTAGACTAGCACCTTTTGATGTGAAAGGGGTTGGTCTTTTAGTAACACGGGTTGTTTATTGTGGAGGAAATGGGCTTGCCTTCCGTCATGGATCGCTAACAAGGGAGATGATTTGGATTCGTCCTAGAATCTCTAGAGATGGGCTCGTCCTAGACTAGGGTTATAGTGAGGTTTCTATTGCCAGACATGGAATAGGTAAAGAAAAATGAACACGGAGTTTCAGGTCCTCTACAACATGGAACGGAACATCATCTAAGTGCACTCACATCGACTTGTCATGCGTTGTTGTTCGTTTTAAAATGTCTCAAATCAATTCTTGTTGTCACAGGAAAAGGATAAAGGAAGGGATCGGATAGAATATGTGGAGTGAAAATTGTGCCTTTATTGAAACGAATGATAAATGTATTTAACATAGACTCGAGAAGACACGTGACTCATGGGACAGCCCCCAGGTTGCCACTAGAAATAGAAAATGGAGAAAGACACTAGAACAATTGGGGAAAGAAAGCCTAAGACTCGGACTCGGATCCGGACTTTGACTCGATCTTAGATTTAGACTCGTAATCATCGGCCCACGCTTGAACATCTACTCTTCCAGCAATTGGCTTTGGCATCTGACTTTGAGAATTCATCCATTTGAGCATCTCATCTTCGTCATTGGGAACATTGAAAGGGTAATAGTCAAGAAAAGTTTCTTGATAAGTGGTATATCCATGAGGATTGCCTAAGCTACCTTGTGGGTTAAAGGTTGAGAGGGACAACCTCCCACTTTCGATCATATCCTGAATGACGTTTCTTAATTTGTAACATTTCTCTGTATCATGCCCTTTGCCTCTATGGTATTTGCAGTAGGCATTCTCATCCCAGAACTTGGATTTCTTTTCTGGTTCGGGCGTAGGTCCTATAGGCTTCAACATTCGTTGTCCCATGAGTCTCTGAAAGGCATCGACGTATCTAATACCAATGTTGGTAAATTTCCTAGGAGGTGTGCCCTTATTTTCGGAAGCCTTTGTAAATGACCTCGGAGGGTTGTTAGGTTTCTTTGACGAAGGGTCCATGAGGTTGCCTTTGTTGATTTTGATTCCCGGATGAGAAGAACTAAGAATATATTGTCCATTTGTTGCTTTCTCCTTAGGACTGTCAGGTTGAGGGTTTGTCTGGACACTTTTCATTTTGAGAGGTTGGGCATCAAGCTTCTTACCCATTTCGGCGAACTGGTTTTCTATGTTGGAAAGCCGAGAGTTTAGAGTATCAATGGCTCCTTCTAACTTGGAAAATTTATTGTCAAAGGCCCTGGAAAGCATGAGCATTCCATCTTGGATATCTTCGTCTTCGAGGACATTGATTTTTTTATCATCATGATGATTGAGGAGATGAGAACAATCCAGGAATGATTCTTCATCATGTTTAATGATATTGGACCCAAGAGGGTCGGTCTTCTTGGATTTCTTGGCGGAAGGTGGCACAGGAAGCTTGTGATCCTCGATCATATCCTGAATAATATGCTTTAGACAAAAGCATTCCTCCGTATCGTGTCCCCTACCTTGATGGTACTGACAATATGAATCGCCCTTCCATCTAGGGAATATCTTTTCAGGGTCTGGGGTTGGACCAATTGGATGAAGTTTTCCTTGGGAAATCAGTCTTTGTAGAGCTACTTCATATGTGGTTCCGAGGTCAACGAATTCCCTATGAGCTCGTCCCGGCCTTCTGGGTGGAGTTTGCAAGAGGTTGACTCCCTTGTCTTTATTAGCTCTCTTAGATGGGTGAGTCGTGTTGAAGCTATAACTTGGCCTTGGGGTATGAGAAGATGGTGAAGGTTTCATCATGTCTATCTTGTTTTCCATATTGATGACACGAGCGCTCAAGTCTTCGATGGTGGCCTGAAGCTTAATGATTATAGCACTTAGTCCCTTGACGTCGACAGATAAACGTTCTTGAACACTTTCATTGGAAATTATAGAATTCCTACCGAGAAGAAAATGATGCGCGTTACAACTTGATTTGACATGGGATCACGCATACTAAGGCAACAAACAAAGGATATACAACGAGACGCGATGACTAGACTCTTGATTTGTGAATCCAGGAAATGTCGTGAGTGACCTCTCGTGTTTGGACTCATGGTGTTTGACCTTGACCTTTAGACTCGAGTGTTGACTTTGACAGAGTGACATTTATGTGGTTGACTTGATTGACAGGATTGGCGACACGTGTTAATTCTAATTCGCGGGTTTAAGACAGACTTGACTCGAGGCTTGCTTATAGGTGTTAAGAAGACTGTTGTAGTTTAGACTCAAATATGAGGCCCATTGAGACTCGTGTGTTGAGCCTCGGAACTTGTGACTTGAGGTGTCAAAAATGTTTAGATCCTAACTGAATTGGGGTAGGGGGTCCAAAATGACGGCGTGACGCCTTAGGACTTGACTTGAATTTTGAAAAGACCCAAAATGTAAAGGAAGACGAGTTTATGACTCGACAGAGTTCCGACTAGGACATAGTCGGTTTGAATCTTGACTCTAACTTAGCCCAATTGAATTTACATATTTACATTTACATTGTTTGAAAATACTTTGGATAAAACGTTTTTTTTTGTTTTTTTTTTTGTTGTTTTTTTTTACGTTTTTGTTTTTTTTTTTTACGTTTTTGTTTTTTGGACTTTTGAAATGGGTTTTAGGCCCGAAGTTTGACTCGATATTTGGACAGAGTTTTGACTCATTTTACGCTGTTTTGAAAATATTTATATTTTGAAAAGGATTTTATTTTATAAAATTCGTCATGATTTTATTTACAAAAATGGTGATCACGTATATGATACAAGCATATATATAGGCATTACAACGGGATGCTGAGTGCATTTAGAAGGGTTTTGGTTTAAAGGGTGGGTTGCCATACCGAACAATCAAACCCGGGGTCTGTGGAGAGGCTCGTGCCAAATAGGAGTAAGGTCGATTCCTAGTCCATTTCCTTAAGTAGTGAAAGTCCTTGATACAAACAGGAGTAAGTACCATGGTATGGATGACGTCAATCGCTATCCATCCTTAGGCCCAAATAAGAATTAGGACCGTTTAGACGGTACGATTGGTCAAATGGGTTGGGTTGGGCCTAGGAAGGCCGAATAAACGATCTAGGAAGACCGAGTTATGAAAACCGACAATTGTCTTGTACAAACTATTCCCTAACCTTGTTCAAGTTTCACCCTTGGCTACACGTAAGTGTATGATCCCCAACGGAGTCGCCAAACTGTGGACAATGGGCCACGGGGGCGCTTGGGAGGAAGAGAACAAGCGTTTGCATTTTGTTGGAGTCGCCACCAATTTTTATGGGAAATTGGAACCGTTCGAATACCTCGTGTCATGTCAAGAAACAAAGTAGTAACATGAACACTAAGCAATCGTTACCCTTAGCATTCTATGTCTAGAATGACTCTCGTGGATGCCAATGAACACGGGTGTTCACAGAGATCTGGAGTAAGGGGTGAGGGTACGTATTAGGAAGCTCTTTTGATCGAACACCTAATCCCGCCCGCCTTGATAGCGGCCTCTACTAATGATTAGGGAAGCTATTCGTACTCGATATATCGTCGATTATATGCATGCAATGCAACATCCAAGTTTTAATCCTAACATGTGAAGAATTAGGCTAAGTCGGTAAACACGTAATTTAACATACAATTAATGTCAAAGTCGGGATTTAATGTTAATTGCATGTGAAAGCATACAAATGATACAAGAAACAATGATAAATGCAATAAAGGAAAATTACAATAGTGAAAATTACAATAATTACAATGGGATTGGCGATTTATGTCGAAAATACCTTTAAAACGGATAATTTGAGAAAAAGGAATAAAAGAATAAATGAACAAACAGATTATAGGCGATAATACGAGTAATAGTTAATTATACGTAAGCTAATTAAACTAAGTCAAGGCAAAAACGGAGTTCAGGGACAGAATTCAACCCGGAACAGGCGCAGCAGAGCTGCGTCCTTTGGAAGAGGCGCAGCAGTTGCTGCGTCTGTTCCTGACCTGAATTCTGGCTGTGAAGCCGGAATTGCGTGTTGTTAATACTCGTTGGTGATTTTAATGATTGATTAAATTATTTACTCGGATGAAAGTGATTAATAGGTTATTTACATGTGAATGATGGTCATAAACAATAAAACATGGATGACGGATGCAAGATGAATTAATTTACATGAAAGAAAGATGGATTAATAACAAATTAACAAACTAAACCAATTAATTAGGTTAAATACAATGGATTAATGACGAACATATGATAGTGACGATAAATAACAGATGCAAATATGTCAATGATCGAATTCCAGGAACCCAATATGAATGAATTGAATTTCTACAACCCGGATTGAATTTAATGACGAAAACCCGCAAATATTGATTATAAGGGATTTAAGTCGGATTTAAATGATGAATTAAACGTGTTAATGAATGATAAACAATATACATGCGAAATAAGTTATTGTAACAAAGAATTAACGAACGAATTGCAGAGGACGAAGGAAGAAGAAAGGAAGCATGAACTGCGGCAGCCTCACGAAGAGGCGCAACAGATACTGCGCTCCTTCGAAGAGGCGCAGCAGTTGCTGCGTCCTTTCTCGACGGTTTGTCTTCTGGAAATCCGTAAAAGGGGTTTTAAAGCATGGTTTTAGAAATCGATTTTAAGAGGTATTTTCGACATAAACCTTACATTAATGATACAAAAAATAAATAACAATAAATAAATAAGGATTTACACCCTCAGACTTACATGTTTGACGAAACGAGATGAACTAAGTTATCGATTAGTGATGCTCGACTCGAACTATAATGCAAATATGAAAGTGCCCTCGTAAGAGGAAATTTAACAGATTAATTAAGTTGATTGATGTAGAGTTGGTCAAATTAGTCGGTCATGCAGACGAGGCTGGTACTCAGAAAGATCCGAGCTTACGTGGTCGAATGTTCAAGCACGTAGACGCCAAAAAGTAAGAACAAAGGTCTAGAATGCAAAGGGAGAAGAGAAGGGCGGACACTCGCGTGAGAAATATGAGGAGCGAAGGCTCCTATTTATACTAATCACGTGAAGGAAATATGGAAAGGAGAGAAAGATCCGAAAATAACCGACTTAGGTTAAACGCGGAAACTTGAAGAAAAAGAAAACCTTGAGGAAAAGGCGCAGCAGGCACTGCGTCCCTTGGAAGAGGCGCAGCACTTGCTGCGTCCTTTCCTCAGCGGGTTCCTCCTGCGCAAGAAAGCGCGTTTGACAGCCTGTCGTATTTTAGGCATAACTTTCTCTACAAGACTCGGAATAAGGTGATTTCGGTGGCGTTGGAAAGCTAAGAAAGAGATCTAGAACTTTCTGTGAAATAGGTCTGACCCAAAAAAGTCGTTATCACCTCGTAAAAAGGGCCTAAAGGTCGGGTTATCATTTTAACTAAATGAAATACACATTTTGTAATGTAAACTTTAAGTTTAGACTAATGAAGTGACATGGGACTCAAAATGAGATAACATTTTATGACGTCCTAACCTTAGGTAGACAAGCACACTGTTTTGACTCGGGATTTGACGGTTTTAGGAAATGAAGACGGTTTTTGACCCGGACTCCAAATGAACTCTAATTACTGTCAAAACGACCGTATCGGCGCGTAGATGACAACTAAGAGGTAGACATTAATGTTTGAGCAATCACTTGACGATAAACTTACGAACTGTCACAAATCGTTCCGTATACCAAACATGCGGCCCAATCATCACCGGGTGGTTTTGCGGGAGGTGCAGAAACGAGGTGTTTACAGTAACACAATTTGTCTTGCTTTTTTTTTGGGACCTTCCCTAAAAACAGTGGAGCCTCAAATAATGGGGAGGTTGGTGCAACAATGAGGATGCCCATATGAGGAGAGAGGGTGCATATGGGGAGCTATTTTTCCACCTTTACGGATGCTCTTAGTGGACTAAATTGGTTGGCTAGTCTCCACAAAAAAAATGGCTTTTTTTTTTTGCAAAGTGTAAACACTATCATTGTTTCTCTAATGGTAGTCTAATAGATAATTTTGTCCTAATCATAATTATAAACTCTATCAGCGCGTCTTGCTTCATACTGTTTCCCGTCTAAAATAAGACGGGCAATATGTTGTCATTTTACAATAAAATGTTATTATTTTCTGATAATATGTTACCATTATTTTTCACATCATTTTCAGGGTAAAAAGTGACACCTCTAGTGATAACATTTTGTGGATTAAATGGTTACATTTTCTTAAAAAATGGCAACATTTTGTCGGTCTTATTTCAGATGGGAAAACAGCCCGTCTAAAATAAGAATTTGCGAAACTGTATATTGGGCTTTGTCAAACTCTATACTGTATACTTTATCCAATATGGACCAATTTAAAAACACATTAAAATTCACATCATCATATAAATTAGTGTTGAAACAGGTTAGTAACAAGTTTATGTACTAATAATAATAATAATAATAACAACATAAGATGCAGAAATTACTGTCAAGATTAGCATTCTTTCTAATGCTTGCTAGCTTTGGACTAGAATTTGCATTGGCTGGTATGTACTCCCTTCGTTTTATTTATTTGTTTTAACATTTTTTATTTTTTATAAATAATATTTTAATTAAAGGCAAATAAATAAATGAGACCGAGAATATTTGTTTTTACTTTCTGTGTCACGTGTTTCCTTATCTCGGTTATTACCATTTTCCATTGTTTCATCACAAAATTTAGTCTTCAAAACCATGATTCAATGTTATTATTTCACCATCCATTCTTTTGCTTGTGATATATCATTGCTATTTATTTATACTATTTTGTCCTTATTGCGTATATAATAATTAAATTTAAATTTTACTAAATTAAATATAATAAATAATCAAACTATCACTTAATTTAAATAACACTTTTTTTTTTGACAATTAGCAAGAATAAGTTTACATATTAATGGCTCTTTGGGCTAGCTTATGAGCCATTTTATTGAATTTCCTAGGAATAAAACAAAATGAAATACAATGGAACATACAACATAAATTAAGGATATCTTTCAACATAAATTTTATTTAAATAACACTTAATGTTAACATACTTGTTTATAATGTTTTTTTAAGGTAAATTAAGTTATTGCTTCATAAAATTACAAGGATTAGTCTTGACTCTTGAAAAACATCAAATTCGGTTAATAAGGTTGAGACAATAATTAACCGGTTTCGAACGAATCAGCCTATCGAAAACAGGAACTTTAAAATAAATAAGGGCCATTAACTAGGCCTAAAAGGATTTGATCCAGGTTCAGTCCAGTTCAAATGATCCGGCCCAATACTCCAGAGTCCAATCTATTTTCCCAATCATGAAAGGTTTCAAAGACACATTAAATCAAGGCAACCCCAAGTTACATAGGGTCTAAGACATTGTTATGATTATTTTTTTATTAACAACGATAAACTGAGATTAAAATAAAAGAAAGAGGCGCTGTTGTGATGATTATGTTGACCAAGTATAGTTCATTTCCATGACAGATGGCTTGAAGGAAGCATGGAGGCCCTCAAATTATAATGCAAATAATTATATGAGAAAGATGATTGGAGGAACACCTTGTAAAGCAAGTGATAGTAGTCTAAGAGCTGCTAAGCCATGGTATCCACCTTCACCAAACCCAAACTTTGGCCGTCATCAATTTCTTCCACCATCCCCTCCTCCGGCTATTTCCTAATTCTCCTGTCATTGGTATAAGACCGTCTTATTATAAGATTAATTCAAATATTTTTGGATATTTGATTTTTATTAGGTTTAATGAGTTGATTTCGCAAATGAAAGCATTAAGATAAGTTTGTTTCATTTACTGAAAGGAGTAAATAGTGCGGTGAAAAGATTTTATGGGATCATGTGATAAACATGATCACAATATCGATAAAATGTTACTCACTCCTTCCAGGTCAATAGTTTACATTTTTATTTTTTAATTTGGGTATTTCAGTTAATAGCTTACGTTTCTATTTTGGGTATGTTTTATTCTGTATTTTATCTTTTAATAATATTAAAAGCAATTCCTCTCTCCTTGTACCTTGATCTTTGAGCATAAAGTATGTGTAAACATTTCATTGAGAAAGACGGTGTAAACCAATTCATTGTCAATTGGTTGTGTGGCAAAACTATGGATATACTATAGTCCACACTCCACAACAGTAAGGATCATTTGTCCCACTTTTGTGTCTCGTTTTGTGTGTCACTCTCACTCACCTTTTGACACATCACTGGTTGCAAAATAAAATATTGCAATAATTATATTAATTTGTTGATGTGTTAGAAAGTGATTGGAGTGACACACACATTGGGACACCAAATGGGACAGGGGATCCCCACTCCACTCCACAGTCCACACCATTTCATGTAATTCACTATGAGTAAACCTTGTAAACAGATCAACCAGATTGGGTTCGGGTCAGGTTTTTTTAGGTTTAACAGAATTCAAGCGAGGTCGGGTCGAATCAGTTAGGGTTTAGGTAATTTTAAAGTCTATTATTATCAAGTTATTTATGGATAATAAACTGTGTACAACAATAAACATTGGGGTTGAGTTATATTGATCGTGTTAATTCAGGTTATGACTCAATATCAAATCCTTAGTTTCGGGTATCGGATCAGATCATTCGGACCGGCTTTGTTTTGCCCTACCTAAGTCAATGAGTCCACAAAAATGGCTGATTTCCAAATTCCTATTTATGCAAAAGTCCAAAAGTTGTGTCCTTTTGGACATACTACACTTAAGTCCATTGTGGACCAATTTAGAACACTTAAATTCGCACCACAGTATACATCTTTTCTTAATTATTGAATATAAAGTTGACTTGATAAAATATCTTCAATAAGAAAGTTGACTCTATTTTTGTATATAAATAAACTTATATTAAGAGCCAATCATAAACGTGATCTTACACAGAATTTAAACTTCAAAATTAAACTAATTTAAGTGTTTATATTGTTCTTTACATGTTCATAAAATGTGGCAATTAAGAAGATCAACATTGGCATTGTTTCTCATACTGGCTAGTTTTGGGCTATTACTTTCATTAGCCAGTATGTATTTACTCCTTTTTTTTTTTTTTTTTTTTTTTTTTTTTTTTTTTTTAAACAACGATAAAACTCGTACAAAATTGTTTTTTGAGAGAGTTGAACTTAAGACTGCTAGCTTTTTACTCAAGTTTTAACCTCCAACTTCACACTCGTGAGCTACTACCTTAATAAACTAGTTTTAAACCCGTGCAAAAAATGCACGGGTCGTAATTATTCTTGAATATTCTTGAATATATGAGCATATAAATAAGCATGATTATCATTTATTTTAGTTTATTGTCATCGTAAAACAAACAACAATGTGGATATAATCAAGCAAAATATAAGTATATTTTATAAAATGAAATTTAAATTCACGATCAAATAATAAATCTGAAAAAGGTGATATATTTAGTGAATATAACATGATTTTAGAACATATAAACCAATATAAAGAAGAAAGAAAAATCTTATATGGACGGGAATAAAAATAACTATATATTATCTCGACCTGTTAAAATAAATGTACATCTATAATAATTATACAACAACATTATTGAGAGCAACAATCTTAATCTGCCCAAATTGCAATTGGACCGACATTATCTCCGATTTAAGAGCTCATACGACTATAAAATGAGTCTGAAACTATTACTTCTTCCGTCTCGATCGTTTCTTATCTATTTTCATTTTAAGTATATTACTCATTCTTTATCTATTTTCATATTAGGTAAATTTTTAAAATGACAAACATGCCCTTACACAAATTATAGAATAAGAAGGCCTAATATGGGTGAGACGGTATTTTTTATTTGTAAGAAAACTATTCATTTAATACTAATAAATAATTTGTATGCTTAGACCGTATTAAAAGGTAAAACAGTCTCACGGTAACCCATATTATTTACTAATACTTCGTATTACTTACACCTTTAGATGCAAAAAATATAACTTAAACATACGAATACTAATCAGTAATCACTATATTTTAATATGTCAAGGTATAATCCAAATAGAGAATATTAATGACATAATAGAGTTACGAAAATTGAAAACGGGTCAATATAGGCTTGATATTTGAAATCGCTAACTCACCCAACGTCTTATTGGATCTAACATCTAAGAATCTTAATCCTAGATGCAATTAATCTAAGACCCAAACAATATTAAGTCGCATTATTCCCACCCGAAATTTATTGGTCTAAGTATCAAACATCACTAGTTTAAAACCCGTGCAAAGTTGCACGGGTATATATAAAAAACATTTTAGAATTTATTTTTTGCAAGTTTTACAAACAATATGCTAATATTAGTGGTTGTCTAGTAATCAACTCATCAAAAAAAAATTTGCTTAATTTCACTTTTATTTTCCTTTCGCTCTAAAACTTATTCCAAAATAATCATAGTTAAATGACTAAACTACTAATATATCCATAATTTACTAACTACCCCTCCCTCCATAAAAAATAAAATCGTTCTCATTCTCTTTAATTCAAATAATAGGGTTGTAAGTTTAGCCTATTTATTATTTATTATTTTTTTCCAAAATAGAAAGTAGGATAATAATAGTGTAATGAAAGAGTAGTATATTGTGATATAATCTACAATATTTGAATTTCAATATGTTGATTCTCCAAGCTGAATAAATAAATTAGGGGGAAAATGAGTATTAGACCCTTGAGAGAAGTGAATAAATATTTAAGTAATATTTTCTTCACGTATTATTTGTCATTTTAAAAAAGGATGGAAATAATCTATACACCTTTAACAAATTCAATCAGTATTAAATCGTTGTTTACTGAGCCAAGCCATAATTATAATGGACAGTTGAACACTCAATATAGTATATCTACATACTTGGATTTTACATGGCAATGCTGGTAGAGTAGTAGTGGAGCTATGTACTTGGATTTAGACGGATATAGTATCCGTCTAAAGTGAGATATTGTGATATATTTATCTCAAGATTAGAGTACTATCTTACATGTTGACTTCTTGGTAAGTATAATGTATACTTATCTCAACATTCCCAGCCCATTTTCATGGTAAGTTTAGTTTTGAGCAATTCACGCATTCATTCAAGTATAATGTACATTGAAGCCCATCGCTTGAGAAATGGAAAAGAATGAACTATATGAAATTAGAATTAATCAAATTCAAAAACTGAAAATCCAAATACACGTGATTACATCATAATAATTACTCGTATTTGTAACAATCATTATGTGTAATGTGGTATAGTGTAAATCAAGATGGTCCAAATTGTCCATTGGACATTCAAGTTTATTGTTGATCACGTTTCTTCGAAAACCTGTCCGATTCACCAATTAGGACTTGGTAAGCCTTGTTCTTTCTAAACTGAGTTAAAAGTTGTTAAGAAATAAAAACTATAAAAGTGTAAAAAATATATTGATTATAAAGTTACAGATTTAAATCTACAAAATGGCACAGTACTCTACTATGGGTTATTCATTCGAAAACTTATAAAACCACATTAGAGAGCTCAATCCGTGGATAACTGAGGCCTGCCAGAGGTAGAGGAATACATGGGCTATATAATCTGCAAAAAAAAAAAATCACTCGGGCTATTACTATGTTTATAAACTTGTGTACAATATGCGGAGAGAGAGAGAGAGAGAGAGAGAGAGAGAGAGAGAGAGAGAGAGAGAGAGAGAGAGAGAGAGAGAGAGAATTTCCATTGTTAAGAGAGAGAGAGAATTTCCATTATATTAACAATAAGCCGATTGTTATTGTGCAAGATGCAAGTATTTAATCACTTGGTCTCATAATTCTATTAATATACTTTTATTAGCGATTACAATAGGGAATACAAAAGACAAAAGATAAGAAAATCAAAGTCACCGTAAATAATGAAGGTACAAATTAATAATTTAACCCCTTACCACAAATTACTAACTTAACTCCCTCATTTGCCTTTCCCTTCTATGATTCCATCCATCTCGATGATCTCCCCCCGACATTTACTCTTTAAATAACCTCTCCATATACCTTAATTCTAACAATTTAATTCGTGTGCTTTTATTCGTTGCCTATGATTTATTTCTTCTTCTTGTGCTTGGTGGTATACATTGTTTTATTATACTCCAACAACTGTGCTGTCTATATACAATTTATAAAACCAAACTACATACGAAGTAGAATAAAGAGAGACTATGACAAATACTCTGAAAATGAATAAATAATGAGAGAAAACAAACTAATTGCCTACAAAGATGTAAAAGGAGTTAGATTTTAAATATGCTAAATTTTGTATTATTGGTTGTGTTTACATACCACCCTAAACTAAACCATTTTGTTCCTTTATGTGACTCCAATCCACATTCAGCTAATTAATCAAACGATTTTGTTCCTCTCCAATTCCATATTCCTCCAAATTCACAATCCACATAACGGTAAATGATTTTATTTAGTAAAGACTTTATTAATTACAGACTACTAACGTATGGAACAAATTTATGAATCCAATAGTTAGTAGTACACTTATAGCTTCGTTGAATTAATTATTATAAGCAACAATTATTATGAACAAAACAAAATAGAAAGATGAATCATGAAATTTAGTACTCCGTACCAAATCAACTAAAAGGCCACACACCATCAACAATGTATATACTTTTCACATTAGCAGCATAATTAACAAAATTTCCGTTATAATAACATCAATACACCATCATTAGAGCAGAAAAACGTACTTCGTAGCTATTTCTCGAGCCGACTTATTAATATTCTCGTTAGTAGACAAAACCTCTCACCCTTCCAAGGAACACAATCTATAAATCTAAAAGCAATTGAATATATCAGACACATCAATAGGTCTTACTTGTGACGGATAAATCCGTCACAAGTTTGTGACAGGTCAAGTATCACCCACATGGTAGATAAAACAAAAAGTAAAATGCATAGGAAATCACAAATGATTTATTTTTATCCTCCCATATAGGTTTTATTTGACCCGTCACAAGTCCACCGTCACAAATGAGAATTTGTGCAGACCCATATGATATAACTATAGAAATACAACTAAGATGAAAACAACCTACTCAACAATTGTTAAAACAAAGTATATAATTTGGTGAATTTGTCTATAACAATTAACAAAAGTTTATGAATTAACCAAATGTTCTCCAATCATCACTATCTCTGTACGTTCAAGGAAAAAAAATATACAATCTTAGATCGCATAAAAATTACGGAGTACTATTAACTAATATGAAGCATTTAGAAATTATAAATAGATTTAAATTTTAAAGAAGTTTTCTTTAATGTCGTGTTGAAAGCCGTAAAACAAATGCCAAAAAAAATGAGAAGGCATATTAGAATTAGAGTTTAAAGAAAAATAGGGTAAAGTAATATTTGTATGGTAATTTATTTGGGGAAGATGAGTAAATACTGAGATACCGTAAACGTTAATATAGAGAGAATGAAGAGTCTAGAATATTATTATCAGTAATATCAAGTCTCATTGTTAATATTTACGACTATAATTTAGGGATTTTGATTGAATGGGTTTTTAAGTAGCTGAGGATATTTAGGAATTAGGATAGGAACAACTTTTAGTAATTATTTAATTTAAAAGATATTTTAAGTGGGTATGGATGGATGTTGAGTAAGTAGGCGGGAAAATGAGAATGTTTAAGGTTGTTGTTTTATTATTTTTTATAGATTTTGTTAATATCCATGTTCCTTGTACGTTTTATGACACGTTTTCAATGTCAGTCTTTCGTAAAATATAAGGTTAGAAGTTACTCTCTATGAAAGTATTATTTTGTAATCATTTCCCCCTCAAAACAAATTTCGTATCATAAGTTTTTGAGTTAAATAATGTCGAAGAAAGTAACCCGAAAAAAAAAAGGTATATAGAGTAGTGGTTTTTCTAACGTGTGGGGCTCGCCCCCTACATGCACACATTAATAAGCTTAATCTTATAAATATTTTCATATTAAACTTATCAATGTATTTTTTCATATTAAGCTTATTAATGTGTGGCGTTATTAGGGCACACGTTAGAAATAGTATGTCTCATGAGAAACTGTCTTCCACTAGTTTAGTGGGAGACATAATACGGAAAAAAAAAAGAAATTCAGTGGGTCCCTCACCCATCATGTGAGAGGTCTCTTAATAACGTTATTAAGAGACCGTCTCTCCTGAGTAGTACTGAAGTTGCACGTTTACTCTTGCATTGAAAATTTGTTCTGTTTTCATCGTATGAGCTTTGATGCTCTAATTGATTTGACAATTTACTTTTTTTTTTTCCTAAAAGATGGCATGGAAAAAGCTTGGTGGCAACATAGTAATAATAAGGCAGATAACAAATGTATAAAGATGGTTGGTGCTCCTTGTAAAACCGGTGATATCAGTTCAAGAAGGGGCAAACTATGGTATTATCCACCGTCACCCAACCCTAATCATCCCCATCAGCAGATTCATGACGTGCATCCACCTCCACCGCCGTGCCTGTGATTCGATTGTCTACTCTACATCCACCTCCGAGATGTGTTAAACAAAATAGAACGATAAAAACCAAGTGGTGTTAGTCCAGTGGTAGCTGGGTTAAACTTTGAAGCTTGCAGAAATGCAGGAGTTGATAGGTCCCAGTTCGACTACCAGCTGGGGCGATGATCACTTGGCCAGTGCAGCCCCCGAAGGGGGTGGCTTACATGGTTCATGTGGTGGTGCGGGAATGCATGGGCCCGGGGGACTCAACCCCCTCGTCATAAAAAAAAAAAAAAAAAAAAACGATAAATTGTGTTTTGTTTCATTCCTCAACCGTAATATAAATAGTACAGCCAACATTAGGGCACAAAGCCCAATACCGAACTAACATAGACCAATGGGCCTTTACGACTCATACAACGCTATCAGTTATGGTGTCGTACTGATCATATGAATTGGAAATCGTGTAGAATTATATAATCGGTACTAAGGTTTAACTTCGATCCCCTAAACTTTTATTATAAGGATTTACGATATCATTATATCAAATCTCTTTCCACACTTTTCACTACTTGTATGGACAAACAATTAAAGTAAAAGTTAGAGCCATGTAATTGATGTAACAAAACAATTGAATATTTAATCTATAATCATATAACACAATTGATACATATGTTTGTTGTTACAAGAAAATGATCCAGAGGCCTTAACTCGACTCAACAATCATGGAAAATTGATCAAGCATTCACCACGTGAGACAATTAGTAGAGAACACCTTAAACTTAAGAAAGTCGCAAATTCTTATATAAGACCGGCTAGACTCTAGATGAGGAAAAGAACATGCAGCGATTATCCGAGGAAGAAAACGCGCACCTAAAGTGGAGTCTTCAACTGCAAATGACTATTTTTTCATTTTTTAATTAGGTAGTGGCACTACTTTTGAGATATGAGAACGACCAAATTTGTGATTGTTCCGGGTGTAATTTCAGAGCAGATATTTGTTACCACTCGTGGCTCGTAGAATGATGTCTTTGCTTGACTTCCTTTGGGTCTCTCCTGAAACAATGAACAAACTGAGGGCTCGGCTTTGGCCGAGCGTACTCACTCCGACGCTCAAGTCAGTAAACTTAAAGTGATTAAGTTGTGTGTTACTTAGCGCAATATATTGTAGAGAGATAAGGAAGATAATACCAGTTTAAGTGTGATATTTAGATGAATTGTGGAATCCTTTCCTCAATGAGGGTTGAGGAGTATTTATAGACTTTCACCTTTAGTGGCCAAGTGGCTAGCAGGTGGAAAGACCGTTCTACCCTCGGCCGATGGACCCATGGCAGGCCGGCCGAGGGGTCTTGGATTTGTCACGTAGTGGCCAAGTGGCTAGCAGGTGGAAAGACCGTTCTACCCTCGGCCGATGGACCCATGGCAGGCCGGCCGAGGGGTCTTGGATATGAGTACGCGGATATGTGCCCCGGCTGGCTAGTTGCCTAGCCGAGACCCAAGTGACAGGCCGACGTAGCTGAGTCGGCTAGGCTGTCCAAAGTGTTGACTTGCTTTGGATATCTTTGACCTTGCTCAATATGTTGACTCGGTCAGCGGGTGCAGAATATGCCCCATCAGTGATCTATTTTTATGTACACTATATTTGTTTTTCAAGAATCAACTTATTTCTTAATTTTGCCAAAACTTAATATCTAATTATTTTTTTCAAAAAAATAATTACACTATAGTTCCTTTTTTTTCCTCTACAAATAGGTAGTAATATTTGACATATATTCACATACTAGGCAACGCCCTCAAGGTATAAAGGCAGCTAAAAAGAACAAAGGAAAAATGAAAGTAGGCGAGGTTACTATTTGGCTGAAAGCATTGACCATTTTGGTGAAAAAAAAAATCCGGCGATGCGGAATTGCAATGGGAGAAAATAAATTATAAAAAAAAGGAGATGAGGGCTGAGCAATTAGCGCTCGCCAATAAGAAGCTCCAACAGGATGAAAGGTTGTACAAATGGAGTGCATACCACTCTTTACAATCAATGAATGATTTAACTCTGGCGGAAGAACAATGAAAAATCTCACTGTTTCAAGACTTGCAAAACAGCTAGATTAATGTTTTCTATTTTCAAGTGTTGTATTTTCATGTCAGGGTGTTGTCTTTTCGTTTCCAGAGTGTTGTATTTTCGTTTTCAGAGTGTTGTGTTTTCGTTTCCAGAGTGTTATCTTCTTGTATTTAATTTAGGGTTAATTGATGGAAATAATCCAAACTATTAGCAATCTTCTCATAATAACCCCAACTAAGATTTATCCTAAAATAAACTCATATTTTGATACTATATTCTCAAAATAGTTCAGCTAATCGGCTACCTAAATAACAGGTAATTCTTTTTTTACTCCGAAAAAAAGACCAATAATTTAACATATCTCCTTAAGGAAATGTAAATGTAAATAAATAATCCAAATTTACCATTAAGGTAAATTGTTTGTAGTAATCATGTATGCTAGGTGTAAACACTACATAGGTGCTAAGTGTAAGATAAATAAGTTAGCAAAGTGTCTTAGGTGTAGTGCAAGGTGTAACACCAAGGTGTGCCAAGTGTGTGTGGCATGCTTATCATGTAACTTCCCTCGAGTAGTATAAATAGAGTAGCTTGTGAGCTTTACAAAGACAAGCTAAGTTGAAATCAAAAAACACTTCACATCAAAATTCTCTTTACTCTTGTTCCTAATATAAGTTCTATAGCTTTACAACTTCTTGTTCTACTCTTTATTCTTAGTATTACAACTTCGATCCTAACCAACCTCCTTGGTGGTTGTACTTATTATGTGTTCGTAAACGTGGTATCAGAGCCATGACAGTTTAAGCTTTGGCTCTTATCTTCCTAAAAGGTATTAAAGTATAATGAGTTATCCCCTCCATAAATACCCTAAGTATGGAAAAGTATGCTCTGTGGTTGCCACTATGTGGATCTTCCACATCAGAAAAAATTCATACTAGGAGAAGTAAAGTGTAGAGAATTAATTATGATGTTCTTAAAAGCTTGTACCTTGAGACAAAAGTTTAAAACTATGTGTTGTCTCGGTTTAGCAATTTTAAGAACATCAAAATTACTTCTTTATACCGCTATATTATACTAAAGAGGAGGAACACTCATTATAATTTAAAACTTTAAAGGAAAGATAAGAAATAAGGCATTCTGTTATGGTTTCTGGTCTCATATCAAAAAATATGGAAAATACTTCTAATATTTTAGCACATCCATTTTCCTCTTCTCGCAAATCAAATGCTAATAAAGTAGATTATCTTTATGAAGTAGAATATGTAGATGAAAAAGGAAAAGTTCCTATTACTCAACTTCCCTTGTTAAATCCATACCAAGCCTTTACAAAACCAAATTCCTCATTTCCAAAAATAATCAAACAGGCACTCGGCCCACATAAGAATACAGTTAGAGAGATTGTTTTAGCCTCACAGTTAGAACAACATTTTGTTCCAGCTACAGAAGCAGAACAAATGTATTGCGATATTGTCGGGATATTTTGTGATATTTTGTTTGCTTGTATTCCACGTAGAATGTATTTAGGAAAGTACCTAGTCTTTCCTTATTTCAGTTTCCTCTTTGTCAAGTTTGCTAGATATATATACATGTATTCTTAGGTCATGTAAACACACGATTGAATCAATAAAATCTTCTTATTCTAAGTTTCATCATGGTATCAACACCAATGGTTTAACGATCCAATTTTATTTTTTTCCCACGCCAAACCAAGCTTTCCTCCTGCTTATCTCCACAACTTGCTCACGTAAGTTTTTTTTCTTTTCCTCGGTATCATGACTAACGGCAACGGAAACGGAAACGGAACCGGTAAGAAGCTCCAACTCATTCACGATGCTTCTACTATTTATTATTTACACCCTTCCGAAGGACCGAGTAATTCTTTAACTAAATATTTGTTAACTGGAGATAATTATGAAATTTGGACTAAAGCAATTATCAATGCTTTAGACAGTCGGAATAAATTTGGCTTTGTTAATGGTGAATTTGTTAAACCGGTGGATGTAAAATCGACTGAATTCGCAGCTTGGAAATCTAATAATTCCATTATTTGCTCATGGATTTTTAATTCGGTCGATATTTCCATCCAACCGAGTATTGCATCACATACTATTGCATCAGAATTATGGGCCGATCTCAAAGAACGTTATTCTACGCAACGGTCCTCGTATTAATCAACTCAAATCTGAATATCATAATTTCCGTCAAAAGGAATTGTCAGTTGTGTCTTATTATAATAAATTCAAAAGTTTGTGGGACGAATTGTATGGGTCGGTTGATGTCACATGTGGTTGTACTTGTTCGGCGGCTACTAAATTGCGTGCTCGAGCGGCTGAAGAACAGGTTCATGACTTCGTCCTCGGGCTTAATGATGACAAGTACAATACTCTCCGAACCCAAATTCTTAGTATGGATCCTATCCCTACTATTAATAAAGCTTTTTCGTTGGTTACTCAAGAGGAAAGACACAAATCGATTGTTCGCGATCGTGATGACAAGACCGAAGCTATGAGCTTCGCTGTTCAGGGGCCTTCATCCTCCTCTGCTCCATCGCCTACCCCTGTTAAACCCCCACTTTTATGCACCGCCTGTAACAAGCCGGGCCATGATTATGACCATTGTTTTCAGCGTCTTGGTTATCCTTCTCGTGGTAGAGGCCGTGGGAGATATTCTAGAGGTCGTGGTGCTTCCTCGTCTGGCAGAGGACAACAACACACCGCCACTGCTCACGCTGCACAGGGACCTCACAACGAGCCAGCACCTGCCACGACTTCGACCACTGTCATTCCGGGACTCTCCTCTGAACAATCTCAACAACTGTTCTTGTTGTTAGATAATGCCTCTGCCTCTTCCAAATTATCGGGTATGTCTTGTTCTAATGCTTCTTGTTGGTTACTCGATAGCGGCGCTTCTCATCATATGACCGGGTCTATTGAATTTTTAACGGACCAACAATCTCTCGCGCCGTCATCTGTAAGTCTCCCGGATGGTGGGCAAACCACGGCTGTATTAAGTGGCTCGGTGACATTAGGCTCTCTTATTCTTCGGAATGTGCTTTACGTTCCTCAGCTCAAATGCAATTTAATATCCATTGGTCAACTAATTAGTGATAATAATTGTTTTGTCACATTCACTGACCGTTTATGCGTATTACAGGACCGCAATTCGAGGATGCCGATTGGACTGGGTGAACAATCAAACGGGGTGTATTACTATCGGCCGGTGACACAACAAATTTTGAGTAATAAAAGCACGGTTGATTCTACTTTACTATTACACCGTCGCCTAGGACATCCGTCTCGACAACATTTATCTTTTGTTTCTCCTACTAGTCAGGATAGTACGATCAATAAGTTATTAACAAACTGTGATGTATGCATTCGTGCTAAGCAAACTCGGAGTGTCTTTCCTATTAGTGCTTCTATTTCCCGTAATTTATTTGATTTAATACATTGCGATCTATGGGGACCTTACTCTACTCCATCTTTGTCTGGTGCGCATTATTTTCTTACTATTGTTGACGATCATTCTCGTGCTGTATGGGTTTATTTAATAAATGACAAGAGTGAGGTGCCCAGTTGTATGAAAAATTTTTGTGCAATGGTTCGCACGCAATTTCATAAGGAGGTCAAAGTGGTTCGCTCCGACAATGGGACTGAGTTCATTAACTCCTCTCTTCACGAGTTTTATAGTCATTTTGGGATTTTGTTAAATACGTCTTGTGTGGATACTCCACAGCAGAATGGACGAGTAGAGCGGAAACACCGCAATATTTTGGAAATAGCACGGGCTCTTCGGTTTCAGGCGTCTCTTCCTATAACATATTGGGGTGAGTGTGTTCAGACGGCAGTATTCTTAATTAACCGTACACCTACTACCTTATTAAAAGGAAAGTCGCCTTATTCCATTTTATTTGGGTCCGAACCCAACCTGGACACATTACGCACATTTGGTTGTTTGTGTTATGTTCATTATCGGCCACGAGCCAAAGATAAATTCGGTCCTCGGAGCCGTAGATGTGTATTTATGGGGTATCATTCCGGTAAAAAGGGTTGGAAAGTAATGGATTTAGAAAGTAAGACAATAAGTGTGTCTCGTGATGTACGATTTGTGGAAGACGTATTTCCCTTCGCTTCCTCTGTTTTTTCATCTCCAACCGCTTCTACCCCGCTCTTTGCTGACTTTCCTGTCTTACATAACCCGCCTATCGAGGACAGGGGGAGCTCTACCCCAACTGAACAGCCTGCCTCGAGTGCCGAGGAGGCAAGGGAGGGCGATGGTGCTGCTGTCCGTCGCGGCACAAGACTCCGCGCTCCACCACCGTATCTTGATGATTACTTGTGTAATTCTGATATTGATGAGCATTTGTGTCACACGGCCCTCACTACACACCCCGTTCAAGCTTCCTCCACTCCAACGCCATCCTCAGGTATGCGGTTTCCTATTGCAAATTTCGTTCGTTATGATAATTTCTCGAGTTCACATCGCAAATTTCTTGCTTCTGTTTCGGCCAATGCTGAACCTAGATCTTATAAAGAGGCAGTCATACATGAACGATGGCGTAATGCTATGAAACACGAGATTCAGGCCCTTGAGCGAAATCATACTTGGGATATTGTTGATTTACCTCCCGGAGTGAAGCCAATCGGGTGTCAATGGGTTTTTAAGACGAAATACAACTCGGATGGGACCATTGAGCGTGATAAAGCTCGTTTGGTTGTTCTTGGAAATCACCAGAAAGAGGGAATAGATTTCACGGATACGTTTGCCCCCGTTGCAAAGATGGTCAGTGTTCGTATTTTTTTGTCCGTTGCAGTGGCTCGTAATTGGGAAATTCATCAATTAGATGTGAATAACGCATTTTTGCACGGTGATCTTCGTGAAGACGTTTATATGCGTCCTCCTCCTGGTTTCATGGTTCCTTCTTCTCATAAAGTTTGCAAGCTGCGTAAATCTCTTTATGGCCTCCGACAGTCTCCGCGCAATTGGTTTGCCAAGCTCACCTCGGCCTTACGCAGGTATGGCTTCACACAGTCCCACGCCGATCATACGTTATTTACTTATCGCCAAGGAGCCGATATATTGTGTCTTTTGGTCTATGTGGATGATATTCTTGTGGCAGGTAATAATTCTACCTTATGTGCTGCATTTAAGCGACATTTAGACCAATGTTTTCAATTAAAGGATTTAGGACCGCTGAAATATTTCCTCGGCATCGAGTGTGCTCGGTCCCCTGAAGGCTTATTTTTATGCCAGCGTAAGTACGCTCTTGACATTCTCCATGAGGCTGGTTTACTCGCTGCTAAGCCAGTTGACACGCCTTTGCCCCAAAACCATTCGTTGGCTGCTGATGACGGTCCCATGTACGAAGATCCAGCCTTATATCGTCGGTTGGTAGGTCGTTTAATTTATCTTACTCTTACACGACCGGATTTGACTTATGCGATACATATCCTTTCTCAGTTTATGCATGCTCCGCGCAAAGCTCATTATGACGCGGCCATACGAGTTCTACGTTACATCAAATCTCATCCAGGGCAAGGCCTTGTCTTACGTACTATTAATGACTTCCAGCTCCATGCTTATTGTGATTCCGACTATGCAAGTTGCCCGATTTCCCGACGCTCGGTCAGTGGCTATTTTATTTTACTTGGTGATTCTCCCATTTCCTGGAAGACCAAGAAGCAAACTACGGTTTCACTTTCTTCTGCTGAGGCCGAATATCGCGCTATGGCTTTCGTTTGTGCTGAAATTAAATGGGTGCGTTATATTTTAGCTGCTCTTGGTGTTTCTCAACGACAACCCGCTCGCTTGTATTGCGATAATAAGGCCGCTCTTTATATTGCTGCCAATCCCGTTTTTCATGAGCGTTCCAAGCACATTGATATTGATTGTCATTTTGTACGCGAGCTCTTGACGTCAGGGGTAATCACTACCAGTCACGTTGGCACTAAGATGCAGTATGCCGATATTTTTACCAAAGCTTTAGGTGCCGCTCAGTTCACATTTCTTTTGTCCAAGTTGGGCGTTCGGGATCCTCACGCTCCCACTTGAGGGGGAGTATTGCGATATTGTCGGGATATTTTGTGATATTTTGTTTGCTTGTATTCCACGTAGAATGTATTTAGGAAAGTACCTAGTCTTTCCTTATTTCAGTTTCCTCTTTGTCAAGTTTGCTAGATATATATACATGTATTCTTAGGTCATGTAAACACACGATTGAATCAATAAAATCTTCTTATTCTAAGTTTCATCAAAATGATTCCTCTTCGACTTAATGAAGCTATGCTTCACTCTTGGAAAACAAGTGGTTACACCCACCTTCATTATGGAGCAGTACGTTTAGCACTGACTCTCCATGGAAGGAAATGTCTTCCTGTTGTGGCACGAATAGCCCTATTGGATACAAGGTACAAAGAATACAAACATGCTTGTATTGCAACCATACAAACAACACTCAATGCAGGTACTGTATTTATTACCCTGTTTCCAAATTTTAATATGGCATTAGAAGACCCACAAATTCTCCAAAATCTTCAAATCCAGCTGCAAATAACTGGAACCCCACAAATTGGAAACACATATGCCGCAACTTTACACCATCAAATGGCATATAGAGTCCAAACCATGCAATGGATCTTAGTATTCCAAGGGATACAAATGATGCTCTCTTTATCCAATTAGAATCACCACATAGTCCCTCTTGTATCCATATACCCAGACAAATTCCCAAAGATGAACTCATCAAATTGCTCTCAGAGTCCTGGATTACTCACTATGAAAGAATACATGATGTCAACACTCCTATACAATCCATAGACTCCAAAATTACCAAACAAAAAGATGGCACCATTGAGATATTTTTCAAAAAAGAACCAAATGAAAAATCGTGTCCCCCAATTTTCTGTACTGAAATAAATACTATCACTCCACTTTTCATTCCAATGAAACAAAATGAGAGTTACCTTAATATTCCTATACATTCCTTTAACTCTCTTGGAGATCCAGTATACGTATTTAAAGATGAGTCAGGACACAAGTACTTTGACATCTGTGACTGTGAGAATTGCATGATGACAGACTCAGATGAAGATGACTATCCAAAGAAAAGAAACAAAAATAAAAAATCCTCACAAAAAATCCTCAAAGAAAAATATATATCAGGGGATCCTAATGTTGGTCTCTTGGGAGAACCAACTGGAAAAACTTTTGAGTACTATGTACAATATTCCAACCAAGAAAAACCTATCAATCCACAACAAGAAATCCCTACCTGTTATATGTTTGGTCCATCTTCTTCTCAAGACATAAATTTTCCACCAACCGAGTTTGAGGAAGAAAATTCAAAACATTCTTGGAAAATTAAAAATCCAGTCATCAAAAACCCTGATGGTTCCACAAAGCAAATAAGTGCTGCAGAAGCAACATTAAACTGGCAATCAGAAAATGCACGAGCCCAAAACAATCTATTGCAGCAACTAGATAAAAAGGTGACAGTCATGGACCTTGCAGTAAAAGAGATACATCAAAAAATCTCTTCATTACACCAAGAACTCTTGCGACTTGCAACGACAGTTTCCGTAGCATCTCCAATTATTTCCCAAAAAGAGGCCGAATTAAAAACCTTAAAAGCACAGTTATCCTCCTTACAAAATCCAAAAACACCACCAAATATGCCATGTGACATATTCACTCCATACCCAGTTTATACACCACCTTTTGAAAAACATCCACAACCTCTTCCAATACTACCCCCAGAATCAAATCGTTTCGGGGCATCATCTTTCCTTCCAACAAAAGTTTTGGAGGAAGGATATATCACAAAAAAGAGGCAGTCAACATCAACTGATGAAGGAAAAACATCTACAGTAACCCAAACTGAACCTTCTACAACTCAAAATCCAAAAGACGCCTCACAATTCATGATGGAATACAATAATCCCATCTCTTCCTTTCTAACCAAAATAGCCAATCCCAAAATAAAGAAGCCTACGTCTCAATGTTCAATAGATGAGGTTTTAATGCCAGAATTTATGATGGCTGAACCAACTCAAGTTGAAGAAGTCGTTGAGAGTGATACAGAGAATCCAGAAGGAACTGAACAACCTGAAATTCGTCCTCCACCAGGTTGGAACCCTAAAAGTCAAGATATACCGGGCCATGGTTTCTCTTTTGATAATATCCCACCTTCAAAATGGAGGGACAAGATTTACGAGATGCATGCCTGGTGTACCGAACAACTTCTTTACCCTGGAGCTCAACTTACAACAGTAATAGATAGCCTAGTCTCAAGATTTTATGGTCGTCTACGGCAATGGTGGATTAGTCTTGGGGGTTATAGACAATTGCAAATCCGACAGTCCTCCACAGTTGACGCTTTCATTGGAAACAACCATAATGAATTTATGGGTGCTTGGGATCATTACACGACTCAAGCAAGAGAAGAATTCCACAGTATGAAATGTTGTTCATTCATGAGGAAAGATCTTGAACGACATTATGAAAGAATGTCCAAGCGGTTTTATGCTCTTGGAGGAATGGATGATGTAAAGCTCACAAGCTACTCTATTTATACTACTCGAGGGAAGTTACATGATAAGCATGCCACACACACTTGGCACACCTTGGTGTTACACCTTGCACTACACCTAAGACACTTTGCTAACTTATTTATCTTACACTTAGCACCTATGTAGTGTTTACACCTAGCATACATGATTACTACAAACAATTTACCTTATCCATAGATTATTCGCCATTTACCAACCTACACACTCCGCAACCGCATCTCAACACCAAGCCCTCGCCACCAGCGACCACCAGTCCACCACCCCACTATTTCTCAACACCAAGCGCCAACCACTACTCCCTAACATTAACACTATCACTAAGCTCATCTTTCACTCACCAATTGAACCCATCATCACAACCGTCTCCGTATCGAAATTGAATTAACCACTGATAGTCCGCAATCCCATCATTCACACTCACCTACAACCGTCGAACTCCAACAATCAAGCACCACCCATTCACTAGCCTTCCCTCTGCCTCACTCGTCCACCGGGTTCAGGTCGCTGCTCCTCGCCAATCTTCCATCACCTACCTCAATTCGATCAAGCTGCATCTTCCTTACAACACCACTGCTACTGGCCGCAACCGACATCGGTTTGAATCCATTTGATTCGCACCATTGTAGCCCTCACTAGCCACCACGGCTATAGCCCAAATCGACCAAACCAGATGCAACTCACAACTTGGGTTTAGCCTCTTCACAAATAGGTTCACCATTACCGTTCCGGCGTAATGTGGCTGCATCGAATAGGTGGTTTGGGCGCATGACATAGTGGTGAATGGTGATGGGAAGGTTTGTTATTGATGGGGAATTAATTAGAAGGTGGTGGCAGATATGAGTGGATGAGAGAGGATGAGTTTTGGAGGGTTTATAATTATATTAATAAGATGCAAACTTGCATACAAAAAAATGGGATCCAGGTGGTGGTGTACTGGTTTTTGGTAATGGGATTGTTAATGAAGAAGGAAGAAGATGGTTTTAAACAAAAATAAAAAAAATAAAAAAAAAAGACTACCGGATAGTTTATCTGCTTCTATAGGTCAGAAATGTCTTAAGTGCAATAGGAGTAAATGAGGACCATATCATGGATTATTTTCAGTTAAGTTGAAGTTTGGATTATTATAAGCAGATGACTAATAGTTTGGATTATGGTTGGTTCTATCTAGATTACTGTGACACCCTTAAAAATTAGCGTTATCTAATTACTTAAATGCGTAAATTCTACGGAAAAACTGGTAGGATATGTTTGTAAATGGTTCGACTATCCAAAAACCTGCAATTTCAAAAAATTTTCTAACTAAACCATTCACAACCAATCCAACTCAAGAAGTCCAACATTCCCAGAAGCGGGTGCCAAAACCCTGCAAAAGCTGATGAACTACTTTGCCAGAGCTAAATAGAAAGTAGAATGATACAAACCCAAAATAGAAAAAAAGGGAGACATATGTCCCTTTAAATAATATACAAACCAAAAGATAAAAGGGTTACTAATAGAATAGCCAAAACTAGGTCCAAGGTTCCTTGCTCACTAGCTCGTCTGTGACTCCCAACAAAGCATCAACAACCTGTCAATCGCATTTTATACAAACACGAAAGCCACAATTCAGTGGGGAGTAACTTCGAGTCCTCCCAGCCACGAATCGTCAAAATTAATGTAACATGTAAACAATTTGATAAACCATTTACTTATCATGTATTCTAACAAATGACCCCTAAACTGACCAAACTAACTATCATGTGAATCATATAACAAATTGTAATCCAAACTCTATCAACCATAGCCGGCTTGCATCTCACCTTCTATGATTCATAGAATCATCAAGCAAGAAAGGGTAATATATCAAAGACAGGCATAAGTTCTTAGTACGGTCAATAGTCACTTTGTAACTCGAGTCTATACCACGAGGTAGGGAAGGTAATCGAACCGGTATCTTGGCTCAGCGGTTACTATTAAGAAAACATGGCCAAGAGACAACACAACCCTAGCCTAAAATGCACTTGAGACCTAGACATGCGGATACACACCACCGCACCCAAGACCCACAACTTTTTTTAAAACAAAGTGAAGTGAGTACCCTAAGGACACCACCGAAGGGTTGGCTAGTACTTAAGCCGACCCCATACTATCAAAATAAGTACACGAGGTCATGCCCTAACTTGGATAAACATCCACTAGTCGGGAACACAAAGGCTATCAAGCAAAGTGAACATATACTCGTCAAAGACTATAAAGACCTATCTATGATGGAGGCCGAAATACTCACCTAGGACCTAGTCCCAGCTAGTCCCAGCTTGAATATTTTAGCCCACACCACACAAGACTCACCACACAAGTCAAGTAAGACACCCACTTAACCTTAAGGGGGCAAAAAGTCCTACTTATCAACATAAATTCTAGCATTCTATCATGTGAAAGGCTTATAATGTCTATTTACAGCATACAATCCCAACAGAATCCTCAATAAGTATTCAATACTAATTTCTAATTCTAACAATAGTAACCATATTAAAGGCTTCAGGGGAAACTAGGGCCATTTCTACAATACAAGTCACTATTAAATTCAATAAGCTATACATGTGAACAAAAGCTTGATAAATGGCCTAAAACAAGAAAAAGACCGATTATCTAAATCATTCAACCGAATTTTTACCCGCAACCCTGACCTGCGGCAGTGCGGGTCAAATTGCGGTGACCAATCACTCAATTAACTGACATCGCATCAGTTAAAGGGACTAAGGCTCAGTTTTCGGCACAATCAACAAAACATTACAATTATAGCTATAAAATTCATTTTGAGCCTATTAATCACAATTTCCTTTTGTAAACTACCCTAACATGTGATAACTATTAATATAAGCACAATTTTACCAATAACATAATTTTTGTTACTATCAAAATACTACCCATTTGTTACTTATACTATTCCAACCTTAATTAACCCGAAATGACCAATATTGTACGAAAAACCGCAAAACAAGCACGGACCAACCCGGGCAGCCGTGGGCTAGCCGTGGGCCTGCCACGGGCCTGCTGCCCGTCCCCCTACACCAACTTATTTTTCCATTTTTGTTTAGTAAAAGAAATCGAAAATTAATTAATCGTCCCCAATTCAACTTTGATAATTTAAACTAACAAAAGGCACAATTTAAGCTAACAATTGACATGCATGCAACCATTCTAAACATGTGAAAACTAATTCTCAAACAAAAATTCACCAAACATACAAAAATCAAAAACATGTGACGATAATTCGTCGAGTAACTCGAAATATGTTACCTTAAGCTAGAAAAAGAGCAATTAACACCTTGAAAACCCAAACCCTAACGACACTAGCCGCTATCCTCTACAATATACGAGTCCCCGAACTCGTCTTCCAATCCTTCACCTAAATAAACAATTAAAACACAATAATAAGCATATAAAACCGAAAATACCGAAAATTGGTCTTAAAACAACTTCAATAAAACTGAAATTAAATTGTACCAAGTTGTAGATCGCGTCGAGGGGATTCCGGAAAGGTAAATTATGCGAAAAACGGACTAGTAACGAAGAAATTACGTCGATTTTGAGCTTGAAATTATATGGAAATTGTGTTTTGATCTTTGGAATAAGATAGGATGTTGAAGAAACAAGAAAAACCAGAAAAAAAATAGAAAGAAAGGGGCTGGTCAGCCGTGTAAGGGAGAAGGAAAGGAGAAAAGGAAGTGCGGGATTTTTAGTCGGGATTTTTACGAGTCGGGTTTGACTTGTTTCAATAATAATTAAATCCGTAAGTCAAACGCAAATTCCGTCAAGTCCAAAGTTCTTAAACACGAGATTACAATAAAATTGAGTATTCATACGACCCATCTCCAAATTCGTTTATCCAACGTTCAAACGAATTGTCATTTTCCCCCTGATATGCCCTTATTTCGAAATAAAAGATTTTACACGGTTTAAACTATTTTTAAACATTTCAAAACTATCAAAATAAATACTTTTCTTCAAAATATAATAAAATTATATTTCTTTGAATTATTTTTACTTTAAATACATTGTTGTCAAATTTTACTTGATTAATTAATTATTTTCGAAATATATTAACGGTCCGAAATTTACGGGGCGTTACAATTACGGATAAGATTGGATTTATAAAATATAATGTTTTATAAAATAATGTTTTAATGATATGCCAGTTGTTTGATCATGGTTGGTTCTATCTAGATTACGGATAAGATTGGATAGTATCGATTGGATAAATGAAATCTCAGTTGTTTAATCATGGTTGGTTCTATCCAGATTATGGATAAGATTGGATAGTATCGATTGGATAAATAAAATCTTAGTTGTTTGATCATCGTTGGTTCTATCCAGATTACGGATAAGATTGGATAAATGAAATCTCAGTTGTTTGATCATGGTTGGTTCTATCCAAATTACGGATAAGATTGGATAATATCGATTGGATAAATGAAATCTCAGTTGTTTGATTATGGTTGGTCTATCTAGATTACAGATAAACTTGGATAAGATTGGATAAATGATATGTCAGTTGTTTGATCATGGTTGGTATATCTAGATTACAGATAAGCTTGGATAAGATCCATTAGTTAAATGAAATCTCTTGTCTATATATATAGATATATACTTATTCTCTCAGTTGTATTATTCATCACACTCATCTTCCTTCTTTTTCAGCTCAAATGGATTTTTTATTTGAATTCTCATCATCTTCATCCTCTAGTGATGACAATAATGAAAATGAAATAATAGAAGAAGCTATTGTTCCTGTTATATCTCAAGTACCACGAATAATCAATCGTAATCGTCGAAGACGTCCTTATTAAAGAAGGTACATTGAGAGGAATCGTGAAACTGGCCACGAGAACCTCTACAATGACTACTTTTCTTCTAATCCTACCTATCTTCCAAACTTGTTCCAGCGTAGATTTCGAATGCATCGACACGTATTCCTTCGCCTAGTTTAAGCAACGGAAGCTTATGATTCATTTTTTAATCCAGGTCCTCATGGAAGTGGTAGAGAGTCAATATCATCTTTGCAGAAGTGCACTACAGCCTTACGCATATTAGCGTATGGAGAAGGAGCAGATAGAACGGATGAGTACTGCCGGCTTGGTGAATTAACAACATTTGTTGCATTAGAAAAATTTACCGAAACTGTTATCGATGCATTTGGAGCAGAGTACTTACGATCACCTAATGCAAATGACTTCCAAAGACTCCTACAAATCGGTGCTCACCGAGGGTTCCCTAGAATTATGGAAAGTATTGGTTGCATGTATTGGCAATAAAATAATTGCCCGGTTGGTTGGAGGGGGATGTATTAAGGCCGAAGTGGTAGAGCTACTATCATTCTTGAAGCCGTTTCCTCACAAGACCTTTGGATATGGCATTCTTTTTTTGAGATTCCAGGATCTTGTAATGAGCTGACTATACTCCATCGTTCTCCTATTTTTGATTATATGATGAATGGGCGGGCACCTCGTGTTAACTATATGGTTAATGGAAGCCATTATAACACGGGGTATTATCTAACTGATGAGATCTATCCACAGTGGACGACCTTCATACAATCAATTCCACTCCCACAAACACCCAAGTATAGATTATTTACAGAGCGTCAAGAAGCGGCTCGTAAAGATGTTGAGCGGGCGTTTGGCGTACTACAAGCTAGGTTTGCAGTCATTCGTAAACCAACACTTACTTTGAGCGAGCAACTGATGCGCAAAATTTTAAAATGTTGCGTCATAATACATAACATGGTAGTGGAAGATAAAAGAGATACGTGTGCTAACTACTCCGACCCTACTGAGTTTGACAATAACGGGAATGAGGAAGGTCATCTTAATGTTGATGATCCCGAGTATTGATGTAGGATTTTGTCGTCGTTTCCCAATCAAAAACAATTTATAAAGAACCCAAATTAAGTAGTATAATTAGGGTGTCGAACACAAAGATGGCGGGGGTGTATACTTAGTCCGTTTAAGTCCCAATTTAGCCTAATAAATGAAAGAGGTTGATTAAATTGTAAACTAAGATGCAAATAAGGTATAAAATTAAACTAAATAAAATTGTAATTGATCAATATGAGAAAGACTAGAGCTTTCGGGTTCACTCGGGTCATTGGGCATGAAACAAGGCAAATATGGGGAATAAGTGATTCAATTAGTCAAGGAATTATGCCTAATGTCTTAGGACACCTAGAATTCGCTAACCCACTATCGTATGATTAACTAAAACTCGTCACACACATACACAAAGATCATCCAATAGTCTACACACCACGATTGTTCATCCACTAGTATAGACACCAAGACAACTAAACATGTGAGAAAATACTCAAACTTTCATAGGAGCAATTCTACAAACACTTCATGTGCAAGAAAGTGACAACCAATAAAACACCCAATTCCTTATAATTCTAACCCAAAATCATACCCATTATAGACCCGATATCCCCATAGGCCCTAGATTAGGACTACTCACACATGTTCATGGGTGAGAAATTAACAACAAATTGCAACAAAACACAAGTAAACATTGTAAACATGATAAAGATAGAAACTTTAGATGAATAATGATTAAACAACATAAGAAATGTAAACAAATGAAGTAAATGTAAACAAAAGATGAGAATTATACCTATTAAGAGGAGAGTAACAAACTTGGATAATAAAAATGGAGGATGAATGTCTTCTTCCTTCAAATTACACCCCAAAACTAAATGTAAACTATTGAGAAAATGAAGAACTTGCATAAACAAAGGAATAATTAAACTAATAATTGAAGAAAGATTACAACTTTTTATTGAATCAAAATGAGAGAGGAAATATTAGGGTTCTACAATATTTAGAGAATAAAATAAGCTAAACTATTCTAATTCTCTATTCTAAATGGTAGTGTAATTGAGAGGTAGTCTAATAATAATAATGAGAGAGTGTGTATTTATACTACTAATCTAATAATAATAATAATTAATAATAATAATTTTAATAATAGACAACGATAATCATAAAGGGGAGGGGGAATCTTTATCGGACAAAAACAAGTCAAAACACGCGTGAAACAAAACCAATAAAACCAAACTGAGAACGCAGCACGGGGTGCGCTGAGCCGGTCGGCCGTCCGTCGGGTAAATGACGGGCTGGGAGGTTCCTGGAAACTGGAGCGAAATCAATTGTATTCCCAGCCGGGATGAGAGGGCGGCAGACGGTGGACCGTCTGGGAGAACAATTGTTGTTGCGAGCCGGGGGGTAGGCACCCGGCTGGGAGTACAATTGGTATAGATTGTCGATGTTGTTGATGCAGGGGACGAAAATGAAGGAGTTGAATGTTGGTGAGTTGGTGTTGGGTTGTTAATGGTATTGACGAGCTGGTGATGAAGCATGGCAATTGTCGGGTTTCGAATTATTGAAACTGGGGCCTCGTGGTGAACTGGTGATTGGGTGCGTGGTGGAGATGGTGAAGGTGGTGAATGATGAAGATGAAGGGGACGGGTTTGACTTTGGTAGAGTCAAATGGTCAACTTTGACTCTTGCTTTAATGAGTATTCCAAGTCTCAACTTCTCAATTCGATTCCGTCTCAACCCGTCTCATTACTTCCCCTTGCTTTCCCGTCTCACCTACACATTAAGTTAATAAAATAACATTAATACGAATATTATAATAATAATACGACTAAATATTGAATATGACTAAGACGACTAATCCCCCTTATACTAAAAGAATAAGAAATCTCCAAATTTTCCCGCCTAAATGAATTTGGCTATAATACGGTTTTATTTCTTTATATCATATTTGTAATTGAGTTTTTATTATAACATATCTGTAATTGGGCTTTCATTATAGTGTATCTACAATTGGATTATACTGAACTTTCTCTTTTCCACCGATTACTACAAAATATTAATAATAATAAATTTTACAATTAAATATCAAATTGTTAAATATCAGGTTTTATAATTGTTACTTCATATTTTCTTTAATATTCTTATCTAAAAACCGCGCATTTGCGCGGGATCTATACTAGTTATTATAAATTAGTAAATAAATGAGCCTTTTAAATCATTTAAGCACGCAAAATCGAGTCGGAATAAGGTATAAATGCGGGGTAAAATATGAATTAAATACTACTCATCAAGTATAAAGTAGGATATACAACTCCTATAAATGCGTACATTCAAAATAGAAATCGTATAAGAAATGCAAGGGCACATCAAGTCCTAAGAACAGATCTAATTGAAAATATTTGGCAAAAATTTGGTGCCCTCAACTAATGTTGTATTATTTTCTTTTTCAACGGTCTTTTAATTTATTGTATTTCCTTTATTGTTTTATGTTTTCTTGTATTTAATTAATCTATGTAATGTTTGGTGTTTTTTTTTAAATATTGTATTAATGCGACCTTGTAAAATGATGTTTTAAATGTTATGTCTTTTATGTTTTAGAAATTGTCTTGGAAAATATTTTTTTAAAAAGAAAAAAACGTCTTGCCTTTTTTCTATAATAAAACTGAAGTCGGTAAATTATCTAGTTGAAAATACGAACAAATTACGAAAATAGATTTTTAATGTAAAAAATGTGTGGGGTATGTTAAAGTAAGAGAGATAAATGATGAAAGAGAGTGATGAGAAATAAGTGTAAATTATTGTCGGATGAGTATTTTGGTTGTAAATTGAACAGTTGAGGAATAACGAGGTGAATGAGTAAGAAGTGATAAGAGAGAGTAGGATGAGGAAGAGAATGACTCATAGTTGAGGATGGTCTAATTACAAATAACAAGATGGTCGTGTTATATATAAGATAACTAGACAAGACCATGTGTGATACAGGCAATCAGTTTAGGTCCTGTTTTTTGGGTTAAATGAAATAAACTAAACTGAAATGAGTTGAAGCGAGCTGTGCTGAACTGATCTGAACTGAATTGAAGTGAGCTTAATGGAGCTGAACTCAATTGAAATTTGTTGAGATGAATAAAGCTCGAATGAGCTTAACTGAACTGAAGTGAGCTGAATGAGAGCTGAAATTAAGTCGAAAAGAACGAATAGGGCCTAATGAACAAGTAAATCGTTCGGTGAAAAGATTTTATGGGATCGTGTGATAAACTTGATCACAATATCGATAAAATAATGTTAATCAGTTCGTTGTCAATTGGCTGTGTGACAAAACCATGGATCGATATAACGTAGCCCACACCATTTCATTTATTTCACTATGAGTAGACCTGGTAAATGAGTTGGGTTCGAGCCAGGTCATTTTTGGATTTAGCATAATTCCTGTCGGGTCTGGTCAGTTGGGGACCGTGTGCTTTTCGAATCTTTTACTATCAAGTTATTTATGAATAATAAATTGTGTACAACAATATACATTCGGGTCAATCAAGTCCTTAGTTTCGAGTATCAGATCAGATTATTCGGTTGGGTCTATTTTACCGGGTCTAACTATGAGTCCACAAAAATGGCTGATTTCCAAAAACTTAAGTGTCATATTTATGTAAGTCCAAAAGTTTTGCCCTTTTGGACATACTACACTTAAGTCATTGTGGACCAATTTAGAACACTTCAATTCGCACCAAACTACACATCTTTTCTTAACTTTCAATTTAAAGTTGACTTGTATAAAGACCTTCAATAAGAAAGTTGTCTCTATTTTTGTATATTATGAACTATATTAAGATCAACATCTTATACAAAATCTTATACAAAATCTTCTTCAAAATGTGGCAATTAAGATCAACATTGGCCTTGTTTGTCATACTAGCTAGCTTTGGCCTAGAACTTTCATTTGTTGGTATGTACGATATACTCCCTTTTTCTTTTCTTTTCTTTTCTATGCTTGAAAAACCTACACAAGATTGCTCTAGAGAGAGTTAAATCTGACACCCTTACACTAAAGTTACACGTTTACTCTTGCATTTAAAATTTGTTCTGTTTTCATCGCATGAACTTAATTTTTTAAATAATTTGACAATTTACTTGTTTTTTCCCCCTAAATGATGGATTGGAACGAAGAAGCAAGGTGGCAATATAGTACTAACAAGATGGTTGGAGCTCCTTGTAATAACGTCGGCATTATCGGTCTAAGAGGTGGCAAACTATGGTATTATCAAACTCGTCACCAAGACGACACCTTAGACTTAAAAAAGGCGCAAATTCTTATATAAGATCGTCTATATATCATGTAATTATCGCCTATTATACTCCGTAACACTTCTTGTTGAATTGGCAAGCATGATCGTGTTGTACATCAAATCGGTTAGATTTGGGCCAACCTCTCGATATCAAATGGGTAAGAATCGGTTGATTTTTGGGCCCTAAATAAGCACAAATAGGATTATACAACTAGTTGTACCATAAGCATTGTACAACCAAGGTATAAGAATCCGAGCTTATATGTATTCTTTTTGAGCTAATTCAAAATTCATGTTTTTAATGTGAAAATGGATGAACTCAATACTTTCTAGTAAAGCTCATATTCTTTAACATAAAGCTCGGATACTTTATCACAAAGCTCAGATTCTACACCGTACAACATATACAACTGGTTGTATAATCCATGAATTGCTAAATAAGTCTTATACAACAACGTGCGTTTAAATATTGTGTTGCAATTTGCAACAGACAAAAAAGGCCCAATTTTCTTCCTACAAAAATGTCGTTTTACGTACTTTTTTTTTGGTACAATAAAGGGGACATAAACCCGAAAAAAAGTGATTAGAAATAAATAAGACGTAAAGACACCAATTAAACTAGTGGCGGAGTTAGCATTTAAATTCAGCAGGGACGAAAATTTTCATTGAAGAACGGGTAATAATGTATGAAAAATTTCTAAAAATGATACGGAGCTCCACTCACAAAAAATGTGTTTACATGTTGGGTTAGTGGAGTAAATTGGTTGGTTAGTCTCCACCAAAAACATGGCTTTTTTTTTTTTTTTTTTTTTTTTTTGCAAATTGCAAACACTATCATTGTTTCTCTAATGGTAGTCTAATAGATAATTTTGTCCTTAATCATAATTATAAACTGTATACTTTATCCAATATGGACCAATTTAAAAACACATTAAAATTCACATCATCATATAAATTAGTGTTGAAACAGATTAATAACAAGTTTATGTACTAATAATAATAACAACATAAGATGCAGAAATTAATGTCAAGATTAGCATTGTTTCTCATGCTTGCTAGCTTTGGACTAGAATTTGCATTGGCTGGTATGTACTTAATGTTGCACCTGTTTTCTCTCATATATTTATTCTTTACTCCCTTCGTTTTACTTATTTATTTACCATTTTTTATTTTTTATAAATAATATTTTAATTAAAGGTAAAGAAATAAATGAGACCGGGAATATTTGTTTTTACTTTCTGTGTCACGTGTTTCCTTATCTCGGTTATTACCATTTTCCATTGTTTCATTACAAAATTTAGTCTTCAAAACCATGATTCAATGTTATTATTTCACCATCCATTCTTTTGCTTGTGATATATCATTGCTATTTATTTATACTACTTTGTCCTTATTCCAAATATAATAATTAAATTTAAATTTTACTAAATCAAATATAATAAATAATCAAACTATCACTTAATTTAAATAACACTTTTTTTTTTGACAATTAGCAAGAGTAAGCTTACATATTTATGGCTCTTTGGACTAAGCTTATAAGCCATTTTATTGAATTTCTTAGGAATAAAACAAAATGAAATACAATGGAACATACAATATAAATTAAGGATATCTCTCAACATAAACTTTATTTAAATAGAAGTAACATTTAATGTTAACGTACTCGTTTATAATTTTTTTCAGCAACTCTTTTACAGGACCGTCCTATAGCATAGGACTGGTCCAAAAGGAGAAAAGCCCAAAGTTAACATATAATTACATTCATATTTCAGTTTTATTTTAATTACCCGATATTTTATATGAATACCGACCTATTTAAATATGCAAGTTATCAAGATAAAGTATTATGTTATCAAAATAAATAATTTTTTTTACAGATTTATTAACTTACTTAGTTGGGCTTTGTGCCATTAGACTAGTCTTTTGCTAAAAATGGTCCTATAGAATAATTTGTGAATTTTTTTTAAGGTAAATTAAGTTATTGCTTCATAAAATTATAAGGATTAGTCTTGACTCTTGAAAAACATCAAATTTGGTTAATAAGGTTGAGACAATAATTAACCGGTCTTAAACCTGACATCGAAAACGGGAACTTTAAAATAAATAAGGGCCATTAACTAGGCCTAAAAGAATTTGATCCAAGTTTAGTCCAGTTCAAATGATCCGGTCCAATACTCCAAAGTCCAATATATTTTCCCAATCATGAAAGGTTTCAAAGACACTTTAAATCAAGGCAACCCCAAGTTACATGCATAGGGTCTAAGAGATTGTTGTGATTTGCAACAATAAATTGAGATTAAAATAAAAAATAGAGACATTGTTGTGATTATTGTGTTGACCAAGTATAGTTCATTTCCATGACAGATGGCTTGAAAGAAGAATGGAGGCCCTCAAATTATAAGGCAAATAATTATATGAGAAAGATGATTGGAACAGGAACACCTTGTAAAGCAATTGATAGTAGTCTAAGAGCTGCTAAACCATGGTATCCACCTTCACCAAACCCAAACTTTGGCCGTCATCAATTTCTTCCACCATCCCCTCCTCCAGCTATTTCCTAATTCTTGTGTCATTGGTATAAAACCGTCTTATTATAAGATTAATTCAAATATTTTTGGATATTTGATTTTTATTAGGTTTAATATTACATGTAATGAGTTGATTTCGCAAATGAAAGCATTAAGATAATTTTGTTTCATTTACTGAAATGAGTAAATTGTGTGGTGAAAAGATTTTACGGGATTGTGTGATAAACCTGATCACAATATCGATAAAATGTTACTCCTTCCAGGTCAATAGTTTAGATTTTTATTTTTTAATTCGAGTGTTTTAGTTAATAGTTTACGTTTCTATTTTGGGTATGTTTTATTCTGTATTTTATCTTTTAATACTATTAAAAGCAATTTCTCTCTCCTTGTACCTTGATCTTTGAGTATAAAGCATATCTAAACATTTCACTGAGAAGGATGGTGTAAACCAATTCATTGTCAATTGGTTGTGTGGCAAAACTATGGATATAATGTAGTCCGCACTCCACAGTCCACACCATTTCATGTACTTCACTTTGAGTAAATCTAGTAGACGGATCAATTAAATTGGGTTCGGGTCAGGTCGTTTTTAGGTTTAACAGAATTCAAGTCAGGTCGGGTCAGATCAGTTAGGGTTCGAGTAAATTCTAGGTCTATTATTATCAAAGTTATTTATCAATAATAGACTGTATACAACAATAAACATTGGAGTTGGGTCATATTAATCATGTTAATTCAAGTTATGAATTAGTATCAGGTCCTTAGTTTCGGGTGTGGGTCGGGTCCTTTTGCCATGGCCCATGGCTAAGTCAATGAGTCCACAAAAATAGCTGACTTCCAAAAACTGTCTTATTTATGCAAGTCCAAAAGTTGTGTTTTTAATTTTATTTCGTGGTCGTGTGTTAGTAGATCGTTAAATTGCGTAGCTCATGAACTAGCTCATTTTAGATCAAGATTCGTAGGTAGGAAACTTTGGAATGATGATATGCCGCGGCATATTATTGATTGTGTCAGTTTTGATCGTAATGATATATAAGAACCCGCTTTGGGATTTCAAAAAAAAAAGTTGTGTCCTTTTGGACATACTACACTTAAGTCATTGTGGACCAATTTTTTTTTTTTTTTTTTTTTGACAATGATTTGTGGACCAATTTAAAACACTTAAATTCGCACCAAACTACACATCATTATTCAATATAAAGTTGACTTGATAAAATATCTTCAATAAGAAAGTTGACTCTATTTTTATAAATGAACTATATTAAGAGCCAATCTTAAAAGTGATCATATACAAAATTTAAACTTCGAAAATTAAACTAGTTTAAGTTTGTATATTGTTCTTTACATCTTCATAAAATGTGGCAATTAAGATCAAAATTGGCATTGTTTCTCATACTAGCTAGTTTTGGGCTATTACTTTCATCGGCCGGTATGTACTTACTCTTTTTTTTTAGTGAATGACGAGAAAACTCGCATAAAATTTCCTTTTGAGAAACTTAAATTTGAGACTCCTAAAATTTTACTCAAGTTTTAACCTCAAAACTTCACATTCGTGAGTTACTACATAAATTTTGTTTAATATCCAAGTTCTTTATATGTTTTGTGACACATTTTTAATGTCAACCTTTCGTAAAATATAATAATGATAGAAGCCAGTCTCTATGAAAGTACGGAGTATTATCTTGTAATCAATTTCCCCTCAAAACAAATTTCTTACCATAAGTTTTCAAGTTAGATGTCAAAGAAAGTAACCCGGCACAAAAAAAGTTTATATAGTAGTACTGAAGTTCTACATTACTCCGACTTTTCTGATTCCCTCACGCACCCGTGTCTGACACTTGACACTTGGAAAAGGGTATGACACATAGACATCTTATTTTAAGCCAAAATATACATATTTTTCATTAAAAAAGCAGACACTTGGACACGTACCCGTGCCAAATACTTATGAACTTTAATGTTTTAATTAATTTGACAATTTACTTTTTTTTTTTCTTAAAAGATGGCATGGAAAAAGCTTGGTGGCAATATAGTACTCCTTGTAAAAGGATGGTTGGTGTTCCTTGTAAAACCGGTGATATCAGTCCAAGAAGGCCGGCCAAACCATGGTATCCACCATCACCCAAACTAAGTGGTGGCCATCAACAGATTCTTAACCTGCGTCCGCCTCCGCCACCGAGCCTCTGATTCGTCTAGCACCGGCCCGAGATGTTATGGTGCATGTCATATTGATCATATGAATTGAGAATCTTAAAAGACTTGGGAAAAATCCAGCGTAAAGCTAAGACGCTCTTAAGCAAGACGAGCTGTATTTTATGGTAATCGTGTAGAATTATGTAATTCGTACTTAAGGTTTAACTTCGATCCCCTAAACTTTTATAAGGATTTACGATATCACCCCTTTTTCAACACTTGGAGATCACAACTTGTTTGGACAAACAATTATGTAAAAGTTAGCCATATAACAAAACAATTAATAGTTTAATAGTTTAATCTATAATCTTATAACACAATTGATAGTTTGATACACATGTTTGTTGTTACAAGAGAATGATCAAGAGGCCGAAAAAAAGAAACAATACAAACAAAAAAAAAAAATTCTTAACTCGATTCAACAATCATGAAAATTATCACACTCGTCACCAAGACGACACCTTAGACTTACAAAGGGCACAAATTCTTATATATGATCGTTTATATATCATGTAATTAACGCTCTATTATACTTCGTAACAATTCCAGTCAGAGGCGATTCCAGTACATGGATAGAACTCATGACCTCTAACTAAGAAATAGTCTTAATAACCACTAGACCCACATAATTAATGTGCTCCTTTACTAAAGGATATTGTAATTATTTTTCGGAAAAGGGGTGCAGATGAACTCCTTACACCCCGCCAAAAACGCCCCTGACTCCAGTTGAGTTGGCAAGCATGATCATGTTATACATCGGATCGGTTAGATTTGGGCCAACCTCTCGATATCAAATGGGTAAGAATCGGTTGATTTTTGGGCCCTAAATGTTCTTCTTCCAATAATGACATTAGCTGCATCACCAGGATGAAATGCATCCCAAAATATGTATTGATTTCTATTTGGGCATGGAGTTTGCAGGGGCAAACATGTAATTTGACCATTATTTTTTCTATCTGGGCGAACAAGTGATCACTCTATAAGAGCATCTCCAACAATGATTTTGAGAACATGCAGCGATGATTATCCGAGGAAGAAAACGCGCAGCTAAAGTGGAGTCTTCAATTGGAAATGACCATTTTTCCATTTTTTAATTAGGTAGTGGGCTAGTGGCATTACTTTTGAGATATACATAATCTCATTGAAGGCAGTCATTATCGTCATCATTGGAAAACGGATAGTCTTTTCTCACATGATATCACAGTGGCAGTATCCATGGGTGCTCAATTTCCCCCCACTTGCCCTCCACTTGCCTTATTGTGACTTTATAAGAGGGGTATTATCCGTCTTCAGCTTGTGACGGATAGTGCCCGTCACAAGCAAGACCAACTGTTTTGAGATATAAGAACAACCAAATTTGTGATCTTTTTTTACGTACTCTATATTTGTTTTTCAAGCATCAACTTATTTCTTATTTTTACCAAAACTTAATATCTAATTTTTTTTTTTCGAAAAAATAATTAAACTATAGTTCCTATTTTTTTTTCTCTACAAATAGGTAGTAATATTTGATATATATTCGCATACTAGGCAACCCCCTCAAGGTATAAAGGCGGCTGGCTAAAAAGAACAAAGGAAAAATGAAAGTAGGTGGAGGTTGCCTATTTGGCTGAAAGCATTGACCGTTTTGGTGAAAAAAGTCTGGTGATGCGGAATTGTAATGGGAGAAAATAAATTATCAAAAAAAAAATGGAGATGAGGGCTGAGCAATTAACGCTCGCCAATAAGAAGCTCCAACAGGATGAAAGGTTGTACAAATGGAATGCATATCAATCATTACAATCAAGGAATGATTTAACTCCGGCGGAAGAACAATGGAAAATCTCACTGGTTCAAGACTTGCAAAACGGCTAGATAAATGTTTTCTATTTTCAAGTGTTGTGTTTTCATGTCAAAGTGTTGTCTTTTTGTTTTTAGAGTGTTGTCTTTTCGTTTCCAGAGTGTTGTCTTTTCGTTTCCAGAGTGTTATCTTCTTGTATTTAATTTATCTATGTAATATATATGGTGTGTTTTTTTAAATATTGTATTAATGTAGCCTTGTAAAATAACGTTTTAATGATATGCGAGTTGTTTGATCATGGTTGGTTCTATCCAGATTACGGATAAGATTGGATAATATCGATTGGATATATGAAATCTCAGTTGTTTGATCATTGTTGGTTCTATCCAGATTACGGATAAGATTGGATAATATCGATTGGATAAATGAAATCTCAATTGTTTGATCATTGTTGGTTCTATCCAGATTACGGATAAGATTGGATAATATCGATTAGATAAATGAAATATCAGTTGTTTGATCACGGTTAGTTCTATCCAGATTACGGATTCGATTGGATAAATGAAATCTCAGTTGTTTGATCATGGTTGGTTTTATCCAGATTACGGATAAGATTAGATAATATCAATATTGGTAAATGAAATCAAAGTTGTTTGATCATGGTTGGTCTAACTAGATTACATATAAGCTTGGATGAGATTGGATAAATGATATGCCAATTGTTTGATCATGGTTGGTGAAAAGTCTATCACACCCGAAATACTCGAGAGGGGGGGGGTGAATTGAGTATTTAAAAACTTATGCCCACTTTTTATTTTATATCAATGTAATTAATTATTTAAAGTTTATTGATTAAACTTTAACTAATTAACTAAATGATTATGAACGTAATGAAATGAACAAAACGAAAACTGTAAAGACACACGGTTTTGAAGTGGTTCAGCTTCACACGTCGAAGCCTACGTCCACTATTCTCGATTAATAATTTTAGTACCTTTTTCCGGATTACAAAATTATCAACCCAACTCGTATAGCTAACTCTAGCTATAACTCAATTTGAATATCACTAGATATTCGGTTTTGACTATCTTAAGTTACTAAGAAATCACTTGATTGTTCTTCTAAGTGTTCACACAATTGAACGAGTAAGAAACAATATGAAGTACTATTATCTTATGACGTAACCTTAAGAAAAATAAGCAATTTTAAGAGCACGACTTTTCGCAAGATTTTCCAAATGCAAAACAATAAAAATAACCGATTAAAAATTAAACTCAAATTTGTTTGCAAGGGATTTTTAGATTTCGAAAAGCTTGACTTAAATGAAGAATGATCATATGTATTTATAGTAGAGGAGATGACTATGGTTTGCACGAAAACCTAGAAGTGCCGTGAGATAGGTAGTTTATTTCGTAAGAAATAAATCTCTATCTCTTTCTTAATTCAATCCAAGATATATTTAGTTTAGGTAAGTAAGATAAAAGTAAATCTTATTTTTCCAAAACTATATCCTTAAGATTTTCAGATAAGTAAACAAATTAAATCATATATATTTAAGATAAGAAAATATCTTATAAAAATATAAGCTAGATTTAATTAGATTGATTACTTGTACTAGAGGACTTGTGAAACCTAAAGATTCAAAGCCAGCGGCCGAAACCCTAGGCCCGTGTCCATCTAGACGGAAATCTCTCTTCTGGGATTAGGGTTAGGTTGAAACAAAACTAGCGAACCCTAGGTAGCATGACGACCCATAAGTCGTTTTACTAACCAATAGAGACATGCAAGTTATCCATTACAACAACCCATATTTCAGCTCTACTACAGACATATATGATTTCGAAATATGTTTAAAGAATTTTTATCCTTTGAAAAATGATCTTAAAATTATTAAAATCATGCCATCAAATTGCTACTCAAAGTTATAGTAGAAACAACTATAACTTTAAGTTTGGTAAGTAAAGTTATAACTTTACCTTCCCAATATTCTTCTCTTAAGATGCCGTCATTAGATGAAGACCTATACTAGCTAATCTTCCTGGAGATCTTCAGTGATATGATCTTCTCTTTATCTTGACCATAAGCTCTTCATCTTGAGCTTGTTAAAGACTTGATCTAGCCTTTTGCTTGAGTGATCATCATAATTGAAACTTGTTACAGTTACTATGATGCTTTAAGAATCTTCAATGTTATAGCTCAAGCTGCTATAACATTACTTGAACAATGCCTCACAAATCTTCAATGTAACCTAAGTTAATCTAACAAAGACTAAACAAACGATTACGAGCAAGAGTATATATAATACGAAGCACACACTTGTCATTATCAAAACTTAATCATATATCTATATGGTCCAACAGTTGGTATATCTAGATTACAGATAAGTTTGGATAAGATCTATTAGTTAAATGAAATCTCTTGTCTATATATAGATATATACTTATTCTCTTAGTTGTATTATTCACCACATTCATCTTCCTTCCTTTTCACCTCAAATGGATTTTTTATTTGAATTCTCATCATCTTCATCCTCTAGTGATGACAATAATGAAAATAAAAATGAAATAATAGAAGAAGTTATTGTTCCTGTTATATCTCAAGTACCACGAATAATCAATCGTAATCGTCGAAGACGTCCTTATCAAAGAAGGTACATTGAGAGGAATCGTGAAACTGGTCACGAGAACCTCTACAATGACTACTTCTCTCCTAATCCTACCTGTCCTCCAAACTTGTTCCGGCGTAGATTTCGAATGCATCGACACGTATTCCTTCGCTTAGTGCAAGCAGCAGAAGCCTATGATACATTTTTTAATCCAGGTCCTGATGGAAGTGGTAGAGTGCCAATATCATCTTTATAGAAGTGCACTGCAGCCTTACGCATGGTAGCGTACAGAGAAGGAGCAAATAGAACGGATAAGTACTGCCGACTTGGTGAATCAACAACATTTGTTGCATTAGAAAAATTTACTGAAGTTGTTATCGATGCATTTGGAACATAGTATTTACGATCACCTAATGCAAATGACCTCCAAAGGCTCCTACAAATCGGTGCTCACCGAGGGTTCCCTGGAATGATGAGAAGTATTGATTGCTTTCATTGGCAATTGAAGAATTGCCCGATTGGTTGGAGGGGGGATGTATCAAGGCCGAAATGGTAGAGCTACTGTCATTCTTGAAGTTGTTGCCTCACAAGACCTTTGGATATGGCATTCTTTTTTTGGGATTCTAGGGTCTTGTAATGATTTGACTGTACTCCACCGTTCTCCTATTTTTGATGATATGATGAATGGGCGGGCACCTCGTGTTAATTATATGGTTAATGGAAACCATTATAACACGGGGTATTATCTAACCGATGAGATCTATCCACAGTGGACGACCTTCATACCATCAATTCCACTCCCACAAACACCTAAGGATAAATTATTTGCAGAGCGTCAAGAAGCGGCTCGTAAAGATGTTGAGCGGGCGTTCGACGTACTACAAGCTAGGTTTGCAGTCATTCGTAAACCAGCGCTTACTTGGAGCGAGCAACTGATGCGCAAAATTTTAAAATGTTGCGTCATAATACATAACATGGTAGTGGAAGATGAAAGAGATACGTATATTAACTACTCCGACCCTACTGAGTTCGACAATAACAGGAATGAGGAAGGTCATCTTAATGTTGATGACCCCGAGTATGAAGTAGGATATACAGCTCCTATAAGTGCATACATTCAAAACAAAAATCGTATAAGAAATGCAAGGGCACATGAAGTCCTAAGATCAGATATAATTGAAAATATTTGGCAAAAATTTGGTGCCCTCAACTAATGTTGTATTTTTTTTTCAACGGTATTTTAATTTATTGTATTTCCTTTATCGTTTTATATTTTCTTGTATTTAATTTATCTATGTAATATTTGGTGTGTTTTTTAAATATTGTATTAATGTAACCTTGTAAAATAATGTTTTAAATGTTATGTCTTTTATGTTTTAGAAATTGTCTTGGAAAATTTTTTTTTTAAAGAAAAAAACTTCTTGCCTTTTTTCTATAATAAAACCGAAGTCGATAAATTATCGAGTTGAAACCCGAACAAATTACGAACATAGATTTTTAATGTAAAAAATGTGTGGGTATGTTAAAGTAAGAGAGATAAATGATGAAAGAGAATGATGAGGAATAAGTGTAAATTATTGTTGAAAGAGTATTTTGGTTGTAAATTAAAAAGTTAAGGAATAACGAGGTGAATGAGTAAGAAGTGATAAAAAAGAGTGGGATGAGGAAAAAGTGATAAGAGAGAGTGGGATGAGTAAGAGAGTGGTTCATGGCTGAGGATGGTCTAATTACAAATAACAAGATGGTCTGCTATATATAGGATAACTAGACAAGACCATGTGTGATACAGACAATCAGTTTATGTCCTGTTTTTTTGGGTTAAATGAAGCTGAAATAAACTTAAATTCGTTGAAGCGAGCTAAGCTGAACTGAAGTGAGCTTAAAGGAGCTAAACTCAATTGAAATTTGTTGAGTTGAATAGAGCTGGAATGAACTGAACTAAACTGAAGTGAGCTGAAATTAAGTCGAAAAGAACAGGGCCTAATGAACAAGTAAATCGTACGGTGAAAAGATTTTATGGGATCGTGTGATAAACTTGATCACAATATCGATAAAATAATAATTAGTTAGTTGTCAATTGGTTGTGTTGCAAAACCATGGATCGATATAACGTAGCCCACACCATTTCATGTATTTCACTATGAGTAGACCTGGTAAACGAGTTAGGTTCGAGTCAGGTCATTTTCGGGTTTAGCAGAATTCTTGTCGGGTCTGGTCAATTGGGGACCGTGTGCTTTTCGAATCATTTATTATCAAGTTATTTATGAATAATAAACAGTGTACAACAATATACATTTGGGTCGATCAAGTCCTTAGTTTCGAGTATCAGATCAGATTATTCGGTCGGGTCTGTTTTACCGGGTCTAACTATGAGTCCACAAAAATGGCTGATTTCCAAAAACTCCAGTGTCCTATTTATGCAACTCCAAAAGTTTTGCCCTTTTGGACATACTACACTTAAGTCATTGTGGACCAATTTAGAACACTTAAATTCGCACCACAGTACAAATCTTTTCTTAACTATTCAACTTAAAGTTTGACTGGTAAAAAGATCTTCAATAAGAAAGTTGACTCTATTTTTGTATATTATGAACTATATTAAGATCGAGTCCATCATATACAAGATCTTATACAAAATCTTCTTCAAAATGTGGCAATTAAGATCAACATTGGCCTTGTTTCTCATACTAGCTAGCTTTGGCCTAGAACTTTCATTGGTCGGTATGTACGATATACTCCCTTTTTCTTTTCTTTTCTATATAACGAGGAAATCTAAACAAGACTGCTTTAGACAGAGTTAAATTTGAGACCCTTAGCATTATTTTTTTAAACGCTAGTACCAAAGTTGCATCTTAAAATTTGTTCTGTTTTTATCGCATGAACTTAATTTTTAATTAATTTGACAATTTACTTGTTTTTTTCCTCTAAACGATGGACTGGAACGAAGAAGCAAGGTGGCAATATAGTACTACTAACAAGGTTGATAATAATTGTCTGAAGAGGGTTGGAGCTCCTTGTAATAACGCCGGCGTTATCGGTCTAAGAGGTGGCAAACTATGGTATTATCCACCATCACCCAATCCTAATCAAAGCCATCAGCAGATTCCTTACGCGCGTCCGCCTCCACCGCCGAGCCTGTGATTCATCTAACTCTGGCTCCGAGAATCTTAAAAGGACTTGACAAAATCCAGCGTACCTTATGCACCATGCATTTCTTCTTTAAAACCGTCTTTACTTTAAAACGGCTCTCATACACGACTAAAATAAATGTAGAAATAAAAGGAGGTTGTGAGAGGTCTTAAGCTGATAAAGTCTTAAGCAAGACCAACTGTATTTCATGGTAATTGTGTAGAATTATGTTATCCGTACTAAGGTTTAACTTCGATACCCTTAACTTTCAGAAGAATTTACGATATCACCCCTTTTCGACAATTTTCACTTGTTTGGACAAACAATTAAGTAAAACTTAGAGCCATACAACAAATCAAACCAATTGAATAATTTAATCTATAATCATATAACACAATTGATACACATGTTTGTTGTTACAAGATAATCATCAAGAGGCCGAACAAAAGTAACAATACAAACAATAAAAATTTTCTTAACTCGATTCAACAATTATGGAAATTCTCACAATCGTCACCAAGACGAGACCTTAGACTTAAAAAAGGCGCAAATTCTTATATAAGATCGTCTATATATCATGTAATTATCGCCTATTATACTCCGTTACACTTCTTGTTGAATTGGCAAGTATTCATGATCATGTTGTACATCAGATCGGCTATATTTGGGCCAACCTCTCGATATCAAATGGGTAAGAATCGGTTGATTTTTGGGCCCTAAATGTCCTCCTTCCAATAATGACATTAGCTGCATCACCAGGATGAAATGCATCCCAAAATATGTATTGATTTCTATTTGGGCATGGAGTTTGCAGGGGCAAACATGTAATTTGACCATTATTTTTTCCTACTCCACAACACCCTGAATTCGTATTCGTGAAACCTGCAATATAATTACGATGAAAGGTTAGCAGGGGCGTAGCCAGAAACAAATTTTGGAATATTTTCACTTGTACCCCTCAACTTTTTCATTTTCTGATATGTACCCCTCTTTTCTTGCAAAAAAAACTGTGACCGTTAATAATTCTCGGCTACAGGTTCAGAATACGATAAACTTTTTTTTCCAAATTGATCATTTTTACTAGCTCTTCAGTTTGATATAAAATTCACCGACATCTCAATTCGTGGTAGGGAATTATGGCCGGTTAAAGTTTACTCGTTAAAAAAACTTTCACCAACCATAACTGCTAGCTACGAGTTTAGAAAGTGGTGAATTTTTTTCTCAAATTCAAGGCCTTTACGAGATATAATTGGTTTGGAAAAAAAACTTATCATTTCCTGAACTCGTAGCAGAGAATTATTGTCGGTCAAAGTTTTTTTTGTGGAAAATGGGGGGTAGACCTTAGAAAACGAACAAGTTGAGAATATCCCAACAAATTTTTAGGCAGCACAATTTCTGCTTGTAGCTTAGCATCTTTGTTAACACCGCATTTTTAGAGATCTTTGTTAACAACGCATTTTTAGAGATTTTCGGTAGCATAAATCAATAATTTTAACTGTTTTTTTTTTCCAAATGTCTTAAAAATTACGGTTGCTACTATGTAACCCCCTTAGGATACATGTTAACCTTTGTGATGTGTCCCTTAAAATACATGTTAGAAAAAGCGATTTTCAAAGAGAATATTAAGTGGATGACGTACCAAAAGCAGACGGATTATCAATCAAGTCCTGGAACATATCATAAACGTTAATGTAGATAGCTCGACCATCAGTAAACTCGTTGTTGAGTTGCTGCACTAATTCTTTTAGCCTTGCATTGAAGATACGGTTGGCTGAGTTTATACGTTCATCACATGTTGAACCATCTGGGCTTCTTTGGGCTAACTCATTTGGGCTACATCCGATTTGTCCTATGCCATTAAATACAAACTTTCTTGCCCCATAGTTGTACATTGTCTGCATTATTTTCCACATTCAATTTAGTAGGGTATTACAAAAAGTAGAGGTGAAATCCGATCCAAAACCTTAACAATTTAATACATCCGGCACCATATTATATAAGACGGTCTTAGACTCTATATGTAATTAGGTTTGATAAATAGATCAAATCGTGTAAATTGTCACCCGTATCAATTTAAATGAGTTATACCCTTAAACTCGAAATTAAGACCGACAAAATGTGACCATTTATGACAAAATGTTAACGTTTCTTAATTAAAAGTTACCATCAGTTTATTGTTAGAAAGTGACAATTTTAGTTCTGAATTTTTCATCATTTAATTAAATGGTCACTTTTTTTTATTGTAAATTGGTGACAGTTTTCTCGTTTTAAGATAAAACCGTCGTAAGGGAGACTAGCTGGTTAAAATTGTATCGAGCTTGTGTTAAAATCTTCACCACAGACCCGATCAAAATAAATTTGTGTTGTGTCGTGTTAGTGTTAATCAATTACTTAAATGAGTCACAAATCATAACAGAGTAACTTTAAGTCGAGTTACCATCATGTTTTCAGGTCGAATCAATGATTACGAATTGCTACATATATAAGAGTGTAATAGAAGAACCAGCTATTATTGCTTGTGACGAAAAACTACCTGACCTATGACATCTCACAACCACCTTCCTTTTAAACATTATTTTAAGCAATTGTGAGACGTCACATGTCACAAGCTTGTAACGCGCGCGTCACAAATGAGAATTTATGGAGGAACAGAAGAGAGGAGACTAACCCTAATATTTTGAGCATATTCTTGGATGAGAACTTGAGCATATTGATCAGGAGTGTACTGACTGCCAGTAGAATAATAAGTTGGCATAAAATAATTATTAAGGTAATCATTGCTGCCAAGTCCTACTGAAAATATGCATTTGCTTAAATAATTTGCAGCTTGATTTTCATCTCCTAGTATTTGTACTACTTGTGATACTGCATTTTGGTAATTTGTTACTTGTTCTCCAAAGCTTATTCTTCCTCCCTGCATTAAAAATGTTTATTATGTTAATTGTCACAACAATATATATAAATCTTAATTAAAAAAACGTGTAACGACGATTGTCGATACTGCCATAAAATGAATTTGTGAGGCCCTGTTCGAAAAGTAAATTTGAGCCTTTGAGGCTACAAAAATTTTTTTGTACCAGATGCTGGTACTCGAACACCGACATTTTGGTTACCAAAAGGGTAAATTATCAGTAACTCCCTTTTAAATTACATTTTTTAAAATTTACGCCTTTTTTAAAAAACCTTTAAAAATTACACCCAAATTAATGCAAAAATTTTAAAAATTGCTGCCAAGAGTATGCTCATTTTTACATTTTTATGACAAAAATACCCCTCATGTGTTGCATTATTATAAAGTAACAATTAACAACAGCAATGGTATGCATTTTTTTATTACTCTGTATTTTGTTAAATTACTTATTTGGTCCCGAAAATAGGTAACATTTTGAACTTGGTATTAGACAGCCTTGCTTTAATTTATATATTTCTATGTTTTGAACGATGGTGATGTTGCATGACCTTTTTTAGTTGTATGAACGACTTGGTTCAAATTTCGTTGGCATGAAAGTTAATCTCGTGACTCCCTTAAAAAATAAATAAGCCTCTCACAGTGAATAAAATAAATAAATAAATGACTGAGACGGAATTGAAAGAGCAATAATAATATTCAATACGTACTAATTGTTGTCCTGTTTCAGCCCTAATCCCAGCAGCAGCAGATGCAAAGTTTGCTCCTCTCACTACTTGTTGACTACCACTGACTTGTGCATATGGTGGAATGTAATCGTCAAATCCTAGAAGCTCAGCTGCATCAATATCTCATTTATTAGCTAATTTAACACTCTAACATAAATGAACGAATTTACTCGGATCTACAAATTCTGGTTCCGCTACTGCATGTTACCACTTACCAAAGTTACCATATCCCCTCTCCTTTTACTACAATTATGAACCTATAATCTTAGGTGAGGTCATGGTATCTATATATCGTGCATGCATGGTACGTGACACATTTATGTGCTTTAATTTATAGATATGAATGAAACAATGCATGCATGGTGGTCCTTTAATTAAGTAACACGAGTTCTTTAATTACTAGCCTTTTTATTTAGGTTGAGAAATTGTACAAGGAGCCAATCCTATGAGCAAGGTTTTCCAATAAATAACATGCATAAGTTGACACCATTTTAAATTCAAGTAATGAACAAATTTATGACAAGCTAGCTAATCGAGTTATTCCGTTTGTCTCGCTCATTTGTTTACTTTTTATTTAAAGAAAAACAAATGATTAGAGACAGGAGAGAGTATTTAGTTAAGATATAATGTACTCCTTCTGTCCCAATGAATAGTTTATATTGGCTTGAAAGGAAGAAATAAATAAAGTAAATGTAAACTATTGACTTGGACGGAGCGAGTATGTGCATGAGGGGCTGAGGGATGACAATCATGGAACATATGCATGTAATAATTCTTCAACAATTGATAGTTGTACATGGACTAGTATAAAATGTGTGTAGCATACTAAATACTCCATATATAAGATGAAATAAAATAATATTTCCTCCATTTTTCTGTTTATTTCTCATTTCATTAAAATACTTCTCACATATATTAGAGAAATGAGAAGAAAACAGGAAAATGGAGCAAGTATATATATTTAGCTCTGAGATACGAAATGAATTTTAATTCTCTTTATTAATTGATCGACTTTACTAAAACGAAATTAAAGACTTACATATAACATCGATTGTGGTTTTTCCATTTGAAAATCTTCCGGTAGGACCTTCAGAGAAATCGATACCATAAGGCAAGTAATTAGCTCTAGCCAACGACGCAATATTATTATTATTACCATTATCAACCAAAGAATCGCCGAAAATGAAATAACATGGCACTAATGGATCGGCATTGACTCCCAAAACCGTCACCACCAACAGCGTTACACAAACTCCGAACCAAATTTTACGTTCCATAACTTAATTTGAATGAATTTGAATAAATTGTGACCGAGAAATGTGACCAATTTCGCTAATTTTAGGAGCGTATAGAGTAGAGAAATGGTCAAGTATTGTGTGACAAATAAAATGAGGATTCGAGTGTATATATATATGAGTTAAGGTAAGTGAGAAAAAGGGTAATATAAGGTGGAGTTAATGGTGTACGTAGTTAGTTAGGACGTGCATTAAATGCACGCGTACATTGGGTGTGTGATGCTACTGCTCACTGCTCAGTAAGTCACTAGTGCATCACGACTGAGTCGTTTAATTTAAGTGAACAAATTGCTATTCAATCTCATTAGTTTAGTTTAGTAAGTTTTGAGTGAGTTTTGTATGAAACGGTTTTATTTTGTTACATCATTTAATCATTTATATAAACATCTGTATGTAGTTCTCAAATGTAGAAGTGTCATAACTCATAACTATGCACAACCCCTTTATCGTCGTGTCGAGGGTAAGAGATGGCCGGTTAATTCAGTTAGGGGAAACGAAGTGTAAGGACGGTTAAAACCTTGTTCTTCTTAGCTTAATTTCAACTCTTATTCAGTTCACTTTATAGACTTTAGTTCATATCAGTTTAGTTCAGTTAACTTCATTCGGTTCAGTTCAGCTTTACTCAACTTCTCTCTATAGTCTAGCTTCATTCAATTCCATTCAGCTCACTTCAAGCACAATTCAGTTCAATTAAACCCAAAAGAAGAATCAAAATGAAGTTTGGTGCTTCAAATTTTTGATTAGGATGTAAAGTGACTATAATTAGGGATTTTGTGACGGAGTCAGGATTTGTAAAGAGTGTATTATATTTTGGATATTTAAGCCCTTTGTCTCTGTCATCTATTTACCTTTTATATTATTTGTCAGAAATATTTTAATCAAAGGTAAACTAATGATTAGGGAAGAGGGAGTGATAAAGATAATGATTTTTTAATATACTAGACCTCAACCTTAGGGATGTCAATGGGGCGGGGCGGGACGGTGGTGGATGTGGGCTCCACGACACCCGTACCAACCACACAATACTCATACTCATACCCGCCCCACCACCCATGCATGGCGGGTGCAAGTTTCCAAACCTATTCCCGTCCTAGACCACTAAATGAAAATCTAAACTCGTATCCGCCCCATTTATCCACTAACCCTCTACTCCCTCCGCCCCGGTCAATTGTTGTCCTTTGATTTTGGCAGAAAGACCAAAGAAAGAGGATGAGGCCAATTATAAGATGACAAGTGGACCAAATTGAATGTGAATGATCAAATTGGTCATCAAATGCAATCCTAAAATAGAAAGGACAACAATTGACTGAAACACCCAAAAATGTAATAGGATAATAAATGACCGAGACGAAAGTAGTATATCATAATTTCCATCGACATTTTTTACAATAAAATGTAGTATAATCCCATGAATCTCCAAAGTGTTAATCTTTATATATAAATTATGATTTTGAGCAAAAAGTTATAAATAATCGTAATAATACTCGGTATTATTTTATTTTTTAAAAAAATTGGTGGATAAAAGGGTATGAGATGTGTATAAAATCCATCCCTCGACCACCACTATGGCGGGTGGAACTTTTACCCGCACTTGCTCCACCACCCATGTGCGATGCGATACCAACTTGTATCCACCCCTTCAACCTCCCTACTCAATTTCAAATAACTCCCTACTCTGTAGTCTGTACTACATTGTATTGCATTTATCTCTTCATGTGTGATTGTCAAAATTGCCAATTGTAATTGCCGTGTTGAATATTGTTACACTATTGTTTGTTCAAAACAGTACAAAAGTCCCCCAAAGTCTTCATAAAGCTATTAATTTAACCCGACATAAATCTTGGATAACATGCAATTACGTACAGTATTACCATGCACAGTGAAAATTTGAGTGACTTCACGAAATGGTAGATGGCTTTAATAACCGTGACGGAATCAGGATTTAAACGGGTAATAATTTAAGATAAATTTGAAAAAAATTCAAAAAATTTAACTCATAGTTTTGAAATTTCGATCATTCAGCGAGGGCGAGTGTCAATTCGGGTTTTCGGGACACATTCGGATGATGTAGTTCGGGTCTCGGGTCAGCTTTTTCGGATCGAGTCGGATTGACTTTGCCAGTCTACTATTAGCCTTCCCATAGGTCCGTCGCTGGTTTAATTTTCCTAAAAAGAAGTTTGCATGGTAAAGTGGGTAGTTGGCCAAGAAATTAAATGCAGTAGCTGACTAAATACAACGAAGAAGTAACATGCATGGCATGCACGTATATGATTAGATTGTCTAAGATTGGTCATTATTTGTGCAATTAATTGACGGCAAAATTATATTGCACATTTGCACTGGAACAGAGCTGGATCCCCCCATTGATTAGATTTAATAGTTGACCCATCGTAAATGCCTAAATGGTCGTCTCTAAGTCTCCAATACATCTTGTAGCTAGTGGTGGAGTCAGGGAGGGGCTAGCAGGGGCGGTCGCACCCGCTGACGTTTGAAAATTTCGAAATTTTTAGTTAAAATTTTCGAATTTTTTAAGGCCCCCTCATAATATTACCGTTTTGCCCCCGCTGAAAATTTTCGCCCGCTGACTTACATTCCTAACTCCGCCACTGCTGATAGCTTTCAACATGATAAAGAACGCAGGGTGGACAATGGACATGGCAGCTGATGACTAATTCGTCCATCTAAACTCGAGCTTAAGTATATGAGTATATTAGAGACTCGATAGAACCAAACCGATTCAATTGATCCAACTCAAAAACACTCATCCAAGAGTTGATGACTTGAATTGCATAATCCAAATATAACTCGAAAACCCAAAACTCAAGCCGACTAGAAATATGACCCGATTCAAAACTACTCAACCCGAAAATGACTCAATTATAAATACGGAGTCACAAAAATTGAGCAAAATAATTTGAAGTGACTAATTTGAAATCAAATTTACATTAAAATAAAGAGTTAAATCATCAAAATCAAAACTAATTTAATTTATAGGTAATTGTCCAAACGTCCAAAACATAGTCTTCTCTCTTTTAATCACTTATCCGAAATGACTCAATCCAATTGAACCAAAATGACTTGACACAATTAACCAAATTAACCAGAAACGACTGTAATAGAGCCGAAACCCAAAATAACCGTAATTGACCTGAACTAACCCGAAATATGGCACATCCAAACTAACGCGGCGTGACTGACATGTTTGCCGGGTTTAGATGATCACCGGTACACAAATTGTCCCTAAAAATTAGCCTATTTCACGAATCTAAGCCTAAAAACAGAGATTCAGGGTACACCAAGTGATAATACATTCAACGTACACCAAGTAATAATAGAGATAATAGATAACCTAGCAAACACATTTATTGGTGCCTATCCAACCGTGGCGGCTCTAAGGATTGAACAAAGGGGGTGCGGAAATTTTACAAAATCAAAAGACTTTTGGTACATGGCGGTGAAATCAATATTAATATAATAAAATTTCATACATTTCACATACGTCTTTCTTAAAGGATGTCTTTTTTTAAAGGATTTTTTTAATACGAGGCTATCTAACTGACGCAAAATTAGAATACGAAAAAAACATTTATTATATACCAAACAAATTATTCTTTTTGGTAATTTTTTTAATAATGATGGACATATTTATCAAGAATTTTATAATTACAATACTAAAACTACTTGTTATATTAGGGAGGGAGTATTTAATTATTTATTAGGCCTATTTTGTACAATGATAGGTGAAAAATAATTAAAAGAAAAAAACACAGAAATTGTTGGTTGTAGTAATTGAACCGATGATCTCTAGGTTAGAATAAATGCTTCTTACCACTGAACCAAACAAATAACATTAAAATATATTGCACAATAATTTATTTATTGCTCCTGCTATCCAATCCATAAAGCTTTTAAAGAAGATGGCATACAGATATGCCATGGTTCTTTGGCCATTGAATTTAATCTCAGAATAATCTCAGAATTACGAAGGAAAATCTGGCAAACGGGTTAACCAGGTCGAGTTCGGGTTGGATGAGTTCAGGCCAGGCATTTTTATATTTGCCGGAATTTGGGTCAGATGATTTCAGGTTCAGGTCACTTTCAGCTCTATCATTATCAAGTTCTTCAGAAATAATGGTCTATTTGCAAATTGCAACAACAAACACTCGGGTAGAGTCATGCTCGGGTTTTCGGTTCGGGTGTCAGGCCGGGTTCGGGTGAGATCATTTGGTCCGGGGTCAATTTTGCCAGGTCTAGAAGGATATGAGGATGAGAATAGATCAACACTAGCATTTATAAGCATGTGACTTTAAGAAATCAAGTAAAGAACATGATCAAATAGTGGAACCAAGTTTGCATAGCTTTCACCCAGCATCCAATTCAATCCTATAACACCTACCACATGTTATATTTATTGTTGTTTCTAGATAGCTACTTCACCTATTCATTGTCATGTGAAATTGCAAATCATTCCAGAAAAATCGGCCTTTTGGCTCCACGATTCGCCACTACTCACCAGTCACCACCATCGTTCCCCATCGGCATACCACAAGAACTCAAATGATAAAGAGTAAAGACTATTGTCGAGTTTTTCTCTCGTAAATTGGTACCTCATTTATCGAGTAAACTTTGCCAACTACCCAGCTATGTTACTCCGACACTTCACTTAACGGCCGTGTCACGTGTCGGTGTCCGACACAACACGACACTTCGACACTTTAATTTAGACCACAAAACAAGAAAATTCACCCCAAATAGGCGTGTCTCAGTAACAGAGCTACCCAGTCACTTTGAGAAAAAAGCTTCATTTCTGTAGTTTTAACATTAAACAGACTGACATTCTGACAAACTCTATCTCAGGTTTCTCTGCTCCCTGAATTCAAAGAAGAATGTAATGGTAACCTTATAGTGTCCTAGGAACAGGGGAATAAAGCCACATCTAATGTGAGGCTATGAGCAATATGCCAAAATGAATTTAGGCTAGGAATGTAAATATTTCCCGTACTATCATTCGACAATCAACATAAAGACGTGTCTTTTGAAGCCATTAATATCAGTCAAGACTCCAGAGATAGAAGCGTACAAACCAGATGAACAAGAATGCTGGTTCATTGCATAAAATTGCTAGCGCTAAATGGTACAATGAACTTTAGCCTAGTAAATGGTGTCGGCATAGTTGCGCCAGTCAAACAATTCCATGACAACATTAGCTAGCGACTCAAATGATCCTGCATATAGAAGATAAGTGCGGTAGGATGTACAAAACATTTCCTCAATTGAAGAAGTTTGTCCCGTATGCCCTAGTAGTCCCTACTTAGAAAACTCTTGCCATCTCTTGCCATTCAACTCCATGAGCAGAAAAAGTACATGTCCTTAAAAATTAATTACGACAAAATGCATAGCAGACAAGTACTGTAATTTGCTTCTGTTAGATACAAACTCCAATTAACTCTGGAATTTGCTAAAGCTAATGACGCTCGGTTGTTCCTAATACCATCAGTTCCCTTAAACTTTGGAATCAAGATATCCAATGATGCCTACAAACTAATTAAGCCAACATTATCGTAACTTGATAAGCTCTCCTGAACATCCTAACATGCTTCCCTTTACCATATTTATAGTCAAAACGTTTATGTTTTATAATCACATATCGAAGGGGAAGACTCTAACACTCTTTCAAGCAGGTGACTTTCAACTCAAACAAACATTTCAGTAACATTCTATGCTACTTGAACTATTCCTTATAATTAGAACCCTTCACAATGTCATATTTGAAATAGGTAACCAAAGAGGTCATAATTAAGACGCCATTGCTAGCAGCTGGCCACACAAAAATGTGTTTTCTATTAGACGGTCACATTTATGGTTTGTTAATTCGACTAACATGTAAGACCGTCTCAAATAAACAATAGGTTTTGTATGAGGCGGTCTCAAATGTGAATCGAACGAGAGAATAGCTTAGGCTGAACACGATTGCTGAACATTCACTTACATCACATAGACACGATTCTCATTAAGCCAAAATCACATTATACCCCGTATTTCTGAACATTCATTTACATCACAAAGAGACAATTCTCATTTGCAAAATTCCATCATACATACCTGGCCCAAACTAGAGTAATCATAGCTCCTGCTTAGGATCATAATCTGTATATTGAGACGCTAAATCCTTCAAAATAGAAGCGACACCCTTCAAATCATTAAAACCAACCTCAAGACAATCCTTGAGAAAATCACCCTGCATCTCCTTCTGCAATGTCTCCACAAATTCTCTTACCGGTCCCTGCATCATCATCATGCCATTTTTTACATCATACTCTATATCCCAACATTAATTCCCATGTCCCTACTTCCTCAATCAAACTCCTCTCAATTTCGACAACTATTTCACACCTTATTGTTTTAATGTTTCAATGAACCTCCAATTTATACCCTCTCATATATTTAGCATATTGCTGCGTTTCTACTTCCTCCGTCCCAATCATTTGCTTAACTTAGATTAATATACCTCTCACAACGAATAGATAAATGATTGAGACTGAGGAAGTATTCAATTAGGTTTTCACAAAATCTCATTGAAGACGACCGATATCCGTCACAAGCTTGTGACGGATACCGTTTCCTCTCACAAAATGCCAATTAAGAGGTGAGTGGGAAGACACGTGGTGAGTCCCACCTTGCACCTCTCTCCTTTTTGTGAGAGTCACAAATGGCACTGTTAATTAGCACATCAGCAAAGCTAACTCATTATATTTTTGTGCATAAAATTTCACAACTTAATATTTGTGTCAAAAGCAAATGTCGCAGCTAATTTTTTAATTTACACATACCATTTCATGTTGATATATTATCACATCCGTCCTAATTATCTGTTTACCTTTTTTTTTATTCTTTACAACTATTTATATCAAAGAAATTACCACACTTGTCACAGTTATTTGTTTAACTTTTTTATTCTTTTCGACACCTATTTATCTTTTTTATACTTTTCGACACTTATTTATATCAAAGATAAACAAATAATTGGAACGGGGGAGTACACCTAATTGGGACGGTGTACATCATAGAAAAACATCATAAGCTATTATAAGGTCAAAGACGAAAGAAAACTCACAGATTTAGTGAAGATAGAGAGCAAGCGAGTAAAAAGCGACTTCGAAATCCGGAGGACAAAACGGTAATTATCAGCAACCCAAGCAGCGCGTTCAGAATCAGTCCGTAACCGAGTCAACTCAGTAAGCGAACTCAACAACTCATTAACATCAGCAGCAAAACCAACAGCATCACGAAACGACAGCGCATCACGCCAAGCGTAATTTCTGAGGTAATCCCAGCCCATGGAGAGGGCGGTGGGCCAGAATCTAAGGCCCAGCCCAATATGGAGCTTTGAGGCGATGAGTTCGGCCCGACGAGCACCCGGGATGTCGCCTCGTGATTGACGGAGGGTGGCGACTCGGGTTGAGAGGGAGTGGGAGAGGGAGATTAAGGTTCGGATTTGGGTTAGGGTTAAGTAGGCTGTGGTTTGGTGGATTTGGTGGGTTAAGAGGAGGATTAGGGTTAGGAAGGTGGTTAGGGTTGGTTTTGGAGGTGACATAGTTTGGGAATGTGGATTGATGATGATGATGATCAAGGTTGGTCCATGGTTTGGGGTTTTTGGGATTGTAGGTGGGTGGGGGGTTTAAGGTTAGTCTAAAGGTGGCAATTAGGTCACTCGGTAGATTTGTAGGTCGGATTATAACGGGTTGAATTATATTGGGTTTGGGCACTTAACAATAAGTCAAGGTTTAACATTAGTTTATCATGGAGGTGATAATCAGGTTAATCGGGAGGTCGATCGGGTTGGTTGTTAATTATAATAGATCGGATTATATCGAATTTGGATTTTATCTAGTTAATAACGATTGTTGAATTGTAAGAGATTGGATTATGTTGAATTGGGGTTTTATCTGGTTAATAACGAGACAGGATTTAACCTTATTTGGGAAGGTGTGATCCAGATTGATCCATGGGTTGGGGTTTTGGGATTATGGAGTTCCAACTTCCAAGGTTGGTGTCTATTGTAACTTTGTAAGGGTGGACTTATCAAATAGGTCGGATGGTTGGAGTCGGGTTGTATGGGTCAATTGAATATCGACGGGTCAGATTATACAGGTCATGAGTTGAGTTGAAATACAGGTTAGTAATAATTTTTGGCGCATTTATTTTAACATTTTTCTCATTTTTATACGGGGCAAATAATTTTCTCATTTTTATCCGTGATGTAACTTTTATATTTAAAATAATTTTACATTTGACCCAGCAAGTCGAGTTGGGTTTTGAATCTAAATTAACGAGTTATTTTGGGTTCGACTCGATCGGTCACATGCTCAATATTTAGAGATTGTAGCCCTGGAAAAATTGTATGTTAATGTGAGTATGTGACTATGTAATCTATATATATATATATATATATAAAAGAGAGTTTTTTCGAGCGATCTGAGAGCGTCCCCATCATCAAAAATCAATTTAGGAAAGTATAATTTTTAATGTAAAAAATAAAGTGGAGAATCTTTTAATTATTATAATATATATATTTCCTAAATTATATTCAAAATTATGAAAATAATATAATTAGCTTTGTGGTAAAAAATGCTATCATTAGAGTATAGATTTCATATTCTTTGCACATATTAAAGATGGTGTACTTCGTAATATGTAAAATTGTGTACTTTTTAGTATGTTTTGTCCCACATTGGAAAATAACGTAGGTGCGGTGAATATGCTACATATAAATAGTAGAATTGTCCCACATCGAAAGATTAGTACAAGGTGATGTGATCATATGATTATAAATAGGAGGCATATTTGGAACTTATGATCCACCCAAAAATTTGAGTCTCATAAATATTGTTTTAAAGAGCTCTTAAGATTTTCAATCATTATCTACGATATGATATAAAAAATAAAGTGGAAATCGTTGGGAACTACCCGGGAAAGAGTTAAGAACATGAGCAAGAAAATCAAAAAATACAAAACTAAAGATTTTACTAATGGTAGTCTCCTGACAGAGTACAAAACTAAAGAAATAATGTCGGTAAAAAAATTATGAAAATAATATTATTAGATTCATGGTAAGAAATGCTATCATTAGAGTATGTATAGATTTCATATCATTTGCACATATTAAAGATGGTGTATTTCATAGTATGTTATATGTCCCACGTTGAAAAATAATATAGGTCTGACAAATATACTACATATAAAAAATAGAATTTTCCCACATCGAAATATAACATAAGGTGGGTGATTCCATGATTATAAATAAGAGGCATCCTTGGAACTTAGGTATCAACCCAAAATTATTTGAGTATCTTAAATCTTGTCTTGGAGTCTTTCTTAAAAGTTTATATCATTATATTTTCTACCTATTGATTTTATATGTCCCACAATTAAAAAATAATGTAGGTGTGGTAAATATACTACGTTTAAATAATATAATTAGAATTGTGTTAAAAAAAAATTCTATTATTAGAGTATAGGTTCATATCATTTGCACATATTTTTATTATGATAAAAAAAATAGAAAACAAATGTATGAATATTAATAGATAATATAGTATTTACTTATTATTAAATCGGGTTGGATGTCGAATTAGGTTCAAAAATATGGTGTACTTTTAAATATGTTATTCGTCTCACATTGAAAAATAATGTAGGTGTGATAAATATATACTACGTATAAATAGTTGAATTGTTCCACATTAGAAGCTGAGGTGATCCCATGATTATAAATAGCATTTATCCCTTGGAACTTAGGAATCACCCCAAATATATTAATCTCTCAAAGTATACTTAATATATAAGAGACTTTAAACATAATCTTGAATTAAATGTTAAAATTTTAAAGTTGTAACATTTTTTTTTTAGGTGGGAGAAATAGCGATAAAATGGTCAGTATTATAATGAAAATTTTTCATGATACCCTCGAATTTTGGTAGATTACACATAATACCCCTAATTTTAAGTTTCTACATATAATACCCTTGTGTTTACTTTTTTTCATAACGCTATTACTCATATGAGTAAATATATGAGTAATTGAGCATGCCATGCTATTTGTGTTTTGTTATTTAGGTATTAAATGTTAGTTTATTAAATAAAATATGGATTTAGGAATTAGATAATGAAGTGTTTGTGCAATAGATAACAAAAGAAAAAGGCGTCCCCAAGTCATAAGAGTAATGGGCTTATGACGGAAGTTGTCAAATGGTATTCTGAGAAAGAAAAAGGTGAACACAAGGGTACCATTTGTAGAAACTTAAAATTAGGGGTACCATGTGTAATCTATCAAAGTTCAAAGTTACCATGAGAAATTTCTAATATTATAATGATATAGTTAATTAAATTTTCATTTAAAAGAGAGATATATTCGTACCAATAAAACAATAAAGGGAGAATTATTTTTTAATTGTTATTTTATTGCCACGCCATCAAACTTAACGTTCATTTAATAACCTTTACATTAGGGGGTACCATGGGCAAAAAAATGGAACCTCAAGGGTACCGTAGGCAGATTCTTAAAAGTAGGGGTAACATGGAAAATCTGACAAAATTAAGGGGTACCACGGAAAATTTCCGTATCTCAATTATGAATTTTTTTTGAAGAAAAACAACGTACAAATATTAATGGAGAGTACTTGATCATATTATTAAATTTAAATATAACTATTAGATATAATGAGTAGTAATTGTCCGTATTTGGTATTCGGGATCTGGTTGGATGTCGAACTAAGTGGAAAAAAGATAGTGTAATTCTGAGTATGTTATTTGTCCCACATTGAAAAATAATGCAGGTTTGATGAATATATATTACGTATAAATAGTAGAATTGTCCCACATCAGAAAAATAATCCAAGTTTGGTGAATATATTACATATAAATAATAAAATTGTCCCACATCGAAAGATTAGTATAAGATAGGGTGATTATATGATTATAAATAAGAGTTAACCCACGTATATATTAATTTTTTTTTTTTTTTGAAAGAGATATTTAATAATATGTAAACCAAGCATTAGACATAGAATGTAAACATTAAACCCTTTTTTTTTTTGCATTATAAATAAGTTTATTACCCCGTTGCAACGCACGGACATTCAAACTAGTTAAGAGACGATTTTACAATAAAATAGCGAACCGAACAACCATATGACTCACTATATGAGACACAGTGCGTTCGGTTGCATGGCCAAAACGGCCAAACCTTGGGACAACGACCGTCCGTCACTTTCAAAAAATCCATTCTTCGTATCACATTTTTGATTCGCAGAATATAACAAACAGAAAAATAGAACAGAGTCTTGATTTGACGATCAATCAAAATTCCAAAATTACCAATCTTTAAAAGGTTAGGTAGAAATGTAGAATGTTTAATTCTTGTTTATATTACATGTTCTTGAATAACTTCAATTCGTAGGATTTAGGAATGTTTGTGTTTTTATTATTTTATATGATAGAATTCTTGCTAAATTTGCTGAAATCTTAGCAATTTTGTTATTGTTGATGATTCCTTGGATGGTAATTTACTTATGTTTCTTCAGTTGAATTAAATGCATGAAACCCATGATTCAATTTGTTCTTTTTTTGTTTGTTATGGTGATGATTTGCATTATTTCCATTAACTAATGTCATTATGCAAGAAAAAAGAACTACATTGTTGATTTTAATGGGAGTTTGTGTTATTTGAGTGCACTAATTCTTGTTTATCTTTCAAGAATCATCTTTTGGTTAAAATATATGAGACGGTTTTACGCGTGAGACCTACTCAATAACCCAAATGGGGAATACATGTATAAAGATTCGGCTGGTCTCACATGCAAAACCGTCTCATTGTCGTAGATATGGGTTATTGAATTGAACTCCATGCCTAAAAATTGCAGGCTTTGATAGCATTTCGCGAATATGGTAGTTGTTTCAGACGGTAGTAGATGACAATGGGTGGGATAATTAGTGAAAAGGAGGTGAAACAGTTTCATAACTATTATCATCATATAGGAGGCCGAAGTATTCGAGGAGGTGATCAATATGGGGGTGATATATTCTTTAACGAGGGCGACAATTGTGTGTTTAGCTATCAGGAAGAGCACCCTGAACGGAATTCAGAAGCTACAACGTCAAGTAATCGATGTAAACATAAATTACTGGTGGTAGCTAATAGGCTCCCGGTTTCTGCGACAAGGAAAGGCAAAGATTCTTGGCAGTTAGAGATTAGTGTAGGGGGTCTTGTCAGTGCACTTTCGGGTGAGTACTCAATCTTTAACTGCTGTCATAGATTGAAGCCTTCAACATTTTCATTGCTTAATTTAGAAATCTAATCATTGATGTTGTTTGCTGTTATCCAATAGTACCTGTCACAAATCTTTGAGAAAAGAACCTAAAAACTGAAGTTATTGCTCCTGAAATAGAAAGAATAATTTCGGGTTCTTTTCACAAAGCTTTGAAAGATTCGGAGGCCATATAGCTTGCTGAAGTATCATGAATATGTCCCTTTATTGGCTGCGTATTTTAGAAAGCTGGTTACTGGTGCATTTTAATGCTATCCGGATTTCTGTCGCAAACTACTAAAATCTTGGATATTAGAATGCTTTGCAACTTCAGTTGACACATTTTGATATACTGCATTGAATCTGTCTGGTTCTCTTATTTCAAAGGTTTGGAAGATTTAGATGCAAGATGGATTGGCTGGGCTGGGGTGAATGTACCTGATGAAGTCGGAAAGCAATCACTAACTAAAGCCTTGGCTGAAAAGGTTGAACTTATTGATTTTCTTGGGCATCAAACCTATATTTCCTGCTTTCTTACACTCGTACTAAATTATTCATTCATCGCGTTACTACATCCATTCCAAATATAAGTATCAATATAGTGTAAATTTGGTATGCTTGGTTTAGAAGTGTAACTCAAGTATATTGGGAGAAAATTTGGTATCGCGTTACTACATCCTTTCTCATATGACTGTTCACTGTATGCAGAAGTGCATCCCAGTTTTTCTTGATGAAGAAACTTTTCATCAGTATTACAATGGTTACTGCAACAAAATCCTGTGGCCTCTATTGCATTACTTTGGGCTTCCCCAAGAAGATCGTCTTGCAACTACTCGGGGTATTCAGTCTCAGTTTGATGCTTATAGGAACGCAAACCAGGGATTTGCTGATGTTGTGTGCAAGCATTACAATGAAGGTGATATAGTTTGGTGCCATGATTATCACTTGATGTATCTTCCACAATTTCTGAAAGAATACGACAGTGCAATGAAAGTTGGCTGGTTTTTGCACACACCTTTCCCATCCTCTGAAATAGTCAGGACGTTGCCTTCACGATCACAATTGTTGAGATCTGTTCTTTCAGCCGACATAGTTGGGTACTACTCCATTTATACTCCATTTTATCTTTTGACATACTCAAAGAAATTTGCGTTTTTGCTCAGTTTGAATTTGAAGTTTTTCCGTGTTGAACTCGATGTCTCTGGTCTTCACAGTAAAGATGGAAGTGATAGGGTGTTGTTGAGTTTCAGTACTACCATACCAGCATAGAGTCTTATATTAGTTCTTAGTAGTAGTATATAACTCTCACATTCTAATAATATAAGAAATTATATGAGAATGGTGACACTGAATTCAATACCATTGGGTGACGCAAGTTCATTTCTGAACAATCTCTAGATAATGTAAAAGCTAAGGAACATAGTATTGGAATGTTCTATCAGCCAGGCCAGTATAGTTTCTTCACTTACCACTCGTCTTGAATTTCTATTTCTTATACTTTTTCTTGTGTTGGGTTTGGTATTTGAACTGAAGTTGTAGAAGAGATTTTGGCCTTCAGGATTTCCGATAATTTGTCATAATGAGCTATCTGTAGAACTAAATGAGAATTTGCTCCCACACTCGTATCGTCATTTTAAGACAGGGTCCTGTATCTAAATAATTGAGTCCAGCCAAATTCTACACTTGGATGATACTAGTGACCGTCACCTGTACCAGAGTAAAAAGTATAGCCATATAGTTTTCTTGTTTTTGTTTTCTGGTTTTTTTTATCTGAATGCAGAATGAATTTTCTACAGCTCTGAAATTTTGAAGGGTAGCATTACTTTAATGCTGATACTTCTGTGACCCCTTACAATGTTTAAACTTAGAACTCTAGTATAAATCCAATCGACTATCTTCAACAAATATTATACGTAGTTACACGCAAGGATTATTACTCGCTGAATTTAACAGAAGTTAAGAAAAAATTGAACTTTATCTTTTAGTATCACTTATTAACGACAATTCGACCTTGAACCTTTTCATCCCAGGTTTGAAGATACTTCCAAATGAGATTAATGTTGAGAGGGAACTACGGTTGAGATGGTAGAGAGGGCATTATCTTTCGTTTAGGGTTTGATCAATGTAAGAGGATATATGAGAGTTAGGTCCGAAGATTGGAGTTGGTGATGTGTGGAGGCTGCAATATATGACAGTAGGTAATTTTCCTGGTGTCGAAGTCAGCCAAGGGCTAATGAAGAAACTAATGGAGTTGTAGCAGGTGAAATGACTACAATCCTAGTTTTGTAAATAGCGAGTCTAGGTTTAAGGCGCAGTGGGTCGTACGTGCATAAAAGTGTAAGACTCACCCAAGCACTACAACTCAGACGCTTTAAGGCGCATTAGTCATTACTATCCAAACTCTAGTTTTTCTTCTGCTTTTCCTTTTTGTCCTTTATCCTAATTTCACCTTTTTACATGTTATCCCTCTCTAAAATGAAAAACAAAAGGAGTTATATTCGATAAATTACTATTTTGAAAAATCGAAGTTTGTTTACAAAAATATTGTGCCTCATGTGCATAGAGCTCACCATCGCCTTGTTGCCGCCACTCTTATTGCCTTTTTCTTCAAAACTTAGACTGCAAATGTGCATTATATGTGAATCTTTCAAAGTTGGGATTATTTGCAATTTTGTATGTATCTTAACTTAAGGTCACTAATTTTGTATCACTCAAACTTCTGATTATTAGCATCAGTGTATCCACAAATATGGCATCTAGTGATTGGTGCATTTTCCCTTGTAGCTTTCACACATATGACTATGCAAGACATTTTGTTAGTGCTTGTACGAGAATCCTGGGAGTAGAAGGTACACTTGAAGGAGTAGACAATCAAGGGAGACTTACAAGAGTTGCAGCGGTAAGCTGATGATGATTCCACAATTCTAATTGTTTTTCCCATAATACATGTATTCTGGTTAACTTAGGATGATTCCACGAATCCTTTCTTCGAGTATTGTTCTACGCCTACTGATCTTGATGATTCTTCTGTCTCTGCTAACTGTGCATTGCAGTTTCCTGTTGGGATAGATTCAGAGCGGTTCACTCGAGCTCTTGAGCTTCAACAGGTGCAAGATTACATGAAGGATTTGAGACAGAGATTTGCTGGACGAAAGGTTGGTGCACAAGACATCTATCTAGGTTGGAATCCCTAGTTTGCTTTCCATCTGTCCTAGGATCTATGTCAGATCAACTGTAGCACAAGCTTTGTTACTTGACATTTCATAATAAATCTCATACCCGTGTCTGATACTAGCCAACTGATATGGGGCTGACACTTAGATACTATTTTTTAAGCCAGAAATATCAGTGCTTTTTATAGAATAGGCAAGCCTGATACTTGGACACGGTCTGATACATCTAGCTGAGTAACAGATTGAGACCCTTGAAGTGAAAATTGGGTATAATATGCTGTTTTACACTTTTACCAGTTCATAGCCGTATTTCCCTAATCAACCCTTTTTTAGGCGAAATATGTAGCGAACATGAGATTGGCCGAGTGATATTTGACTGTTTCTTTATTGTTAAAAAGGAATCCTAGGTGCTTCATCAAGAAACTAATTCTTGCTAGTCAATTCTCTTTTTTAATCTACCAGGTTATGTTAGGCGTTGATCGTCTAGATATGATCAAAGGTATTCCTCAGAAAATACTTGCTTTTGAGAAGTTTCTGGAGGAAAATCCAGATTGGTGTGATAAAGTAGTCCTGTTGCAAATTGCTGTGCCAACAAGAACTGACGTTCCTGAATGTATGCATTTACTTATCTTTCTCCTTTTATTCGCAAATTTACTTTAACCGCTGCTATTTGTTGCTTATCCGTATACCTAAGACATTGGTGTTGTGTGTGTGAGGATGAAGTTATAAGGGGTGGCCGGGTGGGAACACTATGAAGTGGGGACTAAAGAACATTGTTTATAGTCCATTCCTTTGTACAGCGTCCTAATTTCTAATTTGTGCTCTGAATATTGATTTTACCAGATCAAAAGCTTACAAGCCAGGTTCATGAAATTGTTGGACGCATCAATGGCAGATTCGGATCTCTTACATCTGTCCCTATACATCACCTGGTCTGTGTTTCACAAAAACAGCTCTAAGCTTGTGCATTCATTTTTCGTGTGTCTGATTGATTACCAAGTTTTTATTATTTAATTTTCTGCAGGATAGATCTCTTGACTTCACTGCATTATGTGCACTGTATGCTGTTACTGGTAATTTTTTGAAATACGCATCATCCAAGCATATATAAAATGTAACTAAATGAGTAAATCGGTCATTAAAGTACTCGTGATGCTAGATGTTGCACTTGTCACTTCTCTAAGGGACGGGATGAATTTGGTGAGTTATGAATTTGTGGCTTGCCAGGCTTCAAAGAAAGGGGTTCTCATTCTAAGTGAGGTATGACTTGCTTTCATTTCATTTTCCTGTTAATTTTTGAAAAACCGTATTTTTTTTTTCATTTTTGTAACACGGTTTTTAATTCTTTGTAGTCACTTTAGTTTGCAGGTGCGGCACAGTCTCTTGGCGCTGGAGCTATTTTAGTGAACCCATGGAATATTTCAGAGGTTGCTATTTCGATCCATTATGCATTAAATATGCCGAGTGATGAAAGAGAAAAGAGACATCAACTTAACTACGAGTATGTGACAAATCATACTGCTCGGGAGTGGGCAGGGATATTTGTCAGGTATATCTCATGATGTTGTTTTTGTTGTTATTTTGGAAGACATCATAGGCTGGACTAAAATTACTTATTTTCATGCTGCCTCGTGAACCAGTGAACTGATCGGAACTACAGTCGAAGCTCAAGTACATACAACACAAGTTAGACCATCGCTTCCACTTAGCCTTGCTACAGAGAATTACTCTCGGTCTGACCACAGACTGCTCGTTCTGGTAATCTATTTTTTCCGTCCTTGATCTTTTCACTGTTTCTTGCAGAACTGATCTGAACTGAATGACCCTTTAGCCTGATCTAGATGGAACTATGCAGACAATTTGCTATCGTGTGACTGAGAATTTTTTTATCACAGGGTTTCAATGCAACCATGACCCAATCAGTCAAAACTAAAGGCACAGCCTGCAATCAAATTAAGGACATGGAGCTTAACTTGCACCCTGAGCTACACGACGCATTGAGAAAGATTAGTAATGATCCAAATACTACAACACTTGTGATGAGTGGAAGCGTCAGAGACGTCCTTGATGAGGTTCTCTTCTCTTCTCTGCTCGTGTTGGCTTCTATTTTGGTTTATTTGAGCTGATTCATTTCTATTGCAGAATTTCAGTGGCTATAATCTATGGTTGGCAGCTGAAAATGGTATTTTTCTGCGTCACACAAACGGTGATTGGATGACAACCATGCCAGAATGCGTCAACCTGGAATGCGTAGACAGCATTAAGGTAAACCGAATACTCCCTCTGTTCCTTTTATATACTCCTCATTGACTTTGGTGGTCTAACGATATCGACTCTGACTGGCATTTTAGATGTTTCGATAAATTAAACTTGTCAAAGTTGATATTAGCGTTCATGAATTTTTTTCCAGTGTCACCACCTCTTAGTAGTTCTGCTCTTTTGTCAGCATGTTTTCGAGTATTTCACAGAGAGAACTCCGCGTTCCTATTTTGAGCAGCGTGAGACTTCACTTCTATGGAGCTTCAAATATGCAGGTATTAAGCAAAATGTCTAGCCTAATGGCATAGAATCTGTTATTTTGATATCTTTCGTACCTGTATCCAACACTCTACACTCGGATATGTTGTTACGAGTCTGACAGTTTGGATACGCACTCATGTTAGATACTTACGTCTGAGTACAAGTGACATAGCTTTCACTGATTTACAGACATTGAGTTCGGGAGAATCCAGGCAAGGGACCTGTTGCAACATCTCTGGACTGGCCCAATTGCCAATTCTTTTGTTGATATTTTTCAGGGTGCAACAACTGTTGAAGTCCGAGCAGCAGGAGTAACAAAGGTCTGAAAGTTGTGGCCGTTAATGTTACTGCAACATTTCGTCTTTTTGGAACACCTTGCATTAAATTCTCGTTGATTGCCACTTATGTTAAGCCGACTTCTGCAGGGCGTGGCAATGGATCGCATTCTAGGGGAAATAGTTCACCAAAAAGGCATTAACAAACCTATCGACTATGTCTTATGTATTGGACATTTTCTTGGAAAGGTTCGCCCGCCACCATAGTTGATTAGATAATTACTTCAGTGTCTTACACTGTTACTGATTACAATGAGAAATGTGTATCAGGATGAAGACATCTATTCATTTTTCGAGCCAGAATTGCCTGTCGAATCACCAGTACTATCAAGAGCCAAGGCAATAGATGCGGTTAGGATGACATCACCGACCTACAAAAGTGGGATCAAATCATTTATAGGGTCACATAGAACTAATGTAACTCATTTCCAAGCTAAACCACGCGCTAATGTGCCGCCTGCATTATATGATGAGGGTGTTTCTGTACTAGATCTCCAAAGTGACAACTACTTCTCATGTGCTGTCGGAAGAAAGCATTCAAATGCCCGCTATCTTCTGGGTTCATCCGAGGATGTTGTTTTGCTTATGAAAGGACTCGCCGAGGTTTCATCACCCTGCCTCAACCATGCTGCCTGATTAGAGTTTAGGACAGGTTATTAGGGTGCATTTTTGTGTAGATTTCGTACAGGATACATTCTTTTATTGATTCTTTGCCACTAATGAAAATGGTTATTCGACTCGTCTCTGATTACAGCTTCTAAGTTTTGGGTAAAAGAGCTGTAATATCTAGCTTCAGGGTAGAGATTGTAGTATTGTACATGTATTTTAACGGACAAATACATTTTTTGATCGAATGACAAAATTATAGAAGATTATTCTCGAAACATGTGGTAAACTGGTAACATTACTGCAAGTGCATAAAATGGTTTTATACAAGTATTTGTGTTTTAAACAAAGTCATCAACAAGATTTGGAGAATTTGCTTCAACTAATTGGGTTTTTATACTTGAATAAATTAAAGTTTAGTTTAGTCACCAGTCTTCATGTGACTTGTTGGTTGAGACACTAGTGCATCAACCTCAATTCTCAGGTTCAAGGCTTGGTATGCACATTAATGTGCAGGAGGAGATTATGATGATCATGATATGATAATGATAACAAAAATAATAAATGAGATATTTCCAAATACCTCGCTTTTGGCAATCGAGAGAATCCGAGTTCTATTTTTATACTGTTAAATGTCGAAAATTCCCAAAAAAAATTATTTATTTATTTGAGAGAGGGTTAAAGTTGATATAAATGAAAAACGTATACAAGGATAATACACATAATCAATATAAATACCCCTAATCGTATCTATCGAAGTGGTACTATGGTCTATGACCCATTTGCCAAAATGTCGGATCTAGCGTATACATTCCTTGTCAAAAAAAAAAAAAAAAAAAAACATCATACATGCAGCATCATCTTCCGGAACATTTATTTTCAGAAACCTTTGATCCATAGCTCAGATATATGAGGCTTGATAATCAAACCTTTACCATCTTCCGATATCCAACATCCAGTTAGTTCTGGATTTGATCCAGCATTGTATAGAACAATATTCCCGCGTTGCATTATATTTGAACGGTCAGAACTCACGAGCTTGAACGAATATCAGCATATATACATGGAGCATTTAGTCACAAGGTTGGATCTCTTCTCACTTTGACCCTTTCTCCTTTAAAGTGAATATACTTCCATTTACACCCGTATCTTTCAAGAACCAAACGTTTCTTGTCTGCTTGATTGAGTTTCTCAAAGGCTCGGGCTACTCTCCTCACTGTATCCTCATCAGGTCCAACACCTAATTCTTCCATGTCTGCAAAAACCTGATTTTTTCCAAGTGCAACTCGTTAGAAACTAGTAGGCACCTTAATTCCAGATTTACTGACCTCATTTTACTTTGGTAATCAACCAATGTCGACTTTGACCAGCATTTTCGCAAAATAGTAAAGATACAATGTAAAGTTTGTCAGGTTTGATTTAGTAAAACAACAATTTTCTAAATTATCATTTGAAAAACTTGTAGCTATCGTAAATTTTGAGAAATATCTGTCAAAATTGATATATTATAACCACCAACATCGAAAAGACAGAAAAAAGCTAAACTAAGGCTTCTCCAGTGCATTCAGTAAACTTCAAACCCAATTGCGAGAACTAGGCTATAAATGTAACTAGACATAGTTTAAATAGATACGATTTTCAAAAGACATACAGTATGTTGCATTTCGTTACAGATGTATTAAACTACAGAAATAGATAGATTTCGCTAAAGACATGAGTTTCTCATTACCTCTATAATTTTATCAGGCAGATCATGATGATGATATACAGATGTCATCCTAGAGAACAATTTCTTTGAGACAGAACGAGTATGGGTGTGCAGAATCATGTTCCACAGCGATGCAGCTTCATCAATTCGAACTAAATTCATCGCCTTTTGACCAGACCCTGCAGAATCTTTACTTTTCCACAAATGATGCTCTCTCATCCCCTGACTTCTTGACAGTATTAACAGATCTTCAAGAGAAAAAATCGTCTTATGTATTCAAGCAACATATTGACAGTATTAACAGATCTTCACATCTTCACTAGTGTAGAAAATGAAGGAATAGACGAAACGCGTGACGCAGAAAAGCTCACTTCTCAATTGCACGGAAAGAAGACAAAGACCGTCGAACAATTGGGTTGGAGCAACACTGATCATGGAAAGATGCAAAACTATTTCATAAGCACACGAGTAGCTAATATTTCAAAATGTATTAAACCTGTGATGGAGAGCAACAAAGGCCTTTGTAGATGCATCATCCTTCGTGATATCCGCAACCCTAATCCAACTTTGCTTATCTTCGCCTAATAAGTCGAAATGAAATGAACATAAGGCAAGCATTCAATAACAATGCAGAGCAAAACACTAAAAAGACAAAGTACTATGTGGATAACCTGATCTAAGGAAATGTTGCGAAAGCCAAGGAAAACCGGGTTTCTGCTACAATTAACAATCATCTTCTATTCTCTCATTGCCAACACAACTTCACAATTCTACAAATGTTTAAAAGGGATAAACTTCTGCACCAAGTGTTTGCTTCTGTAAGAATATTTCGTAGTGCGTAAAGAAACCATACTTCAATCATCTACCACAGCATAATATCCAATAGAAAGACACCAAATTTATGATTTAACATAATATAACAACACTGCCCAGGTAGAAACATCCTTAAGATTCATTGAAAAGACGCTTAGGCCCTATTCTTTCGGACTTAATCTTAGCTTCAGCTGAAATCAGCTACGGTTCAGCTTAGTTCATTCAGCTAGTTTCTGTCGAAAAGAACAAGGCCTTAGATAGGTGGAATATGGATTTAAAGAGCGTCGCCGATAAATACATAATGGATTACAGTCATTTTTAGCATTCCAAGTGTTCGACGAAATGCCTCAATGAAATACGAATGCTCAAAAGACAACACTACATCTAATTTCCTAAATTCACGAAGATATCAAACATTCAATGAACAAAATTCATAGAAAACTGAAAATACCCACTTCAAAATCCCAACTAGGGAGCTCACCCACATCGCAAAATTGGAAATTTGAAATATTAAGCATTGAACAATTGGCAACACCCAAATTCTTGTTTAAGACGGACATATCCGTCTCAATCTTAAAACGGGTCAAATAGGATAGATGAGACAATTCAGAATAGGTAAGGACTAAGGACTATAAAGGAATTAAGAAGAAATAAGGGAATTACCGGATAATAACGGACGGTAACGAATTCGCCTTTTAATGGTAACAAAACAGAGGTAATGGTGGGTGAGAGGTTAAATGTTGGAGTGCGTACGGGATAAAGTCAAGGACTCAAGGAGGAGAAATGAGGTATATTGAGGTAGTGGGTGATTTTTTTTATCCGTATGTATGTAATATGTATGGGTATAATATACGATTAAATCACCACAAATTGACACTTAGGCATTTGATTGTAGAGTGGCTTTTGCTTTAACTAGTTGTTCCTCCGCGCGCGATGCGCGCGGAGTTCCAATGACCATATCCGCCTTGATCTGTAATCTCTTTGCTCAAATCTTCATAGGAACAAACCGATAAGCGCACAGTTATAATAGAATCATTTTCGAAAACATTGAACTTAAATTTCCACACGAATAAACTGATAAGCCCAGAGTTATGGTAGTCACATACCAAAGTAGTACATAATTTAGATAAGTTATAGTAACATTGCAAAATAACATCATACCAGGATGTAATACGGGGGGCGGTTCAGTACATCGTTTAAGTCTAGTCTTAGTACGCAAAATATTAAGATTACAGGCCATTACTATTAGTCATTCTTTAAATGCATGTGCTGTTCTGATGCCGTTTCCCCTTCATTCATGGAAGAGGTGCAGAGGCAGCGACAGTGGCTGCTTTTTCCTTCTTGAGCAACTTGTTGTGAGTTTGTGGCTGGACTGAATCTGCAGTAGTAACCTCACTTAGCTCGTCTACTGGGGTAGTTGCTATTGCTGGTTCAATAATGCCAGTGAGGCAGTGACTGCTGATGTGATGGACGCATCAGTGACTTTGCTTTTTGGAGGAGGTGTCGAGGAATTGCGTGTCTGCACTTGGCTTCCTTTGGAGCTGCTAACAACTTGAGATTGTGAAGGGTCTGCTTGAGTAGCTGTTACACTTCCTGAAGCATTGTCATTTGTACCATCAATAACCACCTGCTTCACTACCCACTGGAGAATGTTGCTCATTGAGAGCGATGTGGATGGGCCAACTTGGACTTTGAAAGGTTTAAGGCGGAGCATTTCCTGCACGGCTGAAAAAGCTTGATCGTCATCCTGCAAAGTAGTACCATATATGTTAAGATGTAGGGCTAAGTGCATGAGTTTAACTGTTGATGTTGTTAGACTCACAGCGTGCTTCATGTGGAATATGTCTGCGGCTGACATCTTGAACAACTTCTCAGTGGTTGAACTAAATGCAGTCATTGGTAATGTTCCAGTCCCATCCGATATGTCGCAGTTGAACGTGATCCTTTAAGAGGTTGTGTTTATGCGTTAGCAATGTAATAACATAGTTGTGAGTAGTGGTGTTAACTGATTAGGAGGTTGTATATGTAGTGTCTTGTATTGCTAAATCAGAGAAATGTTTGGGGTCTTACTTTGGTTCCGTGGTACAATCGGCTTCAGAGCAATTTTCGCACGTGTATGCACTGCCTGGTGGAATGCTGGATCGCTTACTACAGTGTGAACAACCCATGTATGCATTAACTTTGTGGAGCTCAGCAGCTGGAATTGTCACTTCTAACCAGTGTTTCCCGTCTTGTAAAGTTGTTTTTGCCTGCAAAAGGCAGAGGGGTCAATTTTTTTCCCCCAATTGGTGCTTTCATACATTTGTCCTGGTAAATTTAACAAGTTAAATACTAAAAATCTGTGCACCTTCTTAGAACGGAGGGCTGCAATCTTAACATTTTTCTGTGCTGGAATTGGCATCTTTACATTAAAGACCCTTGATTGCAATTCTGTCAGCGCCATTTGATGGTTGGTCATCCTACACATTGTAACAGTTGTAATTTTGGGAATGCGAGTTGTTACGTTATCTTAGTGATTGAACTAAGAAGGTTAAGTCTGAATAATACCAGGATGCTAGCGCTTCGGCTTTAGCTCCAACAGGCGAATGAATTATAATGGTTGACATAGATGTTGACATTGAAAAGCCTGCACATGCAGGTGTGGAATATGGACGGTTTGTTAATTATAAGTCGTAGCAGATAATCTTTAGTGTGCAAGGATAGTAAGTGAATGCAACCTCTGTAGTTTGATACTCTGAGGGTCGTTAGTCCAACAGTCCTGAATTTACCAGGTACTGGAATAAGCATGCTGCAGTCGTCGTCCGCTAACTCATCCCATACAGAGATTGACAGTGGTTGCGGGGTGTTGTGATTACAAATTAATTAATTATTTGTAATATTAGAGGAACCATTGTAAGTTAGGACTGCATTATTACAGAAGTTATCATGGGGAGGCGTTGATCGTGTGAGTGTTACCTGTGGTCAGTGAGTACGATTTCACGTACTTTGGTCTCACGATCGTTGCCTGTTCTTACCACACGTGGATGGTTCTCCACAAAGAGCACAACACCTAGGACATCTATAATGTATGTGAGTCACATTCAAGTCAGTGCACAGTCTATTTTATTTTGATCAGAAAGCAGTTGATTGAAGCAATAATGAACATATTTAGATGCGAATCTTTACCAAACATCTCAGCATAGTCTGGTACTCTAGGTAGTTGGGAGATTGGGCAGTAATCTTGGTCATTAGGGTCGTCACCGCCGTCGTTATTGTCTGCCGGTAGCACAATGGTTCGGCGCCCAAAGGTCATTTGGTAATCCAGATCATTAGGGTGTGTTTTCCACTCTGGCTTAGAGGACTGATAGGAGCATTAGTTATTTCATAGACTCTGTTGCGTTTGATCGCATCTTCATATGTGCCTACTTGATCAGCGAAAAGAGCTCCACGCATCTTTGTGCCCTGCAAATATAATCAGTAATTATATGAGAAAAAAAAGGAAGTCATTGGTTAGATTAATGTTGTGTTATAAGTATGCAATGGACAGATAACAGTAGCAGTGATTATAAACTTTTAAAAAACAAGATGGAAATCTAAGTTGTTCAAGCTGAAACTTTATATAAAAAATGGTCTTGCCTTGTCATCCTCGAGCAACAAACTTTGGTATAGCACCTTTTCAGGGGATGTCTTTGGGCGTCGCTTCTCTAATACCCTCACCTTGACTTTGTAGTCTTTGCTCTTAGTGGTTATGATAAGTACATAATTTACATACTTTTACCCCTCATTTTAGCTCGGTTTCTATTGTTCGTCGTACTTTAATTAGTATATATTTGAGCTAATCTTGTGTTCTAGGTGTATTGTTGTGTTTGTTACGGTTTTGTAGGAATCTAAGCATTTAGAGGCTTTTTCCTACCATTTTATACACCAAGTTCACTAAGCTAAACAAGGCCTAACACTGGACTAGCATGGGAGTGTTTGGATGTGTGTTTGCATGAAGATTTGTTGGATTGAAGTGAGAATTGCAAATGTTGCCAACAATCAAAGTCAAGGCCCAATGATCAAGTCCAAGTCAAAGTGAAAAGCTTAGGATTCCAACATGCATGGGATACTTTTTGGAGGCTCTAAAGATGATAGAGAAGGCATTTACCCGAGTGCATTAAGGGTCATTAATCACGCACTTAGGATTCCTCAAGCAATTAAGTGAGGAATTAAGCGAAAATACCCGGAAACACACGACCCCGATCGGGGCCACCTAACCCCGATCGGGGCCGCATGCATCTAGCCCATTTACGTTTCTTTTCCTCTCCTATAAATAGGAGAGGTGTACCGGGGTTTTGGCATATCCAATCTTTACGTCCCATTTCCACTTTACAATAGCCTTAAGCTTTATATTTCTCTCATTAGTTTTCTCATTTTAGTTTACAAGTTGTTAAGCTTTCCTTAGTTTAATCATTCAACACTTTGTATTCAAGTTATTGTTCAAGCATTTCTTATTCAAGCATTTTGGTTATTATTCGTTCTTCCATACAAGTTCATCTCTTTAAGGTATTTCATTTTTTTAGTTTATGTTTCTATTTAGTTTCTATTTAGTTTATAATCAAGCACTCCATTTAAGATTACTTTAGTTTAATTTCTTTTATATGTTAAAACATTTAGTTCATATAAATCACTCAACCATGTTTGTCATTTCTCTTTATTTAGTTTGCAATTTACACCTTAACATGAGTAGCTAATTCTCTTAGTCTAAGGGCTAGGGGAGCCATGCAATAATCAAATATGTAACATGATAAAATAAGTTAATAATAATATTGTTCATATTGCTTCTATCACATGCTTGTGCCACAATGTTTAATCTTTGTTTAGGGCCTTATTCAATTGATTAAGTTTGTTTATTCGTTCTATAAGTCGAGAGGCACGGAATTGAATTAGACTAAGCATGTATAGTAGGACGACCTAGTCATGGACGAGAGTTTCTCTAGGACCCGGTCTATGGTTGATGCTAATATCGTAAGATGGGTATCTTTAAGCCTAAGTAATTGACAATGTTGTTAGTACCAAGTTTATCATGATAATATATTTACCCTTGCATGTGTGACCCGAATCCCTTAGACTCTCTTTTAATCATATAATTCACATCATAGTTTTATTAGTCAATCAAACAATCAAACCAAACCAAATCGTAATCGACCTTGATAAAAATCTACCCATATCAATTCACGAAGTAATTCCCGTTTCCTTGTGTTCGACCCCTATTGCTACATTAACTTGTTGTCTAGGGAATTTATCTTTGCATAGGTACGCGATAAGCCTATCAAATTTTGGCGCCGTTGCCGGGGAAACGGTTTTATTGCTTATTGAATTGTCGATTTCTATCTTGTTTTTTCTTTGTCTTGGGGAACACTTGTTCCTTGAGACCGTTACTTATCATTTTCCTAGAAATTGTTGTCTTATGCCCAGGTCCTCTCGTAGTGGAGAATTGCTTTCACCGGATTCCGAACCCGAGAAAACCTTTAGGAGAAGACGACGATTTTGGAAGGAAGTTAAAGAAGCCACTTCTCCCATCCAAGCTGAAAGTGCTAGAAAGTTTTACTTAGACGATCTAGAGGTTCTTGAAGATGAGGAAGTTTCTTGTTCATCATCTCCACCACCATCATCATCTACTACCAAAAAGATGGTGAAACTTTCCGATCACTCAAAGCCCACCGCGGCCATGCTTCCGGCCGGAATCACAACTACTCAAATCACCGCGCCAGACTTCGAGATCAAACCGGCTTTCATTAGCCTTGTGGAGAGAAAGCAATTTGGGGGAAGTCCTTTGGAGGATCCTAATTTGCATGTTCAAAATTTTTGTGACTATTGCTCCATGATCCAAGCAAACAAGGCGTCACCCAAGCCCAAATAAGGGAAATACTTTTCCCTTTCTCATTGAAGGACAAGGCTAAGCTTTGGATCAATAGCCTTGACCGCACCACCTTGGGAATCACCAATTGGGAGACATTGGCTCTTGCCTTTTATCAAAAGTTTTTTCCACCGGAGAAAACTCAAACTTTGAGGAGCCAAATCACCGGATTCCGTCAACAAGCTCTTGAGAGCTTATATGAGGCTTGGGAGAGGTACAAAGAGCTTCAAAGGCAATGCCCACATCATGGGCTAGATGAATGGTTTCTTGCAATAACATTCTACAATGGATGTTGTGCCGAGTCCCGGAGAATTCTTGATTCCGCCAACAATGGGCGGTTTGATCAAATTGACACCGATCTTGCTCATTCCACGATCGAATCTATGGCGATCCACGATGCCCAATATGTCAATTCCCGAGTTGTGCCATCCAAAGGTAAAGAAGAATCCTCTAACAACTCCGTTTTGCTAGCTCAAATTGCCTTGCTCCAACAACAAATAGCGGAAAGGGATGCTAGAGATTCCATTCAACAAGTCAATGCCATGTCCTCAACAAGCCAAATCATTGTTTGTGATGGTTGTGGAGGTGCGGGTCACTATGCCGCTCATTGCCGAGCCCCTATGGAAGAGGTAAATGCTTTTCAAGCTTTAAGACAAAGTTTATATCCACCGGGTACATTTTCCAACACTTATAACCCGAATACAAAATTCCACCCGAACTTGTCTTATAATAGCAACAATGTGCTTAACCCTCAACCCCCACCACAACAAAATGCCTATGTTCCTCAACAACAAAAGTATATCCCTCCACCGGGTTATCAAAATCAACAAAGGCCCCCACAAAACAATTACCAACAAAATCCACCACAAAATGGCCAACAAAACAATCAAGGAGGTGGTAAGCTAGAGGGCATGATAGTCCAAATGCAAAGGGAACTATTGGCTCAAATTCAAAAGAATGATCAAGCTCATAGTGCCGCGGTCAAGATGTTGGAACAACAAGTGGCTCAACTAGCCGCTTCTAGCTCTCAAAGGAAGAATAATCAACTACCTCCCCAAGGTGAGCAACCACATGAAACCGTTAATTCTATTTCCTTGAGAAGTGGTTCAAGCTATGATGGGCCGTCCATGACTTTGGATGATGAGGTGGTTGCCAAAAAGGCTAAGCTTGGGGGAAATGACAAAAAGAAGGCTAGTGAAGAGCCTATTGTTAAAGATCGTGTGCCATTTCCTCATCGATTGTTGATGCTAAAGAGGAAGAGCAAGCTTGATGCCAAAGATGTTGGGTCTTCTATGCCAAAAGAAAGTGATGAGGTGGTTATTGAAGAAATCTCTCCTAATGCTAAGGAGAGTGATACCGTTCCAACAAAGGTGAGTGTTCCCATTGAGAAAGAGATAGTGAAAGATGTGGAGGATGCTCCTCCCAAGGAAATTGTTCAAATACCATTTCCCCATCGTCTAGCAAAGCACAAGGAGGAAGGTAAGTTTGCTAAATTTTTGGAAGTTTGTAAGAATTTGCAAGTCACCATCCCGTTCATGGAATTGATTACCCAAGTCCCTTCTTATGCAAAGTTTATGAAGGAAATTCTCTCAAAGAAGCGATCCTTCAATGAGGTTGAGACCATTGCTTTCACCGAATAGTGTAGTGCACTCTTACAAAACGAGTCTCCCCCGAAACTTAAGGACCCCGGTAGCTATTCTATTCCTTGCACTATAGGCAAATATACCATTGATAAGGCCCTTTGCGACCTAGGTGCTAGTGTAAGTGTCATGCCTTACTCCCTTTGTGAAAAACTTAACATGGGTGCTTTAAAATGCACAAGTATTACATTGCAAATGGCGGACCGTTCTTTAAAGCGACCTTTAGGTGTCTTAGAAGATGTTCCCGTCAAAGTTGGTAAGTTTTTCATACCCGTTGACTTCCTCATACTTGATATGGTCGAGGACTCTCAAACCCCAATTATATTGGGTAGGCCATTTTTACGCACCTCGGGTGCGTTAATTGATGTGAAAAATGGGAGGTTGACGTTGGAAGTGGGTGATGACCGGGTTTCCTTTAGCAAAAACAACACCATTAGAAGCCCAATGTTACAAGAGTCTTGTTATTTATTTAGCACTGTGGACTCTTCCTATGCCTCTACTACGCTTGAATCCTTACTAATGGATCCGTTGGAGGACGATATGGGTGTTGTTTGCTTTGTAGGTGACGATGCTAAGGGCACTATTGCTAAGAGTGCCAAAAAGAAGAAAGGGAAGTCTTATTTGAAGAATTTCAAATGGTTGAAGAATGCAAAAGGAGCTATGAAATGGAGCTTGGTTGGTGGCAAGCTCAATGATGAAACTTGAATCAAATAGCTTCTTACGTCGTACGGGACGTTAAACCAGCGCTTCTTGGGAGGCAACCCAAGCTTTTTATTGCTTTTGTTTATTTTTGTTTTTAAATTTCTGCATTTTAATTGTTTTTCGTAGATTATTAATAAAATACTCGACTTAACGATGTTTCTTTTTGTGATTTTAGGTGAAAATGAAGAAAGGAGAAATTGGATTGCATTTGGCACGCTTCCCCATGTAACAACCCCGTTCGGGGACGTGGTTTTCGAAAAACGAGAAGGAGTTAAAACAAATGCGGAAAAGAGTCAAAATACGAAGAGGAGGTCAACCCCGATCGGGGTTGGGTGGCCCCGATCGGGGTTGGGTGGCCCCGATCGGGGTCGTGGTTCTGTGACTTCTTGGCCTTTGTTCTATGCGGGTAAAAAAAAAATAGATTTCTTTCTATCATTCAAGCATACCCGATGGTACTCATTTCCTCCTTTCTCTCTCGTTTCTTCATATTTCTTCACCAATCACATAGAAGCATCTACATTCCCCCGAATTCATGCTAGCTTGGGGGAGATTAGCAAGTCGAGTAAGTTTTTAATTGCTTTGCATTTTAGTTTAGATCTTGCATCCCATTAAACATAACCTCTAGTCCTTCCTGTTTTGTGCTTTGAGCCATTTTTATGGTTTGATTGGGTTTTGAATTGTTGGCACATTGAGGACAATGTGATGTTTAGCTTGGGGGGAGATATTGCATTTGCATATAGCATAGTTTGCATGTAGTGTAGAAAATTTGAAAATTTTTGAAAGAAATTTTTGCTTTGTGCTTGCTTGTAGCCTACTTTCCTCTTTGCTTATCCTAATAATGGCTTATTGCTAATGATTTATTCTTTAATGATGGGATATTAGCTACATGGGGATGTCTTGACATAGTAGGTGGGAGATGAAGAATGAACCGAATAGGCTTGATCTTGACTTGTGGCAAGCTACAAAATGGTAAGGTAGAGCCTCTTCTTGACCGATGCATCCATATCCGGTCTCTCTTAGGTGAGTGTAGGTCTCCTTATGATGTGTGTTTCATCAAAACGCACAAGTATGGTTCTCATGTCATCTCTTGGTAAGCATGCATTCACTTGTTATAGCATTTTGGAGCCATTCACATGAATATAATTGCCTTCTTGACCCCTTCACAAAATTTATTCCTAGCTACATTATAACTTGCCTACCTTGTTGAGCTAGTAGCTTGTTTGGTCTTGTTTGGGTGCTCATTTGGGATTTGTTTCAAAGTTTGAATATCATGTGAGCTTGGTCTTAATGCTTAAGAAAGGAAAAAGAAAAAAAGAAAATGAAAAAGATGATGAAAAAAGCAAAAATGATGAATTGAGAAAGATGGAAAAAAGTTGAAAAAAGAAATGAAAAAGCATGCAAAAGAAATGAGAAAAAAGAAGTATGAATTGGAAAGAAAAGAAAGAGAAGAAGAAGAAAAGATATGAGAAATTCTCATGCATTATTCACATATTTTGGAGAGTTTTCTTATGATTTGAATTGCAAAATTGGGTTAGAATTGGGATTGAGCATCCTTACACTTGGTTGTTGCTAGCTTGACATTAGCTCCACAATCCATAATTCATTTGTTCCCCCTTCTTACTCATTACATATTGCCTTCTTCCTACCCATTTGGCTTCTTTATCATGCTTGCGTTTGATTGTTTTGGCTTACTAGTTTTGACATGTTTATCATATTAGATTGCGGGCACATTATTATAGGTCGAGGATAGTCGAGTGTTTATTCACAAAATTGTCCTTTCACATATAAATAAGTTTGAGTGTCCCGTGAGAGTCCATAAGTCAAAAGATCATGCAAAGCTTAAAGGTTCATTCAAAGTTTTCCATGCTATGCCGTCATGTAAATCTCATCCATGTCTTGCTTTATTCCTTGCCCATGTTGTTTCGGGTTTTTAAATCATTATGCTTAGCTTGTTTGGATATTGCAATTGATGGGATATGGTTTCTTGCTTGAGGACAAGCAAGGGTTTAGCTTGGGGGAGTTTGATAAGTACATAATTTACATACTTTTACCCCTCATTTTAGCTCGGTTTCTATTGTTCGTCGTACTTTAATTAGTATATATTTGAGCTAATCTTGTGTTCTAGGTGTATTGTTGTGTTTGTTACGGTTTTGTAGGAATCTAAGCATTTAGAGGCTTTTTCCTACCATTTTATACACCAAGTTCACTAAGCTAAACAAGGCCTAACACTGGACTAGCATGGGAGTGTTTGGATGTGTGTTTGCATGAAGATTTGTTGGATTGAAGTGAGAATTGCAAATGTTGCCAACAATCAAAGTCAAGGCCCAATGATCAAGTCCAAGTCAAAGTGAAAAGCTTAGGATTCCAACATGCATGGGATACTTTTTGGAGGCTCTAAAGATGATAGAGAAGGCATTTACCCGGGTGCATTAAGGGTCATTAATCACGCACTTAGGATTCCTCAAGCAATTAAGTGAGGAATTAAGCGAAAATACCCGGAAACACACGACCCCGATCGGGGCCACCTAACCCCGATCGGGGCCGCATGCATCTAGCCCATTTACGTTTCTTTTCCTCTCCTATAAATAGGAGAGGTGTCCGGGTTTTGGCATATCCAATCTTTACGTCCCATTTCCACTTTACAATAGCCTTAAGCTTTATATTTCTCTCATTAGTTTTCTCATTTTAGTTTACAAGTTGTTAAGCTTTCCTTAGTTTAATCATTCAACACTTTGTATTCAAGTTATTGTTCAAGCATTTCTTATTCAAGCATTTTGGTTATTATTCGTTCTTCCATACAAGTTCATCTCTTTAAGGTATTTCATTTTTTTAGTTTATGTTTCTATTTAGTTTCTATTTAGTTTATAATCAAGCACTCCATTTAAGATTACTTTAGTTTAATTTCTTTTATATGTTAAAACATTTAGTTCATATAAATCACTCAACCATGTTTGTCATTTCTCTTTATTTAGTTTGCAATTTACACCTTAACATGAGTAGCTAATTCTCTTAGTCTAAGGGCTAGGGGAGCCATGCAATAATCAAATATGTAACATGATAAAATAAGTTAATAATAATATTGTTCATATTGCTTCTATCACATGCTTGTGCCACAATGTTTAATCTTTGTTTAGGGCCCTATTCAATTGATTAAGTTTGTTTATTCGTTCTATAAGTCGAGAGGCACGGAATTGAATTAGACTAAGCATGTATAGTAGGACGACCTAGTCATGGACGAGAGTTTCTCTAGGACCCGGTCTATGGTTGATGCTAATATCGTAAGATGGGTATCTTTAAGCCTAAGTAATTGACAATGTTGTTAGTACCAAGTTTATCATGATAATATATTTACCCTTGCATGTGTGACCCGAACCCCTTAGACTCTCTTTTAATCATATAATTCACATCATAGTTTTATTAGTCAATCAAACAATCAAACCAAACCAAATCGTAATCGACCTTGATAAAAATCTACCCATAGCAATTCACGAAGTAATTCCTGTTTCCTTGTGTTCGACCCCTATTGCTACATTAACTTGTTGTCTAGGGAATTTATCTTTGCATAGGTACGCGATAAGCCTATCAGGCTAACTCATCCAAGTAAGCCGTCTTAGGTTTCATTCTGCAAGGCCATTGATTTACAATTTTAAATTCTGATGATAGGCTAGATATATACAGTAAAGTGAACCAAAAAAAAAAACCAAATGGCGCACTTTGAGCTCATTTACAGCAACAAGACTATAAAGTGATAATTTTTTTGCATATGTTCAACATGATTTCTACAAATTTGTTGATTTTAAACAAATGTATACTAAATTCAGTACAAGCAGCCTGTTTCATTGTCAAATGTCAAAGCCTATAATCAACACCAAGACAGAAATTAATCGCTATGATCTTGTAGATACCTCATTTCTGCACCTCCCGCAAACCACCCGGTGATGATTGGGCCGCATGTTTGATACGCGGAACGATTTGTGACAGTTCGTAAGTTTATCGTCAAGTGATTGCTCAAATATTAATGTCTACCTCTTAGTTGTCATCTACGTCCCGATACGGTCGTTTTGGCAGTAATTAGAGTACATTCGAGTCCGGTCAAAACCGTCTCCATTTTTCGTAATCGTTAAATCCCGAGTCGGAATGTTCTGGAATGTTCCGGATATTTCTTTTCCATATTTCACAAATTTTATCTTTTGGCAAATAATATCCCGTAATATTCATATTAAATATTAAGGAAGATCGGATTATTTCCGTCCTACCATAACTCAAACGCGGAAATCTTTCTTCAGCAGGAGGAAACCTCTCGGGAATAGACGCAAAGCAGTCTTGCGCCTCTTCCAAGAGACGCAGTGGCTGCTGCGCCTCTTCCCAGGCCCTTCTTTGCATGTTTCACGTATCTTTTTCATATCTTTCCGAGATTCACTTCCAAAGAGTCTCCGAAACCCTAATTCCGTCACGTGATTAGTATAAATAGGAGCCTTCGCTCCTCATATTTCTCACGCGAGTGTCCGCCCTTCTCTTCTCCCTTTGCATTCTAGACTTTGTTCTTACTAATTGGCGCCTACGTGCTTGAACATTCGACCACGTAAGCTCGGATCCTTCCGGGTACCAGCCTTTCCGTTGCATGACCGACCAATTTGACCAACTACACCAATAATCAATCAATTTAATCAATCAACTTAATCGTTTTCCTCTTACGAGGGCACTTTCATTACATTCGCGTCGAGCATCACTAATCGATCTTCTTAGTTCTTCTCGTTTCGTCAACATGTAAGTCTGAGGGTGTATAATCCTTATTTATTTATTGTATTTTACTTTTTCGTATCACAATTGTAAGGTTTACGTCGAAAATACCTCATTGAAACCGATTTCTAAAACCGTCTTTAAAACCTCTTTTTACGGATTTTCAGAAGACTGACAGTCGAGAAAAGACGCAGCAACTGCTGCGCCTCTTCGAAGGAGCGCAGTTCCTGCTGCGCCTCTTCGTGAGGCTGCCGCAGTTCCTGCTTCCTTTCTTCTTCCTTCGTCCTCTGTAATTCCGTCTTTCTTATTTGTTCTCATATGTTTGTTCTTTAATTCTTCGTCATGATCATCATCAATAATTCACATGTATATTATGTATCATTCATCCATATGTTTAATTCATTAAATTCGACCTTAAATCCCAAGTAATCAATATTTGCGGGTTTTCGTCATTAAATTCAATTCCGGATTGTAGGAATTCAATTTATCAATATTGGGTTTCTGGAATTCGTCTTTGATATAGCTTTCACATGTTCATTGTATATTCGTCATATATCATCACGTTTAGACTAGTTAATTGATTTCAATAGAGGACTCATTAGTATCTTTCGCTAATCATTCGTTCATTCATGTAAATAATTCGTTTGCATCCGTCTCATCCATGTTTTACTGTTTTTACGACTCGTTCATATGTTAAATAACCTATTAATCACTTTCATCCGAGTAATTAATTTAATCCATCATTAAATCATCAATTGACATTAACGGCTTGCAAATACGGCTTCACAGCCAGAACTGAGCCAAGAACAGACGCAGCGTCTGCTGCGCCTGTTCCTGGCTGAGCTCTGTCCCTGAACTCCGTCTTTGCCTTGACTTAGTTATTTAGTTTACGTAATTAATCAACTATTATCCGTAATATCGCTAATTCCTGTTCGTTTATTTAATTTCTTTCTTTTATTTCTTTTTCTCAAATTATCCGTTTTAAAGGTATTTTCGACATAAATCGCCTATTCCAATGTAATTAATGTAATTTCCATTATTGTAATTTATCGTTATTGTATTGCTTTTATTGTTTGTATGTTTTCACATGTAAATCAATATTAAATCCTACTTCGACATCAATTGTTTGTTAAATTAATTGTCAACCGACTTAGCTAAATTCTCACATGCTAGGATCAAAACTTGGATGTTGCATTGCATGCATACAACCGACGATATATCAAGTACGAATAACTTCCCTAATCATTAGTAGAGGCCGCTATCGAGGCGGGCGGGATTAGGTGTTCGATCAAAAGAGCTTCCTAATACGTACCCTCACCCCTTACTCCAGATCTCCGTGAGCACCCGTGTTCATTGGCATCCACGAGAGTCATTCTAGACATAGAATGCTAAGGGTAACGATTGCTTAGTGTTCATGTCACTACTTTATGTCTTGACATGACATGAGGTATTCGAACGGTTCCAATTTCCCATAAAAATTGGTGGCGACTCCATACAAAATGCAAACGCTTGTTTCGACCTTCTCACCAAGCGCCCCCGTGGGCGGCCCGCTGTCCACATATCTAACAATGTTAACAAATGAAGGCACAAATCAATTACTGCACTACCTGAATACTCTTCCTACTGTATTTTTCCACTTTCTACTTTAATTTAGATAGTAATTAGAAATTAAAGCGATCTTTTTAGTCACTAAAAAACATTTGGTGGAAGAATGTCTAGTTTTGCTAAGAGATGTTCACAACAAACATAAAAACACTTATTTTTTTTCACAACAAACAATATTGAATAAACCTATCTTGAACTGAAGTAATTTACATAGTATTATCGCCTATATTTTGAAGAAACTATGAAACATAAAATCAAATTATTATACAGTCAATAAATACATAACCGTAAACAACATAATAAGGAAACAAACTGATTGAATCAAAATGTAAATTTAGTCCAAAGTGTAAGGGTTCATACCTGAAGCTGCTTATTTTCCTCAACTTTCCTAATGTAAGAGAGAAGTTGTATTGTGGTAATAAAGGAGGTAGAATGTAATATAAGGCTATGCTCTTAGGTGTGTATTGATTAGTACGGCTAGATCAGTAAGGCATGGCTTGCTATAAAGTAATGTACTCCCTCCTATTCACTATATTCTTCCCCTTTACTTTTTACTCAAGAAATAAGGAAATCAATTTAGACCACACAAAACACACTACCCCACATGACATTGAATTTGGACCACACAAATCAACCCAAAAAAGGAAATAAGGAAGAAAACCCGAATAACCGAATATGGAAATAGGGAAGAATACCCTGAATAGGAGGGAGTAGTATATTTAGAGGAAAGATCCTCTCCATTTCCTTCTCTCCATTTCTTGTCCATTTCCTCTCACATTACAATATAATATTACACCTCTCTTTCTATTGTATTTTTCCTTTATTTATCGATTGAAAACATAGACCGTTAGATCGCCGTGAGATGAAATCTTGCCCATTGATAGGAAATGGACCCTCCTAATTGGTATATTTATGTCTATTGTGCATAATGCTTGTGGCTATGGTTAATTGTGATACTATTCACAACTGTATAAGTATATATAATAGTCCTTGTAAACTATTGTCCTTTAAAGTTGGTACAAAGACTAAGGAAAGAAAAGGGAGCTAAATTACTAAATGATAATTAGACCATTGTGTGTGAATGATCAAATTGTTCATTAAGTTTATTTTTAAAATAACAAAGATAACAATTGACTAAGATACTCCAAAATAAAATAGGTCAACAAATGATCGGGACAAAGGGAGTATTGTATTTAAGGACTACAATATAAGAGCGTGTAAAGAATATATTAGTTTATTTACTGAAGCTATATGCTTTTACTGGATTTAAGGAGATTTGTTTAACACAACTTAGGGACTTGTGTATTTATTGAAGCTATATTGTTGTGCTGTTTATGCTACTTTTTTATTTTGTGATATTTAAGTCATACTATTGTTCTGTGTATGTTGCTTTTTTGATGATGTGATAGTGCTTATAGCATGATAATTGTGGTTTTTCTGTTGATAGTTAAACTGATATGCTGCATAATTCCAGGATGTTTGTTATTTGTTCTTTATCTAATGACATATAAATGGGGTTTGTTGAGAGTTAGTATGCATAATCCAATACTTCACTCTGAATAATCAGTGGCATTTTAGGAAGAATAACCTGCAGTAGTTTCCGCATTTGTGAAATTTGATACAGTTCAGACCATATATAAGCTTATAATTGCTAAGGTATTGTGTGAATTAGTGCATGTTTTGGAAATTGTTAAGGTGCACGCTTATAATAACGAAGGGTGCGGTAAGTTAGCGAATGGATTATTATAGACAGGTAACATAAGCACACGAAAATAAAAGTGGAAAATATTTTGCATAAGTCCGTACATGAAATCGGCACAGTTCAAAAGCACTGATTAATTCCTTAATACAATACAGCCAACCCAATGTTCACACTCTCATTTGAGCATATAGGTTGGCCGAGTAGCATGGTTGCACTAAAGGAGCAAAACCAGGATATTGCAGATGTGAGTAATAACTTGCCTGGAATGGCAGCCCCTTGCAAAATTAGAAATGCAAATACATTGCATATAATATATGAATGCGGCTAACTAACAAAAGGGATACTTATCTCGCATGAACATTGTTTAAGAGTTGATGGACTGATTCATCAGCTGATGTAGTGCCTAGATGATGCCTGCAAGCCTTAAGACTTCGTAAGAAACAATGTTTTTCACAGAGCATTGTAGCGAATTCCGGACTGTTGGTGCAGAGACCACAGTTACTTTGCTTGATTCTCTAGCCCGGGAAAGAGCAACATATAGCTGGCCATGAGAGAAACAAGGTCTTGGAAGATAAATAGCAACCTGGTCTAATGTATGACCTTGTGACTTATTAATAGTCATTGCAAAACTTAGTTTCAAGGGAAGATTGATTTTGGTACATAACTGCCCAATTATAGAGAACTAAAATGTGTCACATGGTAACTGGCCTATTGTTGGCCCAATTTATAACTTTAAAATATTATTTTAATTTTTTAAATTAGGATTCTAGTTTAATAAGTGCTTGACAATTTGGTATTTTAAGTTAAAAATCCCTTATTTTATGATAAATATGTGCAGGAAGGTTACTTGGAGTATGATTATCGGTCATTGATCATTGGCCAAACACAAGGTGGGTACTAGAAATGCTTAATTGGGATAAACAAGGAGTAGAAATATAAATGGTTTGTGAAGAATGATTTTGGTACTTAACTAGACCAATTTAGGACAACTAAAGTGTGCCACATGGGATAAAAGTGAATAGTATTTTGGGCATTAATCTGGTGGGTTATACTCCGTAACATATAAGTGGGGGAGTAAGAAAAAGATACTGATTGAGGTGAAGAAAAGTATGAGCCAATTTAAAATTGGGTGAGTCTGTTTATAAGACTTGTCTTACAGAACAGTTATTTCATCGATTGTGGATGATAAATGTTTAAATTTATGGTTTTCGGGATTTGAAAAGAGAAAGCGTGAAATGAATCAAATTATCTATGCGAATGGATTTTACCTCGATATTGTAATGTACATAAATAAATATAATAAAATTTCATCACAACGATCCATTTTGCAATATACTTAGATTGACCACTCCCCAAAATTTCTATTGTTGGGTTCGAAACCCGTCGGAATCATAATTACCCATTGTGTTTCCTTTTACAACAAACAAACAATTGAATATATGTAATGGACATGGGGTTGTTTATCCTTAGTGATTTGTGTGCACGAAATTGAATGATATTTGGAACGTGATTGTGGAAATAATAATGGACATGAACATTGTAAGGTTATGGTAAATTATTTATGATTCTTCTCTACTGCCAAGAAAAATAAATATTCAGAGTATATAAAATAAAATAGGTTGTCTAACCCGAAAGTGTTGAATTTCGTTGAAAGAGTTTCCAGACCTCCCGGCTGGGCGGCCATCTCATCGATCATCTGCCACGACTCCGAGATAATATCGTAACTTCTTTCTATGTACTCTGTATAAAAAAAAGATTATGGTTACTCATCAAACTTTAAATTAGATGAAACCGTATAAAATTGATGAATTTCAAATTATGAACGTACCTCGAAGTCGCGGCTAACAATCGAGCAATATTGCTGCTCGGGGTCAGCTCCTCTGAGGCTAAGATATGGGCCGATGACGCTAAGGCCCCGTCGGCTATGTGAGGATACCTCATCCGGAACCAGGCAGCTAGCACTGTACATTTTAATAAATTTGTTAGTAAATGTTATTTCTGATGCATATAAATTAAACTTTATATTGACAAAGTATATCGAAGAGAACTTACTTCCGGCATAACCACCACCGAAGACTATGTGTGAGCAAAAATATACGACACGGTTTTATAATACGGATACGATACGATATACAGTTTGAGTTATACAGATTTCCGTACATACGATACGAAAATCCATATATACGATACGGTTTTATAAAAACCGTACCGTATCCGGGTCGGACAAAAACGAAACCGTATATACGGTTTCTGACACGGTTTGAAGTTTTTGTATAAAAAAAATTAAAAAATGCAAAGTTCCTCTTTCAACTCCACTCTTTTAATGTTTTTTACGACTTTTTTTACTCACTTATCTCAATAAATAAAAATTCGTCCTTTATAAGAGGTGGTCATGTTAGAGGTAGTTATTAGCTCTTGAATAATTACAATGTTTAATTGGGCATTTGTCACCAAACCGTATCCGTATATACGGATTTCGTATACACGATTTTTCCGGATACCCGAAAACCGTATATACGATTAAACCGTATCGTATCTGTATAGTGATTTTTGCGATTTTTAAAACCGTATACCCAATACGGTTTTCAAAACTGTATCGGATACACAGTTTTGCTCACCCCTACTGAAGACGATGACTGGCGAGTGAGGTATCGACATGTCTGACTTGAGGCTGAAGATGACGCTAGCGAAGTCCGCTAAAGCCTGCTGAGAAGTGAGACACCCCCTGACATAAGGATCCATCATGGCCATGTCGATGGATCCTATGGGAACCGAGTCGCCATTAAAGCGATGCTGCAAATAATGCCATATATTTGATCAGGAGACAATTTACAACAACTTATGATCAATCTATCTAAATAAAACTAAAAGAGAAATTAAATACCAGCAGAGGACACCTATTTCATTTGCATAATTACCTCAATATAGACTATGATAGCTTCAAACCGGGATGCGACATCTCTAACAATGGCTCCTCCGCCAATTGACACATGTCGATACTCGTTTCCCGCCAAAGTACGCCAAGATTGGCGTTCCGTCGTCAATCCCTTTGCCTTGTCGATAAGATGTATCGACAAAGGCCCTTTGCTGGAATGTACTATCACCCCCACCTCCGACTACGAAATGGTTGATTGGTTGTGTAAACAGCTGTTGTCCTATCATGGAAGAGAGGAGAGTTGTTTTCGAGACTCCATTGACGAGTGTGGACGACAGTAGAAAAATGGAGAGAATTGATGAAGCCATGAAAGCAGTAATATTGTTGGGAGTGAATGAAAGAAACAGAGTAAGTATTTATTTGGGTAACAGGGAAGGAAGGAGATAGGACGGTTACCTTTAACATTAGGATGATACGTCGTATAATGTTTCTAGATTTTATTAGTATATTTATAAAAGAGGTTTTTTTCGAGCGATTCTAAGTTGTCCACATCATTAAAATTCAGTTTAGGAAAGTTTCATAAATAATAATTTTTGATGTAAAGAATAAAGTGGAGAATTTTTTTAATTATTATAATATAGTATATAGTATATAGTATATAGTATATATTCAAGTTGTTTCTATTTTTTACATGAAAACTCTTACATTTCATTTGATAAAAAAAATTATTTATAAAATTATGAAAATATTTTATAAAAAATAATGTGAAGAATATTTTAATTATTATAATACACATTTCCTATATTATATTTAAGTGATGTTTATAGTTTTTATATAAACATTTATACATTTCATTTGACAATAAAGTGTCGTAAAAAACAAAAAATGTGGAAATTATATAATTAGATTCGTGGTAAAAAAAAATGCTATCATTAGAGTATATATTTCTTATTATTTGCATATATTAATTATGATAAAAAATAGAAAACAAAAACGTACGAACATAGTATAGTACTAAGTACGAAAAAGATGGTGTATTTCTTGATATGTTATTTGTCCCACATTAAAAAATAATATGGATATGGTTAATAAATAAAGGATAAAGAGCCGAATATCGGTGATCCTATATTCCTATGATTATAAATATGAGTCATCTTTGAACTTACGTGTCAGCAACCTAAAATCTTTTAAGTCTCTTAAGTATTATCTTATAGGTATCTTATTAGAGTTTCTATTATTATCTCTACAAGAGCGGAATTTATTTATTATTTGTTTTTCTCACATAAATAATAAATGATAGGTGCGTATGTATTTATTTTCCATTTTTATTGAAAGAAATATTGTAATTATATGTAAACAAATAATCTACATAGTATAAAAGATGGGTTCTTTAAAGAATTTCTATTGGCTGTTACAATTTTTTTTTTCTTTTTTTTTTTCTGACGTGGGGACCGCCACGATCTCTACATAATTAATTACACTCTTATTTACCATCTTAATTTTATTTACTTAAGATTACATTTACACAAAATCATACATTATACAATTACACATTAATAAATTACAATTACGAAAAATTAATAAAATTTTCAAATAATCGTCCTCCTACTTCTAACCTGAACAAATAAAATGTGAACAATGCATATTGATTAATCATCCGGAATGAATAGTTAAATTCATTGTGTAAATAAAAAAAAAATCAGTATAACTATTATATTCCAACATCACAAATACAGAGTATATTATTTCTTAACATTTTAACGACAAAATATATTGATATGTCATTTTTTTAAATTTTCGTACATAAACAATATAGTAGAGGTAGATAAAAAAAAATCGTAGAAAATATAATACTCCGTAAGAGAGTTTTTTTTTTTTAAATCAAAAATATATAAACTTTCAAATAAATGAAAGCAAATATAAACCGAACTAAATATAACATAACCAGTACAATTACACATATATAGTTAGCATTACTTAGCTACAGAGTGAAACCAAAAGAAGAAAAAGCTAATTTCATTTGTGAAAAATTTAATAGGCTAATTGGGTAGTTCATGAAAATGAACGTATAAGCAATTTATCTTTCTCATTTTCTTACAAATACGCCGTACAAAATTAGACAAACATGCTTTATAAAGTTACAAATCACAATGTCCAAGTTTAAACTAGGAATAATGTTAGTGGTGAAACTCATCTATCATAACAATTATTCATCCAGACATGTTAAAAAAAATGGCACATTCAAGCAAACTTTCTATGCATTTTAGTCGTTTGTTGTTTTGTTTCGTTTTCTTTTTGAGTTAATCCCGCTTCGTGTAACAAAAAAAATAACAATAATGAAATGAAAAAGTAATAGTAAAACTTTGAGGCCCATTATTTGAAGTCCACGTAAAATGGAAAGTTGGCATACACTAGGATATCCTTAACTTTTCGAGTTCAAGATCAAAAGAAGAAAAATGCACATTAGTAATCCTTTACCTGGAAGATAAATAGGCAAATAGCCCAAAATAAACATATAACTATATATGTGTTTTTTTTTTAAAGCAACTATATATGTGTTTTAATTTTAGTTTGATAACCAGATATCTTATGATGGATATTCCCGTATTTAAATATTTTTGTACCAATTTATTAATTAATTTAGCTGGTGATTTCTGTATTGGGATAGTCTTAATTCGTAAGTCTTATGCACAATATGGTCTTATGCAATAATTTGTGAATGTTAAGAACAATATTACTCCGTAGAATCCGCACTTACTATAACTACGGAGGTATAGATAATTCTGTGAGTAAATCCACTTTAGCTTATAAGACAAGATTGCAGCAAAGAATATTCTTGGGTTGTGAGAAAAGCATGGGACTATGAAGTTTTCCATTAAAATGTACACACAAAAAAAGAAGCAAAAAAATTGGTAACCTGCTAATAGTAAAGCCGATCAAATGATCCACTCATACTAGTCCAGTCTGACCCGACCCGATTTTCCCAAGCCGATCAAAAAGTAGACGAACATACATTATAAAGTTACAAATCACAATGTCTAAGTTTAAACTAGGAATAATGTTAGTGGTGAAACTCATCTATCATAGAAGTAACAATTATTCATCCAGATATGGTAAAAAAATGGCATATTCAAGCAAATTTTCTGACTAGATTATCCTTCATATACCCATAGATGCATAATAATGCAGCTCATCTACTTGTTTGCTTTCTCCATTTTTGTAAAGAGATGGGCTTCCTTAACAAAGACATACTAGTTTTAAACCCGTGCAAAATTGCACGGGTATGTATTTGGGCCAGTATTAATGTTTTTGGATGTATATTTATTTTTGCATTTCTATTGTACTTATCTAGTTGGTCTAAATCTACGATCTACATAATTTATGTTTAAATTTGTTACAAAGACGTGTTCACATACACTGGTTTAAATGCTAGTTGAAGGCTAAATTAACTCAGTAGCCTATCATTGTCACCTACCATTTTCGGTGTGCGCGGCTGATAGTTAAGTTGCCGAGTTTTATACTCCAAGTAAATACTCCGTCGTGATTTATTTTTTACAAAAATTATTGTACCATGTAGTTTTAAAAAATTATGTTATCGTGTTGTTGCTGCATGGTACAATAATATTAACCAAAATATATTAATATTTTATAGTCCAAGTAAATACTCCGTCATGATTTATTTTTTAAACAAAAATTATTGTACCTTGTAGTTTTAAAAAATTATGTATGTAATTCATTGGCGTTTTATGTATTATTTTTTCTAAAAAACATATTTTAAAGTTTTTCGACTGTTAACTTATCGTGTAGTTATCATTAAAAAAATATTTATTACAACAATTGTGAATTATTAAAAAAATTTAAAAAAAACTTAATCACTTGTAAATTAAATTAAAATTTGCTTTAAATGCTAGTTGAAGACTAAATTAACTCGGTTGCCTATCATTGTCACCTACCATTTTCGGTGTTCGCGGCTGATACTTAAGTTGCCGAGTTTTATATTCCAAGTAAATACTCCGTCATGATTGATTTTTTGAAAAAAAAAATTTGTACCATGTAGTTTTAAAAAATTATGTTGTGATGTTGTTGCTGCATGGTACAATAATATTAACCAAAATACATGTAATTCATTTTTGTAATTCATTTGCGTTTTATGTTCGACCCCATATATAAATGTAATTCGTTCCTGAAATTATGTAATTTTATTATTGTGTAATTTTGTTTTAAAAATTATGTAACTAAATTTCATTTACTCGCATTTGTAATTCATTCTGCGCATATGTTATTAATTTTATTTACACGGAATGTATAATTTTTTTCATAATATTAAATCAAAGAATTTTTTCATAATATGATTTCATAGAATTTGTTGTAAGACGGAATTTATCGCATGTTTGAAAAGACGGATATCTGAATAAATAAATACATTGCACACTCATGGGTCCCACCGTAATATGAATTTCCAAAAAAAATGCATTAATGACGTGGCGCGCTGAGGATTGAGTATTGTCTTTTGTATTAATATAGATAAGATTGCTATTGTTTTTTACCTTCTTTTCATGTTACTCCGTATTAGCTTTACTTTTATCCCCGACCTCTTAATTATGTACGCCCCGTCTTCCAATCATTTATCTATAAATATTATTAAAAGGGTAAACTTTAAAAGCCACGTAGACAATGCCACCTTGCATAACCAAAATTCCACGTCACCAATTATAGAAAGCCACGTCATTATTTCTTATTTAAATAGAAAAAAAATTTGAACCATTAAATGCAAATAGCATAACAAACATTAACTTTGACTTTTTTTAAATTTTTAGATAAATTAAACAACCATTAAAAATAAATTCATACTAAATTTAAAATTTTTACCTTTATTGTTCGAATATTTGAAGTAACAAGTAAATATCACATAATTCTAATTTTACACCATTTATAAAATAATAAATAAATTGTAAATATTAAGAGCAAATAATAACATACTTAACATTAAACATTAATATTTTAATTTTTAAAACTAGAATAGGTTAAACGAAAAATTAAAAATTTACATCACTCTAATTTTAAATTGTTTATATGTGCAACTCCCTCTTAAATCTTATTGAAATAAACTTGCTCAATTTTGTTAAATTTGATAAATAAATAAATATAAATATAATTTATAAATAAAAGGCAAGGCAAAATATCCACCTCATTTAGAGGCTATCAAGATTTGTAGAGTTGAACTATTCAAAGGTAAATATAATTATATCTTTATAATTCGATGCCTATTTCTTACCTTATTTAAGAGAAAACTTAAATTAATAACGATAAGGTTAATATTATAAAAATCAAATTCCACCATTTTATTTGTTATTAATCACTCAGTGGATTTTTTTTGTATGGATAGTTAATGGAGAAAGAAGACTATATGAAGAAGAGAAATATCTATAATCGGTTAAACAAATACTCTCTCCACTACACTCAATACTATGTTATAAACTAACTGCAAGATTAACAATATGAATGTGAATGAGTAATTGTTTTTAGGTTCATAATTTTTTTTTTGTTATTCAGAAATTTTCAACTATATGTTTTATTTGGGTATGTGTTATTTTTTTATTCATTATTTTTTCTTTAAAAAATAGCTCTCATAGAATGAAATTGGAGTTACGAGGATCTCAATCTTATTAACAAGTTGGACAAAAAAATCTCTTTTGGTATTGATAATAGCTAAATGTAAATTATTGTCTAATACTTATGCGTACATGTCATATTATCTTGTGTGTATGTCTTATAACACAAATGGGATTGCAATGAGATTTGTAGTAGGATACCATTTAACTCATTTTATCTTTTATGCAAAATTTTAAAATTTAGGATTTTTGATAAATTGATATAAATGATATATTAAGATTATCATTTATTAAACTTCATAATTATGCTACTACTAGAAAATATGATTTATGAGAATTAAAAGATTGAGAAGATAAAAAGTCTCATAATTCTATATCTTCTTAACTCCTTACATTTCGAGATTTATTATTCTTAAAAAAAGAAGAAAAAAAAGGATCAATAATTTAATATTATGGATTAATTTACTCTTTCGTCTTCACGTACTAACTTTATTGGCCTAAATGACAAAGGGACATTCAAGCTTTCACATAGAAAATTTAGTACATAATCTATACAATCTAATTAAATGGTAATCTTAAGCATTTATCATGAATTACTGGACTTATTAAAGGTAATTATTTTTTTTAAAACCACATGTTATTAGTATATTAATCAAAATAAAAAACTAAAGTACAATATATAGTTTTGAAAATAAACCAAAGTTGTCAAAGAAATAAGACACTAACTGACTCACTTTTATGTATTCCAAGATTATATTTTTTAAATGGATCAACTAATTGCTCAGACAAGTATAAATAAAAAGATAAAAATTACAAAACTAAAACAGATAAACCCCTGAATTTCACGGGTCACAAAGCACGCAATCACTTTGCTTATGATGTGTACCCTTTTAACTAACCCGTGAAGCGGAATAAAGACATGTTCACCGCTGTGATGGCCATTGGTTATGACGCATTCAATCAGATTTGGCATGAATCTTTTGCATATTAACCTAGTTCCATTGCATAGGCCTGAGGATGGTAGAAGGTTTCTGAGCAGAATGACTGGACAATTTTCCTTTAGAACCAGTTCATAAGGACTCATGCCTCCTGGACAAAGTGTATTTATAAATTCAGTAGGGTAGATGTTGCAGTTATCAGTGAGCATTGAATCATATCCCTTATACGTCACAGCTGGCCCCGGGAATCTTTCTATTAGAAGTGTGTTAACAGCATCAACGTCTTCATTTATGGGCGTTAGTATTGATCGGTTGATAAATATATCAACTCCCAAAGCTTTGACATCAGCCTCTGGATAAGCAGCGTCAGCAACTGCATTAATTAGCTCCGACTCTTCACCACTTGTATGTTGCATAATTCCGAGCGGTAATTTTACTAATGCAGACTCTTCAGTTTGTAGTTCACCATTTCCTAGAGCTAAGAGGTATTCGAAGAACACTGGGTCAGTTCTGGCCCGTACATTTACAGTTAGCCGAAACTTGATGAGTTGGGGCCAGATTGCGGAGGCGACCATGCTAGAGTTGACAACTTCGTGCATAGATTTATGTTGTACTACTGGGAGCACTTGACGAAAGTCCCCACCAAACACAATCAACTTACCCCCAAAATTACATCACTGTCACACAGATCGCGGAATAACAGGTCAAGTGCTTCGACAGTTTCCTTCCTTGCCATGGAAGCCTCATCCCATATAATCAAGCTGGCTGCTTGTATTAAAGCGGCTAGGCTGCTTTGTTTTGGCACATTGCACGTTAGTGATATAGCTAAATCTAGAGGAAGTTTAAATCTTGAATGGGTGGTCCTTCCTGATGGTATGTTTGCTGCGGCGATCCCTGATGATGCTGTAGGCAAGATAATCTTCCCAAGCAGACGAACTTCAGCATACAAGGCATTGTATAGGTATGTTTTACCGGTGCCACCAGGTCCGTCTACAAAAAAGGCTCCAGGTTTGTTTGCTGTTACATGTTCCATTATGGTGTCAAAAACATGTTGTTGATCTGAGTTCAATGTTGTGCGGCATAACATACATTCCTCGGGCACGGGTGCGTTAAGTGCGTCAGTTATATCTCGTGTTCGTTGAAGTACAGAATCTTGAGGTTCGCTTAAATGTCCCAAGCCAAATGATCTAAGAGATTTCCCCATTGCTTCTAGATGCTGTTCTAGCTTACGAACGGTAAGAACCCGTACAGTATAGGTGTCGCATGGGTATTCTCTTGAGTAATCTTCAGAGAGTGAAGTGTAGTACTTATCCCAAAGGCTGGCTGGGTCTTTTGGTTGGCAGAAAATGAGCAGAGTTACAAATAGGTGCCGGAGAGCAGCAGACATTTGCACAGCTATTGCTTCGTTGAGGCACAAATCGACCATGTTATCTTGCTTCACTAACCTAAGTTCTAGTGCATCTTCTTGGTATGTTGTAAAACGTTGGCCGTTGACAGTTCGAAGATCTTCAAACGATTTGGGTGCTTTCACATGAGCAAGTAGCAACCTCAAGAAATAACGTTCTCCTTCCGACGGGGAAATGAATACAAGTCTCCCTGATACAATTGATTTGGTTTTTCTCTTGAACCACGTCCGTTGCGTTGTATCCCATCGGTAGTGCTCTGTGAAGTTGGGGTATAGGTACTTCTAAACGGGCTGATTAGTAGAAGCACTATGATTAGCAGTCTGATTAGTAACAACATTTTGATTAGCAGCTTCACTATTAACACTATTAAGCCTGAAGAATTCAGTCAATGGTGTTCTTATCCGCTTTTCGTCTGAAACTACACGAGATAAGTTTTCATGAGGTCTGAGCTGTATTGATTACATACATGGAAGATGGACTAGCAATAGCATAACTGGCGGGTGAATCTCGAACAGATCAAACCCATAGATGCGCCAGATTGCTGCTACTGGAGACACCCAACGGCCAGACTGATATTGTTCTATTTCATCAACCACTTTTACTTCACCCTCTGCCGCAACGTTAAAAGATATCTTGTCATGACCTTTATAAACGTACTTATATAAGTATTTGACGGCTTGGATGGTGGAGCATACTTCTACATTGAGGTGGCAGTCGAACAGATCAAGCAGGTATGGATTATATGGAATAACCCACTGATTGTTGAGATCATGGCCTCTGATCTTAGCGCTCTCTCCTGTATCACGGCGCTTGTAGACCGGATATCTATCATCAGTATTTGTGGTGTCAGATGCAAATGGCTTTGGGTAACTATACTTGCAGTGGCCTTCAGTCTTTTTGTGTTTCATGCATTGACGGTCAGGGTCTAGACGACCACACGGGCCGTGCATCATATGTTTCAGCACAGCCGTGCGGAGGCTTTCATTTGTCATCGGGGGAATCTCGGCGCTTACAAACTTGTCAAAATCTTCAGGACAATTCATTTTACTACTTGGCTTCATAATTAGTAGAAGATGTGCGTGGGGAAGGCCTCTTTTCAGGAATTCTACTACATATACAAATGCGGCAACTTCTCCAGAGATTTTATCCTCTACTATTTTTTTCTTCAAAGCCATTAGTTTAGCCCGGAAAACCCTAGCTACTATATCTGGTCGGTTCTGAGCTTCTTCTCCACGAGCAAGTTCATTTTTTTTATTTCTGGCCAGTTTGCATTGCAAGTGATTGTCACAACAAAATTTGGCTTCCCATAGCGTTGCACAAGAGACATTGCATTCAGATACCTTCTTTTCATATCCCTAGGGCCTCCAGTGTAGGTTGCTGGAAGAATTACTCTTCTCCCAACATTAGCTGCGCACTGCTCACCAGCGTCGATTGTATCAAGTAAGCCCTGATACAATTCAGCCCGTATAGTATCTTGATTGTGTCGGAAGAAGTCTAGGCGAGTGTTTTCTAACTTCACGTGCATGTCTACTACATATTGCTGGAAACATCTCCCCGCTCTGAGAAGCATGTTCCCTGGCCTGTTCTGTAGTTTGTAGGAGTAATACTCTCGGCAAGACACATTCCGTTCATCTGAAGACGTTTGTTGTGAACTCCCTGCATTAAGGAATTGTCAGTAAGTGTACTCAGTAGTAATCAAAATGACCTTACAACTATAACTATATGTATTATTTGAAAATAAGAAACGATTATAACATGTTGGCTAATTCATCAATATTTAGCACCATATAAGCAGGGTAAATAACCGTGAAAGTACCTGTGATCAGGGGAAGGAGGGTAGCGGTCTAAGGGAAAGAGGTTTGACAACACCAGAACAAAAAGTTGAATTTTAAACAATGGATTACTGGATATTACAAGTTGTAATGAGTGGTATGATTACGGAATTCAGGACTAATATCATTGATATTGTAAATATTAATACTGATAGTATTCAAGGACTATTATTAATACTCCTACTAATAGACTCTTAATCCACTTATGGTCACTACTCATTGTGTTTACTTATTTTCAAAAGTGATAAGGATACTCTTTTAGTTCTATTATGTGTGCTTTGATATGGTTGTCCACATTAATCTATAGTAGCTGCTATGTAGGAAATGTTACAACATAATAGAGATATGTGACGAAAGCATACGATGTGCTTCTGCATCCAATAGACTTGCAGCAGTTGTGAAACTAGACGGGGGGACTACAACATTACGGCTGCGTGCTGCTGTGTTAGGCGCGTGTTTTTTCAGTCCTTGGTGCCAACCGCATTCTCCATTTTGGAAAAGAAGAGGGTACTGAAGTGGGTCATAACACCCGTAAAAGTGCATAATTCGATGTGAAGCTTGCGTTCGTCCAGTCACTAAGATGTGCGGTCCACTGGTTTCGCCCAATGTTGTATCTTCAGACCAAATGACAGCGACCTCGTCAGAAGTCGGAGCATTACTGACACGCTGGTCCCTTACAGGATTTTTGTGTATATGTATTTGTGTATCTTCATTGACATCGATCTCCTGTAATGACCGGAAAAATCGCGCGTATGGGTTTGAGTGTGTTATACCCATTAATATGTCTATAACATCCTGGTTTAGCTCCTTGAAGCATCCTGAACGCTTAGCAGCTTCATGTTGCCCGTCATAAAAGTAAAGTTGAAGGTACTTTGGCCCACCGTCATTGGGCACCAGATCTGGGATATTGTGGTAAATCTGACCGTGTAGCTTAAAAACATAGATTCCTTATTGTGTATTCGATTCCGTGTGGCCTCCGATTGAGCTGAATGCAAATAAGTTATTGTAGAGCCGGGCAAATTGCCTAAAGTGGACTGATTTTTCATCTGGAGCTGTGTACAATCTGGTCAGTTCTGGAGGGAATGTGTATGACGGCAGCACGATTGCTCCATCGCCGCAACAGAATGTCCGAGGTTCATAAATGAACCTTTTGGCAAGGCACTTTGCACATGACGGAACACCTGGTAGTTGGAGAGGCGTTCCAGGTAGTGGTTGCCCAATCATAGCAGGAGGGAGGTGTACTGTAGAAAGGTAACACCCTTGTCAGAGTTCACATACAAATTATGTATATATGCTGACAGTATGAGTTCAAACACTAACACTGAGACACTTACAGTGTTGTCTCCGCGTAGGGGGTCTTCCGCGTGGTCTTTTTATTGCCTGCTCAACACTGTTCTCGAGAGCTGATTATGTTATGTATTACTCATCATAATATATTCGTAACATTAAAAGTGGAGCACAATGTTACCTTGAAACACCCGCCTGAACTTGGCTCTGCATTCGGCATTTCCGTTTTGTCTTGTTAACTGTAGGTGAATCTGTGTAGTACGGGAAATCATCCTCTGCACAAAATGAGTACATATTATGTATAAGGATGCTGGAGTAGTAAACTTGTAGTGATCACAGAATTATGTGATTATTTCTGTATTGGGATGACATCAAATTGTCCACGTACCCATTTAACTAATAGATGCCGTGGTATATATAGTTACATGTGTTGCAATCGCACTTCTCCTCTGTAGGGTCATGCAAGACAAACAGTTAAGCAATAACAACGCCACAGTAAAAATACATCTTCTGCACCTATTTCATATGACCGCCTCAGATGATAAATGAGCAAAGGCAATTAGGGATGACTACAAGTTTAAATAGAACAAACGAAGGAAATTGTCTTAAATACAACCACCTATGGAAGCATTGTAGAACATTCCACCCAGAAATGTTCATTGCAATGATTTCCAATTTGGTGCAATCTATCGGCTAGAATCTATACACGTTGTACATCTAAATGTTATGCATCTGAATTTTAGAATTGTTGAACAGGAAGCAAAGAGTCACAGAGTTTATTCTACAAAACGGTTGTATCAGTCGTATCTAGACCAAACCCATATAGAGGAGTACTCCGTATCTGCTCTCCTTGTAACACCCGCGAATTTTCCATTTTTGACATTTAAAATTTATTAAACCGTTTAATTATTTTGTTATATATTTTTGAATTATTCAATTTAATTAATTTTATGTCAAACACAATTTTTATAAAAGTAATATATAAAAGCTCATTTATATAAAAATACGTATTATTAAATTATAATTTTGAGGCGTAAATTATATAAGAATTTCGGTATACATATTTTTGGTCGGACAGTAATAAAGACAGTAATGATAATAATCTTCGTCTTAGTCTCCATCTAACATTAGACCGTCACATTTTATTTTGTACCTACTTTAATCCGGACCAACCTTTTATCGACAACCCATCACACTCACCTACCCTTTTTCACTCCACTTTTATATTATTATTATTTTATATCCTTAGATATTATTATTATTATTATATTATATATTATTTTTTTTATCATTATTTATTGTTGTTGGTTTGTGGACCGTCCCCACTAGGGCTGAGCAAAACCGTATACCCGATACGGTTTCGATACGGTTTTCGGGTATACGGTTTTTTGAACACCAATTTTTTTATACCGGATACGATACGGTTTTAATCGTGTATACGGTTTTCGGTTACCCGGTTAAACCGTATACACAAATCCGGATACCCGGATACGGTTACCCAATTTCTCTATTACATTGAGTGGATTGAGCAATTCTATCCAATGTTCCACCACCAACCGCCACCTCTCCCTCCACCGCAACAACCACCACCAAAACCACCATAACTTAGCCGCATTTCGCTCCTCAAACTCCCAATTTTTCTCTTATTCCCCAAAATGTCCTCGTTTATCTGCAAAACCCATCAAAACCCGCATCTTTCTTCCTCATTTAGTTGCTTCCATGGTATGTTTACTCCTTATTTTCACCTCTTTTCAAAGTTTTCATCTTTTTACCTGAATTTTTTTTGGGTTTGCTGGAAAATGTTGAAATTTAATCTTTCTACTTAAATTTTTTGTGGGTTTTCAGTAAAATGTTGAAAGTTTTCATCTTTGCACTTCAATTTGCTGTGGAATTGCAGTAAAATCAAATTAATCGAAAACATGAACATGAACATGAACAACCAAAACACAAAAATTGATAGAGTGATTATTTGTGATTTTGTGCAACAGATCCGTTGTTTGAGAGGAGGAGGAAGTCGAAATTGTGGATCGAATTTAGGGATCGGTATTTGTGAGGACGGAGGTGTGAGGTTTGTGAGGACTGAGGAGTGAGGAGGCGTGAGGAGTGGAGAGGCGGAGGATTAAGGATAACAATTAGGGTTATGAGTTTTGAGGGTGAGGTATCATATATATGTATTATATATATATTTTTTTTAATATTACTCAAAACCGTGTCAAAACCGGGTATCCGGTTTTCATTTTCGCTGACCCGGATACGGAACGGTTTGTAGAAAACCGTATCGGGTATACGGAAAAAAAAACCGTGGATACGGAAAACCGTATAATGAGAACCGTATACCGTATCGTATTCGTATCAAAAAACCGTTTCGTAAATTTTTGCTCACCTCTAGTCCCCACCCCCTCACTACTTTTCCTTCTTTCTTCCTCCCTTCGCCTTTTTCACCTGCAAAACAACAATTTCAACTGCAACAACAACAAACACAGCCGCTCCACCATTTTCGACCTCAAAAACCCAGATTTCCTCCCTTATTTCTCAACCAAATTCCATTATTTTTGTACCATTAGCCTCCCCTCCTCATTCTCCTTCTTTATATGTAAGAAAGACGCCACCTTGCCCCCTGTTTCTGTCCGGACGTCTTACTTTGGGCTCGAATTTCCCGCCCTTTTTCCTCCGTTCCTGCGTTTGGGTGTTAGCTGGGGCAACTCAGAGTAGCTGTGGACCGGGAGCATGCTATTCCAAAGAGCAACGAGGTAACGGTGATAGGTTACTCGACAGAATGTCGAAATTCTGTCTTAATGTCGTTTCTCATACCCTTGTTTGATAAAGTTTGATTCTTTATTCTTTACTCACTTGTATGCTCGAATTTATCGTTTTAAATTCCGTCTTAAACCTTGTTTTAATGGAGGTCGAAATATAACTCGATGTGGTTGCACAAAAACGCGAATATGGAGCTGTAAGACGGTTTTGATGCTCGTTTTTAGTCAATGTTTGGTTGGTGGTTCGAGCCAACCTTCTTAATTCCGTCTTCAGTGTATATCCAAGATTAATATGGGTCATTTGTATGGTTTTTCCGTCTCAAAATGATGATGAAATGGACTGATTTATACGGTTGTATTGGACTGCCGCGGGTGGTCGAAACGAGGGCCTTTTATGGCTGTTATGGGCAACCGTGAAAGGGGGTCAACTTGGGAACTTCCTGAATGACATTGTTGACATGGTTCATCTCAAATAACTACTGAAATAGGGATTTGCTATACAAAGTTTAAAAATGGATCCTTGTGATAGTTTAGTTTTGGAAAAGGGAATATAATGTTGTTTGCTTATGCATCAAAGTATCAAACCGTGATGATCATTCAGTAAATACCCTTTGTCTTGTTAGTGTGATCGGTAAAACGTGTGTACATGTCCGTCTTAAGTTTGCTCGTAATTTCGTCTCATGGTTATATGTAATGTGGGTCGGTTGCCGTTTTACGCAGTGATTATGTGCCGAGTTAGTTATATGCCTGACTCCTCTTATTGAATATGTATACATATTTACATTAGTACTCATAGTATTCCCTCCAGTAATTGGTTTTGCGCGTGAGACGATTTGGAAACTTGGGTTCAATGCTTTTTATATGCAGACACGTGATTAGGAGTTGTTGGAGTTTTGTGATGAATTGTAGGGTCGAAATTTTGGTAGTTAGTGGATAATATCAAGAAGTACATTTGGGCTTTACATGATCAAGTCTTTGGGTCTTACATGAGTAAATGGGTGAATTACACATGATTAAATTGTCGGGCTTCACATGGTCTAATAATTGGATTTTACATGAGTAATGTGTTGGGCTTAATGTGATTCTAGTATTGGGCTTCTTTAGTCTATTTGTTGGGCTCATAAATGAGTCATTTGTGTGGGTTTCCATTTTAACCCGTAAATTTTACATAACGTAAATTATTCATTATCGCTTATCATATTTTATTTAACCGGCATGTTAATTTGAGTGGGTTTGTTTTGTTAATTTAAGTGGATTTGTCTTGTTAATTTAATTGGACTTGTCTAGCTTGCTTGTTGGGCTAAGTTTGTTCTATTCATTGGACTTAGGTCGCCACTCTCGTTGGCCGTACTGCCGAGAGTTGGTTACCATACTCTTTTGATACCTCTCTCGTTGGCCGCACTGCCGAGAGTTGGATATCTTATTTTATCTACGCCGCTCTCGTTGGCCGTACTGCCGAGAGTTGGTTACCATACTCTTTTGATACCTCTCTCGTTGGCCGCACTGCCGAGAGTTGGATATCTTATTTTATCTACGCCGCTCTCGTTGGCCGCACTGCCGAGAGTTGGTTACCATACTCTTTTGATACCTCTCTCGTTGGCCGCACTGCCGAGAGTTGGATATCTTATTTTATCTACGCCGCTCTCGTTGGCCGCACTGCCGAGAGTTGGTTACTATACCCTTTCGACACCTCTCTCGTTGGCCGTCCTGCTGAGAGTTGGATGTCTTATATGAGTAGTAAATGTCTTGCTTGGTTATACATATTGGTATCTATCTTTTATGCCTTGTGTTGTTAGTCTTGGTTCTACCGGATATTAGGGGTGAGCCAGAGGCCCTCTAGTTGCGGTATGAACGTCGGGAGTGATGTTCCCATCCGTACTTATGGTGATGCAGACCATAAGTATGAATGTGACATTAATAATCTCGTTCTATGTGCTTGTTTGTTAAGAGGTTTTAAAAGTAACGGCTACAGTCTCTATTTGATCCCTTACTTAGCTGTTTCACATGATTCGGATTCTAATCTCATATCTATATTGTAATTTCTTGAAATGCGTGCTTTTGCATAAATGACCGTATTCTTATCTTTCATATTTATTAATTATTTCACATGAATAATGAGTCTCCAATTTGCTAATATTGATCTATCATATTCCATCTCATTTAATTGACATGTTTAAATATATAAACTTGATGTTCATATCTTTTGTAAGTATATTACATGATTTATCTAATTGAGTTCTTTGTTGTGTTCATTTTGACATTTTGTGGCTGGGAGAACCTTGAGTTACTCCCCACTGACTGTGGCGTTCATGTTTACATGAATGACAGGTATTGGTTGGTACATTCATGGGGTGAAGACATGTGTGAGCTAGCGAGCACCTTGGGCTAGTAGTTGGCTTATTAGGATTGTTTAGACTCACCTTTATTGTATTGTCATTCGAGGGATATATTTTCCCTCACCTTTGACTATCACGTTTGTATAATTTAATCTTTATTTCCGCATTCGTTATTTGTGTTTTAGATTTTTGTGAACCCGCGCTTTAAATTTTAAAAGTTTCAAAAATCTCTTATTTTCCGCTTGAATTATATAAGTTATAATTTCCGCGTTATCGCGGGGTGTCACACTCCTTCAATGTAAACAAACCACTAAAATTGCCACAAACTTATAATAACAGTAACTGGTAAAGTTCGAACGTAAAATCTGACAATAAAACCAGTACTTAGAAATGTATCCAAGGTAAAGAAAAAACCATGACATATAGAACATTGGTTGATATATAACATAAGTAGCTTAATAAAAGAACAAAACAGGAAGATACATAGCCTACATAGACATTTCATCAGCTTCAACATTGCCCTTGTCCAAAAAAAGACCAAATACAAATTACTAAGCAGATACTACATAGTTTCCAATGAAGATGTATTCATGAATACAACACTTCAATGAGACAACTATAGGCAAAACGATGAGGACTAAATTGCATTGGTGGGCACAGCAAAAGATCATTTGTGGAGAACCGTGCTGTCTTTATGCAAACTTAATATTCTTATAGAGGCCGGTAATATCATATGGAGGCACAGTATAAAATGATATGTTGCGGTTGTCTGGCACACTGTTAGCTTTGGATGAAGTTGGTAAGCTGGACTTGCGTTTCCGAGGGGGTGGTGGTGGAGATTTGAGGAGAGGGATCAAGTGCATCACACCTTTAGGAGTAGTACAATCCTCTTTAACAAGTTCAGGGGTACCTAGAAGACCCTGCTGCACCTCTAGAGCATGCTTCTCTAAGGTTAAGAATTTTTTCTTTGCGGATTCACATATAAAGGCAACAAACTTGAGCTCCTCAGGGGCATAGTTTGCATCAATAATGTCAACATTGTATAGAGGTGTTAGGTATTGGATAACTTTGTGGGCAAGATCCCTCTGTGATGCAATAGACGATGTGCACGTATCACTAATGATACAGGTGTGCTCGTGCTTGTTGTCGCTGTGATCTATATCTAGCCATGATGTGAAACTTGAAGGAGTGTGCTCTATAGTGTGAATGGAGGTGCATTCAATGGGAAGTTTTTCAGTGATGGTCATAAGAATAGACACAATGTCTATTGCAACATGGTGGAGATGATATATCTCATGAAATACAAACTCTTCTTCCAAAGGGATTTTGGACAGCCCTTTTCCCAACCTATCCATCTCGAGGCATTTAAAACACCAGAGATTGGTGCACCTCTCATACATATGTTTCTTGGCAGCCGTGAAATCATTAATATAGATGTCAAACTTAATTATAAGATCACGGGCAGCTGCCTGTGCTGCCTTCTCATACGAATCTTCAAGGGTCGTTGAAGCACCGCCTATATAGAGGTGTTCAACAATCATAATCAACCTTCACAGTTACAGAACCACTGTTCTGCTCTAAATTCACTACATTGTATTCTGGTTCTGGGAACTCCATGCACTCAGTGATTTTTGCTAGCAAAGGTCGAAAAGGGATTGCGATTTGTGTAACTGGTGTAGTCATCGTCTGCACACACTGAATCCTATATGGAAGTGCAAACAGTAAATGGCCCGACATTCCATAACGTATGAATTATAAATACAAGTGATGACTCTAGTATGGACTATAACGCACTAAATAAGAGTCCATCAGCTTTTAAAGTTGTTGTTAAGAACAGTATTTAGTCACAAACCTACACACATTTTCAACACCGAACTAATGACAATCCATCGCACGTATTCCATCCATAGCACACATGACAAAAACAATTAACTGAACTGCTAATTAGCACTTTTTAACTGATTAACTAACAATACTTCTCAATATCCATAGAAACTATAAACAAACATTTGTTAGCACTTGGATCCATATTATCATATATCACATTTCATATTTTATTTAAAAAGGCATGGGTGAGTGTTATGACTTATGAGTAAGAATTCAGATGTGTTTACTTAATTGATCATGCTATTTAAGGCCTACATATTGTATGTATAAGATTCAAGTAATACTAATAATAAAAAAATACACTACCTTAAGGTAAAGTTATGAAAAAAAATGTCAGTCTAACTTAGAGAACAAAGTAATGCCAGCATAATAACATTAGGAAATGCAAATTTAGTTGAAAACAGAGCTACAAATAAGATGGTGTACTTATGTAATTTACCACAAAGCACCTTTCTAATTGTTGATTCTGCTTGAAGTAAGGCTGAAGGATAAGAGAACAATTTAGAAGAAGGAATGACACCACTTAATTTGTAAGAATGTCACAGAGAATAGGAAGTCATATATAGTATTATTTATAGGAGTTTGTGATGCATGGAGTAGGAATGTAGGATAGTTCATTTGTCCTTTTTAATACTAATTTATTTACTAAACCCCACTTGGGTAAACTTATGATGATGTAAGGTGACATAGAAGCACAAAATCTGTGGAAAGAAAGTGCAAGTGTGCCCAGTAAATCATGGTAAATAAAGAGGTTAGTTACATTGGCGCCATTTTATCAGATTTTATGGGATTGGCATGTACTTGTCTAGTTATTACCCATGTTGCAATAACTTGTTTGTTACTCTGGAGTATGGTTAAGCCTAGTGGGTTGTAACTTGTAACACTACCATACATGGATGATTTATCATGTTCTAATTTTGGGCAGTTTCCGTAAAGTGTAGTAGCGATAATCTTCTTCTTGTATTTCAAAGTATATGTGATTTTGTCGGATTAAGCAGTATGTATGTATGCTTGCATAGCAACTACGACCTTAAGTACCATTAGTATTCAGTGTTGTCTGTGTTTGCTCGTTTTCTTATAGTTTTTTCTTTCTTTTTTTTTTCCTTTTTTTTTTTAATCTGGGTGCTTAAAAATCGCCGAAACTGTGTATCCCGTATTTCATAATGAGCGGTCCTTATATTGAGTATGCCTATAATGTGCAATTTATGCTTAAGTGTTATCAACATAACAGTATTTTGTTGCGGCCATCTTGAAAAGTCAGATCAGCAACCAGCGGCGTTGTTTTATTGTGTTCTTCTAACCACCACGTTCAAAACGATAGTAATGAAAGAATAAGGACGGATTTCCTAATGTGTGTGAAGTGGCACCATAGAATAGGGATGCTAAGGTACTAAACTGCAAGTAACAGGAGTGTGAGTTAACGATTTAACACATTGTTAAGATATACTTACCACATAAACCACAGCATTGTCCCTATCTTTGAACAGCACCGCACAGCTTATGCACTGTTAATAGCAGATCCTAACATCTGGATATGTACTTTAGCATACCATAGACCAAGGATTATGCGGCCCTAGCCTTACTGCATTCTGAGGCAAATAAATTCTCAGTTAAGGTAAAGAAAGTTTGTGACTGAATAACTACAGTGCTGAACTGAAGCATTACAAGCAAGCCAAGTAGCAGGCATATTCTATATGAGCCAAGCTATGTTGGCTGTCCGCTGGTAAGATGTAATCATTATAAGATTTGTGACTTCTTTACCCAACAAGGATAACAAACATGTGAGAGTGAACAAACATAAGTTAACCTTGTGAGGATGCATATGAACCAGCCTAGACAAATCAAATGCATAATATGCCAACGCAAGTAGATCGCATGAACACTTAACTTAGTACACAGAGTCATTACAAGAACACCAATTTAGATTAAATTCATTACATGATATATCATAAGGATAAAGCCTTGACTAAAGGCTAAGATGCTTATCAAAATACAGCTTCTACAGGTGGGTTATGGGAACGGCAAAAAAGAATACTGATTGTTGCTAACAGGCAACTACGGGTCAGAGGATAGCATAGTAGCCCCACAACATTAGAGCACCTGGTAAAACCAAAGAAATTGTAAAAAACCATTAGCAGACAATACCACACCTGCAAAGCCATACGAACTATTACTTGTACACATTCCTTGCACGCTTGCTGGCCATTCGTTGTTGCCGCGGCACCTTGTAGAAAACGGGGCAAGGACCTGCCTGACAAACAACTACGTTTTCAGGACTTGCAAGACGTGTGCTTCTATGTGACCTTGCTCGTACAGGTGCTGGAGTAATTGTTGGTATGTGAGCACCTGCATTTTCAAATGCCATGTCATCTTATTCCACAAGTACGCAGGAATATGCAGGTTCATCAGGGATTCCAGTCATGCGTGCCCTTATTGTCAGGTAGCTCTCTTGTTCAAGATTATATAGCAAAAGAGCGATCTTTGAAGCTCGCGACCCATAATTTGCATCAACAATTTCAAGATTGTATGCATGTATTGGATACATGGTGACTTTCCTATCCAATTCGCTCTTTGCGTGTGCAAGAGTATCACATGTTGGCCCAATAAATACTTCCTTTGATGCATTGTTGAATAGAGGTTGGATTGTAATCCAAGATGTGTAACGACCAGCGCAGTGCCTCAGAGTTTTAAGCGGCGTAGCCTGAACTGCAATGGTATTGAAGATTTTCCTCAAAAGAGGCACATAATCAAGAGAAACATGCCTAATGCGGCTAGGGCTATCAGGCACGTTTTCTTCAAGGTCACCCCTGCTTTCTCCTTTAACAATATCTTCCAATTCATTACGTTTGAGTCTGTATAGACGGCTGCAACGGTCTAAACATCTGTACCTGACAAAGGTCAAGTCCTCCACAATAACACCCCACCTCTTACTGATGTTTAGAACTAAAAGAATATAATCCCTTGATTATTATTGACGTATGAGCATCCAATATATACATCAGAACTATCCTAGGTTAGCTAAACACATCCCATGTGTTATGCCTACAATCATGGGAGTCAATAACTAAATTAGTCAAGGCAATCCTCTAATTTAGGTAATACAAACTATACAGAATATATGAGAATATTTACATATTCTATTACACCCCCGGAGTCGAAGCGGGAGGAGGACGGATGCTGAGACTGGATCGAAAATCATCGAAAAGTACCTTTGGTAGACCTTTCGTAAATACGTCCGCAAACTGATATCGTGAAGGGACATGGCGGACTTGAACCTCACCGAGAGCTACCTTTTCCCGTACAAAATGAATATCCAATTCGATGTGCTTGGTCCGTTGATGATTGACGGGATTTCCGGCAAGATAAATAGCTGAAACATTGTCACAGTATACAATGGTAGCTTTGCGGATGGGAGTACGAAGTTCAAGAAGTAGGTTACGTAACCAACATGTCTCGGCTACAACATTGGCTACACCTCTGTATTCGGCCTCTGCACTTGAGCGTGAAACAGTAGCTTGTCTTTTAGAGGACCATGAAATAAGATTATCGCCTAGATAAACACAATACCCGGAGGTAGAGCGGCGGAAATCGGGACAACCGCCCCAATCAGCGTCACTATAGGCCGTCAAAGATGTAACCGATGTGGATGTTAAATGCAGGCCATAGTGAGAGGTGCCACGCAGGTATCTTATTATTCTTTTCAGGGCACTATAATGGGTTTCTCGGGGATCGTGCATGAAGAGGCAAATTTGTTGTACCGCGTAGGAGATGTCGGGCCGGGTAAAAGTCAAATATTGGAGCGCTCCGGCGAGACTACGGTATAAAGTAGGGTCTGCTACGGGGGAACCCGAGGCAGCACTTAGCTTGGATTTCGTGTCAACAGGGGTTTGGGCCGGTTTACAGGAAGTCATATTGGCGCGGGCAATGATGTCCTCGGCATATTTCTTTTGATGTAAAAATAGCCCATTCTTGTGTCGTATTGCTGATATACCCAAGAAATAATTTAACGGACCAAGATCGGTCATTGCAAATTCCGATTGAAGATGACCCATAATTTTAGTCCGAAGCAAATCAGTGGAAGTGGCAAGAATAATGTCATCCACGTATAAAAGGAGGTAAGCAATATTGGCCCCTTCATGATAAATGAATAAAGAAGTGTCACACTTGCTATGCTGAAAACCAATAGTGGAAACAAAATGTGCAAACCTTTGATACCAGGCACGCGGTGCTTGTTTGAGACCGTAAAGGGACTTCTTTAGAAGACATACATAATCCGGATGATGACGGTCCCGAAACCCGGGCGGTTGATGCATATAGACAGTTTCCATAAGGTGTCCATGTAAAAAGGCGTTTTTGACGTCCAACTGACGGAGTGACCAATTTTTTGAAACAGCGATGCTAAGCACAGTGCGAATGGTGGCCGGTTTGACCACGGGACTGAAAGTTTCATCACAGTCGATTCCCTTTGTTGTGACCTGCCATTGACAACAAGACGAGCCTTGTATCGCTCCAAATCACCATTAGCTTTAAATTTATGCTTAAACAACCAAAGACAACGAGTTACATTGACATTAGGAGGTCGGGGAACAAGTACCCAAGTCTTATTCTTAATGAGTGCGTCAAATTCGTCTTTCATGGCGCGGTTCCATTGTGGGTCATTAAGGGCTGTCTTGGGACATTTGGGAATAGGGGAAAGGCTGTTGGTTGTGCATAAATCAAATTGTGGTTTGGGCTTGAAAATGCCGTGCCGAGCACGAGTCATCATTTGAGGGGATGGCTGGGATGTGGTGTTGGTGTCCGTAGGTGAAGAGGGGCCTGGCGAGTTGGGTGCAGCCGTGGGAGAGGTGGCAGGGGACTCTGGTGGGGGCGAGGCAGGGGACCTGGGACTGGACACGGCTGATGATGCAGGGGTAGACACGGGCGAGGTGGGAGGGGTCTGTTCAGGTGGAGTAGTTTGGTTTGAGGGTGGATTATGTATGTGGTGAGTCAAGTAAGGGGATGGGTCATCAGTGAGGAAATCATATGAGGCAGGGACCGTGTTTGTTTTGGCAAAGGGAAAGACTTGTTCATCGAAAGTTACATGACGGGCAATAATAATTTTCCGTGTAGCCAAATCAAGACACTTGTAACCGCGATGGGAAGCCGGGTAGCCGATAAAGACGCACGGTGTAGCACGGGGTGCAAGTTTGTGAATAGAAGTGGAAGGTGTGTGCGGGTAACATAGACAACCGAAAGTGCGGAGATGCTCATATGATGGGACCCGTTGGTAAAGACTCGATGTGGGGGAGGTATGTGAATTAGCTTTGCTAGGGAGGATATTGTGAAGATACGTGGCCATGGCCAAAGCATGATGCCACATAGACGGAGGCATGTGAGCATGAATTAAAAGAGTACGAGTAATGTTATTTATTGTTCGAATTTTACGCTCGGCCTTACCGTTTTGTGGGGAAGTATGGGGACAGGAAAAACGAAAAAGCATACCTTTAGCCTCAAAGAATTTATGGAGAGGTGAGTTATGGTATTCGCGACCGTTATCACACTGTAATGTTTTAATGGGACGATCAAATTGTGTTTTAATCATATTGTAGAAATTGGTGAAAATATCAAAAACCTGTGATTTATTGGTGAGAGGAAATGTCCATAGAAAATTGGTAAAATCGTCTAAAAACAAAACATAGTAACGGTGTCCCAAAGTACTAATAACTGGAGAAGTCCATAAATCCGAATGCAAAATATCAAAGGGGCTAATAGTACCTGCTAAAGACGCATGAAATGGAAGCTTTATATGCTTCCCTAATTGACAGGAATGACAAAGAGAAAAACGATTAATAGGACTACAAGAAATGTGTTTATTGGTACGTAAAGAATTAAAAATAGCTGAGCCGGGATGGCCAAGCCGTGAGTGCCAGGTAGTAGACGGAAATGCAGTAAAGGCTTGTGGTGTTGTGGAGACAGTTTGGTGAGACGAGAGTAGAGGGTAAAGATCGCCCGTGCTAGGGCTTCTCATAATTGGCATCCCCGTCTTGAGATCCTTCACAGTAAAACCAAATGGGTCAAATTCCACGGAAACATTATTATCAGATGTAAACTTTCGTACAGACACCAGGTTTTTAATTATGCTTGGAACATGAAGGACATTACGTAGGATTAGGGAATTATGAGGTGAAGGCAGGGACGAATTTCCATGACCCACAATAGGAATTAAACTACCATTTCCGACTACAATATGACGTTTATCACGCAAAAAAGAATAAGAAGAGAGTGTACCATTATTTGACGTCATGTGAGACGACGCTCCTGTATCCATGTAATAGTTGTCATCCGGCTGTTGAAGCGACATAGTCTGCATAACGGCAGCAATATCAGTCGGGACAAACGCTCCGTGACCCGTCCCAACCGTAGTAGGCTGAGCAATAAAAGCCTGCTGGGGTCGTGGTCCTAAAATACCCGGAGACCGATTGTTGCCAGGTGGAGCCCAACCCGCCGTGGGATAAGGACAGGGGGGCACCGGCCACCCCTGTTGCTGCTGCTGCCACGGATTGTATGGGACAAATGTCCAGGTTGAACCAGACGCCATCTGTTGCTGCTGCTGCCCATTTCTACCCCCATTCTTGTTGTTGTAACCACCCTGATTTCCCTTGCCCTTGGATTGACCACGGTGATGACGACTCCCCTTTCCTTTATTATTTTGGGAACGGGTGTAGTTGTTGTCACCCCGCTGTGGGGAGCGAGAATTAGAATCAGAGGAACCGTCACCAACAGCTTGAGATGCGACATTAGCAGTTTCAGTAGTGTTTTGTACGGTTTTGGCACGGCGGCTTTCCTCAAGAGCCAACATAGAACGGGCTTTGTAGAATGGTGGAAGGGGATCGCTTTGTTGAATAAGAGTAGCAATCCCATCGTACCCATCAGAGACATGAGTAACGAGTTGGAGGACGAGGCGAGTATCGGAAACAGGGGTTCCAACATTCGCTAATTGATCGGCGATCATTTTGAGCGCCTGACAGTATGACGACACATTAGGGTAGTTGTCCATATGGATATTAGTAAATTGCTGCTCTAACATCACTGCATGGGAATTCTTGTTATCGTTGAAGATGTCCTTGATACGATCCCAAGCCTGTTGAGCGGTGGCACCAGGCTCGAGGATAGTATGAAGGAGATCGAGCGAGATGGTACTGTAAATCCACTGTTTTACAATGGCATCAAGACGATCCCATTGATCATCCTTGTTGATGGCAGCACCTTTAGGAGGGGAGATGTGATCGAGAACGTCGAATGCTCGAGCGGTGTTAAGAAACAATTCTGCCCAGGAAGCATAGTGGACATTCTCGTTTTCTAGGGTAATTTGCACAAAGTTTTTGATATTGGAAACTGAATATGCAGGGTGATAGGCGGGTTTTTGTGTGTCGTTCGTCATTGAAAAGGAGAAGGAAGGAGATGCAGAGAGTTGAAGGAGAGGAAGGAGATGAAGGCGGAAGCTAGGGGATCTGTATGGTGACTGATACCATAAAAGAATATAATCCCTTGATTATTATTGACGTATGAGCATCCAATATATACATCAGAACTATCCTAGGTTAGCTAAACACATCCCATGTGTTATGCCTACAATCATGGGAGTCAATAACTAAATTAGTCAAGGCAATCCTCTAATTTAGGTAATACAAACTATACAGAATATATGAGAATATTTACATATTCTATTAAGAACAACTTTTTTCGCAGCAACTTCACATGATTCTTCAACTGTATCAGCACGCCCAGCCACATATGAGAAGGTGATATCCCTAAGATTTGTCTTCACTGACACATAGGCACTATTCTTGGACAAGTCCAGTATATGGTAAACAGGTTCAGGGAATTGTAATACAGCTGCGATTTGTTTTAAGAGTGGATGAAACGGAATGGTAATCTTATTAGGCGTCACGGGCAGCACCTGTAGGTTAAACATGTAAGATAAACTTCTCACCGAAAGACTATGAAACGTAGACATGTAGTGGTGCACATTAAATCACAGTACTAAATTATATGATGGAGAGCAACATATTGCATTTATTATACTAATGTGGGAATTGTCGAAAGTTTACTAATGGAAGCGTCTTATTATACATGAGTAATATGACTAAGGACAAAGACATATGGCCATATAAAAGTAACGCACAAGAAGTATAAAGTAGTTCAGCTACCATAACATAGACAAAAGTGAAAATAATCTGGCATTTTGTGATTAAATGGTTTTTTTTTATTAAAAAATGGTGACATTCCGTCGTCTGGAAATAAAACCGTTTGAAATAAGACTCATTGATAACTATTTATCGTTAGAAAATTCCATAGTAGTGGTTAACACGATATAATTGTACGATTCTGGTACAAACAAAACTATTTTAATAACCACTCATTTCACTATAATCAAACTATAGCATTTATTTTGTGCAGCGTAAAATGTATGTCAAAACTGACCATAAAGTTGTTTAAAATATATAATAAAAACGAAAATCTAAACGTCAAAGCTCATACATCCGGATTCGCAACTTTAGCAAGTAGATACTGTGTTTATCCAACATAATGCAACAATATTATTAGTTATTCATAAAATCATACATGATATTGAAGCAATAATATTTAGATTTGCTATATTGATTGCCCTGAGGAAAGACACGCATAAAAGAGGGGGTAGTTAGAGGGTTGTAGAAATTGCACAAATTATGGATTCAAAGATTTTGGTACGGTGGAAATCTTGTGATGATAGAGTCATATAAAGTTTTTTTTTTTTTGGTGTTGACCAGGAGTATCCCCTACCGACAGTTGGGGCAATCTCCTTCGGGGTACTGAAGGCAATTTAATGGGTTGACCCCTCCCAAGTTTGGCTTTTTCATTCGCAAGAGTCAGGAATCGAACCCCTGACCACTTGTTTAATAGAGTCATATAAAGTTGAGGATAAGGACATGCCAAGTGTAAAGGTATTCATTTTTTAAAAAAAATTACCTGAAAATCCTTATTTCATACAGCCTATTTTCTGTATAAAATAACACGGACCACATGTAGCTATATTACGATAAAATGTTACTATTTTGTGATAAAAAATTAACATCATTTTTAGGTAAGAAGTAATAATTATAGTCATAATATTTTGTGATTAAATGGTCATATTCGAAAGGATGAGATAGGTTAGCCCCACCTCAGAAGATCAATTTAGTTTTAGTAGATTATCAAAAAAAAAAAAAAAAAAAAAAAGCTACTTATCGCTAGGAAATTCCACAGTAATGGTTAAATGGTCTCATTCCATAACCATTTTTATGCGACCAGCGTTTCTCCTTTTTTGTCACCTAAGCCGAATATGTAATAATTTTAATCACTTGCTTTACATGGCCAACAAATCTTCATAGGTTCATAAATTTACACCACCAGACCAAGACAAAAAAATCACCAGCCTCGCAAAATCCATCACCTGCTTTATATGGCCAATAATCGATATTACATAGTTTAATATGTACTTAGCCGTTTAGAACGATCCCAAGTATGCAATTTTTTTTAAGAAAAAACGTAATATAACACAGTGATCATATTGGCAGACCCTGCGGCCTATTTGATGCGTGTCATTTATATGATGTTGTACATCTCTTTTTACACGCATTTCAGAGCTCAATTGTGCTATATATGCCCATATTTCTCTATTTTCCTCTACTTTTGTACTTTATCGCAGAAATGTGGAGAATTTAGCGGGAAATCAAGCCAAATCCGTCCCCGAGTAATCTGCATTGCAAATGACGTAAAGGAACTGCTTAAGGAACAAGCTTGGTGCGCGATCCAAGGCCCAAAGGACGAATCCACGAGTTTAAAGAAGTCAAGTAGCAGCTTAGCTAATGACCGACCAGCCTAGTCGATCGATCGACCAAGGCTCGGTTTCGAAGCTCTCCGGTTCTTTGAGGAGCGATCGATCGACAAAGCATCTTTAGTCGATCGACGATTTCGATTCCAGCATTTTAATTAAAAGATTGAGAAATTCAAGGCCCGTGAAGTTTAGGTTTTAGGAAATAAGTTGCTGCGTTTATTGCTATATAACGTAACACCAACATCTAGTTTGATATCGAGTTTTTGCATCAAGTTTCATATCACATACGAGACTTTTAGTTCTAGCTTATTTCGGAGTTAGGGTTTTGGGTTATCGACTTTAACATTGGATTTTCGCCTTTGCTCTTAATCTTTCCTCCGAAATTCTCGGTAATCATTCTGCTTTAATTCCATTTATTTGTTTCGCTTTTTCCTTAGTATTAGAATTGCTAGATTTGTGCCCAAAGCCAATTATTGTTATTGTTATTTGCTATCTATTTCAAATCATGAATTCAAGACCTATTGTCTTAGTTTATTTGTTGTTTTTACCTTCGTCATGAGTAGCTAAACCTATAGTGCTAGGATGTAGGCGATTTATGGCTAGGCGGCAATAGGTTAGACACGGATGAACCAGCGTGTCGGTCGATCGATCGACATTGTTGGTCGATCGATCGACCTTGTAAGGTTATCTTCGTTTTAATTGTTTTTAAACTTGTATTTAACAAATCGAATGCATGCGACCAGTTAGATACCTCTTTTGTGATGACCCATTACCGAAAGGTAGGGTAGGTTGCTTGACCGTCAATTAATTCGACTAAACTGTGCTGAGATCGAAAGATAGGTATAGTTTAGACCATTAGTCACTTTTCAGGACGAAAGTTAGTATTAGTGACATTAGGGACCTATAGCGAGATCGAGAGATGCTATTTGTTAGGAGTGGACCGAGAGGACCTCTTATTTCCCGCCTTACCTGTGTTCAATTCAGACCGACTTAGTTTGCTGCCGCCGAAGCTGTAATGACCCGACCATCCTAGTACCTTTCTTTTATCTGTTTAAATCGTTCTTTTAGTTTATTTTCTTTTATTGTTATTAGCTATAGACCAATTCACATCAACCCCCACAATAGTTACCTTAGACTGATCATAGAACAACTAAAGTTTACAACTGCCTCCTTGTGGTTCGACCCTGTTACCACTAGCCTAGGTTAGTCTTAATAGGAGATTATAAATTTTATCTTTGGTACTCACAGCGACGGGTATCAAATTTTTGCCGTTGTTAGGGAGGCAATAGTCCTAATTTTAGTTGTCTTTATTTTTAGTCTTTCTTAGTTTAAGGAACATCCGTTCCTTAAACTATTCTTATATTTTGTTGTAGTTTCCTCTTATGCGCGCAGTCACGGGGTGGTCCATTACGCCATTTGATCCAGAGATTGAAAGATCTTTGCACGTTAAGAGGAGGTTATTTCAAGAACAACAGCTGGAAGAGCCGAGTTCTCATTCTAGCTTTTACGAGAACGAGCTGTTCGAGGAGAATCCACCATCTTCAACCGTTTCTACATCTTCAGCCGAGACAGTTACTTCTCCTGAATTTTCAGTCATGGCCGAGGAAGCGAGTATAGCTAGTTTTTCTGAGCCGACGGCCGCGAATCTATATAAGGGGTTCGAACTACCGGGAGAAGCCAGAAAGTTCGAACCAAAGCCTGCCTACATCACTATGGTAGAGAGAAACCAGTTCGGGGGAGCTGCAAATGAAGATGCAGCTAAACACATGGAGACCTTCATTGACTACTGCTGCTCCATTCCCCCACCAGTTGGCGTGACCCAGGACCAGATCAAGGAAACTATGTTTATCTTCTCCCTCCGCGATGCTGCAAGGGAATGGTATAGAGATCTGGACCGAGCTGCTCTAGAGATTACTGATTGGAATACATTGGCATTAGCGTTCTACAAGAAGTACTTTTCTGCTTCAAGGACGATCGCTATTAGAGCTCAGATCACGGGCTTTAAACAAGGGCCAGATGAGAATTTTCATGAGGCATGGGTCCGATTCAAGAAGTTGGTGCGAACCATACCGCACCACGGGTTTGCTAAGTGGAGTTTGTGCAATCATTTCTACAATGGGTTGTACGACGATCAGAGGGCCATTTTGGATCTTTGCAGCCAATGGGAGATTTCTTTGAAAATTTAGGAGCAACCAAGGGGTGGAAGATCATTGACGATCTAGCTACCCACAAGGCCGAGTATGGGAATTCGAGAGGGAACCAGAGGAGAGCTGCTGAATCTTCCTCTGTCGCTGCACTTGAGGCTCTTACTGCGAGATTTGACAAGTATGAGCTAGGAGGAGCTTCTAAAGGTGGGATGTACCAAGTCAATGCCGTGATGGACGGTCCCTTTGTTTGTGAAAGGTGTGGAATTGAGGGCCATGTCTCGAAAAACTGCCCTAGTCCCTTTGAATCTTGTGCTGCCTTTCAACACTATAGGCAGACAAACACCTACTACGAGCCACCACATCCGAACTTGAGTTGGAGGAGCCAGAATGTCCAAAACCCAACTCAACCTCCACCACAGCAGCAGCCATATGTGCCTCCTCATCAAAAACAGCAGTATCAAAAGCCTCCTTATGTGCCGCAGCAGCAACAATCACAGAACTCTGAGTTCTCCGAGCTTAAGAATCTGTTGCTTAAGGAGTCCCAAGCAAGAGAGGCCGGGATGAAGCTATTAGAGAGCCAAATTGCTCAGTTGGCTAGTAAAAATAACACTCGAGCTCCCGGACACTTACCCACTCAACCCGAACAAAAAGAGACCCTAAATGCCATCACCTTGAGGAGCGGGTCCACCCTTGACGGTCATGCTATGGTTGAGGATGCTGTTGGGAAAGATGAGCCAGAAACAAGCAAAGAGAAAGCTTCCACGAACAATTCAAAGAAAAAGGCGTCACAGAATTTGATCGATCGATCAAGTACCTAGTCGATCGACCGACTTACGAGTTCTGAGGAGCTCGAATGTGCATCGATCGATCGATCGAGGAGGTTGGTCGATCGACCACTATCATCGCTGATATTGAAGAGTCTCGTCCTTTAATGCCAAATAATTTACGAGATCACTTGTTTCGGGGTACCATGATCCCGAAGATTTTAGGCGGACCGAATGCGATGGGTCGATCCCGCTCAAGTTCGATCCAATGACGGTCAATGGGTCTCATTTGAGACGGTCCGAGGAGGGGTCTAGCTTCAACAAAGAGAAGGCGACGGACTTTCAACCTAAGTCCAAGGATACCGGCACACGCGACTTAGAAGAGAGGGCTAAGGTGCTCCTTATGCCCCCGTATCCGGAGAGACTCGTGCCGACCAAAGAACAGGTATCTTTCAATAAGTTTGAGAAAGTTATCCGTAGTCTTAATGTGCAAGTCCCCTTCCTTGAGTTAGTTAACCAAGTACCCGCTTACACCAAATTTATGAAACAACTATTGTCAAAAAAGCGGTCACTTGAAACAGTGCACACTGTCGCACTCACAAAGGAGTCTTGTTCTTATCTGTCTCACACTGCGCCCCTTAAGTTAGAGGACCCGGGCAGTTTTTCTGTCCCTTGTAGGATAGGTACCTTTTCTATCGAAAAGGCATTGTGTGACTTAGGGGCCAGTATAAGTGTCATGCCCTTGAGTTTTGCTAGAAAACTCAAGTTGACCCGGTTTGCTATCACGAAATGACATTCGGATGGTCGACCGATCTGCGGTCGAGCCTATAGGAGTCCTAGAGGACATACCGTCCGATAGGGAAGTTTTTCTTCCTGTTGATTTTGTTGTCCTTGACATGCCCGAGGATGACCATATTCCCATCATTTTGGGTAGGCCGTTTCGCACACCTTTGGTGCGATTATTGACGTCGGTTTAGGAACCTTGACCTTCAAGGTTGGGAAACACTCTATCATTTTTGCCCAACCTGCTAAAAAGAAGGACGCCATGTGGCCTGTTACTTGTAATACGGTCTCTGAAAAGAGATCGTACTTTGTGCTTCCTGAATCGACTGTCCCTATTACTACTGCTGTATTAACCCCTCCGCCCCAGATTGGGAGCAAAAAGGAGGAAGACTTTGTTGTTTTAGATAATGCAGGAGCTGGTTTGGGGAAGGAAAAGCCGTTGGATACTCCAGCTGCGACAGAGCCTATCGTTTCGAGAGGAGGTCTTGGTTGTCTAAGCTATATGACAGATGAGGAAGTGGAAGATGAGCCGGCCAAGGTGAAATGGGCAGATTTGGAGTCCGACGATTCCGAGGGAGCCCTTGATTGGGGAGATGACGAAGCTGATCCATTGAGCTCTCCACCTGTTGAAGCTATGAGGGGTGCAACTGATAAGATGAGCACCATTGAGGCTACATCTAGTAGCCAGAAGCCGACGAAGTGGGCCATCCCTTGGTCCTTTTTGATCAACTATTAGTTGATCAAATTCGTTATAAACTTCATTTCATTGCTTTCGAACTATTTTTTATTGCTTTTGTGTGCGCGAAAACTTCGCTTTTAATTTCGTTTGCTTAGGATTTTTAAGTACTTTAGACTTCGTTCTGGGTTTTGCGCAATTTTGGGCGCGTACTATTGTGCATTTGCAGGTATTTAGAGCTTATAAGCTCAAATCATTGAGCAATTACGAAGAAATAAGACACTCGCAAAGAAGTGTTTTCGATCGATGTTGGTATCATTGGTCGATCGACTGAGTTGCGGGTTACAGGAGCTACTGTTCACGACCATCTGGTCGATCGACTGCCTCTTTAGGTCGATCGACTGCTGCTGCTGCTATATTCTTTCACGACCTCTCCCCTGCTGTGATTGGTCGATATGCGGATTTAAGGGAGTCTTCTACTCCACTTTATTTTCCGTCGAATTGTCTATTTCTTCTTTTGTCTCATTTATGCACAATTTTTACGTTCCAAAATCGCTTTCTTCAGTCTTATGCGTGGTTTTAATTGTCTTTCAGGTTCTTATTGGTAGCACTGCTGGCTACTGAAACCTCCTAGCTCACGCTGGTTTGGGGAGGTTTCCTTTGCTGCGCTTAAAGTCTTGTGAGTTCCCAAGTCTTTACTTTATGTCATTTTGTTTTTATTTCCCTTTTTCTCGCAAATTCCCGTTTCTCTTTTATTTCATTACATGATTTTGCACAATGGGGACATTGTGCGATTTGGTTTGGGGAAGGGTTTTGCGTCGCACTTCATTCATTTGTTTGCATTCACGTTTAATTTTGTTTTGCATTGTTTCATTTCATTTCTCTTATATATACTACAAAATTCAAAAAAAAAATTCAAAAATTCAAAAAAATTCCATAAAATGCACGTTTATTTTTAGCATATAGGTCGAGTCGGAACGGTAGTATTTCTATGATGATTTAGCATTTGCATCTGTTTTGCCTGAGCCTTGCTAGATTAACATGATATTAGTAGAATCGTATATGCATATCTACGAGTTTTCGTTAATTATTTGCTGAGCCTGAGACTTGACTTTGAAAATTGGCAAGCTACATCATATATTCTGAGTTATTAGAGCTTATAACTGGTGACATTCATGACCAGTTCATCTAGGAATGTGAGTAGTACTCCTTATGAGGCATGTTTCCTTAATTTGCATAATTATGAATTTGATCTACTTAATACCTGTATGCATTCGGTTTGTGGTTAGTTGACACATGTGGTAGAGGTCTCCTTTTCTCATTTTACCCATAAGCTTCACTATGCCAAAAATATCCTTTTTGTCCTATTTACTACATCCTACATTTAGCCTGTCCCTTGTCAAGCTAGTAGTCTGTGTTCTTGGGGTTGTTACTCATTTTTGGTGGTATATGCTCTTTTGAGACAAAGTTGGGAAATGAAAATAAAGGAAGGAAAGAAGAAAAGAAAGAAAAAATAATCCGAAAAAGAAAAAGAAAAAAAAGAGGTCCTGTACTGTTCAAATGGGTCGATCGACTGCCATATATAGTCGATCGACTTAGATTCGTGAAAGAGAAAAAAAATCAATTCGCATACTTTATCCTTATCTTTTGGCGATTTTTGCTCCCATGTTCCATTTATATCCTATGGGGAGTTTTATTGATTTGATAGTTCGGAGATTGTGAGATTTGTGCTTGCTATAGCACCGTTTTGTTTGTTTATGAGAAAGAAGTTGGATGTTGTCCTTTGGTTCCGTTTTGGTACTAGCTTGATCACCTGTACCTTCACTTTACCATAAAATGTTTTGCCTCTTCTTACCCATACCTCACATTTCCATAATTATACCTCGGCATGTGTCAATGGTCATCTGTTTGGTTGGAATGCATATGTACGGTTGTAGAGATCGTCTTCATAATTTATTGCTGGCATGTTTTCATAGGTCGTAGTTAGGTGAGAGTCACTACAAAATTAATTCTTTCTATCTTACAAATATTCACCTGTACTTATTGAGTGGTTTGAGCGACCCGCGAGAGTCCAATTTGATAAGTCTCTATAGTCAACGGTTCAGCAGTTTTTGACGACTTTATAATTCGTTTGCATGATTCACATTGCTGATTGATTGTTGGTTGTGCATTAAATTGGTTTAGGCCTTACAGTTTGCATTTCGCTCTGAGTTTGAACTCGTTCCATTAGGTCATTAGATCGAGTCTAGTTCTTGCTTGGGGACAAGCAAGGTTTGGTTTGGGGAGATTTGATGCGTGTCATTTATATGATGTTGTACATCTCTTTTTACACGCATTTCAGAGCTCAATTGTGCTATATATGCCCATATTTCTCTATTTTCCTCTACTTTCGTGCTTTTGTACTTTATCGCAGAAATGTGGAGAATTTAGCGGGAAATCAAGCCAAATCCGTCCCCGAGTAATCTGCATTGCAAATGACGTAAAGGAACTGCTTAAGGAACAAGCTTGGTGCGCGATCCAAGGCCCAAAGGACGAATCCACGAGTTTAAAGAAGTCAAGTAGCAGCTTAGCCAGTCGACCGACCAGCCTAGTCAGTCGATCGACCAAGGCTCGGTTTCCAGAAGCTATTGTTGCTGAGGAGCAGTCGATCGACCAGCATCTTTAGTCGATCGACCAGATTTCGATTCCAGACGGAATTAAAAGATTGAGAAACTCAAGGCCCGTGAAGTTTAGGTTTTAGGAAATAAGTTGCTGCGTTTATTGCTATATAACGTAACACCAACATCTAGTTTGATATCGAGTTTTTGCATCAAGTTTCATATCACATACAGTACTTTTAGTTCTAGCTTATTTCGGAGTTAGGGTTTTGGGTTATCGACTTTAACATTGGATTTCTGCCTTTGCTCTTAATCTTTCCTCTGAAATTCTCGGTAATCATTCTGCTTTAATTCCATTTATTTGTTTCGCTTTTTCCTTAGTATTAGAATTGCTAGATTTGTGCCCAAAGCCAATTATTGTTATTGTTATTTGCTATCTATTTCAAATCATGAATTCAGTACCCTATTGTCTTAGTTTATTTGTTGTTTTTACCTTCGTCATGAGTAGCTAAACCTATAGTGCTAGGATGTAGGCGATTTATGGCTAGGCGGCAATAGGTTAGACACGGACTGAACCCGCGTGTCAGTCGATCGACTGACATTGTTGGTCGATCGACTGACCTTGTAAGGTTATCTTCGTTTTAATTGTTTTTAAACTTGTATTTAACAAATCGAATGCATGCGACCAGTTAGATACCTCTTTTGTGACTGACCCATTAGACCGAAAGGTAGGGTAGGTTGCTTGACCGTCAATTAATTCGACTAAACTGTGCTGAGATCGAAAGATAGGTATAGTTTAGACCATTAGTCACTTTTCAGGACGAAAGTTAGTATTAGTGACATTAGGGACCTATAGCGAGATCGAGAGATGCTATTTGTTAGGAGTGGACCGAGAGGACCTCTTATTTCCCGCCTTACCTGTGTTCAATTCAGACCGACTTAGTTTGCTGCCGCCGAAGCTGTAATGACCCGACCATCCTAGTACCTTTCTTTTATCTGTTTAAATCGTTCTTTTAGTTTATTTTCTTTTATTGTTATTAGCTATAGACCAATTCACATCAACCCCCACAATAGTTACCTTAGACTGATCATAGAACAACTAAAGTTTACAACTGCCTCCTTGTGGTTCGACCCTGTTACCACTAGCCTAGGTTAGTCTTAATAGGAGATTATAAATTTTATCTTTGGTACTCACAGCGACGGGTATCACTATTGCAGCAAGCCAAAACTAAGAACAGATGAACATTTCCGAGCAGAAATTCCTAATTCAGAGCTAGATAAACCACTGAACTATTTTATTATACCAGAATATGTGCAGGGGACACATATTTAAGTTTAAAGGAAAAACACCGCGATACAGTAGAGTAGAAAAAGTAATAAAACTAAAAGAGTGCAAGACTACTCAGTACAGGGACCTAAACCCCGCATTAAACAAGCATTTGCACGAGGCCTACCCCAATCTGTCTTAGCAATAGCCAGGGTATAACGCACATAGTACGTCAACCACACTACCGTAAGCATTGTCCTGGTCTATAGAAGCAAGAATTTCCGCTGCTTGAGTGGTCGAAGATGGGACTGTCACATACTCAACCCCTTCAGGGAGTAAGTCGCCATCTAGAGAACAGCACGCCGAGGGTCAGTTGAGCGTGCAGGCACATTGACCATGATGCAGGTAAACGGTGTAGCGGCTAGAGCCGCCATGTTCACTATCTGTTTCCTTTGAGTTTCACTAGCATTTATTACTTTTAGAAAAAAAAAACAGTATTTGATAAAGTTTAGACGTTTAAGATACCTGGCTAAATTTTGTTCACCTTGAATTATTGTATGTAAAGTATGATAGCTACATATATAGAGAGAGTGGTAGTATAAAATAATTGTGAAATAACCCTGGAGAGTGTAGTCACTTCGTGTTGTTGCTCTACCTCCAAACTTTGGACTGGGTTAGCTTGGATGGGAATCTCCCAACAGGTATGTGTACTTAAATAGTGTCAAAAGATTCCTTATAAAGTGAGCCCAATTATTAGTGCCCTTCAATGAAAGGAATATGTGACCTCGAACTGGCACTTACACTCTCTTAGTTCAAGCTAAGAGACTTTGCTAATATAACCAAGATTCTAATTACTAACATCATCTAACCCACCTACCCCAACCCCTCTATAAGTACATTGCATCAGGGCTCAACTGGCCACTACTTTGCTCACACTTTTTTTTATCTTCCCCACAATCCCCATATTTGTGTCCAACCAATATAGGACACGCCCTATTGAAAATGTCCAGAAACGCACGTATAGTCCAGAACATACAGAGGAAAATCGATGCAATAGTGGAAGACGCACCCAGGCTCTTTCAACGATTAAACATAGTAATGACCTCTGACGCAATTTGGAAATTAATAACCCAGAAGTATCCTAACCTAGGAAGACTTAGGCTTCTCATATTAGGAGATACCAGCCAAATCACACCGCCAATTGTAGGCGGTATTATTCCATACGGTATTTATATTTTATTATTGTTGGTGCCTTTTCTAGCAACATAGATCCACTACCGTTAATCTACGTTTCAGTGTTTTCTTATGTATCCTCGATTACAAGCCATGATTAACCTTTTTTGTTCTCCCACAGACATTGTCCGGATGAAACAAGCGCTTCTAGACCAATTGAAGGAAGAGGTGGTTAACTTTTTCAAAAGGCTAGAAGCAGTGCTTACCTTGAATGTGATATTCGATCTCTGTGCTGGTGGAGGAAGTGTTGTCGCCCCTCAACCAGGTGAGCAGGAAAGGATCGACATAATTGCGATATATGAAAGCCACATTGAAGAACAGTACGAAGAAATGCTTGCTGAGCAAAGGCGTCAAGTTCGTGAATCCCCATCTTCGTCTAACGATAGCTGCAACCGGCTTATTTGGTGAAATTCCAAGGGGAAACCAAAAATGGTTTGCTTTCTGTAAGTCGCCCTCGCGATCCCCTGTTCTGGAAGTCCCACAAGCATATGTTTAGTGTAATAATACCACAATGGATGCTAAGTTGAATGCCCTGCATTCTAAATTTCCGTAACCGTTTCTTATTACGTTGGTTAGGAACCGTTTGTTAAGACTCATTAGTAGCTGGTTGTTAGTTTGTTATGCCTTTCTTGAATAGCATTTGGTTAATTAGTTTGCTATGCCTTTCTTGAATCAGTTTATTACGCACTAATTAAAAAGGCAAGTTTACTAACCGTTGTCATTTGAGCCGCCACACCGCATCGTCGTCACATAAACTAATATGTAAATCAAACAACCGCCAATGAGCTAAACAATCAAATTAATGGCAAAGAGCAAGAAAATAGTTAATTGAGAAAGGGTCATTACCCTAATTATGTGAACCATCTCCGAGCTGCACTTCCCTCCTCCAAATATTAGCACAACCCTAGCAAAGACCACTTAGCGTCAATAAATGGAACAACAAAGATTGTAAAACGGTGTAGCACAGTGAAGTTCAAACTGAATCGAGCCTTCAGTTTTGTTATAATAATGTAAAAAAGGCAATAAAATAGCATGAAAGATGATTTAAGAATCAAGAAGATAGTAAATTGAGAAAGGGTCATTACCCTAATTATGTGAACTACCCCCCATCCGCATCTCCCTGCTCCAAAGATTAGCACAAACTTAGCAAAGACCACTTAGCCTCAAAATAAATGGAACACCGCCTATTTTGAACCATTGAACACAGTAAATTTACTCATTAAAATCAAACTTCACCATCATATGTCGCTAGAACGACGCCATTGTTGTAGAATCAGTCATGCTGTAGTGATGGACATAATATAACCATAGTCAAAACTCTAATTTCACAGCACTAAAATAAACCATAAACAAAGTAGTGCTACAGGTATGCCAAGCCGTGTTTATTCTGCTAATGATATGACAGTCACTTTCCTGAAGAATGTCTATTTACCCAATTTTAATCAATTAAGCCTCCAGAACCATCAATTTTTTTTGGTTCCTCAGGTATGATTAACTTGTTTTTTTTTTTTCAATTTAAGGTGGTTTTATTCGAACACCAACAACTAAACCCAAAATGCAGAGAACGAACCTCCCACCTCGAAGTAAAACAAATGCAAGAAACAAATAAGAAAAAGGGAGGTAGCACTAAAACATGTAATGAAAATCGTAAAAGCAGCAAAGTAAAATAAATACACCAAAGGAACCATAACCATGAGCATTAAGCGTAAAAGGGTTACGAAATCGAATACTCTGATCAAAATGATTAAATTTAACCAAAGGAACCATAACCATGAACATTAAGCGTAAAAGGGTTACCAAATCGAATACTCTGATCAAAATGAGTAAATTTAAATCGTAATTATTCAATTCAATCAAGCAGATCTGAATTACGCACCAAATGAACAACGCACTAAAATAGGAAATCAAAACCGGAACATGAGTTCAATTAAAGCAATCAATGGTTGTTATACACTAACAATAAGCTAAGAGATGGTATCAGTCAATCCCAAAAACCCAAAAATCAACTATAAAACTGAATAAATCACCTATAAAACCCTAAAATTGGGATCCGTCAACCCAAAAGACCCAAAAATCAACTCTAAAACCCTTAAATTGGGATCCGTCAACCCCAAAAACCCAAAAATCAACTCAAATAAAGCGATGCAATGTGCTTAGATAGAAAGACCCCAGAAATCATCTCCGAGTAGTGAACAATCCGAATGGCCGGCAACTCAGAAGAGGAGACTCGTCTTGATGGATATAATGGAGCATCAACAATCAAATTTTAAACACATGATGGAGAATGAAAGGGAATGGATCATAGATAGCAGAATAAAAATTAAATTAAGCCATCAAGTTATGTGGAGATATTGAAGGAAGAAGCAGGGAAGGAAGAGGGAAAAGAAATGGAAGAGCAATGAGCAGGGAAAAAAACAAAGAAGAAAGAGGAGTAAACAGATGCAAAAAACAAAGAAGAAAGAGGGAGGTAAAGCGTGAAAGGCTGTTCATCACGTGAGCAGAGCATGAAACACTGCTCTACTGTTCAACATTTACCCAAGTTCACACATTTAGACGACGCCATTGTTGTAGGATCAGTCATGCTGTAGTGATGGACATAATATAACCATAGTCAAAACTCTAATCTCACAGCACTAAAATAAACCATAAACAAAGTAGTGCTACAGGTATGCCAAGCCGTGTTTATTCTGCTAATGATATGACAATCACTTTCCTGAAGAATGTCTATTTGCCCAATTTTAATCAATTAAGCCTCCAGAACCATCAATTTTTTTTGGTTCCTCAGGTATGATTAACTTGTTTTTTTTTCAATTTAAGGTGGTTTTATTCGAACACCAACAACTAAACCCAAAATGCAGAGAACGAACCTCCCACCTCGAAGTAAAACAAATGCAAGAAACAAATAAGAAAGAGGGAGGTAGCACTAAAACATGTAATGAAAATCGTAAAAGAAGCAAAGTAAAATAAATACACCAAAGGAACCATAACCATCAGCATTAAGCGTAAAAGGGTTACCAAATCGAATACTCTGATCAATATGATTAAATTTAACCAAAGGAACCATAACCATGAACATTAAGCGTAAAAGGGTTACCAAATCGAATACTCTGATCAAAATGAGTAAATTTAAATCGTAATTATTCAATTCAATCAAGAACATCTGAATTACGCACCAAATGAACAACGCACTAAAATAGGAAATCAAAACCGGAACATGAGTTCAATTAAAGCAATCAATGGTTGTTATCAGGGACGAAGCTAGGGAAAAATTATAACCGGGGCCGATTTGATCGATTTTGTCGGTACCTAGACTCATTTATCATAGACCTCTCACCTTTATGTAACATTTGTCGATATTTGTTACTCCCAATTAGGATAAACAAATGATTGGAACGAGGGTGTAATATTTTTAGATTACTATATTAAACTCATTAATAAAATACTTCAATTATACGAGTACATCATTTCTTCGATAAATTTACTCCGTGTTTTATAAAGTATTTTTAAAATAATTTATGTGAAAGAAAAACGTAGAAACAAATAAACCCACTATACAAGGACCACTCGCAACGATAAAAATTGTTCCTTTCTATTCAAATACTCGTATTATATGTAAATATTTATTTACTAGTTACAAGAATTATTGTTGACAAAAATGAAAGTTAATAAACTATAATAATGGTAAAGGAATGAAGTAACATGAGGCAAAATAAGAAAATTATAAAACCAAACCCAAAAATAAAAAAATACTCATTGCCGGTTTCGAACACGCGATTTCAAGGAGTTCTGCATTCTATCCTAAGAAGTCACAAGTTACCACTACGCCAAGAACGTACTAGCTGCTAAATCACTACTTGTTTTTCTAATATTCTTTTGGAGTATGCTCGGGCCATGGCCCATCCGGCCTAGGCATAGCTCCGTCCCTGGTTGTTATACACTAACAATAAGCTAAGAGATGGTATCAGTCAATCCCAAAAACCCAAAAATCAACTATAAAACTGAATAAATCACCTATAGAACCCTAAAATTGGGATCCGTCAACCCAAAAGACCCAAAAATCAACTCTAAAACCCTTAAATTGTGATCCGTCAACCCCAAAAACCCAAAAATCAACTCAAATAAAGCGATGCAATGTGCTTACATAGAAAGACCCCATAAATCATCTCCGAGTAGTGAACAATCCGAATGGCCGGCAACTCAGAAGAGGAGACACGTCTTGATGGATATAATGGAGCATCAACAATCAAATTTTAAACACATGATGGAGAATGAAAGGGAATGGATCATAGATAGCAGAATAAAAATTAAATTAAGCCATCAAGTTATGAGGAGATATTGAAGGAAGAAGCAGGGAAGGAAGAGAGAAAAGAAATGGAAGAGCAAAGAGGAGGGAAAAAAACAAAGAAGAAAGAGGAGTAAACAGATGCAAAAAACAAAGAAGAAAGAGGGAGGTAAAGCGTGAAAGGCTGTTCATCACGTGAGCAGAGCGTGAAACACTGATCTACTGTTCAACATTTACCCAAGTTCACACATTTAGACGACGCCATTGTTGTAGGATCAGTCATGCTGTAGTGATGGACATAATATAACCATAGTCAAAACTCTAATTTCACAGCACTAAAATAAACCATAAACAAAGTAGTGCTACAGGTATGCCAAGTCGTGTTTATTCTGCTAATGATATGACAGTCACTTTCCTGAAGAATGTCTATTTACCCAATTTTAATCAATTAAGCCTCCGGAACCATCAATTTTTTTTGGTTCCTCAGGTATGATTACCTTGTTTTTTTTTTTCAATTTAAGGTGGTTTTATTCGAACACCAACAACTAAACCCAAAATGCAGAGAACGAACCTCCCACCTCGAAGTAAAACAAATGCAAGAAACAAATAAGAAAGAGGGAGGTAGCACTAAAACATGTAATGAAAATCGTAAAAGCAGCAAAGTAAAATAAATACACCAAAGGAACCATAACCATGAGCATTAAGCGTAAAAGGGTTACCAAATCGAATACTCTGATCAATATGATTAAATTTAACCAAATGAACCATAACCATGAACATTAAGCGTAAAAGGGTTACCAAATCGAATACTCTGATCAAAATGAGTAAATTTAAATCGTAATTATTCAATTCAATCAAGCAGATCTGAATTACGCACCAAATGAACAACGCACTAAAATAGGAAATCAAAACCGGAACATGAGTTCAATTAAAGCAATCAATGGTTGTTATACACTAACAATAAGCTAAGAGATGGTATCAGTCAATCCCAAAAACCCAAAAATCAACTATAAAACTGAATAAATCACCTATAAAACCCTAAAATTGGGATCCGTCAACCCAAAAGACCCAAAAATCAACTCTAAAACCCTTAAATTGGGATCCGTCAACCCCAAAAACCCAAAAATCAACTCAAATAAAGCGATGCAATCTGCTTACATAGAAAGACCCCAGAAATCATCTCCGAGTAGTGAACAATCCGAATGGCCGGCAACTCAGAAGAGGAGACTCGTCTTGATGGATATAATGGAGCATCAACAATCAAATTTTAAACACATGATGGAGAATGAAAGGGAATGGATCATAGATAGCAGAATAAAAATTAAACTAGTTTTTAAACCCGTGCACTGCACGGGTGGTAACGAAAAATATTATTAAAAGTACAAATTTATGTATTTTTTGATATAGTGAATAACTAAATTTTAGAAAACTTAACTTTGTTTACCTATACACTTTTGATAAGTTTATGTTGCTTCCTTTTATTCGAAGTACTCTTTAAAAAATTTTCTCGACTTTTTAATTTATAAGTGGTGAAATTTGAAAAGTAAATATAAAATTATTGAAAATTTCATAACCTGTTTATTTACACAATATACAATTAATTTTACTCATTGTTACACGTTTTTTTTAATCATATTATCCCACTTGTTTGTTCTCTAAATTTTTTACCTTATTTCCCATTTTCTCTCCCACCACATTGTCTGGACGTCTGAAAACAACGTTCGCCATCACTTACCGACTACCTCGAGATCCACCTACAGACCCTCCACCATAGCTGTGACTGCACCTAACGTGCACCTCGGACCACGACTTCCATCTCAACTCCTGTCTCAACAGCCGCCACACAACTAACCATTCTCCAACAATTAATATCCTACGTCTTCCAACTATCCTACCTCACCTTGCCTCCAACATCTCCTACGTCTCGTACCCCCAGCCTCACCATCATCCCAGCCCAACCCCATACATGACCCATAACCCTTCTCATAATCTTATGAGACTCCTCACCCATTGCGACCCCTCCCCTATCACGATCTCTCACCGTCAACACCGCTCAATCATTCGCCTTTCAAGTAGCCAAATACTATGTTTTTTTTTGTTTATTGAGTCATGTTAAAACTCGCCTTTCAATACTGTAAATCATTTTGTCATGCAACACACATTTAATTTGAAATAATTTAAAATGGGAGATTGAATAGTAAAATTAAAATGGATATAACATTTTTTTTGCTAACGCCTTTTGTGTTTACCAATTACCTTTCAATGTTATAATGTCATGCATTAGTTGTTAGTTCATTTTAAAATCACTCTAACTTATATAAAATGAAAATAATATAAAGTATCTAAATTATCTTTTTGATAATTCTACATTATTTATTGCCCATGTTCTGATATATATACTATGGAATTACTTGAGAAATTTTAGCTAATTTATATTTCTTTATATATTTTTTCTAAAACTCAATATCAGAATAGAGTAAGATTGTTTCAAGGCAATTAAATATTGTCTTCCGCTTCTTTCGTTAAATGACGCATTTCAATTTAGAGAGAAAATCAAAATTATGATTAGTAGCAAACTTATTCATTATAGTAATTTATGAAATACGAATATTCGATTTTGACAATGACGCACTCGATCTAAACGTTCCGTAATGTCATTTCATCCAATCAACCCACTTCACTCTAAAGTTTCTAAACACGGCACCCCGTCATCTCTTCTTTTTAATATTTTTTATAATTTACTATGGAGTACGACAATAATTTGTAACATTACACATTTACCTGCTAGTGTTTCAATTTACTTTGAGTACAATAGCAAAATATATACATTAACAGGTTTTACGTCAATTTAGTGGTTAAGGTGAAATAGTACACTATATCCAAGTTAATAAATAACCTTCTTTTTAAGTGAGAATTTACACTTTTTTACTGTAATAATCTAGTTAGTAGTGGCCCTATTCAATAAGGATGGACAAAGAAACAAAATTGTGTATGCTAAAAATTGGTTTAAAAGACATGTTGGCCCAATTCGGCCTCGATCCGGTCAATATGAACTTTATTTGTTGAACTGTTTAATAAATAAACCAATGCGATCGATTTGTACTTTATACAATTGGAAAGTACCTTTAATAACTCAAATATCTTAAAACAATAATTTAAGTCAAACTTACTATTGCATATTAAGTTATTGACTACATCAAAATAAGTAACTATTAGGAAAATTAGTAAATAATTTCCTATAGATAATGTGAGTTTACAATACACTATTTTTTCGTGAAATTATTACGAAGTAACCCGTCATAAACTCTAAGCCATATATTGTTAAAATTAAAATGACAATCTTCGGTTATCCATATCTGAAATGATGTCCTTAGCCTCTAACTCCAGAGTCGACATTAAAGTGCGCAATTTCATCCAACCCTTCAAATAAGAACCTTACAATAAGAGGAATTAACTCACACATTGTACAATTTGATGACGATAATACAATACTTCAAAAGCAGTAGACTTGAAATTTTTGGTAATTCTATACAAATAACAAAGTCGTATACAATACTATTAGTTCTTGATGTAGCACTTAATGTGAGAACAGAAATAATATTCCAATTCATTTTAATATTATTATGTCTGATATAATGAACATAGGATCTAGAAGAAACAAACTAAATGTAAAAATGTACAAATCTACTAAAATAATGGAAGATAAAAACAAAAGATATGAGATGTACTTATAAATAATTATGTAAAATTAACAGTTAACATAACCAAAGAAAAGTTTTAGAACAGATAATACTAAATTATATTGACGTAAATTAAAATTAATAAATTTATTAACTTAACGCTTAAAGCAATACGGTCAAAACCGAAATATAAGTTAAGAACAATCTCGTTTGTCATGGAATTTGTATGGTTACCATGAAAGTTTATCTTCTTCTTAAAAAATGATCAATGTTATACGGAGTAGTAAATTGGGATGAGCACATGTAATATAGGAACCAAAATTTGAGTAACTAAATCAAAAATCAAAGCACGTATTTTCATATTCCTTTCATAATATTATCACTACAAATATTAAATGGGTGCTGATTTTCGTAGTACATATTTTACTCAACTCAATACACTATTGACAATTATACCCCTTACATTTTCCCTCTCTAATATACTCTTTCTAATTTCACACAATAATTCACCTCTAATTTCACATCACCATATTCCCTTATAATTACTATCCTCGTTGGGGAGGGGGTTCGCCGGCCGAGTAGGTCGCCAGCGATGGGTTGCCTGACTAATTCTAATTGAAATCCATAAACAAATTCACAAAAACAATGCGGGTAGTAAATGCATTGGCACTACGAAACGACATTGACAATGTAAGAAAACGGAATTTTAATAGAAAAAAACGATGAACATGAGATCAACATGGGTTCATATATGGCGGACTAATTTGTTTCCAAATACTCTTTGCAGGCTTATATCTGGGTTGACATAGGTTGTTGACTTGGAGATTCTTAAGTGCACGCAATTTCCGTTATTAATTAATTTTACATAAACCCTAATTAAAAAGACCAAAATTAAATATCTAAATTTAACATAAACCCTAGTAAATAATGAATTAATGAATTAAATATATGCTTTACAGTTGAATAATTATACATAATTGAAGAATTTGGAAGAGGTTAAAGATTCAATAATAGAGAAAGAGAGAGAATTAAGTTTGTGCATTTTTAGCCAAGGGTAAGCAAATGGAAAGAAATGTGAAAAATGTACTGAATTGAGTAAAAAACATACTGCGAAAATAAATTACGATATTAAATATAGAGTTTTTCTAACATGTGCCCTTAGGGCACATGATAATAAACTAAATAGGGAAAGATTTTCAAGATTATTACACTAATTATAGTAAATATGAGTTTCAACTCTAATTTATCATGAAATATTCAAAACAATATTTCCCTAATTAGATTATTTTCATGTGCCCTTAGGGCACATGTTAGAAAATCCGATATATAATTGATACTACTATTGTGATATCTTGCCATGATTTTAGTGAGATTATGGTAAGTTTTTTAAAATTTACAAATTTGTTTCATTCTACATATCTCCTACCATTTATATTGCATTTTATTGACGTTATTTATGTAATGCATTTATTCATGGTTTAATTATTAATTAGTAATAATAGCTTATTAGATTACAGCAAAATAAATATGACGATGACACGTGGCAGAAGCCATCTGCCGATGACATGTGGCAGATGGTTTCTGCTTTAATATAATATATGATATATGATATATGATATGATATGATGATTAAGCCATCAAGTTATGAGGAGATATTGAAGGAGGAAGCAGGGAAGGAAGAGAGAAAAGAAATGGAAAAGCAAAGAGCAGGGGAAAAAACAAAGAAGAAAGAGGAGTAAACAGATGCAAAAAACAAAGAAGAAAGAGGGAGGTAAAGCGTGAAAGGTTGTTCATCACGTGAGCAGAGCGTGAAACACTGCTCTACTGTTCAACATTTACCCAAGTTCACACATTTAGACGACGCCATTGTTGTTGGATCAGTCATGCTGTAGTGATGGACATAATATAACCATAGTCAAAACTCTAATTTCACAGCACTAAAATAAACCATAAACAAAGTAGTGCTACAGGTATGCCAAGCCGTGTTTATTCTGCTAATGATATGACAGTCACTTTCCTGAAGAATGTCTATTTACCCAATTTTAATCAATTAAGCCTCCAAAACCATCAATTTTTTTTGGTTCCTCAGGTATGATTAACTTGTTTTTTTTTTCAATTTAAGGTGGTTTTATTCGAACACCAACAACTAAACCCAAAATGCAGAGAACGAACCTCCCACCTCGAAGTAAAACAAATGCAAGAAACAAATAAGAAAGAGGGAGGTAGCACTAAAACATGTAATGAAAATCGTAAAAGCAGCAAAGTAAAATAAATACACCAAAGGAACCATAACCATGAGCATTAAGCGTAAAAGGGTTACCAAATCGAATACTCTGATCAATATGATTAAATTTAACCAAAGGAACCATAACCATGAACATTAAGCGTAAAAGGGTTACCAAATCGAATACTCTGATCAAAATGAGTAAATTTAAATCGTAATTATTCAATTCAATCAAGAACATCTGAATTACGCACCAAATGAACAACGCACTAAAATAGGAAATCAAAACCGGAACATGAGTTCAATTAAAGCAATCAATGGTTGTTATACACTAACAATAAGCTAAGAGATGATATCAGTCAATCCCAAAAACCCAAAAATCAACTATAAAACTGAATAAATCACCTATAAAACCCTAAAATTGGGATCCGTCAACCCAAAAGACCCAAAAATCAACTCTAAAACCCTTAAATTGGGATCCGTCAACCCCAAAAATCAACTCAAATAAAGCGATGCAATGTGCTTACATAGAAAGACCCCAGAAATCATCTCCGAGTAGTGAACAATCCGAATGGCCGACAACTCAGAAGAGGAGACTCGTCTTGATGGATATAATGGAGCATCAACAATCAAATTTTAAACACATGATGGAGAATGAAAGGGAATGGATCATAGATAGCAGAATAAAAATTAAATTAAGCCATCAAGTTATGTGGAGATATTGAAGGAAGAAGCAGGGAAGGAAGAGAGAAAAGAAATGGAAGAGCAAAGAGCAGGGAAAAAAACAAAGAAGAAAGAGGAGTAAACAGATGCAAAAAACAAAGAAGAAAGAGGGAGGTAAAGCGTGAAAGGTTGTTCATCACGTGAGCAGAGCGTGAAACACTGCTCTACTGTTCAACATTTACCCAAGTTCACACATTTAGACGACGCCATTGTTGTAGGATCAGTCATGCTGTAGTGATGGACATAATATAACCATAGTCAAAACTCTAATCTCACAGCACTAAAATAAACCATAAACAAAGTAGTGCTACAGGTATGCCAAGCCGTGTTTATTCTGCTAATGATATGACAGTCACTTTCCTGAAGAATGTCTATTTGCCCAATTTTAATCAATTAAGCCTCCAGAACCATCAATTTTTTTTGGTTCCTCAGGTATGATTAACTTGTTTTTTTTTTTTTCAATTTAAGGTGGTTTTATTCGAACACCAACAACTAAACCCAAAATGCAGAGAACGAACCTCCCACCTCGAAGTAAAACAAATGCAAGAAACAAATAAGAAAGAGGGAGGTAGCACTAAAACATGTAATGAAAATCGTAAAAGCAGCAAAGTAAAATAAATACACCAAAGGAACCATAACCATGAGCATTAAGCGTAAAAGGGTTACCAAATCGAATACTCTGATCAATATGATTAAATTTAACCAAAGGAACCATAACCATGAACATTAAGCGTAAAAGGGTTACCAAATCGAATACTCTAATCAAAATGAGTAAATTTAAATCGTAATTATTCAATTCAATCAAGCACATCTGAATTACGCACCAAATGAACAACGCACTAAAATAGGAAATCAAAACCGGAACATGAGTTCAATTAAAGCAATCAATGGTTGTTATACACTAACAATAAGCTAAGAGATGGTATCAGTCAATCCCAAAAACGCAAAAATCAACTATAAAACTGAATAAATCACCTATTAAACCCTAAAATTGGGATTCGTCAACCCAAAAGACCCAAAAATCAACTCTAAAACCCTTAAATTGGGATCCGTCAACCCCAAAAACCCAAAAATCAACTCAAATAAAGCGATGCAATCTGCTTACATAGAAAGACCCCAGAAATCATCTCCGAGTAGTGAACAATCCGAATGGCTTAACTCGTAAGAGGAGACTCGTCTTGATGGATATAATGGAGCATCAACAATCAAAATTTAAACACATGATGGAGAATGAAAGGGAATGGATCATAGATAGCAGAATAAAAATTAAATTAAGCCATCAAGTTATGAGGAGATATTGAAGGAAGAAGCAGGGAAGGAAGAGAGAAAAGAAATGGAAGAGCAAAGAGCAGGGAAAAAAACAAAGAAGAAAGAGGAGTAAACAGATGCAAAAAACAAAGAAGAAAGAGGGAGGTAAAGCGTGAAAGGCTGTTCATCACGTGAGCAGAGCGTGAAACACTGCTCTACTGTTCAACATTTACCCAAGTTCACACATTTAGAGGGTTTTAGATATTATTAATGATTTAATGATTAAGATAACAAAAAAAATTAATCAGAATTTGCCTCCAACTCGAGCAGGGTCCTTACCAAAGTCTCCCAGTCAAGTTCGCCGGGAGCCATTAAAACAAAAGGCCTATTTAGGCCAGGCTTGAGCCAGACACAAGGGAGCTCAACCCCTCCCCATCCTTATGGCCTAACCACACTATCCCGACCAATTCGTGGCTGGTTTGGCTCGGTCCGTACCAACCAGGTCCCGTTAGGCACCTTTCAATGTGGTCCTTGGTTAACCCATTTGACCGACTCTAAGCTGACCCGTGAGGGCCAGTCAAGTCGAGTCGAGTCGACTCAAGCCTAACCATGAACATGCCCGTGATTAGACTAACCGAGCGGGTTAGATCATTTTTGCTTTTTAAAAAATTAATGATAAACCAAAAAGTCCGACCCTAAACCATACTCCTATTTAGTTAGCCGACGAGTCAAGTGAGTCATGCCACAAGCAACACAAATATGAGAGATATCAATCGAAGTTGCTATATAGACTTCTTTCGTAACTCTCTCAAATACGGAGTAAAAAATTGTATTTGTAATTGTATCCTTGTGAAAAAAGGAAACTTGGAAGAGTGAAAGTTGAGATATTTGCCGATAAATTACAATAAAATATCATACGATTACGCACTTCACGAGTCACGACCCATAAACCCTCAATCACTCTATCCCTCCGCAATTTCTCCCCTCTTCGTTTTTGTCTACAGGTTAGATTCTAATCTTCTATATTTATTTGATTTGATTTTGTTTATCTTAGATTGTTTTTTAATTAATCTAATTTATTACTAAATCCCAATGTTTTTTAATTAATCTAATTTATTAATCTAATTTATTACGTTTTCCAGAAGCAAAAAATGCTAGAGAAAAAGTACGGATTAATAATTAGGGCTCCGAAAACCCAACAAAAAACCCAATTAACCCGACAACCAATCCCCAAACCCGCCGGATTTTTCGATGACGATGATGATGATGATAACGTCGAAAACGAAATTTCACGCCAAGCTTCCAAGAACAAATCCCTAAAAGATGTAATTTCCTCCCTTTTTGATTAATTTCATCTGTTGTTGATTTTGATTTGATTCAATAATTAGGTCATCTGGGTACTAATTATTTGTTGTTAATTGAATTGGGTAGGTTGAAGAACAGCATAAGAAGGCATTGGAAGAAGATCCATCAGTATTTGATTATGATGGGGTTTATGACAATATGAAAAATCAAATTGTTAAACCCAAAGTAAAGGAACGCGAGCAGCGTGAGGTTTGTTTGCTTTAATATTGTTATTTTTTTTTTTGCAAATTTAGGGTTTTTATGTTGATGTTTTGTTTTGGTGAATCGTTTAATTAATTACTGATTTTTGTTTTTAATAGCATTAGTTAATATTAATTATGGGTAGAATTTTGGTAAATTATAAGTTGGTTGAATGAATACGGGTTAATTATATTAGAATATAGGTGAATTGGTAGTTGCAGTGCTGGATTTGCGCTTTTCGCGAATATTTTTTGGTAGTTTTGATTGATCAACTGTGTGATTTGTAGTATTGGAATCTGGGTTTGAGTGATTTTGATGTCAATACCGTGGTAAAGCCTTATCCTAATTGTGTTTTTGGGTGTTTTGATCTGTGTTGTAATCTATCTTGACTGTGTAGCAGCTCTCGTGCATCCAGTCTAGCATTCTAGGATCTATGTGGAGGTGCATTATCATCTTCCAAATATGGAGTATCCGTCGTATACCCTATCTCAGTGGCCCGCCTAGTGATTTTGATGTCTAAAGCCTGATAAACCCTATGTTTCACGGTTGCACTATGCTTGATGCATATTTATTACGGTGGTAGAAGGGTGGGTGTTATTCCTACAACACATTTGATGCACAATATTACAACCACTTGCTTAATTCTTGATCTTGTCAGAAATTTGATGGGTAAAATTCCCAACCTGTGTTGGTCATGACTACATAGTGTGCGCTAATGGTGAACTATGAGGTCTGTTAGGTCTCCTGCAGTTTAAGGATAATTATACTACTCCGTCAGTTTTATTCTTTGGGTTGCCTCATTTGAAATTTTGAAGCTACTTAGATTAGTGTACTATTCTGTCATCATTCCATAGTGTGTGTGAATGGTGGTGGACTATGAGGTCTGTTAGGTCTCCTGCAGTTCGAGGATAATTGTACTACTATGTCAGTTTTATTCTCGTTACCAACTTCTTAGATTATTGTACTACTATGTCGGTTTCATTCTTTGGGCTGCCTCGTTTGAAGCTACTTAGATTACTATTCTGTCAGTTTTTCCCTTTGCCTCCACTGTGTGTTTCATTGACCTCATTCTCAACCTCCCCTCATCTTCATGTACTAGTATTTAACCACTTGCCGTGTCTTTGTTAAGTTGTGCTGTTGGGATATAGATATTTTTCTGCAGTAGTACTAACTGGTCATACTTTGAACTTTCAGTCAAAATACATTGCACTGTTGAAAGAAAAGGCTAAACTACGAGAACGAGAACATGAGGTGGTTTATGAGAGGAAGCTTGCTAAAGAAAGAAGCAAAGACGACCATCTTTATGCAGATAAAGATAAGTTTCTTACCAGTGCTTACAAAAGGAAGCTTGCAGAGAAAGAACAATGGGAGAGGGAAGAACGCTTGCGTCAACTTCGAGAAGAGCGTGATGATGTAAGTCTTTTGCATCCTTTTCTTATATTTGCCTGGAAATTCTCCTTGCTCTATTGGTTATTACTGCATATAATTAACTATGTGAAACCGACCCCTGCAATCTTTCTGTCATTTAGTATGCTATACCTTTAGGCTTTATCTATCATACTACAATTTAAAATATTCTGCTAATCTGCAGTTATCGGTCTTCATCGTTTGATTTAAAGACAGCCCTTTAACTTACGTACAGTCAACTTACGTTTAGTAAGAAAAGGATGCAAAAGACTTACATCATCACGCTAAGTGAACAGGAATGGAATTGACAATGGCGTACAGTCAACTTACGTTTAGTAAGTTAGTAGCTAAGTGAACTCAGTTACGTGATAAGATGAGTCATTTCACTTACATGGTACACCTCCAAGGCCTCCGTCTTTCCTCGCATCTCACCCTTTGCTAAATAGTAAATAGGTCCATTCAAATTTTCCATGAATGAGTTAAAAGTTAAAACTGCTGAAAACCCCAGACTTTTCTTAGATGCTAATATTATCCGTATTTGCTTCTAAATCATGCAGGTGACGAAGAAGACTGACATCACAGATTTTTACTTCAATCTTGCCAAAAATGTTGCATTTGGAGCTGCCGATAAACACGAGGTAAACAAGCCAGAGAGGCCGGAAAAAGAAATAGGATCCACCAGCAAAGAGATGAAGAAATCAGACGCAGATGCCGATAAACCAGCTTCTGATGCGGGTAAACCAGCTTCTGCTACTCTACATAAAGATCATCAATCCACCAGCCGGAGATCAGAAGATAGACGTCAAGATGAAGCTTCTCCTGCTCCCCCGAAAAGCCCTGAGTCAGCCCATATTCCTGATACTTCCGACCCCCCAGTGGAACCACCATCTAACGATCAGCCAAAGCAAGATCATCACAAGAAAAATGAAGATGCTCTTGCTGCTGCCAAAGAAAGATTCCTTGCCAGGAAAAAAGCTAAAGTCGTGGATAGTTTCTCTATATTCTGATGTACATTTGGCCTCGCCTTGGTTGCAATACTCAACTAAATTTAGAGTTTTCTCGCCTTGGTTGCATTACTCAACTGCATTTCCTTTTTTGTCCCTGTATCCCAATTTCACCTTTTTACATGTTATCTCTCTCTAAAATGCAAAACAAAACTAGTTTTGTTCCACAAAATACTAATTTGAAAAATCGAAGTTTTTTTACAAAAATATTGTGTCTGATCATGTGCATAGGGCTCACCATTGCCTTGTTGCCAACTCTTAGTGCCTTGTTTTCAAAACTAAGACTGCAAATGTGCAATATATGTGAATCATTCAAACTTGGGATTATTTGTGATGCATATCAGCATATGTATCTTAACTTACGATCACTAATCTTGTATCACCCAAACATCCAATCATTAGCATCAGTGTATCCACAAATATGGCATCTAGTGATTGGTGGATTTTCCCTTGTAGGTTTCACACATATGACTATGCAAGACACTTTGTTAGTGCTTGTACTAGAATCCTGGGAGTAGAAGGTACACTTGAAGGAGTAGACAATCAAGGCAGACTTACAAGAGTTGCAGCGGTAAGCTGATGATGATTCTGCATTTTTTTTTTTTTTTTTCATATTCCTTAATACAAGGTGAAGGAAGTGGAGGATCACACCAGGGAAAACTATTACAGACATGTATTCTAGTTATTTTAAGAGTAGATGCTATTTTCCTAAACCTGCTGATCTTGATGATTCTTCTCTCTCTGCTAACTGTGTCAATGCAGTTTCCTGTTGGGATAGATTCAGAGCGGTTCACTCGAGCTCTTGAGCTTCAACAGGTGCAAGATTACATGAAGGATTTGAGACAGAGGTTTGCTGGACGAAAGGTTGGTGCACAAGACATCTATCTAGGTTGGAATCCCTAGTTCTGCTTTCCATCTGTCCTAGGATCTGTGTCAGATCAACTGTAGCACAAGCTTTGTTACTTGACATTTCATAATTAATCTCATACCTGTCTTATACGAGCCAAGTGACATGGGGCTGACACTTAGATACCTCTTTTTAAGCCAGAATATGGGTGTTTTTCATAAAATAGACAAGTCCGACACTAGGACACGCAGTCTGATACGTCTAACTCAGTAACATAATGCACTAGTCAATGATAAAGAATTGTTTCATGACGTCGAAATGTTCCATGTTGAGACCATTGAAGTGAAAATTAGGTATAATATGTTGTTTGTACCAATTTTGTAGTCGTATTTCCCTAATCAACCCTATTTTAGGCGAAATATGTAGCTTAGCATGAGACTGGTGGAGTGATATTTGACTGTTTCCTTATTGTTATAGAGGAATCCTCAGAAAACACCAGGTTATGAGACTAATGCTTTCTAGTCAATTCATTTTTTTTAATATACCAGGTTATGTTAGGCGTTGATCGTCTAGACATGATTAAAGGTATTCCTCAGAAAATACTTGCTTTTGAGAAGTTTCTGGAGGAAAATCCAGATTGGTGTGATAAAGTAGTCCTGTTGCAAATTGCTGTGCCGACAAGAACTGACGTTCCTGAATGTACGCACTTACTTATCTTTCTCATTTTATTCTTAAAACTTACTTTAATGCTGTTATTTGTTGGTTATCTGTATACCTAAGTCAGTGGTGTTGTGTGAGAATGAAATTACATGGGGTGGGAACGGCTTTACAGTCCATTACGTTGTATAGTGTCGTGATTTGTAATTTCCAATTGACCTTTCTTGATAATTTTGGCCTTTTAAGTCTAATTTGTGCTCTGGATATTGATTTTACCAGATCAAAAGCTTACAAGCCAGGTTCATGAAATTGTTGGACGCATCAATGGCAGATTCGGATCTCTTACATCTGTCCCTATACATCACCTGGTCTGTGTTTCACAAAAACAGCTCTAAACTCGTGCATTCATTTTTCGTGTGTCTGATTGATTACCAAGTTTTTATTATTTAATTTTCTGCAGGATAGATCTCTTGACTTCACTGCATTATGTGCACTGTATGCTGTTACTGGTAATTTTTTGACATACGCATCATCCAAGCATATATAACACGTAACTAATGAGTAAATCGGTCATTAAAGTACTCGTGATGCTAGATGTTGCACTTGTCACTTCTCTAAGGGATGGCATGAATTTGGTGAGTTATGAATTTGTGGCTTGCCAGGCTTCAAAGAAAGGGGTTCTCATTCTAAGTGAGGTATGACTTGCTTTCATTTCATTTTCCTGTTAATTTTTGAAGAACCGTGTTTTTATTTTCATTTTTGCGGTTTTTAATTCTTTGCAGTCACTTTAGTTTGCTGGTGCGGCACAGTCTCTTGGCGCTGGAGCTATTTTAGTGAACCCATGGAATATTTCAGAGGTTGCTATTTCGATCCATTATGCATTAAATATGCCGAGTGATGAAAGAGAAAAGAGACACCAACTTAACTACGAGTATGTGACAAATCATACTGATCGGGAGTGGGCAGGGATATTTGTCAGGTATGTCGAATGATGTTTTTGTTGTTATTTTGGAAGACATTATAGGCTGAACTAAAATTACTTATTTTCATGCTGCCTCGTGAACCAGTGAACTAATCGGAACTACAGTCGAAGCTCAAGTACATACAACACAAGTTCGACCATCGCTTCAAGTTAGCCTTGCTACAGAGAATTACTCTCGGTCTGACCACAGACTGCTCGTTCTGGTAATCTATTTTTTCCGTCCTTGATCTTTTCATTGTTTCTTGCAGAACTGACCTGAACCGAATGGCCCTTTAGCCTGATCTAGATGGAACTATGCCGACAATTTTTTTCTTTCATATTGATGTCACATGGTTTTCTTTGTGTTTCTAACACAAGGGTAAGGCTGTGTACATCGGACCCCCCCCTTACCCCGCAATTTGCGGGAGCCATTGAGGCACTGGGGTAATGTTGTTGTTGTTGTTGTTGTTGTATTGATGTCACATGGTTTAATCGCAGGGTTTCAATGCAACACTGACCCAATCAGTCAAAACTAAAGGCACAACCTGCAATCTAATTAAGGACATGGAGCTTAACTTGCACCCAGAGCTACATGACGCATTGAGAAAGATTAGTAATGACCCAAACACAACAACACTTGTGATGAGTGGAAGCGTCAGAGACGTCCTTGATGAGGTTCTCTTCTCTTCTCTGTTCGTGTTGGCTTCTATTTTGGTTTATTTGAGCTGATTCATTTCTATTGCAGAATTTCAGTGGCTATAATCTATGGTTGGCAGCTGAAAATGGTATTTTTCTGCGTCACACAAACGGTGATTGGATGACAACCATGCCAGAATGCGTCAACCTGGAATGCGTAGACAGCATTAAGGTAAACCGAATACTCCCTCTGTTCCTTTTATATACTCCTCATTGACTTTGGTGGTCTAACGATATCGACTCTGACTGGCATTTTAGATGTTTCGATAAATTAAACTTGTCAAAGTTGATATCAGCGTTCATGAATTTTTTCCAGTGTCACCACCTCTTAGTAGTTCTGCTCTTTTGTCAGCATGTTTTCGAGTATTTCACAGTGAGAACTCCGCGTTCCTATTTTGAGCATCGTGATACTTCACTTCTATGGAGCTTCAAATATGCAGGTATTAAGCAGAATGTCTAGCCTAATGGCATAGAATCTGTTATTTTGTCTTTCGTACCTGTATCCAACACTCTGCACTCGGATATGTGGTTACGAGTCATACAGACTCATGTTAGATACTTATGTCTGTGTACAAGTGACATAGCATACAGTTAGTTAAGTTTATCGTTCCCCACTTTAATCGGATAGCTTTCACTGATTTACTGACATTGAGTTCGGGAGAATCCAGGCAAGGGACCTGTTGCAACAACTGTTGAAGTCCGAGCAGCAGGAGTAACAAAGGTCTGAAAGTTGTGGCCGTTAATGTTACTGCAACATTTCGTCTTTTTGGAACACCTTGCATTACATTTGTTGATTGCCACTTATGTTAAGCCGACTTCTGCAGGGCGTGGCCATGGATCGCATTCTAGGGGAAATAGTTCACCAGAAAGGCATTAACAAACCTATCGATTATGTCTTATGCATTGGACATTTCCTTGGAAAGGTTCGCCCACCACCATAGCATTTTGCACAATATCTATTAAGTTTCCGAGTCATATTGTATAATTTGCTCAGTGTCTTGCGCTCGTACTGATTACAACGTGAAACGTGTATCAGGATGAAGACATCTATTCATTTTTCGAGCCAGAATTGCCTGTCGAATCACCAGTACTATCAAAAGCCAAGGCAATAGATGCGGTTAGGATGACATCGCCGACCTACAAAAGTGGGATCAAATCATTTATGGGGTCACATAGAACTAATGTAACTCATTTCCAAGCTAAACCACGCGCTAATGTGCCGCCTGCATTATATGATGAGGGTGTTTCTGTACTAGATCTCCAAAGTGACAACTACTTCTCGTGTGCTGTCGGAAGAAAGCATTCAAATGCCCGCTATCTTCTGGGTTCATCCGAGGATGTTGTTTTGCTTATGAAAGGACTCGCCGAGGTTTCATCACCCTGCCTCAACCATGCTGCCTGATTAGAGTTTAGGACAGGTTATTAGGGTGCATTTTTGTGTACATTTCGTACAGGATACATTCTTTTATTGATTCTTTGCCACTAATGAAAATGGTTATTCGACTCGTCTCTGATTACAGCTTCTAAGTTTTGGGTAAAAGAGCTGTAATATCTAGCTTCAGAGTTCAGGGTAGAGATTGTAGTATTGTACATGTATTTTAACGGACAAATACATTTTTTGATCGAATGACAAAATTATAGAAGATTATTCTCGAAACATGTGGTAACATTTACTGCAAGTGCATAAAACGGTTTTATACAAGTATTTGTGTTTTAAACAAAGTCGTGAACAAGATTTGAAGAATTTGCTTCAACTAATTGGGTTTTTATACTTGAATAAATTAAAGTTTAGTTTAGTCACCAGTCTTCATGTGACTTGTTGGTTGAGACACTAGTGCATCAACCTCAATTCCCAGGTTCAAGGCTTGGTATGCACATTAATGTGTAGGAGATGATGATGATGATGAAATGATAATGATAACAAAAATAATAAATGAGGTATTTCCAAATACCTCCCTTTTGGCAATCGAGAGAATCAGAGTTCTATTTTTATATACTGTTAAATGTCGAAAATTCCCAAAAAAAATTATTTATTTATTTGAGAGAGGGTTAAAGTTGATATAAATGAAAAACGTATACAAGGATAATACACATAATCAATATAAATACCCCTAATCGTATCTATCGAAGTGGTACTATGGTCTATGACCCATTTGCCAAAATGTCGGATCTAGCGTATACATTCCTTAATGATTGTAACTGAACATGGTTATTGGTTGGATTCAAATCGAGTTGACTTGGATGTGGTTAGAGTTAACCAACGTGGCCAGCCAGCCAGCTCGACTCGACTCATAGGCACGCAACATAAGGCCCAACTTTGCTAGCATAACACAATTTGCCTCCAACTCAAGCGGGGTCCTTATCAAAGTCTCCCAGTCAAGCTCGCCGGGGGCCATTAAAACAAAAGGCCTATTTAGGCCGGGCTTGAGCCAGACACAAGGGAGCCCGACCCCTCCCCTTCCTTATGGCCTAACCACACTATCCCGACCAATTTGTGGCTGGTTTGGCTCGGTCCGTACCAACCAGGCCCCGTTAGGCACCTTTCAATGTGGTCCTTGGTTAACCCACTTGACCGACTCTAAGCTGGCCCGTGAGGGCCAGTCAAGTCGAGTCGACTCAAGCCTAACCATGAACATGCCCGTGATTAGACTAGCCGAGCGAGTTAGATCATTTTTGCTTTTTAAAAAATTAATGATAGACCAAAAAGTCCGACCCTAAACCATATTTAGTTAGCCGACGAGTCAAGTGAGCCATGCCACAAGCAACACAAATATCAATCAAAGTTACTCTCTCAAATACGGAGTAAGAAATTGTATTTGTAATTGTATTTAATTAATCTAATTAAACACTTTATTACTAAATCTCCAGTTTCCTCTTGTTTTCCAGAAGCAAAAAATGCAAGAGAAAAAGTACGGATTAATAATTAGGGCTCCAAAAACCCAACAAAAAACCCAATTAACCCGACAACCAATCCCCAAACCCGCCGGATTTTTCGATGACGATGATGATGATGATAACGTCGAAAACGAAATTTCACGCCAAGCTTCCAAGAACAAATCCCTAAAAGATGTAATTTTCTCCCTTTTTGATTAATTTCATCTGTTGTTGATTTTGATTTGATTCAATAATTAGGTCATCTGGGTACTAATTATTTGTTGTTAATTGAATTGGGTAGGTTGAAGAACAGCATAAGAAGGCATTGGAAGAAGATCCATCAGTATTTGATTATGATGGGGTTTATGATGATATGAAAAATCAAATTGTTAAACCCAAAGTAAAGGAACGCGAGCAGCGTGAGGTTTGTTTGCTTTAATATTGTTATTTTTTTTTTTTTGCAAATTTAGGGTTTTTATGTTGATGTTTTGTTTTGGTGAATCGTTTAATTAATTACTGATTTTTGTTTTTAATAGCATTAGTTAATATTAATTATGGGTAGAATTTTGGTAAATTATAAGTTGGTTGAATGAATACGGGTTAATTATATTAGAATATAGGTGAATTGGTAGTTGCAGTGCTGGATTTGCGCTTTTCGCGAATATTTTTTGGTAATTTTGACTGATCAACTGTGTGATTTGTAGTATTGGAATCTGGGTTTGAGTGATTTTGATGTCAATACCGTGGTAAAGCCTTATCCTACTTGTGTTTTTGGGTGTTTTGATCTGTGTTGTAATCTATCTTGGTACTCTGGACTGTGTAGCAGCTCTCGTGCATCCAGTCTAGCATTCTAGGATCTATGTGGAGGTGCATTATCATCTTCCAAATATGGAGTATCCGTCGTATACCCTATCTCAGTGGCCCGCCTAGTGATTTTGATGTCTAAAGCCTGATAAACCCTATGTTTCACGGTTGCACGATGCTTGATGCATATTTATTACGGTGGTAGAAGGGTGGGTGTTATTCCTACAACACATTTGATATACAATATTACAACCACTTGCTTAATTCTTGATCTTGTCAGAAATTTGATGGGTAAAATTCCCAACCTGTGTTGGTCATGACTACATAGTGTGCGCTAATGGTGAACTATGAGGTCTGTTAGGTCTCCTGCTGTTTAAGGATAATTATACTACTCCGTCAGTTTTATTCTTTGGGTTGCCTCATTTGAAATTTTGAAGCTACTTAGATTAGTGTACTATTCTGTCATGATTCCATAGTGTGTGTGAATGGTGGTGGACTGTGAGGTCTGTTAGGTCTCCTGCAGTTCGAGGATAATTGTACTACTATGTCAGTTTTATTCTTTGGGCTGCCTCGTTAGTCGTTACCAACTTCTTAGATTATTGTACTACGGTTTCATTCTTTGGGCTGCCTCGTTTGAAGCTACTTAGATTACTATTCTGTCAGTTTTTCCCTTTGCCTCCACTGTGTGTTTCATTGACCTCATTCTCAACCTCCCCTCATCTTCATGTACTAGTATTTAACCACTTGCCTTGTCTTTGTTAAGTTGTGCTGTTGGGATATAGATATTTTTCTGCAGTAGTACTAACTGGTCATACTTTGAACTTTCAGTCAAAATACATTGCACTGTTGAAAGAAAAGGCTAAACTACGAGAACGAGAACATGAGGTGGTTTATGAGAGGAAGCTTGCTAAAGAAAGAAGCAAAGACGACCATCTTTATGCAGATAAAGATAAGTTTCTTACCAGTGCTTACAAAAGGAAGCTTGCAGAGAAAGAACAATGGGAGAGGGAAGAACGCTTGCGTCAACTTCGAGAAGAGCGTGATGATGTAAGTCTTTTGCATCCTTTTCTTATATTTGCCTGGAAATTCTCCTTGCTCTATTGGTTATTACTGCATATAATTAACTATGTGAAACCGACCCCTGCAATCTTCCTGTCATTTAGTATGTTATACCTTTAGGCTTTATCTATCATACTACAATTTAAAATATTCTGCTAATCTGCAGTTATCGGTCTTCATCGTTTGATTTAAAGACAGCCCTTTAACTTACGTACAGTCAACTTACGTTTAGTAAGAAAAGGATGCAAAAGACTTACATCATCACGCTAAGTGAACAGGAATGGAATTGACAATGGCGTACAGTCAACTTACGTTTAGTAAGTTAGTAGCTAAGTGAACTCAGTTACGTGATAAGATGAGTCATTTCACTTACATGGTACACCTCCAAGGCCTCCCTCTTTCCTCGCATCTCACCCTTTGCTAAATAGTAAATAGGTCCATTCAAATTTTCCATGAATGAGTTAAAAGTTAAAACTGCTGAAAACCCCAGACTTTTCTTAGATGCTAATATTATCCGTATTTGCTTCTAAATCATGCAGGTGACGAAGAAGACTGACATCACAGATTTTTACTTCAATCTTGCCAAAAATGTTGCATTTGGAGCTGCCGATAAACTCGAGGTAAACAAGCCAGAGAGGCCGGAAAAAGAAATAGGATCCACCAGCAAAGAGATGAAGAAATCAGACGCAGATGCCGATAAACCAGCTTCTGATGCAGGTAAACCAGCTTCTGCTACTCTACATAAAGATCATCAATCCACCAGCCGGAGATCAGAAGATAGACGTCAAGATGAAGCTTCTCCTGCTCCCCCGAAAAGCCCTGAGTCAGCCCATATTCCTGATACTTCCGATCCCCCAGTGGAACCACCATCTAACGATCAGCCAAAGCAAGATCATCACAAGAAAAATGAAGATGCTCTTGCTGCTGCCAAAGAAAGATTCCTTGCCAGGAAAAAAGCTAAAGTCGTGGATAGTTTCTCTATATTCTGATGTACATTTGGCCTCGCCTTGGTTGCAATACTCAACTAAATTTAGAGTTTTCTCCCCTTGGTTGCAATACTCAACTCATTATCCAAGTCAAGGATTGATTACTGAATTTACTGGTGATGTGTTGAAAATCACTGCGGTTGTACTTCGCTCTGTAGTCACAGTACTCAGTAGTAATACCTCAGTGTCTTGGACATTTCCTTGGAAAGGTTCGCCCACCACCGTAGCATTTTCTTAAGTTTCCGAGTCATATTGTATAATTACCTCAGTGTCTTGCGCTCTTACTGATTACAATGAGAAATGTGTATCAGGATGATTAGACTTTAGGACAGGTTGTTAGGGTGCATTTTTGTGTAGTTTTCGTACAGGATACATTCTTTTATTGATTCTTTGCCGCTAATGAAAGTGGTTATTCGACTCGTCTCTGCTTACAGCTTCTATGTTTTTTGGGTAAAAGAGCTGTAATATTTAGTTTCTTCTGTCAGTGTAGTGTACATGTATATTAACGGACAAATACATCTTTTGATCGAATGACAAAATTATAGAAGGTTATTCTCGAAACATGTGGTAAAATTACTGTAAGTCTGTAAGTGCATAAACCGGTTTTATACAAGTATTTGTGTTTTAAACGAAGTCGTCAACAAGATCTGGAGAATTTGCTTCAACTAATTGGGTTGGGTTTTTATACTTGAATAAACTAAAGTAGTAACATTTAGTCACCAGTCTCCATGTGACTTGTTGGTTGACACACTAGTGTCTCAACCGCAATTCTCAAGTTCAAGGCTCGGTATGCACATTAATGTGCAGGAGATGGAGATGGAGATGATGATGATATGATAATGATAACAAAATAACAAATGAGGTATTTCCAAATACCTCCCTTTTGGCAATCGAGAGAATCAGAGTTCTATTTTTATACTGTTAAATGTCGAAAATTCCCAAAAAAATAACAAATATTTTTATTTGAGAGAGGGTTAAAGTTGATAAATGAAAAACGTATACAAGGAAAATACACAATCAATATAAATACCCCTAATCGTATCTATCGAAGTGGTACTATGGTCTATGACCCATTTGCCAAAATGTCGGATTTAGCGTATACATACATCAATAACATCATACATGCAGTTCCGGATTTGATCCAGCCTTGTATAGAACAATATTCCCGCGTTGCATTATATTTCAATGGTCAGAACTCACGAGCTTGAGCGAATATCAGCATATGTACATGGGAACATTTAATCACAAGGTTGGATCTCTTCTCACTTTGACCCTTTCTCCTTTAAAGTGAATATACTTCCATTTACACCCGTATCTTTCAAGAACCAAACGTTTCTTGTCTGCTTGATTGAGTTTTTCAAAGGCTCGGGCTACTCTCCTCACTGTATCTTCATCAGGTCGAACACCTAGTTCTTCCATGTCTGCAAAAACCTGATTTTTCCAAGTGCAACTCGTTAGAAACTAATACCGGGGAAGTTACTATGTCCAACACTCCAACCTACATTCCAGATTTACTGCCCTCTTTTTTCTTCGGTAATCAACCAATGTCGACTTTTATTAGCATTTTTGCTTGATAGTATAGATACAATGTAAAGTTTGACATGTTTGATTTAGTAAAACAACAATTTTCTAAATTATCATTTGAAAAACTTGTAACTATCTGTCAAAAATTTTGAAAAATCTGTCAAAAACTCAAAATTGACACATTATAAACACTAACATCGAAAAGACAGAAGAAAGCTAAACTAAGGCTTCTCCAGTGCATTCAGTAAACTTTAAACCCAATTGCGAGCACTAGGCTATAAACGTAACTAGACATAGTTTAAATAGATAGGATTTTCGAAAGACATGTTGCATTTCGTTACAGATGTATTAAATTACGGAAATAGATAAAATTTCGTTAAAGACATGAGTTTCTCATTACCTCTATAATTTTATCAGGCAGATCATGATGAAGATATAGAGATGTCATTCTAGAGAACAATTTCTTTGAGATAGAACGAGTATGGGTGTGCAGAATCATGTTCCACAGCGATGCAGCTTCGTCAATTCTCCCCAGCTCATCAAACGCCAATAGAACCGAGTCGTATGTTCCCATTGTTGTACCTTGACCCTTACTCAACATCCACTTGGCAACCTATTAGCATCATAATAAGTACATGATCTAGCTTTAGCATGATAGGAGACTCCATGATCATCGACATTCAAGTTAATGGTGGTTGAAAAACAACTATGGAGCATGATACAACCCTGGAAGACGAAGTTTTTAACAAAAGAATATACAAAAAAAAAAAAACTTGAGAACTAAATATACGGGTCATACCTGAATCAAACGCAACCATTGCTTCTTGTCTCTCAAGATTTTCAGAGCCTTAGCTGCAGCAATCGATGGAAACTCCAGCTCCCATGCGATCCATTCGTCAAGCGCTTGATAAACAGCCTCTTTTTCATTAGGTAGTTTGCCAACCTGTAAAGGCAAATAACGGTGTGAAAAACCTCCAAAAAACGATGAAGTATACTTCATGCTTCTATCTTAACATAGGAATCCAAAAACTTACAGTTCGAACTAAATTCATCGCCTTTTGACCAGACCCTGCAGAATCTTTACTTTTCCACAAATGATGCTCTCTCTTCCCTGACTTCTTGACAGTATTAACAGATCTTCAAGAGAAAAAAATCGTCTTATGTATTCAAGCAACATATTGACAGTATTAACAGATCTTCACATCTTCACTAGAGTAGAAAATGAAGGAATTGACGAAAAGCGTGAAGCAGAAAAGCTCACTTCTCAATTGCACGAGAAGAAGACAAAGACCGTCGAACAATTGGGTTGGAGCAACACTGGTCATGGAAAGATACAAAACTATTCCATTAGCACACGAGTAGCTAATATTTCAGAATGTATTAAACCTGTACGAGTATAATCAATTAGAGAATTAATAGTTTATAAGTTTCTTGCCTTTGTGCCTGTGATGGAGAACAACAAAGGCCTTTGTAGATGCATCATCCTTCGTGATATCCGCAACCCTAATCCAACTTTGCTTATCTTCGCCTATAAAGTCGAAATGAAATGAACATAAGGCAAGCATTCAATAACAATGCAGAGCAAAACACTAAGGGTGTGTTTGGATTAAAGGATTTGGAGGGAAAAGAAAGGGAGGGAGAGTAGAGGATTTAAAATCCTTTGTTTGGATAGTAAATGAGGGTGGAGGTAAATGGAGGGGAAGAGATTTGGAGGGATTCAATTTCCCTCCTCCATGCCTAATCAAAATCTTTCCACAATAGGCAAGATTTGGAGGGAAATTGTATCCAAACACCCACACTCGATTCCCCCTCCCCTTCCCTTCTCTCCCTTTCCATTCCCTCCTTCCCCCTCCCCTCCCTTTCCCTCCATTTTTACTATCCAAACAAGGGAAAGGGAGGGGAGGGGAAAGGGAGAGAAGGGAAGAGGAGGGGAGGGAGAATGGGTGTATGTGTTTGGAGACAATTTCCCTCCAAATCTTGCCTATTGTAGTATTGTGGAGAGATTTTGATTAGGCTTGGAGGAGGGAAATTGGATCCCTCCAAATCTCTCCCCCTCCATTTCCCTCTACCGTCATTCCCTATCCAAACAAGGGATTTTTAATCCCCTACTCTCACTTCCTTTCTTTTCCCTCCAAATCTCTCAATCCAAACACACCCTAAAAAGACAAAGTACTGTGTGGAAAACCTGATCTAAGGAAATGTTGCGAAAGCCGAGGAAAACCAGGTTTCTGCTACAATTAACAATCATCTTCTATTCTCTCATTGCCAACACAGCTTCACAATTCTACAAATGTTTAAAAGGGATGAACTTCTGCACCGAGTGTTTGCGTCTGTAAGTATATTTTGTAATGCATAAGGAAACCATGCCTCAATCATCAACTAAATCATACGGAGTAATTCGTAATATCCAATAGAAAGACACCAAATTTATGATTTTAACATAAATAAGAACACTGCCCAGGTAGAAACATCCTTAAGATTCATTCAAAAGGCGCTTAAACCTTGGACTAAATCTCAGCTGAAGCTGAGCTCAAGTTCGGTTCAGCTCAGTTCAGTTAGTTTACATCCAAAAGAACAAGGCCTTAGATTGGTGGAATTATGATTCAAAGAGCATAGAGGGTAAAAATAAACTGGATGACATGTTCATGTTGAGCATTCCAAGTGTTTGACGAAATGCCTCAACGAACTACGAACGCTCAAAATGACATTATTGCATTTGATTTCCAAAATTCACGAAGATATCACATTACTTGAACAAAAATCAGACAAACCTAAGAACACCCACTTCAAAATCCCAACTAGGGAGCCTACCCATATCACAAAATTGGAAATTTGAAAAATTGAGTACTGAACTGACAAAACCCAAATTCTTGTTTAAGACGGGTTTATCCGTATTATACTTAAAATGGGTCAAATAGGATAGATAAAACAAAAGCATAATGCCCGGGGACTACGACTAGCAAAAATTTTGTCCTATCTATACAAGCGAGCTACTATTTGACTTTTTTTTTTTTTTTTTTGAGTAGCTACTATTTGACTTTTTTTAATCTTAATACGGATAATTGTTGCCGGAAATGATTACTATGTAGGTCCAATAATTGGATTGCAAAATAAAATTGAAAAATTGAGACGATAAATTGAAACAAGAGTGAAGAGGCATACCAGTGGAGGAGCGGGTGTTAGTATTGGCGCGAAACGTGTGGCTGCCTATGTTGTTTGTTGTATGACATACTCCGTATCATTTACGGCTCTTGTGCGCACCCTGAAACACATCCCACAGTGTTGTTGGTTCGGGTTTAATTTGGTTATTTTCGATTTATATCTCTTTATTATAAAGGTGTTAATGAGCCGAGCTTGTCTGATGAGCCCTTTATGAAGTTGGAATTGTCCGAACAAAACTCAACTTGAGTTTTGTCAAAGCTCGGCTTGACTTCGATTAAACTGATCTATAAACCCATCTCGAGCCAAACTTGACTAATGTTTAAGCCCATCCTGGGCTCCTCATCGTTGGATCATAAGCTTAGTTGGCTCTTTTTTCTATTGGTTTTTACTTTTTAGTAAAATATATATATACTCCGTATTATTTTGGCATTTGCATTAGAATTATATTATTTTTTTATAATTATCTTTGTGTTTCAATTATAATTAAGGCGTTGTTTGGTAAACAGCATATTGACCAAATTTTAGCATATTCAAGGCTTTTAGCATGTTTGATCAATCAATATGCTAATTTTAGTGTTTGGTAAACTGCATATTTGGGATCAATATGTTGTTTTACAATATGCTGCTTACCCCATCATATTGGTTAGCATATTGAAAAATAGGAAATTTTTCTCCATTTTACAAAGAAAACTAACAATCTACTAATCGTAATCTGTCAATTATCAAACACTCAAATCAATTCTGCTAATTATAATATGCTGGTCAAACCTTCTGATAAAATCTATCATTTATAATCTGCTTTTAATCTGCTTATACTAAAATTAATCCGCTATTTACCAAACAGGGCCTAAGTGTAGTTAGATTGAAAAATGAAAAAACTATAAAGAATATACAAATCAAGTTGAATTCGAGATTGAGCTCATTCTTACTGAGGCCCACCATCTTTGAGCTCACTTTTAAAGTTTTGAGATCGACCTAAGATAAACTTGGTTACATCCTTATTTCATATTATTATTTTTAGTTTCTTTGTGGACAAACTGAATGTTAAATCTTGCTTTAGGTCAACATATATATTCGTTCATTTAAATCATTTAAGCTTAATCATGATCACGTTGTATTCAGCTCGAGTCACTAATCACTTTAGGTTATCTTTTTCTATATAAAATCAACATCAAAATTCTACAAATAATCAGGTTTATCTCAAGTCAAGTCCAACTATTCTTTCAAATTTCACCAGTTAATTGAGAACTATCTCGAGTTAAGTCGAGTATATTTTGTTCACCAAATTTTCAAATTCTTTAGTGTTAAATTTTAGATAGGATCTAACACAAGTTAGATAATTATAATTTCCAACTCTATCCATTAACATTTGCATTCAAATAAAATAAGTTCAAAGGAAGAACATCACACATGGCTTACCAAGGAGAAGAAATAAACTAAAACAACTCAATAAGCCATGTGGCTCCTTTCTCACTAGCTTAGATTCATGATTTATCCTTTGACAAAATCAAGCTCAATTAGATAGTGCCACATATTAAAACTACTAGTATATTCCAAATATTAATTTATAGAATACACCTAGTGACCTAGATAACCCTCACTTAATTCAATTAGTCTTGCTGAAGACGGGTCGAAGCAAGTGACGGATAATATCACTCACAAAACGGATAGGGGGACAAGGTGGGGCACCCCCATGTGCTTCCCTCTCTCCTCTATTTGGGTCATTTGTGAGGGAAAATGGTATTCGTCACTCCAAAGTGACGGATACGTGCCGTCACAAATGAGATTTTGTGCACTTAATTACACATCACAAATTATACTATAAAACGCTCTCAAACAGTAAAACAGTTGTATTATATTAACAGATAATACATTATTAATAATAAATAAATGTATTTTTTAATAAAAATAGAACGTTTTACAATATAAAAGAGTCTTATATTATACTTGTTGCAAACTTGCAAGCACATACAATGATACAAACCATGGGCCGAAAGCAATGGTTACATAACATTACTACATTATTATGACACCTTTTCTTAATAATAGTCTACTCATTTTTCATTTATTATCCAATCAACAACAAATTCCATCTCACACTTTTTCTTTCCCATTTTACCCTTTTAAATAATATTCCCAATAATATTCTCAATTCACACACTCCTATAAATACACACCCATATTCCTCATTTCACCTCAACAAAAAAAACTCCAAACCCCTTTACTCAAAAAATATATAAATATATATTCAAGATTTCGAGCTCATGGAATTACAAGAGTCGGAAATAATGTTTTCAGATGAGTATTATTACTCATCTGATCAAAGTACCCCAATAGGGCACCACTCGTTTTCGACGTCAGACAGACGTCGAAATCGAGTGGTTAAGAAAAAGAAGGATGGAAAGAGGAACTCCTTGTCTATTCCTTTGAATATACCCAGGAGTCCCTCTTCCTCGCCTTCTTCTTCTTTTCGACACGAAAATATCGGGTTGGATTGTTTTGATGAAGATGATTTTCTGCATGGGGATGAAATGGTACCCCCTCATGTTATTGTTGATCGAAGATCACATGGATTTAATAAGAATTTTAAAGGGAAAAAGAATTTGATTCAATTTAGGAATTCTATTCTTAAATTGACAGGATTTCTTGAATCTTAGCATTTTTTTCTATAATTATTATCTACAATTTGGGTGTTTTTTTTAACTCATTTTGGAGTTTTTAGGTCTATAAAATGAGGAAATATAGAAGAAAAGTTCATATTTTTTGTTGGAGCTTTTCATTTTTGAGGATTGATATAGTTTATAGGGAAATAGGGAAAAGAGAAGACAGATAATTATAATTTGTAATTGAAGTTTACATGATTGTGGGATTTTTTTTGTGCAATCAAGATGAACAAGATTGGTATTTGCTAAATGCCATGTTATTTTTTTTTTTTTTTTTTTTTTTTTAAACTTATTGTAAGACATATATGAAATAAAACGGCATTTTGCTTTATTATATTTAAATCGTCTTAAGTTTAATACGAATATATCTTCTTAAAGAAGAGTTTGTGTCTCCATTTTACCTTAGTCCTCCCTTTACCTTCATTTCACTTAATTTTATTTAACATAAAGGGAGTTATACAAGCAATTTAATGCTGACGCCTGACGGGTTCATATCCAGTCATGAGTACCACCTATCAATTCAGAAAAATTAAGTGAAATGAAGGTTATAACTTGGAAGGTACCATTTGTGTTACTTGAGTAAAATGACAATTACTCCAAGACATAATTTTAAAATTTTGGTCAAGCCAAACAAAATAATTTGTGGGCAAATAATCAATTACTCCATTTTCTAAGAATTATCCATGTGGGAATAACTATATTTGTCATATCAAATTGGATCGGATTAATCTACTAAAATATCAACTAATATTTGAAATATAATTGATAGATTTCTATAAAAACAATATGACTACCATAAGTAAATATAAGTAACCCCTCATTATCTTATCCATGACTTCTTAAAAGTAAATTTAATATAGAGATAGTCTAATATATGTCCAACAAACATTTATATCATTTAGTTTTTTTGTGCAAAAAAAAAAAATTACCAAATTGGTATATCAATCTCATAATAAGCATATTAGTATTTAATTACAATTGTCGTTAGTTACCAAAGATGTTTTAGTCTAATAGTTAGGACATATGTCATTTGTTTACTTATTTCATTCAAAGGTGTTTACTCATTTGTTTACCATTCTAATTTGGAAATGTTTTTCATGAGTTACAAAGTACTCGTATTTGATTATCTACTGCATCTTGATCCACTTGTCATACAATAGTTATATCTACATAGGATCCCCTTCTCTTTACTTCGTCCTTGTGCCAAAACCAAAATTAAACAAATGACCGAGACAGAGAAACTCAATTTACTCAAGGAAGTAAGACGTTAATTTAAGTGTTGGGTTCCTTATGTTGATGATAACATGCCCATTTGATTTGTGTTATCTTAGTTTACCTTTTCAGGTTTATTGATCATATCAAGCATGGATTAAGAAGTGTTGAAGTTGTTAATCATCCCTTTGTAATGAGTCAAGTGTCATCTAATGTACAAGCAAGAAAGTAGAGTATATTAGAGTAATAGAAACAGTCCAGACGACTGTTGCTTTCATTAGTAAACAGCTGCTTGGATTGATTGCCACAACTCGTAAAACTTGAAGTTCCTTTTTATCTTTCAAAATGCTTTCACGTGACTCTTATTTTTCAAAGATAAAAATCAGATTTTTAATAAGGAGATGGTCTTCATTAAAGAGTGGTTTGAATTATTATTTTCAAAATGTTTCCTCTTTATGCAAATTCAACCCTTTGGTTCCTTAAGAAAACAAAGAATGCTTTTTGCCATTTTAGTGTCAACTTGTCATCATGTGACTTGTCTTTTCTCTCTTTGTTTTCTGAATTTGCAAGAGCTTTTAAGGTTATCTTTCAAACACTCTTTCTCTATTCTTACCTTTGCAAAAGAGGCCTTTTTGGTGCAAGTTTTGGATGGTTGCAAATGTCCTTCACATGTGAGGTCTTTGACCCTTCAAAACCCTAGCAACCTCTTCACTCACCTCCTCTATATAAACCGTGCCTCTCCTTCATTAAAACTCAAGACTTTTCTGAATTAATTCTTCCATCTTTGCAAATTATTTTTAAAGCTTAAAAATCGTGTTTATTTGCAAAAACCTTTAAAAGTCTTCAAGTGTCTTCAAGTTGTTACAGTCGTGGCTACTGTTACTTTTCTATACTAAACTCTCTTGCTTATGAATTGTTAATCTTGTAAAAGTTGTCCATCTCTATTCTTTGTTAAGAATGTGTTAGTGGAAACTTGATCTTATAACATTCTAAGTGTGTTAGTAGAGTTTAGGACGGAGTAGTCTTTAACTCTTGGCAACCGGAGTAGGTTGTGAGTTGGCAACCGGAGTAGGTTGCGAGTTAGCTTGTCAAAAGAACGGAGTAGTTCTTGTACTAGCTTTACAACCGGAGTAGGTTGGTGTCTTTTATTGTAAGGGTCTTTTAGTTGTCGGAGTAGATCACTAAAAGAAAGCAATAAAATGGTAGATTGGACGTAGCCACTTGAGTTTCTTGCCGAACCAATTCAAAAATCTCGTGTTCATTGTTCTACTTTATTTCCGCTGCAATTTACTTTGTTTGTTTGTCTTGCTTTGCTTAACCTTAGAAGTAACAGTTCATCATACTGTCGCATTTGGTCTGCAGTCGTATTCCACAAACTGAGACAAATAGATACAGTCAGAACGATTGTTACTTTCATACTTCAGCAAACATTCATCGTGATACTTGTTCAATCTTTCTATATTATTCAAAGTATCTTCTCATCTCTTTTATCCTCGTAACTCACTTTAATTCAATAAAGTTGAAGTTATAAAATTTTAAAATAATACCTAATTCACCCCCTCCCCCTCTTAGGTACTTGAATCCATAAACTCAACAATTGGTATCAGAGCCTCGTGCTCTTGATCGAGGCTAATCGCCTTAGAGTTTGATTCGTGGGTAATGGATTCCGAGAAATACTCCAAGATCCCGATCTTTACCGGTTCGAATTTTGGTTGGTGGAAACTCAAAATGGAACATTACATCAAAAGTATCGATTATCAATGTTGGAACATCATCCAAAATGGACCTCTTGCCATTGAGGAAACCGATATTCTTAACGGTTTCACCAAGACAAAAGAGGAAAGAAATTACAATGAGAACGACTTCAAGCTTGCCGAAAAGAATTCCAAAGCAATGTCGATTCTTCAACGTTGTGTTGGTGAGGGGGAAGTTAGTCGAATCTCCGGGTGTCCTACGGCAAAATCTATTTGGGATTCCCTTGTACTTGCATATGAAGGGACGTCCCAAGTAAGAAAACACCGTATTGACCTTCTCATGCAACAATATGAGATGTTTAGAATGTCAAAGGACGAGTCTTTAAATAGTTTCTCTTCTCGTTTTTCTTGTATTATTAATGAGCTTAAAAGTCTAGGAAGGAATTTCGAGTCCGAGGACATCATTCGAAAAATCCTTCGTAGTCTAACCCCTAAATGGCAACCTAAAGTCACCGCCATAGAGGAAGCTAAAGACTTGTCAACCCTATCTCTTCATGAACTAATGGGATCACTAATGGCTCACGAGTTTAACCTCGATAAGCATTCTAGTGAGTCATCAAAGGGAAAGAGTCTCGCCCTCACATCTTCTCCAAGTGATGAAGAAGATGAGGAGGAAGACGAGTTTGCTATGTTCACAAGGAACTTAGCCGGGTTGGTCAATGGACAAGGTAACAAAAGGTTCACTAATAATTACTCGAAAAAACGCTTTCCTAAGAAACGACCTACCTCCACCGTGGGATTCTTTAAATGTGGTGATAAAACTCATCAAATTAAAGAATGTCCCAAGTGGGAAGAAATCAAATATAAGGAAAGAAGAGAAAAGGTTAAAAAGGACTATAAACATAGAGTCATGAGTGCTATTTGGGGAATGTCCGACTCCGAGGAAGATGAGGAACTCATCGAGGAGGAACTTGAGGCTAAAATGTGTCTTGCAAATCATGGTAAAGAAAAAGTCTCAAAAACCTCAAAAATTGAACACTTAAGATGCCTCATGGCTAACCCCGACGATTCCGACTCCGATTCCGACAACGAGGTAAATCATCTAAAGGCCAAGGCTAGAACTTACTCCAAAGAGAAAGTATGTAAGCTTCTTGACCAACTTTTTGATAAGTGTCGGTTTCAAAATGATAAACTCAAGGTAATGCAAAATGAGATTGAGGAAATTGCTCAAGAGAACTTTAATCTGAAAAATGAACTAAAAGCAACAGACTGCGTCACTGTCACCTCTAAGGCATATGATGAAGTTAAAAGAGTCAACAAGTTAAACAAACATTTGACTAAAGAACTAGAGCGTCTTAGGTCGACACCCACGGACGTCTCTGTGTAGATACCTCATTTCTGCACCTCCCGCGAACCACCCGGTGATGATTGGGCCGCATGTCTGATTCGCGGAACGATTTGTGACAGTTCGTAAGATTATCGTCAAGTGATTGCTCAAATATTAATGTCGACCTCATAGTTGTCATCTACGTCCTGATACGGTCGTTTTGGCGATAATTAGGGTACATTCGAGTCGGGTCAAAAACCGTCTCCATTTTTCGATAATGTTAAATCCCGAGTCGGAATGTTCTGGAATGTTCCGGATATTTCTATTCCATATTTCACAAATTTTATCTTTTGGCAAATAATATCCCGTAATATTAATAAGATAATCGAATTATTTCCGTCCTACCATAACTCAAACACGGAAATCTTTCTTCAGCAGGAGGAAACCTCCTGGGAATAGACGCAGCAGGTGTTGCGCCTCTTCCAAGAGACGCAGTGGCTGCTGCGCCTCTTCCCAGGCCCTTCTTTGCATGTTCCACGTATCTTTTTCATATCTTTCCGAAATTCACTTCCAAAGAGTCTCCGAAACCCCATTCCTTCACGTGATTAGTATAAATAGGAGCCTTCGTTCCTCATATTTCTCACGCGAGTGTCCGCCCTTCTCTTCTCCCTTTGCATTCTAGACTTTGTTCTTACTAATTGGCGCCTACGTGCTTGAACATTCGACCACGTAAGCTCGGATCTTTCCGGGTACCAGCCTCTCCGTTGCATGACCGACCAATTTGACCAACTACACCAATAATCAACTTAAATTAATCAATCGTTTTCCTCTTACGAGGGCATTCTCTTTGCATTCGCGTCGAGCATTCACTAATCGATATCTTAGTTCATCTCGTTTCGTCAACATGTAAGTCTGAGGGTGTACAATTCCTCTTTTATTTATTGTATTTTATTTATCGTATCACCATTGTAAGATTTATGTCGAATACACCATTAAAACCGATTTCTAAAACCGTGCTTTAAAACTCTGTTTTTGCGGATTTCCAGTAGACAGACGTCGAGAAAAGACGCATCAACTGCTGCGCCTCTTCGAAGGAGCGCAGTTCCTGCTGCGCCTCTTCGTGAGGCTGCCGCAGTTCCTGCTTCTTTTCTTCTTCCTCGTCCTCTGTAATTCGTCTTTCTTATTTGTTTTCACTTGTTTTCTTTAATTCTTCATCACAATAGTTTAATATTCACATGTATATTGTATCACATAATTCATCATTCATTAATATGTTTTAAATTTCACAAATCCGACTTAAATCCCAAATAATCCAATATTTGCGGGTTTTCGTCATTAAATTCAATTCCGGGTTGTAGAGATTAAATTTGTTCATATTGAGTTTCTGGAATTCGTCATTGATATAATTTTCATCTGCTTATTCGCATATTCGTTGTATATCCGTCATATTTAGCCTAATTGACTTATTTCAGCAGAGGACTCATTAATGTTTCCATCATAATTTCATGTAAATAATCCGTTTGCATCCGTCTCATCCATGTTTATCGCTTTCATGACCATCATTGACATGTAATAAAAGTATTAATCACTTTCATCCGAGTAAATAATTTAATCGATCCATAAAATTACCAATTAACATTAACGATTTGCGTTCGGCCATTACTGCCAGAACTCACCCTTGGAAACAGACGCAAAGAATCTGCGCGCCTCTTCCAGAGGCGCGATCTCGCTGCGCTGTTCAGGATGATTTCGTCCTGAACTCCGTTTCTGCCTTGACCTAGTTTAATTAGTCCACGTATTAACTAACTAATATCCGTGATATCGCTAATTCCTGTTCGTTAATTTATTTCTTTTTATTCTTTTATTCGTTTTCTCAAATTATCCGTTTTAAAGGTATTTTCGACATAAATCGCCTATTCCAATGTAATTAATGTAATTTTCGTTAATGTAATTTTCGATTATTGTATTTCTTTTATCATTTGTATGTTTCCACATGTAAATCAACATTAAATTCCTACTTCGACCCAATTGTATGCTAAAACTACATGTTTCACCGACTTAGTCTAATTTTCACATGCTAGGATTAAAACTTGGATGTTGCATTGCATGCATATAACCGACGATATATCGAGTATAAATAACTTCCCTAATCATTAGTAGAGGCCGCTATCGAGGCGGGCGGGATTAGGTGTTCGATCAAAAGAGCTTCCTAATACGTACCCTCACCCCCTTACTCCAGATCTCCGTGAGCACCCGTGTTCATTGGCATCCACGAGAGTCATTCTAGACATAGAATGCTAAGGGTAACGATTGCTTAGTGTTCATGTCACTACTTTGTGTCTTGACATGACACGAGGTATTCGAACGGTTCCAATTTCCCATAAAAATTGGTGACGACTCCTTACAAAATGCAAACGCTTGTTTTTTCGACCTTTACCAAGCGCCCCCGTGGGCGGCCCGCTGTCCACACTCTGACCTTGAGAATGTCAACACTACCTTGGTGATGCAAGTTTCCTCACTAACCAAGGAACGTGATGATCTTTTGAAGGACAAAGATGATCTTGAAAATGAGATCTATGACCTTGTAGTTGAAGTTGTAGACTTAAGAGAAACAGTGTCTAAGACTGTTGCTTCTGACCAGGATTTAGACGAGTCAAAAGAAAGGATTAAATGTTTGGAAAATGAAAACAAGTGTCTAAAAGGTGAGGTTGTTTGTCTCAAGAATGAAATAGAAGTTCTCCATGATAGGCTTACTTTCTTTCAAAAAGGTATGCCCGAATGTAGCACTTATAGGTCTTCTCCTCATCATAGATCCGATGAAATCGTTGATCTAAACAAAAGACTTGACGAGATGACATCTAAATATGAAGAGTCCAAAGAAAGAATCATGTATCTCGTGTCTAAACTCAACAACCACACCCATGACTTCATTGTTGAGAAAAGATTGTCCATTGAAAGTGTCAACAATGATGAACTTAAAAGAGAAAAAGAAAAGAATTTGCATCTCCTCTCACGTGTCAAAGACTTGACCAATGAACTTGTTAATGCTAAGAACATCACTGAAAAATGGGAAGGAAGTCAAACCGTGTTAAATTTCCTCACGAATCAAACCGAGAAATGTGATAAAGTTGCTGGTTTGGGCTTCAAATGGAACAGTCAGACTGACTGTTGCATCCAGAAGCCTAAAAACGATTTTAGAGGAAGGAAGTATGTAGGTCTTCCCGAATACATCATTTGCAATTATTGTGGTGATAATGGTCATGTTTTTAATGGGTGTACAAAACGATTTGATGACATTGACAAGAACACCAAAACATTAAAAGAAATTAACATTAAGAAAGACACCACAAGTTATGTTGATCACAAAAAGGGACCCAAATTCATTTGGGTTCCTAAACTCAAAAACTAATCTTGTGTAGGGCTTGGTGAGAGGCGGCCGCAATTGGTACTTGGATAGTGGATGCTCTCTTCACTTGACGGGTGATAGAAGCCAATTCCTCTCACTTAAAGCGTATGATGGTGGCACGGTAAGGTTTGGTGACAACAAGAAAGGTGAAGTAATTGGTATTGGAAAAGTTGGTAAGTCATCCTTACTTTGTGTCGACAATGTGCGGCTTGTCAAAGGTTTGAAACATAATCTCCTTAGAATCTCTCAACTTTGTGATAAGGGTAACTTTGTCGAATTTCATCTAATATGTGTCAAATTTTTGATGCCACTACTAATGAACTAATACTCGAAGGAAGACGTGTCAAAGATGTGTACTTAACTAATTTGAACTCTCTATCCGATCACACCATGTCTTGCATGAGTGTAATGAACAATGATCCTTGGTTATGGCATAAAAGGTTTGGTCATGTTAGTACAAAAACTCTTAATACCCTTAAAAGACTTGACTTAGTTGAAGGCATTCCTAATATAAAGTTTGATTTTGATAAAGTATGTGATGAATGTGCTAGAGGTAAACATGTTAAAAGTTCCTTTAAATCCAAAAGAATTATGAGTACATCTCAACCTTTGCAACTTTTACATATCGACTTGTGTGGACCAATGAGAACTAGAAGTAGAGGTGGTAGTCGTTATGTGTGTGTCATTGTTGATGATTACTCTAGGTTCGTTTGGGCACTCTTCCTAAGCTCTAAGGATGAGACATTTGATGAGTTTCTAATTTGGTTAAGAAAGATTCAAAATAAACTTGGTTTAAAACTTGTTTCAATGAGAACTGATCACGGAACCGAATTCGAAAACTCATCATTTGGTGCTTATTGTGATGACAATGGTGTAGACCATAACTTCTCGGCTCCTAGAACCCCACAACAAAATGGTGTGGTTGAAAGGATGAATAGAACCCTTGAAGGAATGGCTAGAACAATGTTATTATCTAGTAAGTTGCCTAAGAACTTTTGGGCCGAAGCGGTAAATACCGCTTGCTACATTCATAATCGTGTCATGATAAGGAGTATATTGAATAAAACTCCCTATGAATCATTACGTGGAAGAAAACCCAACATTTCATATTTTAGATGTTTTGGAAGCAAATGTTTTGTTCATAACAATGGTAAAAACAATTTGGGTATGTTCGATCCACGTAGTGATGAAGGAGTATTTATTGGGTACTCCGATCTTAGCAAGGCCTATAAAGTCTACAATAAACGAACCTTGTTAATTGAAGAAAGCATCCATGTCATTTTTGATGAATCTAGTGTTCTTGGACAGGTACAACACATGGATGATGATGATGAGGATGAGGATGATGAATTTGAGATTGGTCTTGTTCGAAAGGACTTCGTGTTCACGGATGAAGAAGCTCCCAGCACTGAATCGCAACAGACACAGAGACTGACACCTTCAAAGGAGATCAGCAACTCAGGGGGAACGCGTAGCACCTCTGATTCCTCTCTGGAAGCAACAGACCCTACGACTGTTGCATCCACCTCCAGAACTGAAGTAACCCAAAAGAGTGAGGATGAAGAACCTTCCAGGCCAATAGAAACAGTCCATCGTGGATGATTTGTTGGGGGGGAACAAGAAACCATTGTTCCAAAGAAGTGGAAACATCAAAGCTCTCATCCACTCACTAATCTCACAAGTGATCTCAACTCGGGAATTCGAACAAGATCATCCGTCAACAATCTCACTCACCTCAATGAGTATTGTGCCCACAATGCCTTCCTATCTCAAATTGAGCCTTCAAATGTAACAGTCGCCTTGACTGATGCAGATTGGTTGCTTGCTATGCAAGAAGAGCTCAATCAATTCAAAAGAAACGAGGTATGGCACTTAGTCCCTAGACCGCCTAATCGTACCGTCATTGGTACTAGATGGGTCTTTCGCAAAAAGCTTGATGACTCGGGAGAAATCGTAAGGAACAAGGCTAGACTAGTGGTGCAAGGTTATAACCAACAAGAGGGTATTGATTACGATGAAACCTATGCACCGGTAGCTAGACTTGAGGCCATACGATTGCTTATAGCTTTTGCGGCTCACAAAGGCATTAAACTCTTCCAAATGGATGTCAAAACCGCTTTCTTAAATGGATATTTGGAAGAAGATGTCTTTGTAGAGCAACCACCGGGTTTTGAGAACAATGACTTGCCTAACCATGTTTTCAAATTAGACAAAGCTCTTTATGGTTTAAAACAAGCACCAAGATGTTGGTATGATAGATTGTCTAAATTTGTTATTGAAAATGGTTTTAAAAGAGGCTCCGTTGACAAAACATTGTTCTTGAAGCAACAGTCCAGTGAACTGTTGGTTGTACAAGTATATGTTGATGACATTATATTTGGTGCAACAAATGAACTCCTTTACTTATATTTTTCGGAACTAATGAAATCGGAGTTTGAAATGAGCATGATGGGTGAGCTAGGATTCTTCCTTGGGCTCCAAATTAAGCAATCAAAGGATGGAATCATGATCCATCAACAAAAGTATATTAAGGAAATGCTTAAGAAATTTGGGATGACTAATGGTAAGCCTCATGATACACCTATGGTAGCCGGGTCCAAATTGGACAAAGATGAACTCGGTAAGAATGTTAGTGATAAGGTGTATAGAGGTATGATAGGCTCACTTCTTTACTTGACCGCAAGTCGTCCCGACATTCTCTTTAGTGTTTGTTTATGTGCTAGGTTCCAAGCAAATCCGAAAGAATCACATTTCAAAGCCGTTAAACGAATTCTTCGGTATTTGATTGGAACACAAAATCTTTACCTATGGTACCCTTTACATTGTCCTTTTGATCTTATAGGCTTTTCGGATGCGGACTATGCGGGGTGCACGGTGGACAGAAAGAGTACCTCCGGAATTGCAACGTTCTTGGGTCCTTGCTTGACTTCTTGGGCCTCAAAGAAACAAAACACGGTAGCTCTTTCTACGGCCGAAAGTGAGTACGTTAGTGCGGCACATTGTTGTTCTCAACTCCTTTGGGTAAAACAACAACTCTTGGATTTTGGTATTATTTTTGACTCCATTCCCTTAATGTGTGATAATACAAGTGCAATAAATATTTCCAAAAATCCTATTCAACACTCTAAAACCAAACATATTGATATTCGTCACCATTTTATTCGTGATCATGTTGAAAAAGGACATATTAAACTTATCTTTTGCAAAACCGAAAATCAAATTGCCGATATTTTCACTAAGCCACTTGCAAGAGAACATTTTGAGAAATTTAGACTAGAAATTGGGTTAATTAATAGCTCGTGATTTTTAGTGTGAGTTTTACAAAATTCCTTAATTGATTAAATTAAAATTGGATATATGTTATTAAGTGTTCTAAGTGCATTGACATCATGTTTAGACCAAAAATTGACACCGTATTTGTGAGTCGGTAATCACTCAACCTCATATCTAGATTTACGTTTATTATATGCTACCTTGCGTTTTTATTTCGAGTGATTAAATATGTCTAGTTGGGCCAACTACCTCACTTACCACATTTATTGGGCCATTAATTCCATCAACCCACCACCTATTCTTATCCGCCCAAACCGTCTAACCCACCATCTCTTCATCTTCCTAATCTTACCAAATCACCTACCCTAACCCACCATGGTAAAAACATCCTTTAAAACAACCATACCCATCAAACCCACAAAAATTACCTCACCACCTGTCACATCAAATCCACCGACATCAACAACTCCAACAATGACTTCCCAAAAAATCTCCTACGCCTTCCCTCCACAAACCTCAACCTCGACTCCATCTCCATCACCTCAACCAAACCCAAACCAGCCTAACCCTCTCCCAAATCCTCCTTCCACTGATCCACCATCATCCGACGACATCCCTATCTCCACTATGGTAGGACGGCGCACGCGAGGTGGTCGAAAGAAAAGCTCTACTATTCCAAGTTCTTCCTCTGAACCAGTGATTGTTGAAGATGTTGAAGAAGAAACCGAGTTTGATTTAAATGAGAATCCCACCAAGTCCGGTGAGTCTGACCCGACTCCGGCGAAAAAGAACAACAAAAGGAAAGAAAAAGCCTCTTCATCCCATTTACCCCCAATTTCAGAAAATGTTGAACAAAGTAACATCGAAAACCTCATTGTTGATACTCCAATTGAAAATCCTAGTGAACCTCCCCAGAAAAAATCGAAACCATTGAAGAAAAAGCTTGTGTACCTTTCTCCCTCTGATCCGGTCTCCCTAACCTCGAAATGGGACTTGGCCATTGTTTGGGATCATCTTGAAAGTATTGACCTCCCTACCTCCATTTACAAAAACTGTGAAAGGTTGATGAACATCAAAGCAATCCACTCTCCTCGGGTTTACAACCAAACATGGTTCGAGCGTAAATGCGCTTTTCACTCGATCCGTGACATGGTCTTAGCTCAAGGTTGGGAAAAATTATTGGAAATGCGTGAACCGGTCTTTGTGAGCGAGGTGATTCAGTTCTTTGCAACGGATGCGGGTTGATAAATCGGTGAATCTCTTACGGCTAAGGTGAATGGTAAGCCTCTTAAACTGTCTCAATCTGATTTCGCTACCGCCCTTGATATTCCAGTCGGAGGTTATGACAAACTTCCCTCCGAAACTTGGGTTGCTTTACCTTATGCCTCACCTCTTAGTGTTGCTCAAACCGTGTGTCCCAAAGCTGTCTCTCCTGGTCCAATTAGCAATACCCAAATCCCACCTCCTCTTCGTATCATTTTCAATATGCTTTGTCGCTCAATTTATCCCTCGGGTGATAGGGGAAAACTCACCATAGCCCAACAATACCTTATTTATCACATTGCAACTCATAAGAAGGTGAACCTAGTCGGGTTAATGTTTAAGCGTTTTCATCTTATTTCGACCAAACTTCGTAGACCCTCTTCTAGCATGATTCACTTACCCTATGGAATGTGGTTGTCGGTTGTGCTCAAGGCACAAGGGGTTTTAGTGAATACTAGCTTGGGTTCGTTGGATATGTGTGATGTTATGAGTGATGGTCAAATGGGGAAGATGCTTATCAAAATTGAAAATGATGAATTAATTTCGGTGAAAATTAAGAAGGACCCGGAGGTTGGGTCGTCTAGTCAAGTGAATTCGGGTAGTATGCGGGAAGTGCTTAATGCTGTGGCTGAGTTGAGTGTGTGGCTTAAGGAAGATGCTCGTCAAAAGGACTTGGCAATCTCGGCCCTTGCTTCTACAGTGGACCTCATCCGTGGTGAGGTGGATATCATTTCCACCCTCGTGTCGACAAAAGAAATTGGTGATGATGCTCATGTGGATGATGATCCTTTGGGTAGTGGCTCGGATGGAGAACAAGCTTCCTCCCCTAAGCCTATCCTTTCCCTCTCGGCCTACTTGACTTTTACCCGTGCCCTCTTTCATTTTGTCTCACCTTGGTTGTGTCTTTCTAAGACAATATTTTCTTTGCTTGTTATTTTGACATTTGGTGGTGTATTTTAAACTTTCTTTAGCCATATTGAACTTTGATTAACTTATGTTTAATCTTTGTTTATGTTGACCTTGTTACCTTGTCACGATTACATGTGTCTTTTTGTGTTTTCTTGTGAAATATCTGCACTCTAATGCTTTTGACATCCCTATCCGTTTGATGATGTCAAGAGGGGGAAAAGGTAAACTCATGCTTTGAATCTCTTTGCTTATTGATTAACTAATGTCTATGTCTAACCTTCTTAGTTTGAATCTTGTTTTGGGGCAATGTAAAATTGTCATGGTAGTTTGATTCTAGCTTTTGCCTTAGGAAAGGTAATATTGTCCCTTCTCTCATTTGATCTTGCTTGCTTAAAATCTTGAATCAAGGTGTTTACATTGCTTATACATTCGTTTGGGGCTTGTCATCATCAAAGGGGGAATTTGTTGGGTTCCTTATGTTGATGATAACATGCCCATTTGATTTGTGTTATCTTAGTTTACCTTTTCAGGTTTATTGATCATATCAAGCATGGATTAAGAAGTGTTGAAGTTGTTAATCATCCCTTTGTAATGAGTCAAGTGTCATCTAATGTACAAGCAAGAAAGTAGAGTATATTAGAGTAATAGAAACAGTCCAGACGACTGTTGCTTTCATTAGTAAACAGCTGCTTGGATTGATTGCCACAACTCGTAAAACTTGAAGTTCCTTTTTATCTTTCAAAATGCTTTCACGTGACTCTTATTTTTCAAAGATAAAAATCAGATTTTTAATAAGGAGATGGTCTTCATTAAAGAGTGGTTTGAATTATTATTTTCAAAATGTTTCCTCTTTATGCAAATTCAACCCTTTGGTTCCTTAAGAAAACAAAGAATGCTTTTTGCCATTTTAGTGTCAACTTGTCATCATGTGACTTGTCTTTTCTCTCTTTGTTTTATGAATTTACAAGAGCTTTTAAGGTTATCTTTCAAACACTCTTTCTCTATTCTTACCTTTGCAAAAGAGGCCTTTTTGGTGCAAGTTTTGGATGGTTGCAAATGTCCTTCACATGTGAGGTCTTTGACCCTTCAAAACCCTAGCAACCTCTTCACTCACCTCCTCTATATAAACCGTGCCTCTCCTTCATTAAAACTCAAGACTTTTCTGAATTAATTCTTCCATCTTTGCAAATTATTTTTAAAGCTTAAAAATCGTGTTTATTTGCAAAAACCTTTAAAAGTCTTCAAGTGTCTTCAAGTTGTTACAGTCGTGGCTACTGTTACTTTTCTATACTAAACTCTCTTGCTTATGAATTGTTAATCTTGTAAAAGTTGTCCATCTCTATTCTTTGTTAAGAATGTGTTAGTGGAAACTTGATCTTATAACATTCTAAGTGTGTTAGTAGAGTTTAGGACGGAGTAGTCTTTAACTCTTGGCAACCGGAGTAGGTTGTGAGTTGGCAACCGGAGTAGGTTGCGAGTTAGCTTGTCATAAGAACGGAGTAGTTCTTGTACTAGCTTTACAACCGGAGTAGGTTGGTGTCTTTTATTGTAAGGGTCTTTTAGTTGTCGGAGTAGATCACTAAAAGAAAGCAATAAAATGGTAGATTGGACGTAGCCACTTGAGTTTCTTGCCGAACCAATTCAAAAATCTCGTGTTCATTGTTTTACTTTATTTCCGCTGCAATTTACTTTGTTTGTTTGTCTTGCTTTGCTTAACCTTAGAAGTGATTCATCATCATTCGTCGCATTTGGTCTGCAGTCGTATTCCACAAACTGAGACAAATAGATACAGTCAGAACGATTGTTACTTTCATACTTCAGCAAACATTCATCGTGATACTTGTTCAATCTTTCTATATTATTCAAAGTATCTTCTCATCTCTTTTGTCCTCGTAACTCACTTTAATTCAATAAAGTTGAAGTTATAAAATTTTAAAATAGTACCTAATTCACCCCCTCCCCCTCTTAGGTACTTGAATCCATAAACTCAACTTTAAGTAAATTAAAGTTATTGCAAAGAGTTTTCTTAAGTTATACCTCAATACTATTTTATTTCATTTATATCTTACGGAGAAGTATTTCGTTGATTAGTAATTTGGTTTCTAAAAAAGTTCGCCTCCTAATGACAATCCTAACTCAACAGTCAACCCTACCCAACTCTCTTTATCTTTATTAGGAGAAATTCTAATAAAATCACCAAAACATCAATGCATTTCAAGATCAATAAAATAACACAAACTGATTTGTGATGTATCACAAGCTTATAACATCTAATAAACACTGGTAGATCTAATCTAGGAGGGCTAGCAGAGCGAGCGAGCGATCGGACATTTTAAAGTTTTCGGTTAAAATTTTCCAACTTTTTTTCGAGTTCCCTTAATCCATTACCCGTGCGCTCCTGTTAGAGTCAATTCCGTCCTGGCTCCACCACTACTTACAAATGTTTAAGATAATGTTAAAAAAGAATGAAAATTGTGAGATATTACAAGTTATTTCGTCATAAGTAAGAATAGTTGAACAAACAAAAAAGTCCAACTATTTGTTGCTAAAAAAAACGAAACAAAGATGACAACGAAGCCAAGTGTGTATGAAGTTGCATAGACAGTTGCTACGTGGTATGCAAGATGCCATGAACGCTAGAGAATGCCAAAGTCCTATGCTACGCATATATATATATATATTCTTTTTACTAATTACGTGAACGGAATTACAATATATATTCTTGTTATTATATATTATTAGAAAAATATATATTTTACGTACACTCCTTCTCAAATTTACTTGTCATATGTGTGGTGATCAAGTGACGTTAATTATGTTATGTTTTATCCAAATATGTGTAATATATGTAACACGAAAATGCAAAAAAAAAAAAAAAATGTGAAATGCCTATCTTGTAAAACATACATTTTCATATGATCTATGTTAAATTCTATAATTATTGTAAAATACAAGGAACACTATTTTACTTTAAGTAGGCTTGGAAACAGTTATGTGTTTGCTCGTAAATGTCATAATTGATAGAATGACGGAAGATAGTAGCAGACGGATTGAAAGTGATGGGGCATATTCTGCACCCGCTGACCGAATCAACATATTGAGCAAGGTCAAAGATATCCACAAGCAAGTCAACGACTTAGACAAACTTAACCGAGCGCGCGCCCGTCGGCCTGTCTCTTGGGTCTCGGCTGGGACAACTAGCCAGCCGGGGCACATATCCGCGAACTCATATCCAAGACTCCTCGGCGGCGAGTCAACAGGGCCCGCCGGCCTGCCATGGGTCCCTCGGCCGAGGGTAGATCAGTCTTTCCACCTGCTAGCCACTTGGCCACTACGCGACAAAAGGTGAAAGTCTATAAATACTCCTCAACCCTCATTGAGGAAAGGATCCGAAAAATAACCTAAACACCTCATAATCTGGTAATATCTTCCTTATCTCTCTACAATATATACTTCGCCAAGTAACACACGACTTAATCCCTTTAAGTTTACTGACTTGAGCGTCGGAGTGAGTTCGCTCGGTACAAAGCCGAGCCCTCAGTTTGTTCATTGTTTCAGGAGACCGAAAGAAGGATTCAATCAAAGACATCATTCTACAAACACGAGTGGTAACAAATAACTGCTCTGGAATTACACCCGGAACAATTGGCGCCGTCTGTGGGGAAGATACTAGAAGCTAGTCACATTCATTCCCAAGCAAAAAAAAAACACACAAAAACCCACCCAAAAAGCTAAGAAGATGTCGAAACAACAAGAAGTATTTGTGACTGACGAAACCGAATTCTGCCAAGATGATACCGTCCACAATTCTGGGGTTGTGCAACCCCCCACCGGCCGAGTAACTCAACCGGAGTACGGGATGCCAATAATACTAGATACGCCGCTGCCCGCCGACCAAGTCACCATCATGGGACATGTGGTTGATGCAGCTAAACTGAAGCTACTCCTGGATCTAATTGGTAGCACGCCGACTCACACTGTCACACCGACAAGAGCGGCGGCACCCGTACAGGAGACCAGGGCCCAAAATGTGACTCCAAGAAACTTGAACGGAGCACTGGAGGAAGCTGACCCTGTCAAGACGCCGGGGGAGCCCAGAGTGCTAGTAGTAGACCTAAGCCCTTCCCGCACTCGCAGGAGGACAGCGTCGCCGCAGCACCGACGAGGCCTGCCCCAGAGGAGTGAAAGAAGTCCGACTCACTAGAGTCGAAGAAGGAGTCCGACTCACCAGAGTCGGAGAAGAAGCCCGACTCACCAGAGTCGGAGAAGAAGCCCTTCCCGCCACGGGGAGAGGAGCCGGACTAGGGATGCGAGGAGCCGATCGCCGCGTGTCATTCGACACGTGGTCAGACAACCCCTCAATCCCTACGTCCTAGAGGTCCCGGTGCCGACTAAGCTAAAGTTGCCACCCATATCATACAAGGGAGAAAGCGACCCAACCGACCATGCCGAGGCTTTCGAGTCTTACATGTCGGTGTGGGAACAGCCTGATGAAGTTTGGTGCCGAGTCTTCCCAACAACCCTGCATGGGATGGCACAAAGCTGGTACAAGGGACTACCCAATGGGTCGATATACTGCTACGGCGACCTAAGAGACATATTTTTGGCCCAGTATTCTTGCAATAAGAGGAGGGTCGTCGAGACATCGGATCTCCTGACTATCAAGCAGGAGGGAGGCGAGTCTCTCCGAAGTTATGTGAAGAGGTTCGACGCCAAAGTTCAGCAGATTCGGGAGCGAACAATGAGCCGGCGACTTTCGCATCGATGAAAGGCCTCCCAAGAGGAGACTTAAAAAACGAGCTCATCAAGTGCGGAGGCCTGAACTTAGACTCCGCCAGGAAGATGGCCGACCAAGCCATAAAGGTGGAGGACTACCACAAAACCTGGGTAGGCCCCAGCGAGGCCGGGCACTCAGAGAGTAAGAGCCGCCGGGAGGACAACCCGGATGAAAGACGCCGTGACAATAATAGGTCACGGTCTGACAGGTCCGCCAGGAAACAGAACTCGGCGGGCGCCGGGGGGAGTTCGGGACCGTACTACCAAAAGCGGTACAATGATCACACCCCCCTGGTTGTATCTGCTGCCGAGGTCTTCGCCCTGAGCAAGAACGAGGGTCAGAAGTGGGAAAGGCCTCCCAGGTCGAGGGGGGACGGTGACACGAGCGATCTTGAGTACCACGCCACACCGGACACTTAATCGACAACCGCCGCATCTCGAAGAATGCCATCGAAGAGCGATCCGGAAGGGGAGCCTCGGCAAATATGTTGCCAAAGGCCAAAAAGGCGATGCCGGCGGCTCAAATAAGAAATCCGTCTTTGAACGGATAGGAGTAATCCATGTTGTCATCGGGGGCAACGAGAACGGTGGGTCCGCTCATGGACACAAACGACACCTGAACGAGCTGTATCAGGCCATCAACTTTGTGCCCAAAACAGCGATCCCCGCTTCCAACATCCCCGATATGACTATTGGAAAGAAGGACTACGAGGGAGTCATCGCCCCTCACAGCGACCCACTTGTAGTCCACTTGGACATAGCCAACCACCTGGTCAAGAGGTGCCTGATTGACACAGGCGCCTACACGAACATCATGTTCAGAGAGTGCTTTCTCAACCTCGGTTTGAAGGTTGAGGACTTGAGCCCCTGCACCAATCCGTTGTACAGTTTTTCCGGGGCCGGCCTGGTACCCGTGGGGTCAATCAGACTGTCGGTGATGTTCGGCAAGGGGAATGCGGCTAAGAATGTCCTAGCTGAGTTCGTAGTCATTGACGGCTCGTCCGCCTACAACGTTCTCATAGGCCGAGTCACTCTGAGCGAGGCCGACGCAGTGATGTCCATCCGGGCCCTGACACTGATGTATGTCTCGGACCGGGGGGAAGTGAAGGAAATGTAGATTCATATACATATTAACATACTCATATATGTCTAAATTAATTTGTCATAAAATTAAAACGGATTTTATGCATGCAAACAATAATAAAATAGAGGATAAATCATGTCCTTACATTGGTAATTTTCGGTTATTAGGGCACAAAAGAGATCACATTTCTCTTTTGATCTTGAGCTTTCCCTTATGGATGAACAAGATCTAAGTATAAGATCTCTCCCTAAGCTTTATACCCAAGGCTTAACACTTAATCTAATTAATATTATTTGATCTAGTATAATATTAATCTTGTGAAAAATTGAACCAAAATATTTGGTATTTTAGTTCTCAAAACCGGTTGAGAGAAGAGGAGAGGAAGAGGAATTATTTTTATCTCTCTAAAAATAATTATGTTGAGTTAATGAATAAATTATCTAACACACTATGCCATATAGTGAAAGATAAAATAAAATGAAAAAGAACCCTTGTTCTTTCCAAGGGAGAACCGGGTAGGGTGGAGGGAAATGGCCTATGCATGGCCTTTGTGCTCTTACACAAAAGGCACTAGGTATGCATGCCTATATTAGAGAAATGATGATGAATTCCACTAATCTAAATTAACATAATATGTTAATTATTCCCAATATTTCGGTCCACATTGTAATATGGATTCCATATTATTTTTGTCAAATGTCAATATGTCACATGTCATATGTAACATAAATTGTTTATGTATTTTTAACATATTAAAAATCAACGTATTAATAAAAATACGTCATATACAAAAATCGACTTAGTAATTCATAATTACTCGTACCAAAATATTTTACCGTTTATAAATCGCATTTATAATAATTCATTCAAATCCAATTGTTTCTTTAAACAATAATTTCATCCGAGTAATGATACAATTCGATTACTCAGACCGTATCTCATTTAATCACATTTCAATTTGATACGTAAATTTTACTTCCAAAATCGTCCGTCAATTTTTCAAGTAATTTAATTAACTCGTAACATTATACGATTAATTAAATGATCAATTAAGAGTATTGCCCTTTAGGTATGACCTAGGGGTCAATCGATCACCACCGTCACATGACAGTAATGTCAAACTCTAGTCAGCTAATCATTACCGATATATGTTGACCGGTTGACGATAACAATAATATTACTTCCCAATTGCATTCATTTTAATGAGACTTAAACATGTGATCATCATGATCAACAGTCGTGATCGCATTATTGTCGGAGGACACATATTCCAACAATCTCCCACTTGTCCTCGACAAGTGTGCGTCACCAATTCTCTTGTCCTATTACTATCTCCCACTCAATGCAAGGTGTCTTTCAGGTCGTACTTGCAAGTGATCATATCGAGAGTGGTTTCCTCGATCCGGAGAATAAGCGATTGACCGGACTTATCTATCATAGATACTTTCCGAGCGTGGCCACGCATTTCCAGTTCATTACTCCTCGAGTGGCCCTGAGATATTGTTATAACCCTGACTAGGGATGGACAATTCCTATCGCACTCATTCCCTTCGACTAGCCACAACCATCATAACCCAAAATATGCCCATTTGACCCCATTTACGAAGGTCGTAGTAACACAAATCAAAGTTAATCTGAAACTGTGCCATCTTAGGAGAATAGTCTTTAGTCAAAAGAATCGACTCATTTGAATACTATAGTAGCTCTCGCCACGACCAGGCTATATAAATTTGCCAGAACTCTATAAGCGGTCATAAGGCCCGACAAAATGTTCCTAACAGTCTGCCTATGTGATCGACTAGTCATCTCATATGACTCTATGGCACTTGAACTTGCCATCAATCGCCTCACACTCTAGTCACTTCGAGACGTCACCTCATACAAGTGACTATGGGCAAATACTATGTTAATCCGTGTTCACTTTAACGGGGTTCAATTGTCTCTACAACCCGTTTGGATGTAACAAAGTATAAATTAAAGATAAAAGACAAATGTGATTATGAACATGAACAAAAACAACACTTTTATTTCATTTCAAAATCTAACAAAAATTTGGTACACGTTTAAGTCCCATGGACGTAACATGTCCATCATGCTTAGCCTGCGATAAAGGCTTGGTGAGCGGATCGGCTATGTTGTCATTCGTCCCAACCTTACAAATCGCAATTTCCTTTCTTTCAATGAAATCTCTTATTACATAATACTTTCTAAGTACATGTCTAGATCTATTACTAGACTTTGGCTCCTTAGCTTGGAAGATCGTCCCACTATTATCACAATAGAGAGTGATGGGATCATCGGCGGTAGGTACTACTTTTAGACCTTCCGTGAATTGCTTGATCCACATAGCTTCCTTGGCAGCTTCCGATGCTGCTATGTACTCAGCCTCCGTTGTAGAATCCGCATGATTCTGACTTCCTTAAAGCTTCTCCAGCTTACGGCACCACCATTGAGCATGAAAACAAAACCAGCTTGTGATTTCATGTCATCTCTATCTGTTTGAAAACTTGAGTCCGTGTATCCATTAACACGCAACTCAGTGTCTCCTCCAAACACAAGGATAGAGTCCTTAGTTCTTCTCAAGTACTTAAGGATATTCTTGACAGCAATCCAGTGACTCTCACCTGGATTTCCTTGATATCTACTCGTCTTGCTCAAGGCATACGAGACATCAGGACGTGTGCATATCATGGCATACATGATTGATCCAACAGCGGAAGCGTAAGGGATCAACTTCATGCGTTCAACATCATGGGGTTCGGAGGGACATTGAGTCTTGCTCAATATCGTCCCGGTTACCATAGGTACCAAACCCCTTTTGGATTTGTCCATCTTTGAATCGTCGAAGAATCTTATCAACATAAGACTCTTGACTTAGTGCCAATATCCTCTTGGATCTATCTCTATAGATCCGGATACCTAATATGCGTTGTGCCTCTCCTAAATCCTTCATTTGGAAGTGGTTACCTAACCACTTCTTAAGAAGACAACATTGGAATATCGTTTCCAATGAGTAGTATGTCATCGACATACAAGATTAGGAACACAACATTGCTCCCACTGAATTTCATGTATAAACATGGTTCCTCAATATTTCGAGTGAAACCATTTTCCTTTATAACATGATTGAATCGATGATTCCAACTTCTAGATGCTTGCTTAAGACCATATATGGATCTCTTAAGCTTGCACACTTTGTTAGGATTTTTAGAATCAACAAAACCTTCGGGTTGTATCATGTACACCTCCTCTTCTAAATGCCCATTTAGAAAAGCGGTTTTGACATCCATTTGCCATATTTCATAATCATGAAATGCGGCGATCGCTAACAAAATCCGTATGGATCTTAGCATGGCTACGGGGGCGAAGGTCTCATCATAATGTAGACCTTGGACTTGGGTAAATCCCTTTGCCACTAGCCTAGCTTTGTAGACATCATCATGTCCTTCTATGCCATTCTTGACTTTGAATATCCATTTGCATTGAAGGGGTCTTGCCCCTTTAGGCAAATCTACCAAGTCCCAAACTTGGTTTTCGAGCATAGAATCCATTTCGGACTTCATGGCTTCAAGCCATAAGGTGGAATTAGGACTAGAGATTGCGGCCTTGTAGGTGGCGGGCTCGTCACTTTCCATAAGCAGCACATCGAGTGTTCCATCTTCCTCGATAAGTCCCACATATCGATCGGGATGGCGAATAACTCAGCCCGTCCTTCTTAGTGGAGGAGGTACAACCGCGTTAGACGACGAAGGAACATCTTCTTGCGTCTCTATTTCGGTTTGTGGCTCTTGAACTTCATCAAGTTCAAAATTTCTCCCACTATGTCTCTTAGAAATAAATTCCTTTTCTAAGAAGACAGCCTCGCAAGACACAAACACTTTATGATCTTGAGGTTTGTAGAAGTAATATCCTCGAGAGGTCGAGGGGTAACCTACAAAGGTGCATTTTTCGGATCTTGGGGCAAGCTTGTTGTCGTTCTTAGTTTTGACGTAAGCATCACATCCCCAAATCTTCATATAGGATATATTTGGGATCTTACCCGTCCACATCTCACATGGAGTCTTTTCGGTGGACTTTGTGGGACTATTATTCAAAGATCGAATTGCGGTTTGTATCGCAAATCCCCAAAACGAGTTCGGTAACTCGGTTTGACTCATCATGGATCGAACCATATCAAGTAAGGTTCGATTTCTCCTTTCGGCAACACCATTGAGTTGAGGTGTTCCGGGTGGAGAAAGTTGTGATATAATACCACGACTTTTAAAGTGTGAATCAAATTCAAGGCTAAGGTATTCTCCACCACGATCGGATCGTAGTACCTTAATCCTTTTATTCAATTGGTTCTCTACTTCGTTTTGAAATTCCTTGAATTTCTCAAACGCTTCACTCTTATGTTTAATTAAATAGATATACCCATATCTACTTAAATCATCGGTGAAGGTTATGAAGTAGTCATAATTACCACGAGCGGTGATAGTCAATGGTCCACATACATCGGTGTGTATGAGTCCCAATAGCTCACTAGCTCGTGTCCCTTTACCACTAAAAGGATTACGAGTCATTTTGCCAATTAGGCAATATTCGCATGTACCATATGATTGATAATCAAATGGTGTAATCACATTAGTTGAAATTAATCTTTTGATGCGATTCTCGTTTATGTGACCTAATCGACAATGCCAAATGAACGCTTCACTTGGGTCACTTGTTTTGAGTTTCTTTGATTGAATGTTATAAATATCATTAGTCGGATTTGAGGTCTCTAAAATGTAAATGCCATTGATAGAGGAAGCTTGGCCTATAACCAAGTCGTTCCTAGAAATAGTACAACGATTGTTCTTAATGACAAAACAAAAACCGTCCACGTCTAGCATGGCGATTGAAATAATGTTTTTAGAGAGTGTAGGTACATAAAAACAATTATGCAAATACAACTCAAATCCATTTGGCAAAGCTAGAACATAAGTTCCTTTGGACTCGGCCGCTACCCGAGCTCCATTTCCAAGGCGTAGATCCACATCTCCCTTGCTAAGCCTCTCCACATCTCTTAAACCCTGTAAATGATTACAAAGGTGAGAACCACAACCGGTATCTAGTACCCATGTCGTAGTGGAAGTATAATTTATATCAATAACATAAATTTCTTTAGGAATTGTACCTTTTGGAGTAATGAGTCCTTCCCTTATATTTCGCAAATACATAGGGCAATTCCTAAGCCAATGTCCCATGCCATAGCAATAATGGCACTCATCATTAACTTGCTTGAAGTTTTTGATTTTCTTTCCTTTCTTCTTGAACCTCTTGCCCTTTATAGCAAGAACTTGGTTGCTAGAGCTCCCACTAGCTTTGGCATCTTTATCTTCCAGAGACAAAGACCCTATAGCTTGCATGAGGTAGTCTTCCTGAGACGGACTCACACGAGGTCTAGTAGTAGTGGGTGGTTTAGAAGAGGTGATGAAATTAAGGTTTCCATCCGAACCTATCCCGAAATGAACTTCTCTAGTTGTATCGAAATCGTTGTTGGAGCAAATGTCGTCAAGAACATTGTGATAAGAATCAATAGTAATTGGTGCGGTAGCATTTGATGGATTCATTGTTTTAGAACTAAAAATATGGAGGAAAAGAAAATATTAACATTTGTCTTTTAAAATCATACTTGTAAAATATTAACAAGATATGAACATTTATATAGTGACCTCTACCCAACTATATAAATGATTCCAAGACCCAAATTCATATCGACTTAGGCACGGTGGGGCCGATACATCCTTTATCAATATAACTCGGTGGATTAACGTTTAATCGATTCTACTTTTAGAACTCTTGGTCGATAATATTACATTAACAATTATCTATAGCCCAAAACACATCGACAAGGGCACGGTGGGGCCAATACATCCCTTATCAAATACTTTTGTTGAGTTCAATCCAAATTTCGAATAAATGTGTCCATGATCCAAACCCACATTAACTTGGGCACGGTGGGGCCGATACATCCCTCATCAACATGAATTCGGTGGATTAACATTCATCACCCACTTCCCCTACGTAACAAGGTTTGTACCCCGGTGTGGCCGAGTGCACTCCCTCACGAAATAGGTTTTCATGGTTTCTACTATTTGGTAAGGCTATGTCTCAATTGATTGTTTTAGCGAGAGGTCATGTCAATTTATTATCTATCACGTTTTAAGTGAACTAAAGCGGTGAACTACGATAATTCTAATTGACACGGTCGAAAAACTCGATAAAAAGACAATGCATGTTTAGTTATGGCGATTTAGCGATGCATGTGACATAAAATAAAATGCAAGCATAAAGATAAATAAATCCTAGTATGGCCTTTCTAAAACAGAAAAATTATTTAACTATTACATATTCGGAAACCAACTCCATTGGTCCCTTGAACTTCGGTTGTGGCACGCATCTCGATGTAACACCGTCTTTATGTATCGCCATTCTTGAAGAAATCCGTCTTTTGGAACTCCGGAATGAATAAAATTACATAATAAATTACATAATTTCCAATTATACATTTGTAACTTAAAATAAAATAAATCTATTAAATTACAAAACGGTGATACGAGATCACAATAAAATTACAACCGAATCGATATTCCCATACATTTCGGGAAATACCAATTAAAATCTAAGGCCATACTAAGTAAAATTACATAATTCAAAAATTACATAAATTAAAATTATGACAATCATAAAGAAAATGCAGCATTATAATATGTATGAACATGCTCAATTTTATGCTAAATCGCCTTTTAATTAGCCAATATCGTATATTACTCGGTTTTTACGGATTTGCGTGATTTCAACATTTTATAATCACAAAAATACATAAACTCATATTTATGCATAAGTTAATTACCCTAACCTCTTAGGACTCAAAATTTAGTCTTCACTAATAATTTGACCATAATTAACCAATATTTTATAAAATTGTTCATAAATGGACCAAAAATTACAAAAATAAGCTATTAAACTTCAAATAAATCACAAAACTTCAAATAAATTCAAAATTTGAAATTTAAAATCATGAACATTCTGGAAAATTACCATGACACTCATAATGTTCAAAATCTTAGGTTAAAAATTTCGAAAATTTTCCGGAAAAACAATGTTGCGGTTTATCGATTTTTAATAAAATAATCATAAAAACATGGAAAAATTATTTTCATTAACTTTTCAATTTTAGATCTGAAAAAGATAATAAAATGCAACATTACACGTTTTTCCTAAGTCATAGATTATGTTTTATTAATTTTCCACTAATAATGTCACTATTTATGCTATTTTTCTTCAAAAATCCATAAATCATGCAAAAAGACTTCTTTATAGCCAATTATTTTACACACATCTTGTAAAATTACATGTGACAACATATTAATTTTCTATGACCAGTTTCGAAATTTAACTCATATTAACCTATTTTTCACTTAAATCCGAATTTAATAATGAGAAATTCATTTTTCAAGCATAACAAGTCCAAAAATTATGAAAATTTACAGGTTATCTCAAAATAATATATGTGACAACATATCCAAAAACCAAGTGAAAATTCGAAGTATAGCTAATTTTAGACCAAAAATGACATTTTTACTCATAAAATCACATTTAAATGCCATTATTGTAAATTATGAACAATAAAAATCCGAAAAATTAACCAAAATATCCTAAAACATTTTAGGACCAGAAATATTAACATGCATGGATTAATTTCATGATATCTCATAATAACACAAATTTAACAAGTTTTATTTGTTATTCTTATAACTCGGAAAAACTTTTAACCGATTTGCATGCAAACAACCTGGCTCTTGATACCGATTGAAGGAAATGTAGATTCATATACATATTAACATACTCATATATGTCTAAATTAATTTGTCATAAAATTAAAACGGATTTTATGCATGCAAACAATAATAAAATAGAGGAGAAATCATGTCCTTACATTGGTAATTTTCGGTTATTAGGGCACAAAAGAGATCACCTTTCTCTTTTGATCTTGAGCTTTCCCTTATGGATGAACAAGATCTAAGTATAAGATCTCTCCCTAAACTTTATACCCAAGGCTTAACACTTAATCTAATTAATATTATTTGATCTAGTATAATATTAATATTGTGAAAAATTGAACCAAAATATTTGGTATTTTAGTTCTCAAAACCGGTTGAGAGAAGAGGAGAGGAAGAAGAATTATTTTTATCTCTCTAAAAATAATTATGTTGAGTGAATTAATAAATTATCTAACACACTATGCCATATAGTGAAAGATAAAATAAAATGAAAAAGAACCCTTGTTCTTTCCAAGGGAGAACCGGGTAGGGTGGAGGGAAATGGCCTATGCATGGCCTTTGTGCTCTTACACAAAAGGCACTAGGTATGCATGCCTATATTAGAGAAATGATGATGAATTCCACTAATCTAAATTAACATAATATGTTAATTATTCCCAATATTTCGGTCCACATTGTAATATGGATTCCATATTATTTTTGTCAAATGTCAATATGTCACATGTCATATGTAACATAAATTGTTTATGTATTTTTAACATATTAAAAATCAACGTATTAATAAAAATACGTCATATACAAAAATCGACTTAGTAATTCATAATTACTCGTACCAAAATATTTTACCGTTTATAAATCGCATTTATAATAATTCATTCAAATCCAATTGTTTCTTTAAACAATAATTTCATCCGAGTAATGATACAATTCGATTACTCAGACCGTATCTCATTTAATCACATTTCAATTTGATACGTAAATTTTACTTCCAAAATCGTCCGTCAATTTTTCAAGTAATTTAATTAACTCGTAACATTATACGATTAATTAAATGATCAATTAAGAGTATTGCCCTTTAGGTATGACCTAGGGGGTCAACTGATCACCACCGTCACACGACAGTAATGTCAAACTCTAGTCAGCCAATCATTACCGATATATGTTGACCAGTTGACAGTAACAATATTACTTCCCAATTGCATTCATTTTAATGAGACTTAAACATGTGATCATCATGATCAACAGTCGTGATCGCATTATTGTCGGAGGACACATATTCCAACAGGAAGCGCATAAGCTCGTCTCAAAGGACGAAAAGGACGAAGTGGTCAACGTCCAGATATCTGCCAGAGGGTGCAACATGCAATCCCTCAAAGTGGCGAAGAAGTCAGAGAAGGGGAAGAGCCCATCCTTACAACAGGAGGGCGACCACATGGATGCAACTGTCGGCATGGTCGAAGGAGCCGAGACTGAAGAGGTGGAGATTGACCCAGGGCGCACCGTCACTATCGGTGTCAACCTGGAGCCAAAATTCAGGGCCGCTCTCCTAGACTTGCTGAGGAAGAACAAAGACGTCTTCGCTTACTCAGCAGCCGAGATGCCAGGCGTGAGCCGGGAGGTAATTGTTCACAAGCTGAACGTGCTCTCCACCGCTCGCCCTGTCAAGCAGAAGATGAGGAACTCCTCAGCCGAGAAGGATGAGGCCATCAAAGCCGAGGTAGATAAATTACTAGCGGCGGGCTTTATCATGCCTTGTACTTATCCTGAATGGTTAGCTAATGTTGTAATGGTGAGGAAATCATCGGGGGCGTGGATGATGTGTGTAGATTTTACCAATCTTAATAAAGCGTGCCCCAAAGATTGCTATCCCTTGCCTCGAATAGATAGTTTAATTGACGCCACGGCAGGCTACACTATGCTGAGCCTGCTGGACGCCTTCTCAGGATATCATCAGGTATTCATGGCCCGAGGAAGACATGCCTAAATGCGCATTTATCACCGGTAACGGCACATACATGTATAAAATGATGCCGTTCGGTTTGAAGAACGCCGGTGCGACTTACACAAGACTGGTGGACAAAGTGTTCCAAAATCAAAAAGGGCGAAACATTGAGGCTTACGTCGACGATGCTATTGTAAAAAGGAAATCTGACAGCGAGCACTTAGCCGATTTACACGAGACATTTTGTTCACTAAGGAAATACAAGATGAAACTTAACCCCATGAAATGCAACTTCGGTGTCCGGGCAGGTAAGTTCCTCGGCGTACTTGTCAGCGCCAGGGGAATTGATGCCAATCCAGAGAAAGTCCAAGCAATCCTGGACCTGCCGGAGCCGCGGAATCGAAAAGAAGTTATGATGCTGACCGGGAGGATGGCGGCCCTAGCCCGTTTCATCTCTCGGTCAGCCGACAAGAGCACCCCATTCTTCAAAGTGTTGAAGGGGAATAAAGACTTCAGTTGGGGGAGGAACGAGCACGGCTTTCGAGCAATCGAAAGCTCATCTTCAAACTCTCCCAACCCTGTCCAAGCCGATCTTTGGGGAGACGCTATATCGTACATAGCGATTACCTCGGCCACGGTCGGTGCCGTGATCGTCGAGAGAAGAAGACAAACAGCAACACCCAATCTACTTTGTCAGCCATACATTGTTGCCCGCCGAAAGAAATTACCCGCTGATTGAAAAAGCGACCTTTCTTTGTCGTCGTTGTCGCAAGGAAACTGAAACCTTACTTCGACGCACATCCCGTGACGGTCTTAACCGACCAACCATTGGAGAAAGCATTGGAAAAATTCGAGCAATCCGGCAGGCTCATCAAATGGGCAGTAGAGCTATCCGGCTTCGGCATTCAATACAAGCCGAGGCCCTCGATAAAGGGACAGGCACTTGCAGACTTCCTGGCCGAGTGCACATATCAAGAAGAGCAAAACCCCGGAGTATGGGAAATATACACCGACGGGTCCTCCACGGCGAACAGCTCAGGAGCCGGCATCCTTATCATCAGCCCAAACGGGGACGAGTTTGAGTACGCCTTGAAATTTACATTCTCGGCCTCAAACAACGAATCCGAGTACGAGGCGGTGATAACCGGAGTTGAGCTAGCTAGGGCTGCCGAGGCGGAACACATCATTTTGAAAACAGATTCACTTTTAGTGGCTAATCAAATCAGAGGAGAGTACGAGACTCGAGACGACGGGATAGTAAGATACCTGGAAAGGGTAAAAGCTGACACTTCAAAGTTGAAATCTTTTCAGATACAATGCATTCCAGTGCGAGAACAACCGAGCCGACGCTCTCTCAAAGCTTGCAGTTCAACCATCAAGAATGTCACCCAACCGTTTGGTGGACATCGGGAATGCCAAGAGCATTGCGAGGCCGTCGGCATGGTGGGTAACATAGAGACCGAGACGACGTGGATGACTCCGATAATGAAATACAAATTGACAAATGAATTACCGGAGGACCGCAGTCTCTCGCAGAAGATAAAGAGGATCGCAGCAAGGTACTTGGTGTTTGAAGGAGAATTATACAGGAGGTCCGTGATAAGGCCACTCTTGAAATGTGTCGGCCCAGCCGACGCGGAGCTAATACCGAGTAAATCCACGAAGGCATCTGTGGTCATCACATGGGGGCAAGAACACTAGCCCACAAAGCTCTCCGAGCCGGCTACTTCTGGCCCACCATGCTTGAGGATTCCAGAGCCAAAACCAAAAAGTGCAACAACTGTCAAATGCATGCTCCGGTGATACATGCACCTTCCCGAGACTGCGGCGGTACTTAGTCCCCTTCCTTTTGCACAGTGGGGGATGGATCTACTAGGGCCATTTCCAACGGCATCCGGAGGAAAAAAGTACTTGATTGTCGCCATCGACTACTTCACCAAATGGATTGAAGCTGTAGCGGTACCTGCGAAGACAACGGCGGCCGTAAGAAAGGTAATCTGGGAAAATGTCATAACTCGTTTTGGGTTACCCCAAGTCATGGTATTTGACCACGGCCGAGAGTTTTGGAGTGACACAATAATGAGCTGGTTGGAAGAGCTTGGTATCAAATTTGCATACTCCTCCGTCGCCACCCACGAGCAACGGACGGCGGAGGCGACCAATAAAACAATCCTCAACGGTTTAAAGAAGAAAGTTGAAGACCTAAAGGGAAGATAGGCCGATGAACTACCGGCGTCCGTGGTCCCTTCGAACCACGGAGAAAGAAGCAAGGGGTACAGATCCATTCCATTTAGTCTACGGGTCCGCGATCCCGCCCAATTGAAGCAACGGTGCCGACATTCAGAACGGCCACCTTTAACCCGGTTGAAAATGAGGAAGGTCTGAGAACCTCCCTAGACCTGGTCGAAGAAAGCCGAGATACAGCACGCCTCAACTTGGCAGTATACCAAAACCGAATGAGAAGAGCCTACAACCGAAGAGTTCACAAAAGGGACTTAAAAGTAGGGGATCTGGTCCTAAGAAAGTCGGCCGCCACCAACAAGGGAAACATTCATGGTAAATTGACGACCAACTAGGAAGGTCCCTACAAAGTGGTTGAAGAAATGAGGCCGGGTACATACCGGCTGACAGACATGGAGGGTGTGCCTTTGATGAGCCATTGGAACACTGACAATCTCAGGAAATACTTTGTATAGCGGCGGAGGTGTCCAAAACAATTGTTGGCACCCCAACGCATGTTTATATCTAATTAAGGAATCATCCAAATTTTCCGTCAAAGTGTTTATCCCCTCCGTAGTCATATCGAGGTAGACGCCACGGCCCAAGCCGGGCAGTCACCCCAAGAAGTAGACGTCACGGCAGTCACTACCAGTGCAGTTGATACTCGCGAAAGCGACCAACATGCCATAGGAACGTATAAGTACAGTTGAGACGCGATTCTAGCCGCCTCGGCCAACCGAAGGCCTGGCAGAGGAAGCGATCAATATGTCTCAGATCTGACATTTGTCGCGCCGTAACCTCTAGCCGCCTCGGCCAACCGAAGGCCTGGCAGAGGGCACAACGGTCGATACGCTAACATGTTCACAGCGGCGGTTGGGAAGCGCAAATCCGACGCCTCGGCTAGACCGAGAGTGAAAGAGGAAGCGACCAACATGCCAACATGTTTTTTTAAAAAAAAAAAAAAAAGACGTTAAACACAGTTGAGATACGCATTCTAACTGCCTTGGCCAGGCCGAAGGTAAAAACGAAAAAGCGCTCAATTAATAACGCAAGAAGACAAGTGAAGGATTGTGATCAAAGCCCCGGCCAAACCGAGGGCCAATAAACAAGCTTTGTTAAAAATGTTTACAAGTAAAGAGAATACAGACGACGGCCGTCCCCATAGGGATAAGCCAAAACACAACCTACCAAAGTTTTACAAAAACAAGGAAAAGAAGAGCAAAAGGTTACAGACATATCATTTAAGCGCCAAAAGATGGCAGGGAGGAAAGGCTTAATAATTGGCCCCCGAACAGCTAAAGCTATCCGAGATGCCGGGGGAACCTGGTGACAACCGCCCGTCTCCCTATGCCTGTTGCTGCTGCTGCTCGCCATCAGCGACGTCAATAGCATCATTTTTGGTAGGCGACCCAGAAGCCGTCTTGGAAGCTTCAGCCTCAGCAGCCTCAGCTGCCTTCATTCTCTCAGCTTCTTCGGCCAGGTCCCGGTATTGGGCGCACATGTTAGGGAGGATAACGGTTTGGAGCGTCTCAATGTCCTCCTCCCTAAGGGCGATGATAGCATCCTTATTCCGAACCACCTTCCCCTGAGCCTGAGACATGGACTTCCATTCGTCCCTCTTCTGAGCATGAAAGTCAGCGACTTTTTGAAGGTGGTCACGCTCCTCCAGCAGTTTAGCGGCTTCAGCCGCCGAAGCCTCAGCCTTGGCTTTCTCAGCAAGGACTGCCTCTTCAGCATCCTCCCTAAGTTTTCGCTCAGCAGAGACAGCCTTTTCAGCCTCAGCCTTGGCCCTCTCGGCTTCCTTCTTCGCCGCAGCGACCTCAAGCCTGAGCCGCTCAAGCTGTGGGGCAACTTCAGCCATGACCTTTTCCTGCTCCATAATATGAGCACCGGCCACCTCAGCCCACTTCGACAGCAGCCTGGACAAACTCAGGCCCTCCAACCTAATCTGGGCGGGGGTAGGCTTCGGGAAGGAGGAGACGATGGTGGCATCCTTACCACCAGCCTGCGCAGTTCGTTTCTCAGCACGCCGTTCAACAGTGCGTCCGGTAGACGGCGGCGGTGGATCTACAAAAAATTCAATCAAGGCATCTGTGTCAACATATGTGGACATGCCAGAGAGACTGTCATCAGGAACGCCTAATGAACCGGCTAAGTCTGAGCCACAGGTTAGATCCGTACCAGTCTTGGCCTTCTTGGCCGGAGGATCCATTTCTTTGCGCCCTCGGCAGCAGCAGCAGCAGCGGCAGAGGCTGTCTCCTTTCTCTTACGAAAGAGAGGAGATTCCTCTGCCTCGGTGACCTCGTCCTCGGCAGCAATATCGACGATCTCCACCGTCTCCTTTTGGACTGAAGGGAGTGGATGTAACACCCGCGAATTTTCCATTTTGACATTTATAATTTATTTAACCATCTACTGTCTTATTTATATTTTAAATTAATTAATTTAATTGATTTCATTATTAAACATGATTTTTATAAATATTATATTTTTAAAGCTTATCTTATACAAAAATAAATATTTTGGTCGGATAATAATAATACTATTCTCCGTCTTGAGTTATGGTAGGCTTGAGACGAAAATTCTAGTGGAAACCGACTCAATTTGAATTGTTGGGCTTTATATAACTCATGGGTTTTTCCCTTCTCTTTTCCCTTCACAAAACCCCCAACTAAACCCTCACAACTCCATCTCCCTCACTCCTAAATTCTGAAATTTCCCAACAAACACACAACTACAACACCATTGTTACACAACTTCCACCTTCTTCACTAAATTGGCCATAAAACCTTCATTTCTCATCGGTTTTCAACGATTTTCGCGGCTATCTCTTCCTCTCATCGCCCTCCATCTTTCTAGGTAAGAAAGATACCGACTTTCCTCCTTATATAGGGCTGTCGAGCCATTTATACATGGTACCCTTTTTCTAATTTCGATTCTTAGTCTTATTTTGTGTTTTCTTATGTTTAGGAGAAAGTTTAGTTGACCCGGAAGTGGATTCTTGAAAGGTAGACGAGTCTATTGTGGATTTAAGTGCAAAAAGGTAACGGTGATGGATTACTCGACTTACATGTCAAAGTTGCGTGTTTTTTGTGTGGTTGGATGCATATAGATGTTAAAGTTGGTAACTTTCATGTTTCATCCCATTGTTGTGTTGAATGAAGTAGTTTATGAGGATCTTCATATGTTTGAGTGGAATGCTATCTTATTTTAAGGTTCATGGTTGATGTCATATGTTTAAATTACCCTAACATGCCAAATTTGTTGAGTATTCATCATATTAGAAAGAGTATGAAGTGATTAAATGAAAGATAGTTGAATTTGAAGGACTTTGGATGTTGTTTAATGGAATTTGCGTGTAAGTGATCCCTGGGCGGTGGGCGCAGCCGGCCTACCCAACCGGCAGCGAGTATATGCGAGTTTGATGTATTTTATTATAGGGTGTACTCCCTGCCGGTGGGCGGGCAGCCGGTCAACCGGCAGAGAATACATAATGTGCAAAGTTGAGCTTGTTTGGCTATAGGGTGTATTCCCTGCCGGTGGACCGGCAGCCGGTGGACCGGCAGCCGGTGGACCGGCAGAGAATACACATTGAGCATTGTTGACCTTGTTTACCTTGACCTGTATTCCCTGCCGGTGGGCCGGCAGCCGGTGGACCGGCAGAGAATACACTTCCAACTATTTTGGCTTTGTTTTACCTTGGCTTGTATTCCCTGCCGGTGGGCCGGCAGCCGGCCACCCGGCAGAGAATACACCTTCATCTATTTTTGACCTTGTTTCACCTTAGCATGAATCCTCTGCCGGTGGGCCGGCAGCCGGTGCCCACACCGGCAGAGAGCACCTGGTAATCATTATACTCTTATGTTTATACATGCTTCACATGAATTGTTTACGTTATGTTTGGGCAATCATTGTTGCTCGTATTTGTGACCCGAGCGTGACGTTTTACATTGTGAGACTACTCGACATTCCTTATTTATTTGCCCTCGGACCTTGGGTCACGGTTAGGTGTCATGGTCTCCGAGTTGGGCTATTTTTCCTTCCGCCTCTTCGGATCGGTGGTCACGGTTAGGTGACAAGGTTCCGATTTGGGGTTACTCGACTTTCGGGCACGGTTAGGTGTACCATGTTTCGAGTCTTGGATACGATTTGGTATCGTTTGTCGAATCGGGTGTCGTCCATCCCGAGAGTCTGGCCAGGTTTAGACTAGGACCGTATTATGATCGTCGTCCTACCAAGAGGTTGGAGTCTAGGGGTCTGTCTTGTTTGAGTCAAAGCCTTTGTAAATGTCTTGCTGATTATGGTCATTGGCGTGTTCTTATATACGAGAGTTCACGTCTCCTACTGTTTGCGAGAGTCTTGGTCCTATCGGATACTAGTGGTGAGACGCAAGCCCCTAGTTGCGATATGATCGCCGGGATTGATGTTCCCATCCGTTCTTATGGTGAGATGCAAGCCGTAAGTATGAATGTGACATTATTAGCCACGTCCCGTGCTATGGTTGTTAAGAGGTTTTCAAAGTAATGGCTATTGATTTTCATCCGTATATTTTCTATTTAATTGATCCGTTATTTACCCTCTTCATGTGGTTCGATGCCTAATCTCATATCCATGTTTTGGTTACATTGAATGCATGTTTAATATAATGTACAATGCCTAACTCATTATGAATGTACTATGCCTATCTCATTATGATTATCGTTTATATCCCCTTGTTCATTATTATTCAAGTATGATGTATGATCTATATGTTTAAATAAGTTCTTGCTTACGTGTATTTTGACATATAGTGGGTGGGAGAACCTCGAGTTACTCCCCGGTGGATATGGCGTTCATGTTTACATGAATGACAGGTTTGTGATGCAGATTATGGGGAAGACGTGTGAGCTACCGAGAACGTTGACCCTTGGACCTTAGTTATAGTCTGCTTAGACTCACCTATCGTTAGACTTGTGTTTATTCGTGGGATATCTTTTCCCCAACGCACTTGTTTTAATACTAAAACTTAATTATCTTTCTTTTCATTTTGTTTGATCACTTATGGTGGATTTCGCACTTTAAACTTTTAAAGGTTTTAAAAATCTCGCATTTTCCGCTTTAAATAAATAGTTCTTTTGATGCCCTATCGAGGGGTGTCACAGTGGAGGTGAAACTGATGTCGACGCCGTCGCCGCCGAAGACTTTGTTTTCGGCGCGGTATGTTACCAGCAACCTTCGCCTGGGCCGCCGACGTATCTAAGCCCTTCCGCTGCTGATCCATGAGATCATTTGGCGCCGGCCTGCGATCACGGGCCTGGGCCTTTGGATGCAAATCAACAACTGTCTTATCCTTGGCAAGCCCCATTCTTCGGAGGATATCCTCAGACAGATCCGGGCCAAAATGGTCTGCAAAGGAAACGAAGCAAGAGTTAAGTAGAAGAAATAAATCAAAGTTCAAGAAACAGAAACAATAAAAGCAGAGATGGGCCTCACACCGACCCCACTCACCCTGTGCTAGGGCCGGTATGAGGCCGACATGGCTGAGCGGCTCGTCCTGAAGAATGATCTGCGTCGGGGGAATCCATCTCTTCGGCACCCCATTCTTCTCCGCCTCAAACAGCCTCATCGTCAGCTTCTCATCCGCATTAAGAGGGACCTTGCTGGCGTCCATCTTAAACTTACTCCGGGTGACCCATTTGTCATGCTCCGCCTTACTCTCGCACCGCAAATTGACTTGGTCTTGGCCGGAAGGGGCGCGGATAGTCATCCGGCACCTCAACGTACACCCACCGCTCTTTCCAGTCCTTGCAGGAGGAAAGCTTATCCACGGAGACGTAACCCGGCTCCGTCTGCAGGCTGTACCACCCGACGCGACCAGGAAACGACGGTCGAAGGTGATGAAGCCGACAGAATAAATTAACCGTTGGGACCTCCCCCTTGAAGAGACAGAGCCACACAAAGCCGACTATAGTCCTAATGGCCAACGGGTGCAGTTGGGCCACGGCGACGTTCATGGCTCTAATGATGGCCATAACGTATTCATTCAGCGGAAACCGGAGCCCGTACTCCAGATGCCGGATGTATACGCCGATGCAGCCCTCGGGAGGGCAACAGACCGCCTGACCTTCCCCAGGGATAACAATATTATACCCCCTGCCGAAGGAGAAGTGACGCTCGAAAAAGTAAGGACCAGAACAACTGGCAAATTTGTGAGTCCAAGCACGGTCAGGGCCGACCTTACAGGCGTCGCCGTGATCCATGACGTACGACCTCCCCTCATTAGGATGAGTCCCTCCAACATCATCACCGTCTTCATCAACATCATCCTCCTCCTCCCATTCCTCCAAAACTCTTGGATCAACCTCAGGAGAAGGAGACCTAGGACCCCTGGACCTCAGCGGGATGGCGGCTAGTGCCTCCTCTTCATCAAAACGCGACGGGGATCCCCCCGGCGCAGGGTTACTAGGACCGGCATCAGCAGAAGACATGTTCACAACAAAAACTTAACAATTAAAAGTTGGAAAATTTGTTTGTTTACCTTGAAGAAAAGTGCTACGCCGAAGTAACGATTCTGAAAACTAGAGAGAAGTTTCGTCAAAGAGGGCTAGAAAGAAGAAATTTTTTGAGAAAATGAATTTGGAAGGCCAAATTCAGGGGCTAACTCTCCTATTTATAGGGCAAAGCCCACTCAATCCGACCAATCAGGGCAAAGCCCATGAAACGTCAACCAATCAGCAACGAGACACATGTCAAGCATGCAGCCATGGAATGTCAATCGACAAACAGTTACAAAGCTTCTTGACACGCTCCTTGACGAGAATGCCAATCGACGTATCTTCTTCAAGACGCTCCTTAGTATCTACTTGCCCAACGGCCCGCCGGTTCAACCAAGCTTGGCGGCAAAGACCACTGGGGCAATCAAAAGCACACGGCACTCACAACCTCGGTCTCGGCCGGCGCCACTCTCTTTTCCACATCTGATGTCCATTACACATCCATGTGGAGGGGGATATGATACGGTACGGCCTAAGCAGAACCAAGCCGAGGTAGAAGAAGCCGAGGCGAGAAATTTTTTCAAACTTGCGCGAGAATACGCTCAACACTCATCGAAGGTCCATACCACGGCATAGACTACGGCTGGGGCAAATTGATGGGGCATATTCTCGCACCCGCCGACCGAGTCAACATATTGAGCAAGGTCAAAGATATCCACAAGCAAGTCAACGACTTAGACGACTTAACCGACGCGGCCCCGTCGGCTGTCTCTTGGGTCTCGGGTGGGAACTAGCGGTAGGGGCACATATCCGCGAACTCATATCCAAGACTCCTCGGCGGCGAGTCAACAGGGCCCGCCGGCCTGCCATGGGTCCCTCGGCCGAGGGTAGATCGATCTTTCCACCGCTTTAGCCACTTGGCCACTACGCGACAAAAGGTGAAAGTCTATAAATACTCCTCAACCCTCATTGAGGAAAGGATCCGAAAAATAACCTAAACACCTCATAATCTGGTAATATCTTCCTTATCTTTCTACAATATATACTTCGCCAAGTAACACACGACTTAATCCCTTTAAGTTTACTGACTTGAGCGTCGGAGTGAGTTCGCTCGGTACAAAGCCGAGCCCTCAGTTTGTTCATTGTTTCAGGAGACCGAAAGGAGGATTCAATCAAAGACATCATTCTACAAGCACGAGTGGTAACAAATAACTGCTCTGGAATTACACCCGGAACAGAAAGTTAACCTATCTCGTTTTTAAGGTCATTAATTCTCGATACAAAGTTGATTATTATCATTAACTAAATGTAAATATTCCGATATACTAATCAAAAATCAAAAAAGAATATCAATATTAATCCTTATTAAAAGTAAGCTCTTGCCAAGGAGAGACTATTCCTAGTGCTATTACTTTATTTAATTTCCCACTTTGTTTAATCAATTATTATGACATTTTTTTTGGTGCCGATTATCAAACAAAATCTAATAATAATATAATATTGATCAAAATCTGCTCTAGGCTTATCAAAAATCAGAGTGATAAAGACATTTTGATCCCCTAATCTATTAGTCGATTAGGTCCAATTTCGATCTTAATTGAATAATTTAATTTAAAGATGAAGCGGCCAAGTATTAGAAAATGTATTTGTTTTTAATGTGTGCTCTTAGGGTACACGTTAGAAAAATCCTTATAGAAGATATAAAAAAACAACAAATGTAATACATACAATGTACTGAAACTTGGTAAAATGACGTTTACTTATATCACATGAGAGTATGAAACACTATTATTCTATGAGACTTCCCAAATAACATGTATACTAATGTCTTGTTCTTTTTAGTTGAAATGAATTGAGATGTGCTTAATTGAATGAAGATGAGTCGAGCTGATACAAGGGTGAATTGAATTGAATTGAATGAAGTTAAGCTTAATTGAACAGAACGAAGTTGAAATGAATTGAATGAAGTTGAAGTAAGTGTTCAGTTGAACCGTGCTGAATTTAATTGAGCTAAATTAAACTGAATGAATTCTAAGTTAAATTAAACTAAAATAAGCTAAATAAATTGGATGGAAAAAATACCTTTACTCTAAAATAAAATGACAATATCCTATCCTAATATATAGGTCACCTCAAGCACCAATAAGTTAACACTTGGCAATCTCAAATGAGGCAAGAAGTCAATAACTATCAACTTCGAATAATTTTGTTGGCCGTTCCAAAAATAAACAAGTCAATTATTTTCATTTGACATATTTACCCAATCCACGTACTATCCAATTATGTCTAGCTAGTTCGTTGTTAAAGTTGAATAATAAATATTCAGGGGTCTGACATTAATAAAAGAGGGTAGAGGTGATTAATTTAGTAGTAATTAAGTGCTATTATTGACAATTTTGTTTAGTGTCCTTGTCTACTTATTTATTTTATTTGTTCTCGTTAAAGACGACCAACCTCTTACAAGCGGTAATAATCTCATATGAAATACTCCTTTCGTTCCGGTCAATAATTATCATTGTCTCAAATATGTAAAACGAAGACAATAATAACTACTTAGTGAGATGGAGGAAGTATTAATTTAAGAGCATAACTATTTAGATATGAATATAAGATGTATGAGATTCATGTATCAAGTAGACGAGATAAATTAACTGGTGTAAATGGCCAAATCGGTATTTATATCCCAAACTCGAGATTCAAGATGAATGTGAAAGACTTTAAAAATTAAGAGCGTCAGATAAAGACTTGATGCTCTTTCTTTTAATTTTAACATTATTGTATTTTTAGCATTCTAATTGTGAAACCTTGAGGATAATATTATCATTCTCTCCGTCCAATCTCACTCGGGTCCGTCTAAATTAATGGTAAGAAAAATTATCGATAACTTGCAACAATATTTTCAAACAAAATACCGCAATATATATACATACATTAAATTGGTAAAACATTACAACTTCATATGGAATAACCCTTGATCATTACATTTGAACATAGTAAGGATCATTATTTTCTCTTGTTATTTGTAAACAAGGAGTAGAAATAAAATCTAGAAATTACTAATAAACAACTAAAATTACTTAAAATCATGGAAAATATTTTTTCTTAACAATTATTTTCCCCTTCCCCTACTCTTGGATAGCTAGTACGTATTTCTCTACAAATTTTCTTAAAACACATGCTTTAATACTCTCACACACATTCGTATATATGTGTCTGGCAGTCTGGCACAGATTAGAAAAACCGTTCTTATAAATGGACTATCTCTCAAGAAAACCCGTCATTCTCATGATATTATCCCTAGCTTCACACAAATTCCTACCTTTAAGAGGACTAAAAGACCTTGCCATTTCTCCACTTAACCTCCTCTCAACAATTATATGTGGAGGCAATCTCAACCCTTGATCATCAACACTATTATCCTCATAATCCTCATCAGACGACTCAAAACACGCCACGCCATCATCATCATATCGAAAAGAGTTGTCTCTTGATGGTATGTTCATAGGTGCAGAGGATGCAACAATCCTTCTTTGTATTTTTGGAATGTTCTTCAACTTTGTTGGCCTTGTTGACCCATTTGATGGTAATTGGTTGTAATGTCGATGTTTTCGACCATCGGTTTTATCTTCATTATTATTGTCAACACTTTGATCATATGAGTAATTTGAGAACATTAGGTCGGATTCTTGAAATTCATCAAAATCCATTATATGAGGATACCGGCCTTTAGACTGCTGAATAACAGAGTCAGAAAAGACAATTTTAAAAACTGTGTTAGGATGACAAATAGGTTTTTTTTTTGAATAATGTGATAAATTAGATGAAAATGTAACAATTTGGAGTGTTTTTTTGTATGGGAATGAGTTTAGGTATTTTTTGTATTTGAGAATGAGTAAGGAAGATGTATGAGAAAGGTGAGGAATTGAGAAATGGGATAAAAGGGTATATATAAGGTGTTATGGATTATAATAGGGTGGAGTGTGGAGGAAAATGATTGGTTAAAATATGAAAAAAAAAAGGGGAATATTATATGATTGGGGAATCATTTGTGCCAAGTAAGTACATCTTTGATTTTGTCTTTGGTTGGCATCGAGTGTAGGATGCTAAATTGCTAATAGTTTATACTTCCCGGAATTTGGGTTGGATATATACTTGGATCCCCATTTGTGCTTTTAGAAAGGTAAGGTAAAAAAATAAAATGGTTATTTTTTTTTTTTTCGACAATTGTATAAAATGGTTTGTTTGGAGTTTATTTGGAGTAGGGTTTATTTGGAATTTGTTTTAGCAGTTAGGGTTTGGAGATGTATAGTGAGATAATGGAATGTTAGTTGAGATAACACATGTATTTATACTAAGCAATGTGTAGTTTGAGTTGTTTTTTAATTAATATATATGTTAGGAAGTTGCGTCATAATCATCATCATATCTCTCTGCTGCTTCAAATCTTATTACTAACCCTTCTCATTCCATATTGTCCGTTCATATGCACAGGGATGGCAGTAATAATGCATGCATCAGAATTATAACGGGCCGTAATTATGCATGCATCTAGTAATATTTAATTTTTTTTTTTTTTTTTAAGAACAAACAACAACGGTTATTTATAAACAACCCGCTGTCTTTAGTTATAACAACGGTTTTGTATATTACAACCCGTTGTTATAACTTTCCCCCCAAAATTGAGTCACATTTTCCACAACGGGTTTTTATACTTAAAACCGCTGTTAATCGTTTTAACAAGTTCCTTAAGAAAACCAACCGTTATTAAAACCTTTTACAACGGACGCTTTAACAACGTCCGCTTTTTTATATAACAACGGTTTTTAACCGTTGTTATAGCCTGTATCTGTAGTAGTGTTTGTATTCATTACTAGATAATGTGAGACTAAAATGATACCATAATTTATTGAGGTATTGTAATTTGACATGGCTATTGGTTGGATTCAAATTGGATCGACTTGAATGTGACCTGAGCTAACCAGCGTGGGGGAGCCAGCTCGACTCGACTCGACTCATGGGCACGCCACACAGGGCCTAGTTTTGCTAGCACAACACAATTTATCTCCAATCCGGGCGGGGTCCTTACCAAAGTCTCCAGTCAAGCTCGCCTGGGGCTAGGGGTGTACACTGAGCTGGGTCGGGTTGTCAATTTGTGGCCTAGGGCGACACTAAAAGGGTCGGGTTGGGCTCCATAATGTCTGGCCCGTGCCCCACCCATATAGTGTTTTTTTTGAATTTTTAGCAGGCCAAGCTGAGTTGGGCTAGAAATTTGGGGCGCTGGCCCGACCCTGGTAGAGGGGTGGGCTTGGCTGGGCTGGCACACGGTCTGGCTGGGCTGGAAAAAATCGGCTCACTGATGCGGGTTGGGCCGGGCTTGGCCGAGCTGGCACGCACCGTTGAACAGCTCTACCCGGGGTCATTAAAACAAAAGGCCTATTTGGGCTGGGTTTGAGCCAGACACAAGGAAGCCCAGCCCCCTTCCCCTTATAGTCGGGGTCGGCCACTCGATCACGACCAATCCGTCGTAGGAGTGGCTCGGTCCGTACCCGCACTCCCCGTTGGGCACCTCTCAATGTGGTCCTTGATTGACCCACCTGGCCGACTATAAGCTAGCCCGTGGAAAGGGTAGAATAAGTCGAGTCGTCTCAACCTTAACCCTTAACGCTGAACATACTCTGATACTCGTGATTACGTTTGGTCGAGTGTGTTAGACCATTTTTGCTGGCAAGTCAATGGTAGGCCAAAAGAATCCGACCCTAAGCCATCTTTAGTTAGCCACCGAGTCAAGCGAGCCATGCGACGAGCCGACGAGCAACACAAATATATCAATCAAACTTGCTAAATCGACCTCTTTCCTAACTATCTCAAATAAGAATTTTTATTCGTATCCGGCTGAAAAAAGGAAACTTGGAAGAGTCAAAGTTGTGAGATATTTGCCGATAAATCCTAAACTCTTAAAAAGTTTAAACTTACTACTACTATTCATATGAATAGTGCAAGCTGAGACCTCCTCATCCGTTGGATTCTCTCTATTGATCCTCTCCCTCCATTTCTCTTTAATTCACAGCCACATTCTAAACCCTCACATTCTCATCCACTCTCACAATGCCTCTCTCTCAGCAAACCCTAGAGCTCACCCAAATCGAAAAAATCGAAGATCCTGTTCAAGGTATTTCCTCCAAATTTCATATCAGTTTGATTTAATTATTATTTTTGTAAGGGTGTAATAGTGATTCCGTTTGTTGGATATTGGTTGTTCTTGGTGGTTGTTTGATCTAAACATGCAAATAGTTTAGATTATTATTATTATTATTATTGTTATTATTTATTGTTGATCGTCTCAGAGTTCTTGTTCGGAGTTTATTAGTTTCATGCTTTTGCCTTTCATTTTCCTCTACTGTCCTCCAATCAAAATGGCTCTCACAACCTGCCGCTTTGCTACCTGGATCGTCGTCTGCCTAATTCTTACCTTATTTCTTCATTTTCGATTTTGATTCAACTAATTTCACATTGCTTTTGCTAGAGATCCGTTTTCGTTTTTGGCGTGTATGCAACATCGTCGTGATTGACTCGGGATCATCATTCATCATCGCACTTAAGCTCCAGGTTTTATAGTTTTTCATTTAAAATTCTACCTTTAATTTAGCAATGGTGGTATTATGATGATGACTGAACTATATCTATGGTTGATTGAAGTATGATCTTTGCTTGATTTTGGTGTGGGGTTTTAATGGGTTTTTTTTATTTAATTAACATTTGTTTGAGTTTATAGTTTAAGGGTTTCAGTTTGGTTTTTTTTAGGGGTATATAGCCTTTCATTCTGTCTTGCTATTGTATTCTTCATATTCGAGTCATCGCTTCTTTGTTTTACGATCAAGCTTCCGGTTGCAATTATTAAGATTAACATTCAAATGAATCAACACTCACAATTTGTGGTTCATAAAGTCATTATGGGTCTACTATCTTGACCTCGTGAGACTGGTTGCATTTGCGCGCAGTGATGATCCTCTATGACATACATAGTTGATGGTTTGACGAATCTGTACAATCAGGAACCAAAGCCTTGGCGATTAGCTTATAATTTTCATGAGTTTGCATCACATGCCGCCGTAATGAGGCTATAAATCCTGCTTTTTCGTTAGCTTTTCTTTTGCTTCTTATTATTCCCGTGTGTCTTTTTTGGTTCTGATGGGATTCAAACTGGCAACTTGCTGTCAAGTGTGTATCTTCTAACATGATTATATCTGTTTCGTTATTCTGTGCAGCCACCAATGTTTTTGGTGCAAAACCAATGGCCATGCTTCGCGTGCGATATTCTAGCGGAAAACTACATTCCTTAAGCACTTGCTAGAAGTAAATATCTAGGTGATTATATGCTCCCGAACCTTTGCGGCGGTGATTATCAAAATTTGTAGCAATTATTTTTAGGAGTATGATGTACCCAACACCTCACTCCTTACTTAAATACTCTGTGCTTATTTACTAGCTTTGCCTTTATTAATATCTTGCTAAACCGCTTTCTTCAGATACAACACCTTTCGCACATATCCACCGAGATTGTCAAGAAAATGCCTAAGAAGGATCGCGGAGGAAGTAAGTCCAACCGTAGTTCTAGCCGTTACCGTATCTAAAACTCTTGCAAGCGATTCCATTTTGATGAGTCCAAAATCCTTCAAAATACCCTTTTTAGATTATAATCTTGGCGTTTATTTCTCATTTATGTTGGATTTAGGTCCGGAGACTGCAGCGACTCTGGGACAAAGAAACGAAATAACCAAAGTTAGCAAACAGGAGTATGGAAGATTACAAAATGTGAGATTTCCCAACTTCTTTTATCGATAGTTCTCGATTTCTGCAATGAGATACATTGGTGTATTTCCGTTCATCGTGTGCAACTAATTCTTATTAGACATGTAATCCAAATATTCATTGTTGACATCTTTAATACAAAAACAAGAAAAGGGTATCCCGTATCCCAAAATGATTTGGGCTGGCTAAATGAATTGTTCATTTTCGCTATTTTGCTATGTCGCTTTGATGCCTTAGGTATTCGGCCTGTTGAACTACGTTTTCTTATTCGTTTCACATTAGAATAGTGTTAAACCTGTTTTACTCAGCAATGAAAGTGATATTGGTTTATTTGATAACATCTTTTGTTCACAGGATGATGAATAGAGCTTCAAGGTTGGAACTTGGTGTTCATGATCAAAGAAGGTTTGATCCTACATTCCTACCTTTCAGTTTTTTCCGCGTTTATTTCTCCCTTGCAATCCCTGCCTTCCATTCATTCCTCTACCCTCAAAACCCTTTCGTTCCATTCATTCCCCCTTTCAATTTCGAACCCTCATCCTCTTCACCCACATACCACCCGGTGTCAACAATCACGCATTTATGGTGATTTATTTCTCCATCTCCATCCAAATCCAGGTTTGTTACCATTGATTGTTTTCCCTTTTTGGTTTTGTTCGTTTTGTGTTTCTTAGAGGGGATCTATGCAATTGCACTCTAAGTACCACCAAGTTCTCCCCCCGCTACCGTTGGATCTCTCACCTTTAAATCTCAATCCTCCATTTTTCATTTATTGACAGCCACATCTTTTCCATTCTTTCTAACGCCTCTCGTCTCACTCTCTAACCTACTTCACGCCTTCACCATCAACAACTCTCTTCTCAATCCTCATCATCTTTGATCCTCAACCCCTGCTTCAATAGTTTACCTGTGCTTTTTTGGGTTCCATTCTCCTCATTTTCATCCGTCTGTTGCTTCTCGGCCGGGATCCAGTTCTCTAATCAAGACCTAGGTATTTAATTCTAATCTTGAATCCTATTATTTGTTGATTTTTTCAAACTAATCTGGTTCCTTTCTCGTTTTAACTTATTGTTAAGTAGTCAACATGTTGCTGATTTTTTTGTTTTTTTGTTTATGTGGGTTCTTTTTTCAATCCTTATCATAATGATGTTTATGTGGCTGTCAATTTTAACTTAACTATTGTCAACACGAATGACTCAAATCCATTTTTTTGTTTTTTGTTTAAGGTTGCTGCCGGATTTAGAGCAACTCAGCCATGTCGTCAATCGATTTGAGTTTATGAGGTATGATCAAATTAGCTTGGTTCATTTTTAGGTAGTTTAATTTAATTTTCGATTTATTTGTTACTATCATATGATTCTTTCACTTATTATATTGATTATATTTTGGGGGTTTGTGGACTGTGGTTGTGATTGCAGGTGATGTTGGTGTAGTTGTTGAGGGCAACGAAAATCGGCCAAAAGTTCAGGTTCTAGATTCGCCTTTTTTCAGTTTTAAGTGTTGTAGTTGTCAATTGTGTTCTAGGTTCTACGTTTGTTGTAAATATTCGTAGATTTAGGATATGTTAGTGATAGGATTTGTGTAGTTGACTTAGTAGATCACATGTAGATAACTTAGGAAACAAATGTTGGCAATGAAGACGTATAATTACCAGGGGTGTTTCAGTGAGATATAGATTCTTGTGATGATTAGACATTAGTATCATCGCCATGGACTCTTGATGGGAGGGAAGGAGGGAGAACGTATTTGCTTGGTTTTGTTCAGATTGTTTTCTCATGTGCGGTGTCCTCGCCGTTGTTTCTTGTTTAAAGAGATGGAGGGGGAGGGGGCACAAAGCATGGGGAAGGGGTATAGAGAGGGGAGAGGCAGGTCATTGGATTCACAAAATACAAATTAGAAGTGGGATTTTGTTTCTTTGATGAAGTTTGGCTCAATAGTTCTGTGTCAGATTGATCACTTAACCCTTAAAATTGTGAAAACGCAGCAGACTTGGAAAGCGGACACTGACAGGACGATCGGCATTCAAGTGCACGATAATCCCAGACTCCTCCAAAAGAGTTTAGATATAGATAGGTTGGAAACTACTTAAAACCTCAAGAAGGCAAGGCAGGGGAAGAGGAAGGTTAATCGTCGGCGAGTAAGGTTTGTTATTGAGTTCTTTGAACTGAAGTTTTAGTCACTACTACTATGTTTCTTCACACTGTTGTAATTGAGATTGAGAGGTATTGCCTTGTAGACCAATAAGAGAACGAAGAGAGTGAAACCATATGATGTAAAAGTTATTTGTCAACAGGTGTGTCATTCGATAGTAGAAAGCTTTGGACATGGTGGCAGACAAGCATCACAAATCGCCTCTTTTGTGATCTCAATTACAGGTTACATATATCACTTGAAAAGTTAGCTCAAAAAAAAAATCTGATCGTTTGAATTAATTTGTGTTAATTTAATAAATGATGGAATTAATTACCTTGCCTTGTTTCTTCATGAACTACGACGTGTTCTTGACCGGTCTTGCACTACTACATTCTTAACGATGTATGACTGGTTGAAGGTAGACACATCTTCCTCGATTTTTTTTTTCACATTTGAACTTCTGTTTTGAGATAGCATCTTCTTTTAGCACAGAGACAATTAAGTTGTACTTGGGCACTAAACCCCTAAAAACATATCAAATATTAGCTGTAGGCAAGTAGTCAAATTAGGAGTTTATTAGACATCATGCGAAAGTTGGAGAGATTATAAACATGCTTTGACACTTATACTTGATCAAAAAACAAATTTCTTTATCTTATCTTATCGTTCTTATTTGTTTCATAGTGTTGTCTAAGAATTAAAGTACTTCATTATGGGTATAAGTATATAACACGTGTATTTTCAGTTAGAAGATATTCATGCAAGCTTGTTTCTTGGCAAATGCGATGCGAATTTGAATAGAGCAAACCACAAGCAAGGACATAACCAAACAAAAACAACGAGATTTTGCAATGGTATTGGCTTGTTCCATGTGCTGATTGGTGTTATATGGGCTTATATGCTGGTAAGTGCTCATAATAACATATTTTCATCTAGCAAATCAGTAGCATACTCTTGACTTTCTCCGTGATCGTATCATATTAAAATAATTAAAATTGATAGAGGATATGGTGTTTTACATGGACAATCAGTTAAAAGAGAGCAGGCCAGCAAACTGTACTATTGTTAAAAACTTTAAATAGCTTCTGAAGTAATCTTCAAGACTTGATTAATACAATAGGGATCTGGTTCCATTTCGCAATAGTTTTTCGATGAATTTAACAAAGACGGATAATTTTCTTGGCTTCTAGAGAATAATAGGTTAGAGAATGATAGGTTAAAAACTTGCCAATGATAAGTTTTCCGAGTGTTCTACTTCATGTATTCATGTAATAGGGCTTTGTACACTATAAACTTAATCAGTAATCTATTTCTTCCTCCGTTCCATTGAATTGTTTACGATTTCTATTTTAGGCCGTTCCATTTGATTCTTTATGCTTCCGTATATGGATATCTTTTGCTCAATCAAACGACCAGCATACCCTTATTTACTTTTTTATCTTTTGGTGTCTGCGTGACAAAAGGTGTGAGACTTACATGAGGGTATTTTGGTGACTGAGCATATGTCCACTCTTTTTTTAAAACTAAATTTGTGGTACTTTTAACAAAAAAATGATAGCTTGCTAATATACAGCACTACATGGGAATATTGGGAAGCCTGCATTTTTTTTATTGATCAGCTCTTGGGTCACTTATTTATTCTTTACTTATAATGGTGTGCGAACTTATGTAGGGTGCGAGTATCTTGGCTTGGAAATTCAAGCAGCCATCAATTGTGTTTAGCCAGCTGCATCTCTCACGAGGCATAACCAGCCTGTTGATATGATGTTTGTTGAAGCAATAGATTTGACTCCGGTGTAATGGACAATTCTATTAGAGTAAGCAATCTGGTGTCATTTATCAGTTCAAGCTTTTTGTTAATTTAGGTCGTACAACTTAAATACTCCTTCCATTTGTCTCCTTTGCTTTTTGCTAACGATTTTCTCGGAGTTTGAAATCTTGAAACGCTACAATGCATCAAGACATTGACGGACCATACTTTTGATGTTATGTCTTTTCTCTCTTGGGATCAATTTTTGTTGTCATATTCTCTGGAGTCTAGACCGATCTGTAAAGGTTAGTCCTCTATAAAGTTGAGGAACATGACTTCTTTTTGTACCTAAATTCTATATTTGGTTAACCGGTGATTTGGGATTCCTAGCTGGTACAAGGAGCAAGATTACTACTTTTCTTAGCAAATGTATCCCCCCTCCTCCCCTTTGAATGTCTGTAGTGAAAATATTGTTGGTTAAAGAGGTTTAAGTTAGAGATTTTATATGGCTTGGTTATTATACGAGGACTATCGAATGGCAAGTAAATTACCTTTCCACATACTTTTAATTTACATCGCAACTTATCTTAAATCTGGGTAGAAATTCACTATTTCATTTCTTATTTTGTTCATCCTTAATACCGTTGTTAACGCTGCCCTGTCTTTGAATAAACTTCCCTAATGTTTGGTATACTGGGTAGTTCAATTAGAGAACCGTGTTTGGATCGTGCACGGGGTAGTGTCATATATTGCAAAAAAAAGCCCACGACTCCGAGCATTTGGTGTAGGTCTACATAAATAGTCTATATATAAGATGTGTGCCAATGTCGCTTCTCATTACACGTACTTATTTTTTGTTCTCTCTTTATAAGATGTTTACTGACATTGCTTCACATATAGTGTAAGGGAGTTAATAATACATTTTATCCACCGTATTCATGTTGTTTATGTGGTTAGTTAGTTTAAACCGTAGAATTTGCTTTGGTTTGCTGATAGAGCTTTAGGGTTGATCTTTGCCATGTGTTGGGATGTTGTCGCTGCTTTGACCTGCATCATGTTATTATTAGACCTACATTATGTAATTACTGCCCTTGCATTAAAATTCATTGCAGATGGTATCCTAATAATGGAATGCGATTTTGCTTCTTTTGCGTCTGCTATTTAGCCTGCCTTTATATGCCAGGTTGTATACTTTGCCCTTATGTTTCATTGAGGCTTTTATGGCGGGCCTTTTTTATGTATTTGATATTTACCTTTTTACAATTTGAAATTCTCATTCATCGCCCTTTAGGTTCATAGGTCGGGCATATGAAGGTGTTTGTGCACCTCCGCTTTCTCAAATGGATAGCTGCAAGCCCCCCACCCACTGATGGAATAAAGGTGATCCTAAATGTCTCTTTTATGTTAAAAAAAAAAAAAATGAACGGCGTACCCCCACTACACCTATGTCACACCCCCCCTACTTTGACATATACTTCTGTCGTATGTAAACAAATGAGAGCTTGGTGATTGTTTTGTGGGTTAACGAGTATGTGTGGTATCATATATGGCTTTTATACCACACTTATATGATATTAGCTCAACTACCAGCGGCATGCAATTTATGTTGCTTAGTAATTTTAATTTTAAGTAAGAGAACATATTAATTGATGGATTGCTTAGCCCTCATTTTTTTCCCATGTCAATAAAGTCCTGAAGCGTGAAGTGTTAGGGAGTATGTAGTTGTCTAATTTTAGGTATTCATGTTTACTGTCAAACATTGAGCATTTCATAATTGATTTCTTTATATTGAGTATTTAATGTTGACCAAGAAAAAGGCTACATACGCAAACATCAGATAGCTATACAACACAACCGAACATTAACAACTTACAGTATATGTACATGTTTCATGGATCTGCAGGAACGGGATAGCTATCTCAAGTACATTGAATCCAAAATTCATGAACCAAAGTGTATGTACAGTCGTACCTACCACCTGCTCTTTCCAGGGCAACTTGGCTAGAGTGGGTTGTGAAGCAAATCTCTCTAACCTAAACAGCAAGACGGTTTTAAGCTGCCTTAGCAAGTTTTGATCCAGTTTATTAACCGCTGTGCCACGGATAAACAGCGACTGTCTAATGTTAGGGTGTTTTGTAATAAACTGCAAAGGCATATAAAGAACTAGCTCTTGGCAGTTGCGCTTATTTAGTAACAAACGACTAATAGATCCATATTAAATATTGTGTATAAGTAACTATCTTTTCTACAATACTATGTTGTTCACTTTCTATGCACTATTTGCTTTGGCGCATCATAATCTCAAAGGTAAAACTGCAAACAGGCGGGGGATTATAGCTTCAACTTTATTACCCCAGATCGACAGGTTTATACACAAAATGTACTATACACAGAACCGTTAAATATTCGCAAAGTTTCCTCAAAGCTTACTATGCACGGAACCACAAATCGGGGCTCCGCGCCCGGGAGGGCGCGACGCAACGACTAGTTACCATAAAAATATCATACAACGACGCACTTCATGACCCATAAACCCTCAATCATTCACTCCTAATTTTTTTTCTCTAGAAACCTTGCTCCTCACTCTATCCCTTCGCAATTTCCCCCCTCTTCGTTTTTGTCTACAGGTTAGATTCTAATCTTTCTATATTTATTTGATTTGATTTTGTTTACCTTAGATTGTTTTTTAATTAATCTAATTTATTACTAAATCCCAATGTTTTTTGCTGATTAACTAGAGAACATTGACCTTGTAATTTATGATTTTATTCATGGTTTTTTATCAAATTGTTATGAAAAATTGTAACTTTATTAGTTTTTATCATCTGGGTATTGTGATTTCATGTGTTTTGATCGGGGTTTGATTTGATCTCGTCAAATTTGCGTTCGTTCGTATGAGGGTTTAATTTCTAGGGTTTCTAAAATTACAATTTTGCAGCGTGTGATTAATTTTACGAAGGGTTTAGTTTCTAGGATTTTGCGTTTTCTAAAGTTTCAATTTTGCAGCGTGTTATTAGTTTTTATCAGCTGGGTAATGTGATTTCATTTGTTTAAATTCTGGGTTTGATTTGATCTCGTCTAATTGTCTTTTATGCATATGCGGCCTTAGTTTCTAGGGTTTGAGTTATCTAAAGTTCCAATTTTGCAGTGTGTTATTGGTTATTATCATCTGGGTATTGTGATTCCATGAGTTTTAATCTCAGCAAATTTGCCTCTCGTTTGTATGAGGGTTTTGTTTCGAGGGTTTTGCGCTCTCTAAAGTTTCAATTTTGCAGGTGTTATTAGTTATTATCATCTGGGTATTGCGATTCTATGTGTTTTAATCCGGGTTTGATTTGATCTCGTCAAATTTGCCTTTCGGTTGTAGGAGGTTTTAGTTTTTAGGGTTTTGCTCTCTAAAGTTTCAATTTTGCAGCGTGTTATTAGTTTTTATCATCTGGGTATTGTGATTCTATGTGTTTTAATCCGGGTTTGATTTGATCTCGTCAAATTTGCCTTTCGGTTGTAGGAGGTTTTAATTTCTAGGGTTCCCCCCCACCACCACCACCACCACCAATATCTTCTTCCCATTGTATATGGCAGATGAAAAATACTAAACATACAAGTGCAATTGAGATTAAAGGCTACCATTTACCAGCCACTAACTACTACCCACCAGAACACAACTCACCACCAAAACCATCACTCATCACCACCGTGCCCTCGAAAACCACCGGAGCACCACTCACCACCTCCAGACCCAATAAAACCACCACGAGTGGTGTAATGGCCGAATAGTGCATCACAGATGTTAGCTTTTGATGATTGGTTGTTGTAGATCGGGGTAAATAGGAGAGGTTCAAGTTGGAGATCTGTTCAATAAGAGAGGATGATGAACAGGTTACGGGGGCGTGTAAGTTGAGCAGATTGGTCGGCGATAAGGGTGTGTTCAGCGATGGAGCCACCATGGAGGTGCTTGGTGGTGGGGGTGTTGTGAAAAGATGGGAATTAATAGTTAGGGTTAGTGTCTAATCACACATGATTATACTATGAAGTAATGGCATTACAGTAAATATGTTTTGGTAATCAGGATAAGTAAGTAATTTAAACCCACAAAATATATGCTAAATATGGAATGTAATGGGAAGAACATTATGGTTTTTCCTTAAGGAAAGTTGGAAGAACAAAGTGGTTGGGAGGGAGTAATAGTTATTATCATCTGTGTATTGTGATTTTATGTGTTTTGATATGGGGGTTGATTTGATCTTGTCAAATTTGTGTTTCATTCATATGAGGGTTTAGTTTCTACTTTACAGGGTTTTGGGTTTAATAAAATCTCAATTTTGCAATGTGTTAAATGTTATTTCGAATTAAGGATGTTGAGTTGACGATTATAAGGGAATACAGATGTTTTTGGTACTTTCATTGTTCGATTTGATTGCATATGTTTTTCAAAATCCCCTCACATTTTTAAAAGATTTATACAATTAAATGGAACAGACTAATTTTTTGATATTTTCTTTCGTATTTTATCCCTTCGTATGTAATTTTTTGTTATGTTTTAGTTTTGTGGAAATGATGGTTGTCAGTGTCTTTCCTACTTGGAAACAAAGTATAGAAGTACTTATGTTAGTGTCTTTCCCACTTGGAAACAAAGTATAGAAGTACTTATGGGATGGCCTCTGCCCTCTGCTAGGATTAGTGCCTGATAGAAATCTGTTTGTATCTAGGATAATAGATTCTATGTTCTTGGTTTTGATATAATTTTTGTAAGTTCGCTCGTGTTTTTTAGTTGTAAGTTTAGGTGTCTGAGACATGCTCTGGTGTGTTTTCAATTGATGTTTGAATCCTCGACGTTTTTGGGGTTGCTTCTGTTATTATTTTTGTTGCATGATAGTGATTGTGTCGTGTCACTGAATTATACTATTGAATAGGATATAAATCCTGGATGGTTTAGTATTGCTTTGTTGTGCTCACTCCATCTAGCTATATATGGAGTATGTTTTTTTTAGTATGAGCCTATGAGGCTTGTCACTATTGACTTGAACGCTTAAAGGTTTGTGTCTGTTGAGTCGGTATTGACATAAAATTGAAAAAGGCTATATGTCACTTTTACCTATTGTACGCAAATTGATTCTTTGTTTTTCCTAAATTCATTATTTTTAGGACATCTACTTTAGGTAAAAAATGGCCCACACAAAAACTCCTATGCCAGTGCGGCTGTCTGATTAATTTCTCATCTGCTAAAATTTATGTCTAAAAGCAATTGTAGTGAATCCAAGTTGGTGGAACTTGGAAGGAGTACGTTAGTCTGTCATTTGTGCCTTTGTTCTAATCATTTGTTATTGGTCGCCTTAGGCAAAAATGGGGAAGTCATTCGATGTAGCAACTGCTGTTGTGGATAAGCCTGTGGTTGTCAAGAAATTGAAGATAAAAATACTTGCTAAGAAGCCTGAGAATGGGGTTGGGGATATCTCAAAACAAGTGGAAGAACAGAATTGTGCGAAAAGGTTGTCATCAACTGATGACAGGACGCCAAATGCTGTAGCTGCTCAGAAGGTTTACTCTGATATGAGGAAAAAACCCATGGATGGAGGTTCCCAGCTTTCAGGAGAAAGGTGCCTGGGCAAATCTTCTTTAATTGGCAATTCGACGAGACGTGCTTGTGGTAATGAGAATAGTAAAACTATCGTAGGAAAAAAGCGTGGTTATGAAGGATTATCAGATTGTCAGGAGAGTAAGAGGTTGAAGATGGACTGTATTGCTACTTCTCGATGTCAGAGTGTTCTCTTAAAGCTAATGAAACATAAATTCGCCAAACCATTTCTGGACCCTGTCAATCCTGCCGCATGGGGAATCCATGACTATTTTGACATAATAAAACACCCTATGGATCTTGGGACAGTAAAGACTAAATTGCATCGGAATACATACATTAGTGCCGAGGAGTTTGAGGCTGATGTTAGGCTGACATTTTCTAATGCAATGCTGTATAATCCTTCAAACAATTGGGTTCATCAGCATGCAAAGAGGCTCAGTGAAGTATTTGATTGTGAATGGAAGCCTGTGAAAGCAATGTTGTTTAGAGATAACAAAAATGTTATAAGAAAGCGAGCCGAAGTTGGTGTTGACAAATCTGCATTTAGTGTGAGAAGCAAGGTTGTGGAAGGTCATTCAGCCTGCGGAGATGCTGTCAGAAATACAATGTTACAAAAGGAAAATCGTTCTGAGAACCTACACAAAGTGTCTTTCGAAGTATGGGGGAGTGATGGGCAAGGTGTAAAAGTAAGTTCTCGCCCTTCTCAAGTTCTTACCTTTTTGATTCTCATACATATTAATCGTGTTCACTGAAAACCTTTTCTGTTTCCTAGGATCATATGCCCCAAAGCTCTAAGCAATTAAGATTTAGTCCAAAATTCAATGGTAAGAGTTAATATATTGTATTAGATGTGATTAAGATGCGATTATTGCTTTGCTATATGCAATTCCAATGCATTGCATTTATATGCTACTGGATACTGCATGTAGGGCCTGTATCCTGTCGAGAGAAGGAAAGTGATTGTCCTATGTCAACAAAGGCAAATCATGGAAGTTCGGACAGGGTAAAGGTTCCTACTGAGCTAAATGATATAGAGGCGAGTTTCTCTTTTTGTTTCGATGCTATTTGTTATTTTTTTTCCCTCTCTCTTCTTTTCCTCTTTTAAGTGCTCGTAGTAGGCTAGTAGCTCAATTTCCACCACTGGTCATCTGGAAACAATCCCTTTGGGTGAACAACACTGGGAAAAGGTTTTGCACATACATCCGACCCCTTATCCTGTAGGAAGGTGTATTTGAGGCGCCGTGGTAATGATATTGGGGTTGGTCTTGTATCAGTTCATTTTCTAACAATCTAGCATGTGGTGCAGGTAAAAAATAGTTCAACGGTGCAAGTGACTAAATCCGATCAAGATTCCGAGGGTACGTCTGTTTCTTGACTGTCCATTATAACAAACAATACAAATGAATGTTATTTTGACAAGTGCTTATACATTCCTGTAGGGGCTGTGAGTTGCCTTGATGAAGAACTTGCTGGTGCAAGTAAACCTTCTACTACAACTGGTTCCTATGATAGTATAAAACAAAGTATGTTCATTCAAATTATTTGGCCAAATTTTAGATGCAAACCATCAGCTGTTTGTTATCGGTTGTCAACTCACTCAATTCTTATTTCTGCTTTAGGTTTGGAGACTGCATTAGACATTGAACTTTCTCCTTCAAAGGCTTTACGAGCTGCAAAATTGAGGAGTCGGTTTGCTGCCACGATACTCAAGGCCCAAAATAAGACACTTCTGCAACCTGTAAGGGTTAAATTTATATCTCACGAGAGACTCATGAGTCATATCAGCTTGTTCAAGTTAATTCAGTGTTGAAATTTTTTTGCAAGTTTATTTACTTGTACTTTGTATCAGGTCGGTAGAACGGATGCTGCAATTTTGGAGCAAGAGAAGGAAATATTGGTGAGGAAGCAGCGTGAAGGTGATTATCTGCAATTCTTTTTCTTTTTGTTGAGTACCATTTTGAAATTATCGCGAAAAAACAATTATCTCAGCTGATAACGTTGTAAAAAACAATGTCCCTATAGGATCTGGGTTCGGTTAGTAGATTTAGCTGAAACAACCAATTCAAGAGATCATGTTTAGTCTAGAATTCAAGGAATTATTGTTCTAGTGCTACTTGTACATGACACATCGCGTACCTTCAGCCCATCCTATACATATACCGACATTTTTCCATTCTCCAATATTTCGGATTACATCTATTTTCTGTGTCTTGAGTATTTTGATTTCATGTATTGTTTTCGTATTTAATGTGAATTTGCTTGATTTTAGACAAATGTCTTATTATGACGGCTGAGTTATCAAGTTTTTGAAGGTAACAACAACCACTATTTGAAGTGGTATCGGCCGCAATTGTGGCAAAAACATGCGAGATCTGAACGGAGTCTTAGATTAAAATTGTAACCGAAATTTAATACCATGTCTATTGACCTGTAATCTGTGTCCATTTTTGCAGAGAGAGCCAGGATCGAGGCACAAGTGAGAGCAGCTGAGTTGGCTGCCCGATCAAAAGCTGAGAGTGAATTCAGGAAGCAAAGGCAAGAAGCCAGAGAAGCTGCCCGGGCTGCCCTTGAGAAGGTCAATCACATTACTCTCATGGCCTTGAGAGATTTTCTCGCATCCATGGTGGTCATGAGAGGTTTACTTTATATAACCTGTTATTCGTGACTATGCAGATGGAGCGATCCATCAATCTCGATGATAATTTCCACACTCTCCGAGATCTGGAAGCCCTGCTTGGTACCAGCTCCTCGTTTGTTGTATGCCATGATAATAGGTCCCACCGTGCCTGGAATCAAATTGGGAGCAATGAACTAGGAAGCCCGTTAGAGCGCTTGGGATTATACATTAAAGCCGAGTATCGGGTTGGTGACGACGATGATGATGATGAATTGGAAGAGGGGGAGGTACCGTCTTGAAATCTGCGACGTAGAGAATCAGGTTTCTAAATTTTGGTAGTATTTTTTGTGGCTCTTAAGTTTATATATGGAAATAACTCTGTAAAAGCTAACAAGGCGATAAATGGTATCTAAGTGAAGTCCATAACCGTAAGATTATTGGGTATTTTGGGTGAAATCGCGTTGGCTGAAAGGGATAAAGCATCATGTATAATGTGGATAGTGGATCTATTGTAGATATGGTTGGAGTTTTTGTAAATAAAAATGCATCAAGTTCTGTTTATATATGGATATATCACGAGGTGAGCCGGGTTGATCTAGTTTAGTTTCAGCTAGGACTTGGATCGGTTTAAGATGTTTATGAGCCCATGAGATATGTTGTTTCAAGGTTTTATTTGGGTTTCGATTAGGTTATGTTGGTTTACATGACTGTAACTCAGGACCGTGTTGTTTCAATTTGTATTGTGACGAAGAAGTATTTCATTAATGTCTGAAGAAAATAGAACTATGTTGGATCACTGGATGGAGTGTCGTCTCAACACGTGATATGCGCTCAAAGTGAAGTGTCCAAGTAACATGAGTCGAAACAAATATTAACATTTCTAACCAAATTTAAAGATGAAACCTTTCAGTATCGTTTAAGAAGCACAGACTATCTTTTCTGCAAATTATTACCTCTAAAAAAATCAATCAGCAAAACAATTCTTCAATAATGAAACAAAAGTCAGCCCTCAATAGAATGATCAATGACGCAATGTCTACGACAACAATAATACAGCAAGTCTTGCTATAGACGGATATCCGTCTATAGCAAGAGACGGGTCAAATACCCTTAAAATGGTGACATTTTTGGGCCCCATCACGCAAATTATTGTTTGTCTTATGCGTAATGTGGTATGTTACTTGGCACGTCTTTAGTTATAGATGGATAGTTGCCGTCTATAATGAGATTTTGTGCAATAACATTACTCCAGTACCTCAATAGCTCCCGCAAATTCCGAGGTAAGGAGGTCAAATGTACAAGTTTCTATATTGCAAAAATCATCCACAATTACATCAATCCAATCAAATAACAATACTCCCTCCACCCGACCGCCCCAATCATTTATTTACCATTGATTAAAATACCCGAATAAAAAAAGTAAACAAATGAAAGGAACGAGGTGGAATACATTAAGAAGAATGCAATAATAAAGTCTACATCCTTTACTTTAAATACTTTCAATTACTAAATTTTACATATGTAATTTCTGTCGCGCCTGTTTATCCCGTGTGTCTACATTCCTTACTTTTATGTATTTTCAATTACTATGTACTATACAGTTTTTGCCACACCTCTACATCCCTTACTTTAAATACTTCTAATTACTAATAAGTACTATATAACTAATAGATTTGTGGACCTCCTCAGTCATGGTTGTATGAAGAAAAACAACGATACAATAGAATATTAGAAAGTATGCGTAAACGTTTTTATCTAATATTGATCTTTGTTTTATAAAAAGTTTTTGTATTCAATTGAATTGAATGTATTAGCTAATAATAATGCTCACCGGCCAATTCAACCCAATCCAATTGATCAAGTTTAACACACCCGACTTTGAGCCGACCGGAAAAAGGCCCCTAGTTGGATTGACTAAGGCCTAACCCCAACCCAGCTATCCGAATTTAGTGCAAACTACAAAGTATTTCTCTCTACAAAATTCACTCTTTCTTTTTAAGTTGTCTCTATACAAGATTTACCTTTTACTTTTTTTTTGTCTCAATCTTGTGACCATTATTTATAATTCACATCATTTACCAGCTTTCATTTGTCTTCACACATTAGTACCTTTCCCGAGACGGAGAGAGTATTTCTTTAACAAAATTGGACGGGTTGAAAACATGCTTAATGGAGGACCGATCTAAACCGACCCAGGGCAGTCAAGCCAAGCCGGGATATGTCACGGCGGGTCACGAGACAAGGCAAAAGCCAACCGCTACGCTTTAATAAACCCGATTTGTAAACATCGTCGACCTTATTTATTCGATTGAACCGGTTTCTGAAGTTTTTCACGACGCAGATAATGAACACAGCATTTCGAACACCAGCCTTTATATCAAGAAGGCGAAACTTGGAACAAAAACTCTCAGACCTCCACAAATGCACTAATTTATCACAAATCAAGCAAATTTACGCACAAATTTACAAGTATAATCTTCAAGAAGACCCATTTATTGCACCAAAACTAATCTCTGCTTTCTCAAATTGCAATCAAATTAGGTTAGCAACTCATGTTTTTAATCAAATTGAATACCCAAATGTGCATTTATATAATACTTTAATTAGAGCTCAAACCCATAATTTTCAGTATTCAAATGCAGTAATTACTTATGTTAATTTGCTTAAAGATGGTAACTTTCCTGATAATTTTACATACCCTTTTGTTCTTAGGGCTTGTAGTGGATTATTTAGTGTAAAAATGGTGGAAATGGTGCATACTCATGTTGAAAAATTAGGGTTTTGGGGGGATATTTTTGTGCCAAATGCTTTGATTGATAGTTATTGTAAGTGTGGGGTTGGGGTTGGGGTTGGGGGTGTTGGGAATGGCAGGAAGGTGTTTATGTTTATGAAGTGTCGAGATGTCGTGTCGTGGAATTCGATAATTGGTGGGTTGGTTAGGGTGAGATTGGTGAATGATGCACGACAGTTGTTTGATGAAATGCCTAAGAGAGATGCTGTGAGTTGGAATTGTTTGTTGGATGGGTATGTTAAGGAGGGAAATATGGGTGGGGCGAGTGAGTTGTTTGAGAGGATGCCTGAGAGGAATGTGGTGTCGTGGTCAACTATGGTTTCGGGGTATGCTAAGATAGGGGATATGGGGATGGCTAGAATGTTGTTTGATAAGATGCCTGTGAAGAATTTAGTGTCGTGGACGATAATTATTTCTGGTTATGCTGAGAAAGGGTTGACAAAGGAGGCGATCTTTTTGTATGAGGAAATGGAGAGAGCCGGATTGAAGCTTGATGATGGGACTGTGATTAGTATTTTATCTGCTTGTGCAGAGTCTGGATTGCTTGGACTTGGGAAACGGGTTCATTCCTCTATGGAGGCAACACGTTTTAGATGTAGTGTTGCAGTGACTAATTCGTTAGTTGATATGTATGCAAAGTGCGGGAATGTGGAGCAAGCATTAACTATATTTGAGAGAATGACAAAAAGAGATTTGGTGTCTTGGAATGTCATTATGCGAGGTTTAGCGATGCATGGACATGGAGAGACAGCGCTTAAGCTATTCTGTCGGATGGAACGGGAAGGATTTCATCCTGATAGAGTCACGTTCATTGCGGTCTTATGTGCTTGTACTCATATGGGGTTGGTTGATAAGGGTGTTGACTATTTTTATGCTATGGAAAGGGATTATGGTCTTGTCCCTCAAATTGAACACTATGGTTGCCTGATTGATCTTTTAGGTCGTGGTGGGCGTCTGGAAGAGGCACTAAAAGTTGTGCGGAATATGGCCATGGAACCGAACGCCATTATTTGGGGCACTCTTTTAGGAGCGTGCCGGGTGCATAATGCTGTGGAACTTGGTGGAGAGGTTCTGCAGCATTTGATAAAACTTAATCTAGATGATACTGGAAATTTATCTACGTTGTCCAACATATACGCTGCTGCAGGGGATTGGGATAATGTTGCAAACGTGAGACGTGCTATGAAAAGTATAGGAGTACAAAAACCTTCCGGTGCTAGTTCTATTGAGTTGAACGGCGTGGTCCATGAGTTTACTGTATTTGATAAATCCCACCCAAATTCAAAGAGTATATATAAGATGATCAACTTATTACGCCCACAACTTAAGAGAGCTGCTTATAGTTCAAAATCTGTATATGGTTGATTCGCAATTAGAGCATTATACTTGATAGACGCTGTCACGCGTAGATTTGCCGTGGCTTGTAGTAGCTTGTGTTGTTGAGATACGTTAATTCCTAGCAGTGAGTTTTGCCAAATAAGACGGTGAGTAGGGTTGAGACGTGCTTGAGCTTGCAGAGTACATAGAAAAATGATTGGTGGACTCTGTTACATATGAATTCTGCTGTTCTGGTATTGCTAATGCGGATGAGCTGCAAACTTGAGGCGTTATCGGCCGAGAAGAGTCCGTCCTCAGGTGCGTGCCTTGGTTTTAAGTTGCGTTTATCTATATTTGATATGATTAGGAAGGAGGCAAGCTAAAGGTAGTAAAGGAGAAGATACGACTCCACTCGTTTATGCTTCCTTGTGAAAAATTTCCGACATTTAAAGATTAAGGAATGAAACTAAGCATGCTAGAATGTTTTTGCTTGTACAAAATACATGCATGGTATAACAATGCCGCGCAAATACATGAACTCTTTTTTCATAAATACATACATCATTTCAAAACCCTTGTTTCCGCACCTCTTTATTCTAAAAAATAATGGATAGTGTAGTTTAAGACGCGAAAATACCTCTGTATGTCAATATTTTGAAAATTTTCAGATTGTAAAAGATAACTCGTCGCTTGCAGACTGTCTGAACAACAAAAAGGCCCTCTAGTACATTCTGATTGTAGAAAAAACTTTCGTAGTATCAAAACGCACCAAAAAGGTCCTCTAGTACATTCTTTCAGTATTTTGCAACTTTTAAATGATTCTGATTTGAATTTTGTTTTACGAACAGTTATTGGATGCAACAGAACACCCAGTCCGCAATTATCGATCTGTTTCTCATACTGGTGCTATCAAGCCAACATAAACAAACTAACAAGGACAGTTGAATTCTTGCATTTTTCAATCAACCAGGAAGAGGTAAAAACCAAAGATAGAACTTTTACAATCTGAAAATTTTAAACTAGATAGTCTGCTATTCTGATAGATGTTCAGGTGGTACGAGCATTCTAACAATTAGAACTTATACAGACATGGAAATTGAATACCTGATGTAAAATTGAACCAAGTGCATTACATCATTACGCTTTCGTCTTACTAATAGACGTTTCTATTATGGTGTTAAACCTTTCACTTGAGCTGCCATTAACATCCCAAGCTTTTCTAGCCTCTTCACCGACTCTCTTTGCACTATTACTCAAGTTGTCGCTCGACATGAGCTCCTTAATTTTCTCCTCGACCTCAGTACTCTTTACCAACCTTTGTCCAACCCACCCCCAACTTCGCTCCCATATTCCTAATCCAACTGCTTTCACAACTCCGGCATTAATCCTTTGATCTCCGTGTAAAGGCCACGCTAGCAAAGGTAACCCTCTTTGAGCAGCTTCCATGACCGAGTTCCATCCACAATGAGTCACAAACCCTCCAATAGCCGGGTGAGATAAGATCTCTTCTTGGTTGACCCATTCCTTTACCGTCAACCCTCTATCCTTTGTTTCCTCAAAGAAGGCCTCACCTAGCAACTCTACTAGCTCCTCCTTATCTTCTTTGTCAACCACAGCAGTCTTGATCACCCATAAGAATCTTATTCCACTTTGCGCAAGCCCTTCGCCTATTTCTTTGATTTGTTCTTTGCTCATTGCTGTTCTACTTCCGAAGGAGACAAATACCACAGATTTCAAAGGCTGTTCATCTAGCCATGATACACGGTTCGATCCTGCAAAGATTGAGGGTTTTAAGAGTCAAAACACATTATTTTTCGCATTTTACATGTTTCCGGTTAAGAATAAGTTGCTTTAAACTTATCCGATTACCTTGGCGTAGGCAGGAACATATTTTTACTTTGGCATATTTTATAAAAGAAATTGTTTTTTTTTTTTGACAGAAAAATAAAAATAAAATTTTTTGATATACCTTTGTCTGATCTCAGGGAGTGCAGAGGTCCAATAGGGAAGATGGGTGGGAGATCACTGAAGACTTTACCGCTCTGCAGAGCTGAAATCGTTTCCGGCTCAAAAAAATCAAAGGTGTTTAGAATCACACCCTTAGCATCTGGGAGATGTCTACAGTTAGTTGCAGTCAAACGACCCATAATGTGGGTTGCATTATACATCAGGGGAGGAATCTCATCTGCTGGAATGCCCGACAAACCAGGGATCATAACCTCTTCACCTGGTGTAAAACTGACGCTAAGACGACTAACCATGAGCGAGAAGAATTTGGCTGAAGTAGTAATGACATTGTAATTATCAATACCCCGTTCAGAAAGCGCCTTATTAATCCCCGAGGCAAACATAAGGTCAGAAAAGATGGCACTCGGCTGAGGGGATAGCGCAACAAGGTGATCAACAAGGAGGTGTGCAGAACGAGAGACAGCATCATACTGCAGGAAAAAAGGGTCGGTAATGCCGGTTTCAGACGGGTCAGTAGGAAGTACATGAAACTCAGAGGAGGCAATGTGAGGGTGTGAGGATAAGAAAGAGTTGATTTGGGTAGTTTCAGCTTCAGAAAGCGTGGGCCGGATAATGATCAGGGTGACACTGCAATTACTGGACGATATCATTGCGGCTAAGCGTAGGAAAGGGGTCAGGTGTCCGATTCCTGCGCTCGGACAAACGGCTACATGTGAGTAAGTAGGGAGTGCATCCATGGTTTTTTTTGTTGTTGTTGCAAAGCAGTGATGTGTTGATGTTTTTTATGTAGCTATATTTATGGGAGAGTTAGGTGAAGTGAATGGTAGGAGTCTGTCCAAGTATGACTGATTGTTGAATGATTGAAAAAGTCAACGATATTTCATCACGAGTTTGAGACGGGTCAATGAAACCCACATGGTAGATAAAGACAAGTCATTTGTGATTTTCTAGGCACTCTAATTTTTATCTTATCTACCAAGATATTTAACCCGTCACAAGCTTGTTACGGATATACCCGTCACAAGGGAGATTTATTGGTTATTAATTGCATTGCCATTATTTTTGCATTGATATGTGGGCAACTGGGCATGTGGCTCAGTGTCTGGTTCGGAGGAAAGCATGTTATGTCTCATCTTCAAATATTTAAGACGACACTTATCCGTCTGAATCTTAAGACGGGTTAAATATCACCCCATATAGGTATATTTGAGTTATTTTAAGCTTAAGATGAATAATGTCCGTCTTAAATAAAAATTTGTGCAAATTATTACTCCCTCCTATCCACTCTTTTCTTCCCTATTTCCTAAAACGGATTATTCAGGTTTTCTTCCCCTTTCCTTTTTGATAAAGTTTTTATTAATATTATACTCTTATCTCTTTCCACTCACCAAACCCCACTATATACTTTATTAATATTTAATTCTAATTATTACTACCTCTCTCCAATAACCAAACCCCACCCATCACCTTTATTAATATTTAATCATAATTATTCATACCTCTCTCCAATTACCAAACCCCACTCATATATTTATCAATATTATACTCCCCACCCTTAATCCCCGTGCCCACTTCAAAGGGGAAAAAAACCATGGATAGGAGGGAGTATTATAGTTAAGAGTGGGTGGGGTGGATTGTATTAAATCAATCTTTGCGAGATATATAGCGGCCTGTGAGGATTTTGTACGGGTGGATTGTATTAAATCAATCTTTGCGAGATATCATTTTTTTTTAAACTCGTCGATATTATAAATTTTGATTTTGCTCAATTTTTAGAGCTTAATTTTTCTAAATTTAACTTAATTTGCTGAATTTTTCTTAATTTAATTTTGCTTAATTACTCTGAACTTAACTTATAGGAGCTGAACTTAACTTAATTTTGCTGAAGTTTTCTAAACTTAAATTAATTTTGCTGAATTTAACTAAAAGGGATGACTTTACGTCCAAAAAAACATGACATAATTCCGAGAAAGAGCCCCAGGTAAATCCTCTATCAATTTAGATACAAAAATTATAGTGTAAGACGGTTCACTTTTGTAATAAAAATTGTTTTTTATTGCTAATAAAAATTGTAAAATGGTTTGACAATAAACTTACAGGGGATAAACACCTTAACCAATCAACCTGCAACTTGAGGTCGGAACGCTTACGTAGGCTCTCCGGCTTCTCATTGGAGGATTTTTCTATGAACTGCTTATCAGCCCAGACAGACCATACTAGTGAGTAGCGACAGTCTCCACTCTCCACTCTATCGCTATTCGCTAGTTCGCTACCTTCTTTACCTCTCTAAATGCTTAGAGATTCGCATTTACATTCTGATCTGGGTGTCAGATTCGTGCCTGGCACGTGGGCCAGCCCAAAAAATTGTTTTATAATTGCTACTTATATTTTTAGTACTTTTTGTTTAATAACTGATGAAGTAACTTGAACAAAGGTCTATCAGAGAACTATAAGAGAGTCTATAAAAGGATGGATGTTCATTTCAGAAGCCATTTTTTTATACAATGAAAAGAAAGCACGAGTCTTACACAACTGAGACGAGTCATGTCGAGTTGAAGGCCTATTACAACGAAAAGCACATTAGAGTTGCACTATTCTGCATATTCTACTGCAGTAACTTGGATGCACAGATCAGCATGTATATTTGTTCTTGGCATTCCTATCTAGCTTCTTTGCATCCTCCTGCAAGTACATTATACACGACATCATTAACCACATTATAGCTTCGACCACCTGGGAATCTGGGATATAATCTGAAGCAAACTTAACAAATTCAGATAGTGCCAGCTTACATGAAATATGAACCCCATGCTATCACTGTAATCCACGAATTTCTTCCATTGCTGTCCGATGCTCAGCTGCATTAACCAAATCAAGATCAAAAACACATAATTCAAGTGTGACACCTACAGCATAAGCTACGACCACAACATTACGCCAGTGCCACAATACTCCCGCCAATATGAGGCAAGGGGATTAGAGAGAACCTAAAGCACTGGATCAGAGAGAACCTAAAGCACCAATCATATTTCAGAACCTTGTGTTGTAACATCCATTTCTGCTATAGATGGAACCATATGTACAGTAAACAGAAAAAGAAAAAGTATCTAAAAAGTTCAAACTGACAGACGAACACGCAAACGTTTAAAGAACAAAGAAACAATTGTGCGAATGGTGGTGCTTCAAATATTCTGGTCTGAACACTAAAGACTTTAATACAAAACCAGATCCAATGTTATCTGTGAAAAAGATATAGCGAACTCATGTACAGCAGGTAAGATTGATACAAAACCATTCAATTAGAGGAAGAAGAAAATCAGATCCAATGTTATCTGAGAAATATAGGCTCCCGAGTGTCAAGACTAGACATCTCCAGCACCTTCAAACCCAACTCACAGAACAAAACATAGAAATTGATTGCCAATAGCAAATTAGCAACTACATAGTGTTTAAGTGACTATCGTGAGATCATTCATTCCCGTAATAGCATAGTCCAACAGCAGACATTTATAAACTGGAGTATCTGTAACTTTTCCTATCCCCGAAATCTATAGCAAACATGACAGTCTTATGCTTTAGTGCATACACTGAATCTCTTGAACCCATGCAATGGAATAGTATGTAATCCTCAGTTTTGAAAGGAGCTAGGAGCGCTAAGGTGACAAGGAGCGAGGTACACATCATGCGGCACACTGTATTCACGGACAATTCCATTTTTTGTTTTTAAAGAGGGTTACCAGGTAAGAAATAAATACCACATGTAACAGGGTGAAGGGAAGGAAAGACAATAAAATAAGTTGAGTAGAAAAAATGTAGAAATTAGATAGTAGTGCGTCATTATCAGTTCCACATGCAAAAGGCACACGTAAGGCACGGTTGCCCTTTGGCTAGTGCCTCAATGAGCCTTATGCTTAACGCACGCTCGTTTAAAATAATATATGATCGCATACGTCACTCTAATGAAACCAACACATGCAGTGGTTAACATACCTGGGCAGCTTCATTTGCAGCATCTTTGGTCCAAATGGATATTTTGTCCTGCCTAGCCCTCACATTCACGACTGCTCCACAGATTTCATCTCCATGATCAAATTGCTCTCCAATCATTGCCAGCAACTAGAATGACTAACCATGGTCAGCCATTAAAGGCAAAGTTGAAAAAAGACGGGAACAAACTACAACAATCTCCGTAACCATACCGTATAAAGCCATGAAGTGTCAGATTTCCCCCTTGAGTAGGCAATAGTCCATTTGCCTCCATTAGCACAAATTGGATCCTCCCATTTAGGCTCAATTTTGTTCTTGAAACAGTAGAAGTCTGCTCCAACACCCAACTTGCTAGGGTGGTGTATGTTGTTGTAGAGGCTGCAACAGCAAAAAAATGTTTTATGATTCATTTTTTTAGTTCATACAACACAATAGCTAACCTTGGTAAATAGGCTCACTCAATGGAGGAGAACCTTGCATCATAGGGAAACGAAAGAAAAGATAATGAAACATTGGCATACACATCCCTGTCACAGAAATCGCCTTAGATAGAACGAATGTAGATACAGTACGGCAATTTTCAGAAAGAGCGCGTGCACATACAAGTAAAAGAGTAGAAAGGGAAGAAAACAGAAATAAACATGGTACGACACTTCAGTATTCATCCAATAATTAGCCAGACCATAAAGTTCATGATCAAGAATCATATATCAAACATCATAATCAAATCTAAAAAAAAACTTCACAAACCCACCAACTCCTAATCAAAACTGAGAAAATCACAAAGACGGCAAAACGTTTCCAGATTTCAACGGAATGATAGGATCATAATCCACCTCAACTACAATAGCAAAAGATATAAAACATAAATCAATACTATAACCAAAACGTAGTTGTCAGCTGTTTAGCAAACAACGAAATACTCATAAATTCACGTCATATTTCTCATTAAAAGCATCCAACATTAGTTTTACAACAGAACCCTAGTTATACATTTCCTAAAGCAAGCATCAAAGAGAGAGATACATTTCATAAAATGGGAACTTTTAACCACAACCCATCAAACAATAACCTTTCAAAGAAAACCGAAGGTTACAGACAACGAAAGAACCTCCAAAATCATTCAACAGCGGATAAAGATTTCAACCAGATATCAGCATTATAACTAAAACACAAATCATGATTCCACAATCCAGGCATACAAAAAGCCCACTGCAGTCTGCTGATTATCCGACAAAATCAACCAACAACAACAACAACGCCTTAGTCCCAAATGATTTGGGGTCGGCTAACATGAATCATCATCCGAAACCATTAATCATAGCTTTACAAAAACCCTAATCACAGCTTTACAAATCAACCATCACACCCCAAAACAAAACAAAACAACCATAAATCATCAATCCAACCAAAACCTAGATAACTATTTCAGAAACCAAGAAAACCCATTTCGCCGAATACCCAACATAATCAATCTTATAAATAACACCAAAACAAGAACCCTAATTACAGCTTCACAAATCAAGCATTACGCTCAAAAGATAACAATTATAAATCCATCCAAAACCCAGATATTATCTCACAGCTCAAGAAAATCCATCTCTTCGAATACCCAACAAAATTAACCATTTAAAAACAACTACAAGAACCCTAATTACAGCTTCAAAAGTCCAACAAAAACCCAGATAATTAATCCACAAATCCAAAAAACCCATCTCATCGAACAGCGAACAAATTCAACCATAAAAAAAAAATCCGAAACAAGAACCCTAATAACAGCATCACAAACCAAGCATCACACCCAAAAGATAACAACCATAATTCAACAATCGAACAAAAACCCAGATAACTATTTCACAAATCAAGAAAACCCATTTAAAATAATTCAAGAAAAACACAAGAAATCACCTCCAGAATTGTTCAGCAGTCGAAAATGTATAAATTGGACGAATAGAACTTCCCCAAGTAGCTTGTTTAGATTTAGCAGAAGGATTATCAAACCAAAAAGTCCATGAATTTTCCAAAGGATGATGTGAAATAATGTTGTTTGAGTTATCAATTTCAGTTTTTGTTGTTGTTTCATTGTTATCATCTTCATTTTCATCATCATCGACAATCTCTCCTTCTTCAACATCTCCTTCAATGTTGTTCATGGGATTCTTCTCCATTTCTTCTTGTTCAATTGTTGTTGTTGTTGCCATTGATTTCTCTGTTGTTTCTTCTACTCCCATGTTTGATTGTGTGAGTGAATGAAAAATGAGTCGCGAAATGTTTGTTAGGGAGCACTCGATGAGTTATGAGTTTGTTAGGATGTTGGATTTGTTATTTTGGGGTGGTTTTGTCTTTTGAGTGTCTAGTAAGCCCAACAAGGGTGTGCACTTGGCGAACGGCTCAATCAGGTCGGATTTAAGACGGCTTCTTTTAACGAAAAGCTTGGCGGAAAAATGCAGTTGTCAGGATGAGTCTGTTGACTAAAGTTTATGGGATGTTCTCTCACATTTAAACCAAAGATAACACTTGCTTTTTGACACTATTTATGGTCGTAAGGAATCTTTGATATTATTCTTAATCTATAAGACAAAATATAATCATGTTAGATCTTGTTTGATTTATCGTCATGAATGTTATAAGCATATCAATTTTTTATAATTTTTTAATAATGTGTAACTAAATATATTCACGTTGCAAAACGTGTCTCGACAAGTGTGATAAAACAACTGTTACCTTGGTTTGGATGAGAGGGAGTATATAGTAGTGTTGGTGTGTGGCTTGGATGAAGTTGGCGGAAAAATGCAATGGCCAGGATGGCTTTGTTGACCAAAGTTTATAGGATATATTGACCAAAGTGAAGGGTTAGGATTGGTCAATGGGCAAAGTGGATGGCTTGGAGGGTTTACTATTCCTAAGGGAACCATTATTCCTAAGGAAATAAGAATAGTATGGACAAGTTTGTGCATTTTATAAGGGGTTTTTTTGTCAAAAACTACCTTTTATTTAGGGTTATTTGTGAACAACTAAATTTCATTTTATTTTTGGCTTTCAACTACCTTTCATTTTCTTCATTTTGCGAAAGACTACCAAAAATCCACTTCCGGCGAAAAAAAGTCAACTTTTCGACGTTGACTTACCATTTCATGTTGAATCTTACTCTTTACTTCATAACCCTAATAATCGATGATAAAAATTTGATTAAACCCAACATTAATCGCTTCAATTTGTCTATCTCTTACCCGAATCAAAGTCCTAATCGCCAAAACAAAAGCATCATTGATATTAATCTTAACATGGTAAGTAATTCTTTAACAATAAATAATGATCTATTATGGCCTTGTTCGCAAAATTAACTCCTAGTGTTAACCATTCGAAAATAATCATGGATTCAATCTTATGATCACTTATGTGCTACTATCTCATTAGTTTTCGTATACCCACCATCTTACCATGAAGAGAGAAAGAATGTACTTTAATATGACTTAGATGGACAGTAGGTTGATGAATCATGAGTAGTCTATAAGGTTGTTGAAATGTAAGGGTGAAGGTGAAAATGGTAGTAAAGGTGACGACGGATATGAAGATGGAGATTGAGATGGTTGATGCGTTGGTATTGCTTTGAACAAACTTTTGATAAGACGTTGGGCATGGAGAAGAGCTTTTTCAGATTTTGTTGGTGAACAAAGGGAGAAATATGAGTTATATGTGTGAAAAAGGGAGAAAAAAGCAAGTTAACGCCAGAAAGTTGACTTTTTTTTCGCCGAAAGTGGATTTTTGGTAGTATTTCGCAAAATGAAGACATGAAAGGTAGTTGTTCACAAATAACGCTAAATAAAAGGTAGTTTTTGACCAAAAAAACCCTTTTATAAGTGAAGGATTCTTGGCCTCAAATTCTTTATCAACTTATATTTTTCACCTACCTTATACAATTATACTACTAGCTTTGTGATTCGGAGTGAGTCCTAACTCCTAAGTGGTTATTTCTTGAATCCATTTTTGAAATAATGGTCAAAAATAAAATATTTGTCGTTTTGGGTCGATTTTGAAAATATTTGTCAAAATGGTGTCCACGTAGACTCGGGATTTCTGGACCTAAAACACGCCACTACTAATGGCGTGTTTATAATGAGTAGGGAAAAAAACTTCATTAAAAAAATGGACTAAAACAAACACGCCATTAGGAATTGCGGGTTTCGGAGGGGAAACACGCCACCCCTGTGGCAGTGTGGCGTGCCTTATGTAAATTTTTTTTTTTTTTTTTTAGTTCAGTCAGTTGAGGAAAAAAATTGTTGTAAAGACACATCACTGCTAATGGCGTGTTTCTTTCACAAAACACGCCACTACTAATGGCGTGTTTCATGTATAGAAATCCCGAGCCTACGTGGACACCATTTTGACAAATATTTTCAAAACCGACCCAAAACGACAAATATTTTATTTTTAACCATTATTTCAAAAATGGACTCATATATCTTCTGTCCATCATTTATTTACTTTTTATATTTTTTATAACAGTATTTTAATTAAAAATAAACAAATAATTAAAAGGGAGAAACTATAACTTATACTTCTATAAGTGGTGAGTTTGCATTGGATAGAGGTGGAAAAAAGAGATGACCAAAACTGAAGAAAAAGAAGTCAACTTTGGGAAATCAATCATAGTACCAAGTGTAGTTGAGCTTGCTAAACAACCCATAACCAATCTTCCTTTACGCTATGTTCGACACTCCCCCATTGATGCTCACTCTCCGCTGTTACCGCTCCCCGTTATTGATCTTCACAAACTGCTTTCTCAAACTCCATCTTTGGCTTCTGTTGAGTTGCTTAATCTTCACTCTGCTTGCAAAGATTGGGGATTTTTCCAGGTACATTTTTTACTCAATATCGAGTTGTATTGTTTTGAGTTACTTTACGTTTTGTAAACATTATAGAGCAGTGTTCTTAGAGTCTCCAATTAAATTTTAAATCTTACGACCCTGCGATCCAAGAAGTCACGAGGGTTCTTGATCTAATGCAAATGCGTGGTATATTAGACATTTTAATGTTTATTATAATACTTATAAATTTTAGATTTATATCTCATGATGAATTTTAAAAAATAAAAATTAATCTTAAAACTAATGAAGAGAATTGAGTAATTTCGTAAAATGTGTTTTTTATAAAAATATTTTAACTAACACAAATTATTTTAATAATTTTTTTTTATCACGAAGTTAATAATTATAGTAACAATTTATGTATGTATAGATTATAAATTTATACCAATTTTGTTTTATTTTTAATAAAAGATTATATTTTTAAGTTTAATGATGAAATGTAATTTTAAATGAAAAATTATTTTAATAAATAAAAATCTAATTTGTTTTCATATATAAGCTTGAGCACAGAAAATTTTAGAGAAGTTTTATTCTCTTAGTAAATACGGGAATGATAACTGATAGGATCTTACGATTCTACAATCTTATACTTCCTCCATTCAACTCCACTCTACCACTTTCAATATTCTATACTATTCACAAATAAACATTCATTTTTCATTTTCTTTCAATACATAAGTGAAAATATATTCATGTGAGATCTTGTTTAATTCGTCTTTACGAGTACATTAAAAATATCTAACTTTTATAATTTTTGCAAATACGTAGCTAATGTTATTTACCGTCTAAAACACGCGTTGGTAAATGTGATAAAAGAAAGTGGTAGAGTGGAGTTGAATGGAGGAAGTAAAAAAAAAGAAAGCGACCCACAAAGCATGATCATGAGAGGTGGTGCTCATGACTATGATCACGGTTCAAATCTCGTCAGCATTCAAATTGCCCTTATGTCTTCCTTTAGACCAAAAAAAGTGTCACAGTCCGGAACTTTGATCACCAGGACGTACTTCACAAAAACTGCAGGTGATAAATCATGGAGTAAGCACATCATTAATGGAGACATTCAAGACAGAAGTTATCAAGTTGTTTGAACTTCCTATTGAGGAAAAGAAAAAGTTATGGCAACAATCGGATAACCATGAAGGTTTCGGGCAACTGTTTGTGATGTCTGAAGAACAGAAGCTTGATTGGTCTGATATGTTTTATATTACCACTCTTCCTCCTAAGCTTAGAAGAACTGAACTTTTCCACAAGCTGCCTTCACAAATCAGGTTCTTCTTTGTCTTTGCTAAGAATAAATTACTAAGGCCAAACATCGGGTTGATATTGGCAGAAGCAGGTTGCAAAAGCAAATAATATTAGCGGGTTTGACCAAAATATATAATTAGCAGAATTTGTTAATGGTGTTTGGTAATCAGCAGTTTCAGATTAACATATTTGGATATTCTCGTATACCCCTGAACTTTTTCGCTTTCTAAGGTGTACTCGTTTTTCACCAAAAAAAAAAAAAAAATTGAGACCGACAATAATTATTTGTTACGAGTTCAGAAAACTGCAATTTTTTTCAAATCAATTATCTCGTCAAGGCCTTGAATTTGAAAAAAAAAAAATTCACCGCCTTTGAACTCGTAGCCGGTAGTTATGGTTAGTCAAACCTTTTTTAACGAATAAACTTTGACCGACCATAATTCCCGATTACGAGTTGAGACGTTGATGATTTTTTTTTTCAAACTGAAGACCTCTTAAAGACGGTCATTTGAAAAAAAAAAAAAAAAAGTTTTATCGTATTCTGAACTTGTAGCCAAGAGTTATTGACGGTTAAAGTTTTTTTGCAAGAAAAAAAGGATACATCTTAAAAAATGAAAAAGTTGAGGGGTACATGAGAGAATATCCCTTGTTTATTTTTTTTGTATAAAATGACTAATATGTACATGAATCAATTATTGGTAAGAATGGTAACTATTATGATAATATATTTTCTCAAGGATAAAAATGTCAATTTATATATATTCTCTAATCTACTGATTGAATATGTTGGTAGATATGCTGCCTGCCAAACACCCAAAACAGCATATTGATTGGTCAAACATGCTAAAAGGTCTCAATATCCTAAAAATTTCTCAATCTACTGTTTACCAAACACCCCCTAAAACACGGTCTTACACAAGAGCAGTTAGTAAGAATCGCGTATCTAGCACTACAAAAGAATTTACATTCTACATTTTAGCTCAAAATTTCAAATCCCGACTCCAAGGATGATATAAATCTAATCTGATTTGGAGTTCTCGTGACAGGGAAGCAATGGAGGAATACATAGCTGCAACGAAAACGCTTGCAGTAACTCTTTTACACCAAATGGCTAAAGCATTAGGGATAGACAGTACAGAAATGGAAGAGTTATTCAGTGAAGGATTGCAATCTATTAGAATGAATTATTACCCGCCATGTCCCGAGCCAGATAAGGCCATAGGCTTCGCACCTCACTCAGACGCCGATGCCCTCACTATCGTCTTTCAGCTCAACCAAACCCAAGGACTTGAGATCCGAAAAGATGGCAATTGGGTACCTGTTATTCCCCTTGAAAACGCGTTTATAGTTAACATTGGTGACATCATGGAGGTACGCTCGTGACATTAATTCTTGTGTAAGACTGTTTCATAATTCATACGGAGTATACCTTAATAGTTAATACTCGGCTTTTGTGTAACAGATTGTGAGCAATGGAGTGTACCGCAGTGTTGAACATAGGGCAACTGTGAACTCGACTAAAGAGCGGCTGTCAGTTGCAACGTTTTACAGCTCCAACTTTGATTCTGAATTAGGACCTGCAAAGAGCATTATTGGACCTGCGAACCCTCCAGTTTTCCGAACAGAGCTGGCCGAGCTGTACCATAAGGGGTTCTTTGCGAGGAAACTCAGTGGGAAGTCATATCTACAAGAAATGAGACTGTAAGGCCGTCTAACACAAATACTTGTTACAGTAGCATGTCCTGAAATTTTGCAAAATTTGTTATGAGGAGAATCCGATAAGGCGACAATGGATATTGCGACTTCAAACAGTCCGATTTTTTGTCCAACAATGGATCTTGAGACCAAACAGAGCAATTTTGCAACCAGCATTATTATTTTGTAACTATTTCACTTGCTGTAGTAAAGCGGAATGAAAAGTCCAAACCAATTTTTACGACTGAAGGCGGTCGGAATCCCAAAAAAAGGAACAACACAGTCACAATCCTTATCCTTCTCTTAGTGGTTAAGACGGAGGCTATGTGGAAGATCGGTCATGCGTACGAATTCCCCCATTCTCTTTACGCATACCGGTCTTGTGCAGTTATGCACTTACGCGGTTAGAACAAGAGGCAAGAGGAGTGGCTTGGCCACGTTCGGTCCTGGCTAATGTTATTTAGTTTGTTTTTGTTCTTGTTGTTTATTTCCTGTTTTCGCAAGGGTTAATCCCGCTTCTCTTTTTCCCCAAAAAAAAAAAAAAAAAAAAAAAAAAAAAAAAAACTGTTAATTGTCTTTGGATATGACCAAGCAGTTGAAAAACTACCTTCCCAAATCCCAACAGTTATGCCCTTCGCCAAAAGACACCATGCATGTATATATAAACACATACAACTATCACTATGAAAATTCCGGGCCATTTAAGCGAATCACCACAACAGACACGGTTTCAAACTATCTAGCACCAACTTTATCTACGTCGAAACTCAAACATGATGCCGGAGAAGAGTCAGAAGACAAACTCCAAGTACATTCTGAGGGATTATCATTGGGGTTGGAAATCATGGGCCATTTTCCTAGCCATACTCGTCTTCCTAATAGTTGGTCCGGTTTTGATGCCAACGGATTTTGACTACATGCTTGCGTTCTACGTGCTTGTCCCGTTCATTGGTGTTGCAGTTTGGGCTGCTATGGATTACAATTACAATAAATTGTTGAAGGAGAAGGAAGACGATGATTAATTCGACTATGGTTGTGTTTATTATGTTCTTTATGCATGATCTAGTAACGAGACTTCTACCAATAATCTCGTCCTCTTTTTATGTTGCGATTATGAATTTATGATTTAATGCATGAGAATTGGCTGTTAGAAAAGATTATGTTAAACTCCTAATTACGTGTTCTTTTCTTGCTTATATTTTTATGCACGGCATGGCATGGCATGTACGCTGAAACATGTATGCGACCGTTGCAGGGATGGAGACGGTGTCATCAACAATGTAATTAAGTCAGAAATGCACAAGGATTCGGTAGATTTCATGCAGACAACCGTCTCCATCTGACTTTGCTCATCCGATCTTTGCTGAGAAAATATATGATTCAAATATGCATGTTACACCAAATCGCGTAAAGAAAACGAAAAACTAAAGAAATTAGGTGAAACAGACACCAACAGATAGCATATTATTCGAAAACAAGAACTGCCCATTTATGAAAATTCTTTGAACAGGCAAAAAAACTCACAAAAACACAAACAGATGGATACAATAAGATACTAAAGTCTAGAACTCCGGAAAACACCAGCGAAACTAAATGACGTACCCTAAGTTATACGAGTCAGTCGAGGACAATCTTTCTGCGCTTGTACCGAACCATGACCTTCCCTTTCACACCCACCACCATGGCATTCCAGTCAATCTCTGGGAACGGAGAAATCAGTTCAAACTCGAAATTCCTAAGCAGATGGCTCCATATTGCCTTAATCTGTAAATATGCAAAGGGTTCTCCAAGGCAGCCATGCCTTCCTCCTCCAAATGCTATATAAGAAAATTGCCCGGCTGCCTTATCCTCGTCCCTCCCGGGGGAAAACCTATCCGGGTCATAACTGTCCGGATTTTTGTAAATATGGGGGAGTCGATTGGCAAAAGCTGGTGACGTGGCAACTATATGGCCGCTCGGGATGTCATACTCTTTACCCTCTTGGGTGGTCACGCTGAAATCGCTGTGTGATTGCCTTAGCAACATAATCAAGGGAGGGTGGAGTCGGAGTGCTTCCTTAATGCATCGATGTAAGACATCCATCTCGGAGAGAATATCATGATCGATATTATCTCCATGTTTCTTCATTATGTTTTTCTGTTCTTCAACCACATCTGAAAAGTATTGTTTAAATCGAAGAAGGTATGCTCCGGTCCAAGTAGATGTAATAGAGCTGGTATGCTGGCCGGCAAAAAGGGCAGCAATGAGAAGACCTGTGACCTCTTCTTCGGTTGTGGAACGACCGTCTTTGTATTTTGAATCAATGAAGCATTGTAACAGGTCGTTCTCGGACTTCCCAGACCCTTTTCGGGAATTTATAATGTTGGCAAAAATATGGGCCAACTTCTTACGGGCTTTGTCACGACGGCGATGAGCTGGGATGGGGAGGTAGGGAAAGAGAACACTAATGGGCAGCATTCCATTATCGAGGTCGTGAAAGAGGGCAGACACGTCATCAAATAGCTTGTCACGAACTTCACGGCCTAATAGACATCTGCTGGCTGTTAAGATGATAAGATGCTCCAGCTCGTATTTCATATCGACCACCCCACTATCTCCCCATTTAGAAAAGTAGTCCTGCAGAATATGAAGTATAAGATCTAAGCTTCTAAGGAGGTAACACCATAGATGCAGTAACAAATGAAAAAATCATACCGTGTCCTTAATACTAGTTAATACGGAGTACTGTAATTGATGAACTGGAATACAGGAATACAGGAAATGATCATATTTTAACTATGCAAGTAAACAGGCACCAAAATACCAATATCATCCAGCTCCAGATTACAAACATAGTTAAAATACTCCGTATTACGTAATTAGTTCACATTCTAAAACCACTGTCAAAGGGTCCACGACTAATATTGCAGACAAGAGTAATTTGTATGTGCATCACAAAAGTGTGACCAAATACCAACATAGTTCCATTAAGCCGTTTTTCTTAGATAATAGTCAAACCTTTTGCTAAATCTAATACGCCCTCCATCCCATTGATCTAATCTCCATTTGACTTTGTTTATCAGATAATGTCGAGTTTGACAACATTAATGCCAACAGTTTCAAAAAATAGATAAATTAGAAATATACCTGAGCCTCTATGACCATATGCTCAACGTAACTTTTAAGTTTGTTGGTTCGAAGCGCCTCTGTGAAGAATCGAAACTGCTCCTGACGAATGGAGTAATCAACGTCGAATACAACACCAGGTCCAAAAGTAGGGACATTAAACCGATAGACCTCCTGCTGGCTAAGATCAGATTCAGAAGCCTTGAAGAAATGGGCAGATACCTCAGGCCCAATCAAGAAGGTAATGTTCTTATTGACCAGGTTCAAGGTAAAAACACTTCCAAGCTTTGGGTATTCCTCACGAAGCATTATGATTGGGCCCTTTAGAAAGCGGAGGAGTCCCCCAATGATCGGAATCCCAGCTTTTATTACAGGGGGAAGGCGTTTGCTAGATTTAGGCAGTATGAGGACCGATATCAACTTAGCTACCACAAGGGTTGCCACGATGAGGAGGCCCACGTTAAAGAACTTGCTGTTCATTAGCTCTGTCATCATGGTTAGCGGGCTTGATTGAACACTCAATCAAAAGTTTTCCAACTGAAACGAACAATGAAAAGAGTTAACCAGCACTGTTAGCAGACAAAAATGTTCACTTTGTGAGAACATCCATCTAGGTGGGAGATGAAAAAATCCTTGTTTCGTTAGCCAATAAGGGTGGAAGGAAAGGGAGGGGATGGATTTGGAGGATCCATTTTTCCTCCTCCAAGGTAAATCAAGATCCATCCACCATAGGGACAATTTGGAGGGAATTGTCTCCAAACACTCGTACTACACAGCCCCTTTCATTTCCCTCTATCCTCGTGCCCTCCCTTTCCCTCCTATTTTGCTATCCAAACAAATCCTAAAAGACCCACAAGACAGAAGATAGCCATTCTCGCTAAACAACATTATCGAGACATGACTCATATCTCAATCTCGATCCTTACCAGTTACCCCTTTGCTTAGATGAAGATAATATAGGGAGGGGACGTTACAATTTCCGTTGTTTGGTTAAAGCCAACAGATAAAAAAGTGAAATGGACGGATCAATTTTCCCTCTCTGAACTAAATTAAAATACTTCATTGTAGAAAACCGAAAGGAAAACACCATAACTTCATTAACTGACCTTTCCCTTCCTTACATCCACCTACCCTCCTACAATTATATCCAAGCAAACCCTTCATCTCCATATTCACAAGCATTTTCAATTTTTCATACCTACAAGCTTAATATTGTACATCATTCGTCACAATCATTTGTTTACCTTTTTTATTCTTTCTGAGACATAGATGTATTTTAAAATCCAAAGAAGACAACTATTAAACCAAATTACCCATTAGATGCATGCCTAATATAGAAAGGTAAACAAATGACCGGGCAGAGGGAGTACTCTCATTGTCCTAATCATTTATTCACTCTTTTTATTCTTTGTGAGTCGTATTTTAATTAAAGGTAAACAAACTAATCCCCAAAACCACAACTATTAATCCAAAACCATACAATGACATACAAGAACAACCCAGAATCAAAGATTCAAGCTTTACCCATAAAACACAATTCAAAAATAAAATTAATCAAAAATAACAGAGATAATATCGAATCTAAAAAAACCCAGATGATTTAATCGACATTAAAACATTGGAGGGCTAAAATTAATACAATCACATTAATTAATTGACATGAACAAATCAAATCAGATAAGAATTAAGAGAGTATACCAGATCATGAAGGAAGAACAATGTAGATGATGAATGTGATTTACTTTGCAAAACAATGAGATTTAGTATGATTAATTTATAGTGAGATTAATAATTAATCAATCAAGATTAGTAAATTATTAATCTCACCACAATAATTAGAGAGAAAGCAGAGTAGTGGTGGCACACAGGATTATGGAGTCCACGTATCTCAGATTTTGACTACTCTAATGGAACAGAATGCCCACTTGGTTCTGGACCCTTGTGTTTCTGATCCTGGATTTATCACTCTCAAAAAAAAAAAAAAAAAGTAGTGAATGTTTGATAGGATCCGAAAACCCGATACGAATACAACATGAATTTAACGGGATAAGAACGACAATTGTCTTATAGAGCCGTTTTAAACCATAGAACCGGCTCAATACCAAAAAGTTAGCCCAATATCTAAAATGAAAAGATAAATCGGCACACAAAAGCAGTTTGCACAAATTAAAAAATAAAAAAAAGAATAAGGAGGGATAACTGACAATTGGCCGTAATATATCCGTCTATAGCAAGACTTACATAGATTTTCAGACAATTGGAATTTGCAAGCTACCATTTAAAGTTCTTCAACTAAAATCATCAGCTTATAATAGTTTAAAAACTTTAATTGTTTAGAATTAAACATTTGTATGTATAATTTGAAAACTTGAGATTGTAATTATTTTTCAAAAATAAACGACATTTTCTTGATAATGTGTTATTAACTTAAAAAGTGGTGTTTTCAAATGAAAATGTTGTGCTTTCAACTTAAAATCATAACTTTGCAAACTAAAATTGACTAACAGTTTTATGGTTAAAACCTTGAGTTTAAAGTCCAAAACAATCAAAATTAGATCTTTGATATCTCAACTTGAAATCTTAAGTTTCTTAATTATGATCTAAAGTTTCAACAAGTCTCTTTTGTGACGTCACAAACTTGCGATGGGTCAAGTAATACCCATGTAGATAGATAAGACAAAACAGATTAATACTCCCTAGGCATTCTGCTTTTGTCTTATCTACCTCACATGGGTGATACTTGACCCATCACAAGCTTGCGAGTCACAAATGAGAATTTGTGCTAAAGTTTTTAGCTTGAATCCTAAAGTTTTTAAACTAAACCCCCAAGTTTATTGACAATATCACTGAAGATCGCCGTTCTTATTAATTTCACCCTTACAAGTTACAACTTTCAAGTTATTCCATTTTATAACTCTAGAATGAGAGATATTTTATTAGCTAATATGGAAATCGAACGCATACTTTGTGCAGTGCACATGCTCTTCCATTTGAACTAATTAGCTTTCGACAAAATAGAACTTTAAAATTAAATAGCGGTTGCGAGTTTTCCTCGTCACAAAAAAAAAGTACATTAAGAATAATTGAAAAACACTTGATATGAAAAAAATTCAGTTTCACCACTACAATCAACATTGTTTCGAGAAAAAAAAAAAAAAACACTCCAACATACTCTCCCCTCATTTTTTTACCACTACAATCAACATTTTGTTGAAAGTTAGAACTAGCAATAATTTTATTTTGGATTCCACCTTGATAATTTTGCCATACATGTTAGATTAGATCTTTGAGTTGTTGATGGTTCCCTTATGACGAATTTGAAACCCTCTTTTGACCTCATTCTGATAAATTTTTCAAATGTTCGCCCATAGAAAATGCTGATACATTAACCTGTGGTTGAAACTTGAAAGTTTGAGTTTGTGCAAGTACTTTACGTCTTTACTGATCATACACATTATCATTTTGGTTACCAAAAAAAAACATTATCATTTTGCTAGGCTTGTAAAATTTCATCATTTAGAAATTGAAATAATCCGAGTTTGAAAGTTGGATTTTTTTATTATTTTATTTATTTTTTACAGTTTTAGAATTGCATTTTTCAGGTGAGTTAGCTTTGAAATTTGGATTATCACAATTCATGAAATAAGAAATAAGTGTCTAGAGCAAATTTAGGACTTTGGAAGAGGTATGAAAATATACTAGTTTTAAACTCGTGCAAATTGCACGGGTTTGCCATTTAAAAATTATATATTATACAAAAGTGTATAAATTGATGATTAAACTTTGTATGAAGTCATATTCAAGTTTTAGATATGACTTATAAATAATTCCATTAGCCATTATGAAATTGTACATGATGGTCTTTTAAGGAATGTGTTTTTAATAATGCATTGCATTCAAATTATATCCTATCAAAATTAGCATACAAATATGCGAAATATAGAGTATTATCCCAATCATAAGTAATAAATGATAGGAGTACTACGAATTTTGGAAAATTACTTTGTGCACTATTCTATTGTCTATTGTGCTTACTGTTATTAAAGATAAGATATTACAACAAAATTTTTGAAAATTAAAAATCATATGTGTGAAATATAATTACTTGGTTTTTTACTCCCTTTAGGAGTGTTTGGTTAGGGATTTTGAAATGAATTGTAATGTTTGGTTGGAACATTTTGGAATGAAGTTAGATACCCGATGGATTTTAACTTCATATCAACCCATTGTAATCTCATACTCACCTCTTCCTCCAAGTTTCTAACTCCATTATACCCAATACATTATTATTCCCATTCCCACATTGAACCAAACAACTATAAACATTTATGGGTTTTCTAACTTCATACACCATAGAGTTAGAAACCATTCTATTTCATTCCTAATGCTCGAACCAAATAACCCTTTAGTAATACGTTTCAAAATAAATTATTCACTTATGAGTTGTCACTACTTGATTTTAAATGTTTAGCAGGTCAATTGAATTTTTTTGACATTTTTATATTTTATTTTTAGACAAAATTATAACATTATAAATCTCGAAGAATGTGTCATTGTCTTAACAACCGATACTTGAATGATATCGCCTTGTTTATCTTTTCTATTTTATTTAGAAAGTATATTAATCAAATAAAATCAAATAATTAGGACAAATGAGTGCCGCGATCATTATTAATTTTCTTAAAAATATTTACCAACCAATGCTTGAATGTTATTTTAGGGTCGAAACTCAACTCGTCTCGTTTAACCCGTTGGGTCAAAGATAAATAAAAAATTAATAAAATATGATATAAAATTGTCAGGTAGTCTGTAGTCATAGTTATACCTGGCAAACAGATCATGTCGTGTCTTGTTCGTGTCAAGTTTAAATGGGACACTCATACCCCAAGTCCCCAACCTAACCCGACCAAATTACATAAACGGGTTGGTTGGTTGGATTATTGATTATTCTACCCAAATATATTATGACGCTTTCAAATAAATGGGTTATTCGTGTCGAGTTTATGTCAAAAGAACTCAACCCTTACCCAACCCATTTAAGTTTCGTATCATGTTTGTGTCAACCAAATTATTTAAATGGGTCACAACGTCTTAGCTCTAACCCGCTAACTTTGTGTCGTGTTTTCAGGTCGTGTTAATGATTGCCACTTCTACATAGAATATTTAACTTTAATTGTATTTTCAGTCTTTCGTTAATCACTTTATTATTGGTTCTATTAGTTAATTACCTTATATACTTATAAACTATGGTTAACTTTTTTAACTAATTACTTATTTTCTTATTATTAATTGTAAATTATTAACAAAACTTTTAAAGTGTTCAGCGACTTGGGCCTATCAACAAAAATGTCGTCTGACCAACTCACTAAATCTAATCAAATTACTAATCACATCCATGATCCACCCATTTTTACCTAATACTCACTAAACCTTTTAAACCTAATACTTACCATGAAGTTCTCACTCTCTTCTCAATAGCCACCACTCATTTCACCTTCTCCTCAATCCCTACTTCAAATTAAACGCCTAAAACCAATTACTGAAAATTATAAATGCAACATCAAATCCTCAAATGAAAGCATGGAATATTGGGATTAGAAGGCAATCAAGGCATCAAGGCAATGGTTGGTTGTTAACTTTTTTTTTTCCCTTAAATTGAAAGTAATCAAAATAATTTGGCCTTCTTTTGATTTTTAAAATTAATTTGTAACAAATTTTACATTTTATTTTTCCAAATGCATTGCAAACAATTGGAAGAATTTTTCATTGGGTTTAAATTTTTGTAATTGGTTTCATTTACTTTAAATTTGTGTTTTGAATTTTCTACATGTTGCTAATCATAAAAGAAATTGGTTGTTTTGTTACCGATTAAATAATTAAATTCACTTTGTTAAATCATTTAGAACTTTATTTTATTTATAAATTTTTTCACTGTTACATTAGTTAATTTTTTTATTCTTACTCTTACAACCTACAATTTTTATAAAATCAAAAATCCTCAAATTATTTTGTTTGGTACGCTTTTCACATGAAGTAACTTGTGAAACTGTAAAAAAAATTAATTTTTAAAATGTGATGTCATTGCACATTTGAACAATTGAAAACCAAGAATCATAGGTTGCGCAATTAATTTGCACATAGATCGTGTGTACTCAATTTTAGGGAACAAAAACTTTGCTTTGACTTGCTGACTTTTAACCATAGAGCGACACGTAGGCTCTGTGGTTGTTCTTTTAATAAATAGGATTGGTCAAACAAGGACTAGTAAAACAGAATGCCCGAGTATTCCCCCAAGTTTTGAATATTTTCGAAAATCCTATGTAATTATCTTGATTTTTTTTTATTATTTTTTTGACATTTTAACCTATCACAATTTAGTTTAGTACTAACATAAATATAATTCAACTTATTTCATTTAGTTTCAATCTAAAAGAATAAGAGTTAGTAAGGTTGTTCAAGAACAATAACTTTGTATAAAAATTAAATATCTTTAAAACGATTATATACAACCAATAATCTACCAATTTTCTCACACACAAATTCTCATTATAGACGGACACTATCCATCTATACATATAAACGGATACCATTTTTCCTCACAAAATACCCATTTGCCATAAAGTGGGAAGCACATGGGGGGTGCCCCACCTTGTCCCCCCTACCCATTTTATTAGAGGTCTTTACCCGTCTGTTCGCCCAACCCGTCTATACCAAGACCTATTGTTTCTCACAATACAATTCAGGTCAACTCTCACAAATTTTTTTTTCTTTTTTTTTTTATTTTGCAAAAATGTTCTAAAGCTTAGGTGTCTTCAGACTTCAATGTAATACAAAATCCACAAATTCTTGTTTGTAACGGCACCTATCTGCCATTCTTGAGTGACGGATACCATTTTACCTCACAAAGTACCCATTTTTTCTCTCTCTGTAACACTATTCATGTGGTCCCCTTTCTCCACTAACCCATTTTGTTACCATTTTATCTCACAAAATATCCGCCACAAATGGTAACCCGTCACAAGGGAGACCAATTGTACAAAATCACACCATGTATTCATTTGGCTTGTACAGTAAATAACACGGTAAGATCAAACTAATGGAAGGGGTAGAATTGAAATTTTAAAATTACACAAATATTTTCTATGTCTCCATCATTTGTTGTTCTTTTTTATATTTGGGTATTTTAGTGAATTGCTGTCCTTTTTATTTTAAGAATGAACTTCATGAACAATTTGATCATTCACACTCAATTTGTTGCACTTGTCATTTAGTAATTGACTCCTTCCTTTTTTCTTGATCTTGCCAAAACCAAAAGACAACAATTGACCGAGACGGAGGGAGTACTTCTTAAGGGTCGACAATCATTCCCTCTTTTATAGTCCCTACATCATAAATTTTTGTTTAAGATGGGAGTTGATAGAATTAGGCCCTGTTTGATAAACAACAGGTTTATATTAGCAGAATTAGATTGTAAAAGCAGATTATAATTAACAGATTTTAGTAGCATGCTTGACTAAAATATATAATAGCAGAGTTTGTTAACGGTGTTTGGTAATTAGCGGTTTCACATTAGCAGATTATTTATTTTTCTTGTAAAATGACTAATATAGATATGAATCATTATTGATAGTATATGTTTTCAAGGGCAAAATTGTCAATTAAAATAGTTTCCAATCTACTAATTGAATATGCTGGGGGAGCAGCATATTGCAAAATAGGAGTAGTAGATTGCACCCCATCTACTATTTCAATATGCTATGATTTTTATCTACCAAACACCCAAATAGCATATTGACAAGTCAAACATGGTAAACGACCTCAATATGCTAAAAATATATCAATCCATCGTTTACCAAACATCCCCTTAATATAAATAGTAATTACTTATTACCTATTTTTAATTATAATCTAGTTCCTCTTTTTAGCAATTAGTTGATTTAGTTCTTAATCTGTAGGCTACTAATCTTGTACTTATAGTGTATGATTCAATGAATACAACCCAACCATTAAAATCATTTACAAGTATCCCTCTTAAACGTAAAATGGGTCAAATAGAATAGAAAAATTCACAAAATATTTGGCCCTGTTTGATAAACGGCGGATTAATTTCAACATAAGCAGGTTGCAAAAGCAGATTATAAATGACAAATTTTATCAGCAGGCTTGACAAGAATATTATAATTAGCAGAATTAGTTTGAGTGTTTAGTAATTGACAGATTACGATTAATAGATTGTAAGTTTTCTTTGTAAAATGAAGTAAAATTTCATATTTTAGAATATGCTAACCAATATGTTGGGGTAAGCACTAAGCAACATATTGTAAAACATCATATTGACTCCAAATATGTTGTTTCAATATGCTATTTACCAAACACTAAAATTAGCATATTGATTGGTCAAATATGCTAAAACCCTTGAATATGCCGTATACCAAACATCCTCCAAGTAGGATGTCTACTCGCCTTGATATTAGAAAAAAACTTGTCCTATCTATATAAGTGTGATATCATCTGACCGTTTTACTTGTTTATATGGTTGTTCAAAAATTATTATTAAGCGGTACGTATTTAATCTTAAAATCTTACAAATTCGAAAATGACCATGTTTGAACCGAATCCAACTCAGTTTACCTGTTTTTAAAGTCTAATTTTGAAAGGAGTTTGTCAATTTATATTGTTAAATTTATTAAAATTTGTACATTTCACGAATGACACTTACATAAAACGAATAACATTCATAATAATTTGATTGTGCCACTACCATTATATAAGTTGTAATTAGACCTGTCAAAACTTGACCCGACTCGAAAACCGACCATAACCCGACCCGCAAATAACCCGCCTTTTTCAACCCGAACCTGTTTTGACCCGTAAATATCGGGACAAAACCCGACCCGTAACGGGTTGACCGTTGGGTCAAGACAATATACGAGTATCTCCTTAAAATACACAATGTCAAATAGGTATTGACTTATAAAATTTTGAGGAAATATATGTATATATCCGGTATGTCACGTCATCACCTTATCCCATATGCCATGTCATCACCTTAAAGTGTGTGTCACGCCATCACTTTCACTATATTAAGTCGATCTGTATTCCACGTCAAAACTGCCACGTCATAACCCTAGCTCACATGCCACATCATAAACTTGAAGTGTGTGCCACGCCATTACTTTCACTGTATTACATTGAATTGCATTCCATGTCAGCACTGCCACGTCATGACCTCGAAGTGGGTGTCACACCGTCACTTTCACCTTATTACGTCGATCCGCACTCCACGTTAGCACTACCACCTCATCACTCAGGCTCACATGCCACGTCATCATTGTCATCTTATTTGAGCCTCATTATCGTACTTAGCGAGTAAGTGTGGGAATGATGATGACCGCGATGGTGATGGTGGTAGTGATGGCAGAAAAAGTTTTAAAAAATGCCAGAAAAAGTTGTTGATTGACCAATTTTTTTGCCCGAAACCCATATAAACTTGACTCGTATTTTACCTGACCCGAAATACACCCGACTCATATTTTACCTGAACATGAAACTGCCAGACTCATATTTTACCCGAACAAAGAAAACTAACAATCTACTAATCGTAATCTGCCAATTACCAAACACTCAAATTAATTATAATATGCTGAAATTAATCCGATATTTATCAAATATAACCCTAGTTGGAATAGATGGTGAACAACTCATGTACGCAACTAGACTACCAGTATAACTCACGTGAAACATGTATAATTCACGTGAAACATTATCACTGAAGATGTAGAATATTATTGTCCAAAAAGGAAATGGGTCCAAACGAATATAGCGGCCGAAAAGTGAATCCATTTTTGAAATAATGGTCAAAAATAAAATATTTGTCGTTTTGGATCGGTTTTGAAAATATTTGTCAAAATGGTGTCCATGTAGGCTCGGGATTTCTGGACCTAAAACACGCCACTACCAATGACGTGTTTATAATGAGTACGGAAAGAAACTTCATTAAAAAATGGACTAAAACAAACACGCCATTGGGAATGGCGGGTTTCGGAGGGGAAACACGCCACCCCTAATGGCGTGTCTTATGTAATTTTTTTTTTTTTTTTTTTTTTTTTTTTTTTTTTTTTTTTAAAGTTCAGTCAGTTGAGGAAAAAAATTGTTGTAAAGACACGCCACTACTAATGGCGTGTTTCCTTCACAAAACACGCCATTAGTAGTGGCGTGTTTTAGGTCTAGAAATCCCGAGCCTACGTGGACACCATTTTGACAAATATTTTCAAAACCGTCCCAAAACGACAAATATTTTATTTTTGACCATTATTTCAAAAATGGACCGAAAAGTTGTTGAAACTAGTCCGCAAAAGCTGACTCGATCCGACAAGGTTGATTTGAGATCTAAAAGCAAAAAGTGTGACCCGAATATGATATGATAGATCCAAACTGATCCGACTCGCCCTATAGTGATCCGAATTGACTTATTTAAGTCAAATTTTTTTATAGAAAACGATCTAAAACAACCTGACCCAAAAAAAAACAAACCCGAAAACGACCCAATAATCATTAACTCGGAAATAACCCGACCTAAACATAATCCAAATGCCCCATTTTCCAAATCCTATCTTTATTAATTCAGAAGACAATACTCAATCCAGGGCGTGCCACGTCATTAATTCAACTTTTTTTTTGGAAATACATGTTATGGTGGGACCCGTTAGTGTGCAATGTATTTATTTCTTCAGAATTCCGGCTATACAAACATACGACAAATTTCGTCTTAGAACAAATACTATGAAATAATTTTATACATTTCGAATAAATGAAATTAATGGCATATAAGTGGAATGAATTACAAATCGGAATAAATGAAACTAATTACAAATAAATTAATTACATAATTTAAGAAAATAATTAAATAATAATAAAATTACATAACTACGAGAAGAAATTACATTTAATTACGGGATTGAATTACATATAATGCAAATAAATTACATGTATAATTTTTAAAAACTAGATAATACGATATATTTTTTTAAAAAGAATATCCTTTGTTATTTCCTCTTAAACCATTGCATGTGAACACGTATTTTTAACAAGTTTAAACATTAATTATGTAGATCACTGATTTAGACCAACTAGATAAGTACAATAAAAATGCAAAAAAAAAAAAATACATCCAAAAATATTAATATCGGCCTAAATACATACCCATGTAATTTTACACGGATTTAAAACTAATTTAGTTGAAACCACCAACGAAGGCCTCGTGCATTCCTCCATATAAAAAGTGCAGTGATAGCAAATTATTCAATAAAAAATAATACAAAAAGAAAAAAGTGAAGAAAATGAATGTAGGAAAGTCAATACTAGTGCCAAGCGTGAAAGAGCTAGCAAATGAATGCAAAGGACAAATCCCAGATAAATATGTACGTTCAGATCTTCAACATCATCAACTTCAAAATGTTACTGATCTTCAAGTACCTGTCATTAACTTGGAAGCTATTGTTAATGGAGATGTTGATGAGCTTCACAGGTTGGACTTTGCTTGTCGCGATTGGGGTTTTTTCCAGGTACGTAAATTCTCAAATAAGATTGTTGTATTTTTCATGCATGTGGTACGGATTATGCATGACTCGATTTGTTAAATGGTAGATTGGGTCATTTTTAGCAGATTAATGTCTTGAGGATCAGTAAGTCTTGCTTACAACCGCAACGGTTATAAATAAAAACTTGTGCTTTAAGTTAGTAGAGATTTTCCATGAGTGAATGAGTCTAAAGATTGGGATGGGGATAACTGGATAAGTTGGAAAAATAAAGAGAGTTTAAACGGAGAGTTAAAAACAGCCCCAATAAGAAAGATAGGTCAAAGACATCCTATCTTATAGGATGATTAAATCATTACATGATAAACTAAAATGACGGGCTGGGTTGAGGCGGTTCGGGGCGGGCCGGGTTAGAAGTGACCCATGAGGCGGGTCAAGGTCGGGTCTAGGGCAATTCCGGGTTTAGGCGGGCCGGGTTTGACATTTGGGGACCCGGAACCGGCCCAGATATAGGTCGGGCCGGGTCCGGGTCAAGTGGGCCGGGTTCATCTGCAGGTCACAGGCGGGCCGGGTCCGGGTTAGCAAGGCCGACCCGCACTGTTGACCACCCCTAGTGTATAGTGTATACCATCCAATTTAGGCTGAATTCGATCCAAGTAGGACCACGTAGGACCACTATGACTGTAAATCTCTCTCTCGTGACAGGCGGAGACTGAGAGTATGAGACCATTGGTTAAACTTGAATGATATGATTGGATCTGTTTCATGATACAATGGTCATAAATAAGACCGACCGTGTATAATAGACATGTTAAAGTGTTGCAATTAGAGAGTTTAAAAATTAAAATGACTATTTGCAATTGCAAAAATTATACACCTTCAATTAAGTATTTTAAGAGACCGACTTATATAAGAATTAAGGAAGGTCTATTTGTTTAGTTAGCGTAGCCAATGTGATTGTCAATAAAGTTTACAATTCAATGAGTTGGTCTCACATTATATTGGTATGCGACTTCTTAATAAATCGAAATGAGCAGGTTACGAATCATGGAGTGAACTCGTCTTTGGTCGAGAAATTCAAGGCGGATACTCAAGCGTTCTTCAACCTTCCGTTGGACGAAAAGAAGAAGTATTGGCAGACTCCAAGTGACGTGGAAGGGTTCGGTCAAATATTTGTGAAGTCGGAGGAACAAAAGCTTGATTGGGCAGACGTATTTTTCTTGACCACTCTTCCTATACATCAACGCCGGCCTCACTTGCTTCCCTTGCTCCCGCTTCCTTTCAGGTAATTACGGTTACCATTACTTCCTCCGTACCAATCATTTGCTTACGTGCATGTGGAGCTGGCCATCAGCACGGGCTGACTCAGAAACGGCCCGCATTGGCCCGTTATTTTATGCAACTAGGCCCGCCCGCCCCGGACCCATCGTTGGCCTGGATCCTAAAATTCCAGCCCGTCCTGTCCTTGGCCCGCCATTTTAGCAAAAAAAATTTAAAAAGTTGGTAAGGCCCGTCAGCCCAGCCCGTCTTGGCCCGTTATTTTATGCAACTTGGCTCGCACGGCCCGGACCCATCGTTGGCCCGGGTCCTAAAATTCCAGCCCGTCCTATCCTTGGCCCGCCATTTTAGCAATTTTTTTTTAAAAAGTTGGTAAAACCCGTCAGCCCGGCCCGCCTCGGGCCAGGGGCCCGGGTCAATATATCGCAGCCCGGCCAAGCCCGCCCCGGGCCTGGCAAGGGTCTGACCAGGAGAGCCCGCCCCGCCCCTGGCCAACCCGACCCAGCCCGACCCTAGCACGACCCGAGTACAGGTCTACGTGCATGCGACTGATGAGTTTTGATTTATACAGAGAAACACTAGAGAAGTACTCGAGCGAGTTAGAGAAACTAGCTCAAAGAATCCTGGAGTGCATGGCTAAAGCTCTAAAACTAGAAAGCCAAACCATGAGAAGCTTGTTCGGAGAAGGAAAGCAGACAATGAGGATGAATTACTACCCATCATGTCCGCAACCGGAAAAGGTTATCGGTCTTACACCTCATTCAGACTCGGTTGCATTAACAATCCTTCTTCAACTCAATGAGATGGAAGGCCTCCAAGTTATGAAGGATGGTAAGTGGGTTTCTGTCAAACCCCTTCCGGATGCCTTTGTCGTCAATATTGGGGACATCCTGGAGGTACGCCGCCTTTGTTCTCTATCGGTTTATGGGTTTCATCTATTATTCGTTTAAATTATTTTCGGATTAGACAATTTCTAATCGGTTTACTTTACTTGATCGGTTTGGTTTTTAATCATTTTCTGAGTACTGCAATTCTATAAAAATTTTTACTCGGTCTAGAAATCATACTTTATCCCCATCTGAGTCGGAAATGTTAGAGTCCGAGGCAATTTTAGCAATGCAAGATTGCAGGACATCACTTGTCAAAAACTCTGTAGGGTCGGCGGATCCAGAAAACTTGTTTCCGGAGTCCTGATTAATATTTAAAATCTATATTTACATAAAAAAGTTGTAAATTTATTTTTTTAGCCTGAAAATTAGACAAAATAAGCTAAAAAAAATTCTGTTTCCGGTGTCCCCAAACCCCGGAATGTTGTTCATAGATCCGCCATTGGGTCTGAAGACATTATAGCTTATAATGTACCTCCGCCAGTCTGCTATGTCCCCGTCTAGAATAACATTGTGTACTAACAATTTTACGATTGAAATATCGAGTTAAGTTTAGTATGTACAAAATGTGATTGTCTAACTTTTGTTATGTTACATGGATGAATAAGATGATGAGCAATGGGATTTACAGAAGCATTTTGCATCGAGCAGTGGTGAACGCAACCAAGGAGAGACTATCAGTGGCGACATTTTACAGCCCGTCATATGAAATGGATATCAGTCCAATTAAGGATTTAATCACACCGGAAAATCCAGCCAAGTTCAGAAGAATCAGCACCGCGGATTATTTCAAAGGACTGTTTGCTCGTCCCCTTGACGGTAAAAGCTACCTAGATGTCATGAGGATTACTGATGAGACATGTTCTTCACCAAATTGATGTACCATTCAAAATATTACAGTTCCTGAACTCTTGTAAGTTGTAAGAAGCTTAAAGTATCCAAGAATAATATGGGAAAAAAAAAATGAAAAATTTACTTTCTTTTGGCAAATGTAAAATTTACTTTTGGAATCATGAAAACTTTAAATTGAAATTTTCTTTTAATCAAACACATTTAACTCTTTCATACTCCCTCCTATTCTCCATTTTGTTCCCCTTTCATAAGGGCACAAGATTTAAGGAGCATAATAAACAACTAATAAAGGAGTAAGGTGGGGTTTGTGAATTGGAGAGAGAAATGAATAAATATGAGTTAAATATGATAAAGCAAAGTACTAATTGTTCCCTCCAAAAAGTTAACCACATTTTTTGATAGCATTAAGTGTTTGATTAAACTGTCGAAATTAGGAAAGGTAATTAGCTTACAAAATCCGAATTTCTCACCCAAATTAGATAATTATACAAACCAAGGTTGTTTAACAACCATTACATATGGAGACATACCTCCATTTACCCATAATTAACTGGGTAATAAATAAACTTACATAAGATTAGTGTTTTCTTAACTAAATACATATACTTAGGCTATATTAAACCAAAACAAAATGGCCGATAAATCTGGATTAGAGGACTTCAGATTTGATAATGGATACTCCTTTCTTTTCAGCCAATTTGGTTGTGTTTCAACAAAAACCAAAATGTCAAAATCAGCTGTCCTTCAAAGCAAGTAGTCTTAATTGAAAAATTGGCACCAAATTTCAAAAAAGGAGCCAAATTTTCTCAAACATTTCATTTTTGCGCCCAAATTACTAAAACAATGTGCAAAGTTCAATAATCCTATAAATAGAAAGCCCTACATGATTCTGATTCATTTATTTGCATACATCCAAAGAACAAATTCAGTACCAACTCAGAAACAAAAAAAAAAACAGAATCAATAAATGAAGACAAAAAAATTGGATAACTTAGAAAGAACAAGAATCTGTCAACTTTTCTTGGAAAAAACAGTTGATGGAAAACCAAAGCACGGCTCATTGTCGAGGTGGCAAAGACGAGTTTGGGGTTTGTAGAAAGACAATAACAAAGATCCGGAAAGTAGGAAAGCAACGACATGCAAGTGGGCAAGGTATCAATGTCAACAGCAAGCTTAAAGGCAGGAGAATGCCTCATAGACTAACCTTTGACACTACTCAGCTAGAGAAATTGGAGCTGGCCAAGAGAACCACTCAGCATGAAGTAAGTGAAGGTTTGGGTGTTAGTCAATCAACAGTCAACAGATGGGTTTCAGCAAAGCTCATTGACTCACATACAAATGCAATCAAGCCACAACTTACAGATAAGAACAAACTTGATATGTTAATTTATTGTCTTTCACAACTTCAATATGATAAACATACCAAACAATTTGTTTTCAAAGATCAGAGTAATTTAGTTCATATAGATGAAAAATGGTTTTTTATAACAAAACCTAGTCAAAGGTTTTATGTTGGTAAAAAAGAAAGAAGACCCCATAGATCTTGTCAATCAAAAAGGTTCATAAGTAAGGTTATGTTTATGTGTGCTGTATCAAGACCAAAATATGGTCCAAACAAAGAAGTACTTTGTGATGGGAAACTTGGTATATGGCCATTTGTAATGGATGTACCAGCTAAAAGGAATTCAAAGAATAGAGTGGCTGGCACATTAGAAACCAAGTGTATATAATCTATCACTAAGAAAGTAACCAAAGATATGCTGATTAACAAAGTGCTACCTACTATCAAAGCAAAATTGCCTGCTAATTATAGTAAAAATATCCTCATACAGCAGGATAATGCAAGACCTCATATATCAAATAGGGATGAAGATTTCAGAAAGGTTGCTTCAGCAGATGGGTGGAATATAAAGTTTACTCATCAACCACCAAATTCCCCTGATTTAAATGTACTTGATTTGGATTTTTTTAGAGCAATTCAGTCTCTACAGCAAAAAAAGAAGTCTAATGTTTTAGATGAACTAGTTAACAATACTATGAAGGCATTTGAAGAGTTAGATGTGGTGAAGCTTAACTATGTTTTTATCACATTGCAGGCATGCATGTTAGAAATTATGCCACTTAAAGGTGGCATTGATTATCCTATACCTCATATGCACAAAACTAAACTAGCAGCACAAGGTTTACTACCCTGAATATTTAACTGCTCAGACCTGAATTGGTTAACCAGTGCATAAGATATGTACAAAATCTTGGTCATGGAAGCTCTATTAGTGATTTAGTGGATTCAATTACTAGTACAGGTGAAACTTCAGGTGTGCAGGCAGATTCAATTAATGAAGAAGAGCTGACTGCTCCCAGTAATCCCCCAACAGGTGAAACTGTACCTGTTGGTAACATTACTGAAAGCTTTACTCGTCCTAATGCAGGTCAGAATGAAGAAGGCAGACAATATTTATACATTGACATGTGTGCAGTTGATTCAGAAGAGCAAATTGGTTGTAGTAATGCCCCAACAGGTGGAAATGTACCTGTTGGTAACATTACTCAGCAATTTGCTCATCTTAATGCAGTTACAAATGAAGATGGCAGATCAGACTTGTACACTAACATGTGTGCAGGTTATTCAAACTAGTAATAGAAGAAGTGTGAAGCAAGTTTTTGGGTACAACAGTCAAAGTTGAAGCATGCAGAAATCAAACAGATTAGAATCAGGTAAGGTTTTGCAGAAAACAGTGGCATGCAGTAAATATAAGATGAAGCAGATCAGAATCAGAGAACTTTTTGCAGCAAACAAAGGCATGCAGTAAATATAAGATGAAGCAGATCAGAATCAGACAACATTTTGGAGCAAACAAAGGCATGCAGTAAATATAAGATGAAGCAGATCAGAATCAGACAACATTTTGGATGCAACAATGCAAGATGTAGTAACCAGTAATCAAACAAGCCCAAATCAGACAACTTTTTCGTCCTAAAATAGAACTTTGCACATGTTTATTTAGTCTATTGGGTACATTTGTTTGAATGAAATGTTAAAGGTAAGACTATTGTTATCGTAAGACTACTGTTATCAACATTTGGAATGGTAAAATAACAAAACCAGAATACATAACCATTGCATAGCCTCATCACATTCTGTGGTGGCGTAATGCACTGATTGTGTATTCTTAGACTGATCGAGTAATGCTCTCATAAAGATCATTGAGCACTAACTTAGATAAAAGGAGTAAATTTAATCCATAAATTTTGTTTTATCATCATTAGTCCTTTTTAAATCCCAACTTATAAGAAAAACATAAAAAATTGAGAATAAGAGATAGAATTAGACCTTCCAAAGAGGCTAACACTTTGTGATTCAGGGACAAAAGTATCCATATCCCCATAGCTATCAAGAACAACATCACAAGAATCGTACGGCGATTTGATTTGTAACAAGACAAAATCATAAGAATCATCCAACTCATCCGCAATAACATCATGTACCTTCATCCCCTCACCATCTTCAAGATCAAAGGCGAAATCAGGCATAATTTTTGAAAGCTGCATCATAACACAACGACGATACTCTGGGCTTTCACGCCGCTCCTTCATCTTCTTCATCCTGCGCTCAACATCAATCCTCATAATCTCCGCCATCTCTTCCCGAGCTTTCTCAAATTCATCTTTCCCAGATTCAATCATAGAATCAAAACAATCCTCATCATCCCCAACATAATCATCACAAAGGTTGAACAAACAAGGACCATCTTCATGATCGGAGTTAAGATAACTCAGATCTGAAGAAAAATACAAAAAAAATTCAAATTTATGGCGATTGAAGAACAAATCCATCGACATGATGAAAGATTTAGGGAAAAGAGGGAGGTAAATATGAGATCATTGATGAGGAGGTTGAATAGAAGTGAAGGAGACGGCTGATGGTGAGAGGAGATGAGAGGAATGAAGAGAGAGAGAGGGTGTGATAACAATGGCGGAAGAGAGAGGTTGAGAGTTAGGGTTTTTTTATTAGAAGACCTAAATATGGCGGGAGGGATTAGGGTTAATGGGTAATTGGGCTGGGTTAGTTAGTTGATTAGGATTAGTGTTAATGGGTTGGGCTAATTGGGGTGGGTTAGTGTTTGGGTTAGTACAAATTTGGGTGGCATAAAATGTAAATACAAAAAAGAAACAAGGATAGAATGGTAAATGTAAAGGTAAAAAACTTACCAAAATAGGAAAGGGGAACAAAACCTGAATAATCCGTTTTAGGAATAGGGGAACAAAATGGAGAATAGGAGGGAGTATCTATTTGTTGCCCTGTCTTGCATTTTAGCTATCCATTGTGGCGTTCTCTTTAGTATGTGTCTGTGTCATTCCTTCATTGTTTTATCATCTTCCATGTTTAACCGTTCTTTTGTACCATCAGTTTTTAAAACAGTGTTTATCCAGTCCATCTGTCACAAAACTCATTTTCATTTTTGTCTGTCCCAAAATGATTGATAACTTTGTATGGTTAGTGCATCTGAATGGCATCAATTTCATGAACCTCTCAATTGTAAGAATCAAATTTTAGGTTTTTTCGATTGTTTTGTTCTGGTTCAGTGGTGGAGATTCTTTGTATTAGATTTTCATGTTCGGGTAGAATCAAAGGGGGCAAGCGGTTATAAAAATGAACATGTTTTTTTTTTGTTGTTGTGATTGGCTTGAGTAAATACTTTTCCGTGATTTGTCTTTCTTTGCGAAAATGTTTGTGGGGAAGTCATTTTCTAGCCTCACTGTCGGCAGAGGTTGCTGAATTATAGCTGCATGTTTCTTACAGCTTGGAGGACATCTTGTTCTCTAATGCTTCTTTTGTTGTTGTATAATACGCAGTCTATTCTTTCTCTTAACAGTAGATGAAAATAGGAAAAAAGGTAAAATGATAGGACAACCTTTATTTTATAGACACGAGTACTACATAAAAATGGTCAGTTATTTAGGAGATCTATTAAATGTTTCTTGCTCGATTTATTAGTTGTTAGAACACATTAGATTGATGATGCCAAGTCCCCTTGTTATTTGATTGTTTGCTTTTAGTTGAAATAATTAGTGAATGAAGCAATCAAATGGACTTTCAACAATGATTCAAGATGATCAAGTCAATCAAGGAAGTCAAGACAATGATACTTTCCAAAGCCATAGTCGATATATGTAAGAGTAAGTGTAACATTCTCATTTAAGTCAAGTAATAGCAAAACCATGCAACGGTCTGTTTGTCACCGTGGTTTCGGTACTATCATACGGAGGAGTTTTCGTCCAAATGTTTTTAAGTGTCAAAACTTTGCAAACTTTAAACCTTAAACATTTGAATTTTCAGAAACTTGAAAACAATCTGAAATTTTGGAGTCACAAGCCCACTTGACTAAACCTCTAGATTTGTGCAAACACCTTTTACCAAAATGGCAAAGAAGACTTGTCAAACTTCTAAAGTAAGAAAGGCTTTTTGCCATTTCGGTAAATTGTCACATGTTGAGTGTAGAAGCTTAAGTTTTCTGATTTCTTAAGCCCCAAGCCTACAAGTCTAACACTTACCATCACTCAAAGCTATCATTTTAATATTGGATTTAATCTTTCAAAGTGTACTTACCTAAGACTTAAATCCACTATAAATAGAGTGTCTTAGTCACATTTATTTCTTAAGACTTCCAAAGCATTTATTGTAAAAACCTTGCAAATCATTTGTGCATTGAAAGCTTTGTTCTTCAAGTATTTGCAAAACGTTTTTTCTGATTTTAAGTCTTCAAAATTGTTTTCGAAAAAGCTGTAAAACCTCCAAGTATCAGTTCGCTGTACTGTGACATGATGAGTTTGTTCCATGATTCTCGTGTTAGATCTTCATTGTAATCTCCATGTTCATTTAAGTGAACTCTTGAGATTCAAGATTCTGTAACACCTTGAGATAGAACCCATAAACTCTTGAAGCGGAGTAGCTTTAAGTTTGAGTGCAACCGGAGTAGGTTGGCGAGTTATTTTCATTGTAAGGGGTTTAGTAAGTTTGAGTAAATTTCTAAACAAGCAATAAAATAACGGTTGGACGTAGGCCTCGGAGTAGAGGCTGAACCAATTTTTAAAATGTCGTTTGTTTGTTCATTTACTTTTACGTTCTTCCACTTTGCTATTTCTCGCATGTACCTAATCAAGTTCGTGTCACGAGTCACCTATACCGTGACATAGAAGCTGCGCATCTTCTTGTGAACTTACCTTCAATTAAGTTTCTCAAGTCTTGTACTTCTTTATTCTTAGCTTAAAATAGTTAATTAACTAAGTTAAGAATAAAATTTTTAAAAGGTACACCTAATTCACCCCCTCCCCCTCTTAGGTGTTAATCGTTCTTAACTCTTCAATTGGTATCAGAGCCTTGTGCTCTTGATATTGGTTAAATCCAAAGAGTTGATCCTATAGTTATGGACGATTCAAAACACACTAAGTATCCCATTTTCAAGGGAGAAAACTATGCCTGGTGGAAACATCGCATGGAGCATTATGTCAAAAGTGCGGACTATGAATGTTGGTTAATCATTCAAAAGGGTCCCCTCAAAATCGAAGTGACTAATGCTGATGGCACTAGCTCCTTGAAAAGTGAGGATAAGTATGTTGAGGCCGATTATAAGAAAATCGAGAAAAACTCTAAGGCCATGTCCATTCTTCAATATGGGATCGGTGACCAAGAGATTAATCGTATATCTGGATGTGCTTCGGCCAAAGAGATTTGGGACACCCTAAACCTTGCCTATGAGGGAACGTCACAAGTCAAAAAATATCGTATTGATCTTCTCATGCAACAATATGAGATGTTCAATATGGAACGAGATGAGTCAATTAATAGTTTGTCTTCACGTTTTTCTAGTATTGTCAATGACCTTAAAAGTTTAGGTAGGGGTTTTCAATCCGAGGATTTAGTCCGTAAAATCCTTCGTAGCCTAACTGAAAAGTGGCAACCGAAGGTTACGGCTATTGAGGAAGCTAAGGACCTTTCATTGCGCACCCTTGATGAACTTATGGGCTCACTTATGGCTCATGAGTTAACTCTCATGAAGCGTTCTGGTGAAAGCTCTAAAGGGAAAGGACTCGCTCTTAATGCTCTCTCAAGTGATGAGGAGGATGAAGATGATGAGTTTGCAATGTTCACTAAAAACATTGTTGGCATGATCAATGGTCGAAACTCTCAAAGGTATAGCAACAACTCTAGTAAACGCCGTTTTCCTAAGAGAAGATCTAACTCCACTGTTGGTTGCTTTAAATGTGGTGACAAAGGTCACCAAATCAAAGAATGCCCAAAGTGGAACGATATCAAATCTAAAGAAAAACGTGACTTTGCAAAACGTGATTACAAAAACAAGGTAATGACCGCTATTTGGGGCATGTCGATTCTCGAAGAGGACGATGTCCTTGAGGATGAATTAGACGCCAAACTTAGCATCTCGTCTAGTTCCTCAAAAAGTGCTTCCAAGTCATCAAAGAAAGAAGACATCAAGTGTCTTATGGCTCACTCCGTGGATTCAGACTCAGATTCAGACCATGAGGTAATTAAGCTCAAGAAAAAGGTTCGATCTTTCTCTAAAGACAAAGTTTGTCTCCTCTTAGATCAATTCATAGATAAATGTCGTGTCCAAACTAATAAGTTGGAAGCTATGCAAATCGAAATTGAGGACATAGCTAAGGAAAATGTAGTTCTTAAAGAAAGTCTAAATGAGAATGATCAACCTAGTTCCATGTTGGGTCTTGAAAAAGAAATCAAAAAGCTTCGAAAACAAAATTTGTTTTTGGCCAACAAAGTTGACGAAAACAGTGCAACAGATTCCTGTACTGTTGCATCCAGTTCTAAAGGAAATGTGTCATCACTAACACAAGAACGTGACCAACTTTTGATTGACTTAGCCACTTGTAACAACGAAAAGGATGATCTTGTAAGATTGCTGAAATGTTAAATGATGAGTCTAGTCATGTCAAAAGTGCCTTAGAACGAGCTCAAAAATCAAATGATGACCTTCTTGCTCAAATTGAGATGTTAAAAAAGGCTGAACAGACTCATGCCACAGAGGTCTCTACTGTGGCATCTGATTCAAGAAAAGAAATAGATACTCTCTCGAAATTAGTATCTTCTTTAACTAAGGAACATGAAACTCTTCTAGCTGACCTCAAATAATAATGCTAACGTGATTCAAGAGAGAGAAAAAGTGGTAAATGCCTGACCTCAAATAATAATTAGTATCTTCTTTAACTAAGGAACATGAAACTCTTCTAGCTACACACTACATAATTTATAACAATTGGTCTCCCTTGTGACGGGTTACCATTTGTGGCGGATATTTTGTGAGTTAAAATGGTAACAAAATGGGTTAGTGGAGAAAGGGGACCACATGAATAGTGTTGCAGAGAGAGAAAAAGTGGGTACTTTGTGAGGTAAAATGGTATCCGTCACTCAAGAGTGACGGATATGTGCCGTCACAAACAAGAATTTGTGAAATGCCTGTAAGGGTGTGTGTCTTTTGTACGTTGCACACTTGCAGGTGCATTAGGCAAAAACAGACATTATTTACTTTATGGTTGCCGGACCATGCTATACAATTTCAGTGTGTTGATAAATACATTGGTTTGAGAAAAACTTTATGAGGCTTCATCATTTTGCTATTATCTACATAAACTACATAATGGAAAGAAAAGCAAAGTGAAGGATACAAAGGGTGTTTGGGCAGAAAGCAAAGTAATAAACATCAATTTTTTTTTTTCTTTTATCGTGCCGGCTGGTTAATGCTGTAAATGATATCTTTGAAAATGTTTTCAGCTATTTGATGATAGACATTATCACCCAAGCCGACAAAGTATGTGTCAGATTTTTTTCTGCACTAAAAGAAAACGACCTGTGAGCCTGTGACCTGGTGGTCTGTGTTTCAGATAATTCTGCTAGTTCCTTCATCTCTTTCTGTTTTATATTTTCTCTTGAGCTGGAGAAATGTTTGGGAAGCTGGGTGTGTGTGTGTGTGTGGGGGGGAGGGGGGGGGGGGGGGGGCGCATATAGTTGCTAGCTGTTGTTGATATTTGTTAGTTGACTCATTCTTTAGATGATACCTAGCTAAGGCAATGTGTATTAAGGATATAAATAAACAAACAAACACTGTCTGGTTTATAATGTGAGTAAACTTGTGTAGAATCCTTGAGGCATACCGGACTGGGCGAGGACGTGTTGTCATGAGAGGAAAAACTGAAATCGAATCTGTTGATTCCAAGAGTAAGCGCGCTGCAATAATCATAAAAGAGGTGCCCATTCTAGTTTGTTGCTTTGCTTCCTTATCTTCATTAACAATATTTCACATCATTGTCAATGAAGTGGATGTTTTGCCTCTTTGTGAATTGAACAGATTCCGTACCAGACAAACAAAGCATCTCTGGTCGAGAAGATAGCTGGTCTAGTTGAAAATAAGGTACTGGTTTCCATTGCAACATGTGACTGCATATTAGCTAGCTGATTGGAAATTTGAAAAAAAAACTGTCTTTCAAACAATATTTGAGGCTGTTAATTTGCTACAGTTGCTAGCCAGTGCTTTCGACGTTGGTAATGGGAAATGCTGATTTTCTGAGTATTTTTTCACTATTAGGGAGATCATGTTTTGTAGGTATTGTCAAATTGGCGATGCACCTTTCTGCTTTTTTTTAATGATTATCAATCAACAGTTCAGTTAGATCTGTTTGTGAACTGTAGCTTCAGCAGTTTGAGCATATAAAACACTCAAGTGTATTACAGGATGGTGGTTAAAGCCGTTTCTGCGATGATAGCATGATAAGATGCATGCAAATATGCAATGTACTTGATTCAGTGTTATGTTTAACGTTTTTTTTTTTTTTTTTTTTTTTTTTTTGAAAAGAACCTCGAAGGTCCTACTGTATTAAAGATAAATCGGCACTAACAGCATCGTTCGCGATCAAAGGCAAGCCCTCCGACCACATAAATCTACCCACAATTCTAGGAAAAGGATGGGCTAACGCATGAGCCACCCCATTGTTTAAACGACTAGTAAACGACCAAACAACAGAATTAAAATAAGAGCGTAACGAAACAATGTCATCTAAGACTAAATCAAAAATACTTCGACCGGAACGAGACTTCCGCAAAGCTTCAACCACTTGTAGACAATCGCTTTCGACGACGATATTCATATGTCCTCTCCGTCGTGCTTCCTTGACACCTTCCAAGACCGCTACAGCTTCCGCAATATGACTTTCCCACAGCTGCTCCAACACCAACGTCGCCCCCCAAATCACCTGACCCCTACCATCCCTACATACCATACCCAGATTCACACCCTTGCCTTCTTGAACTCCTGCGTCGACATTAACTTTCACATATCCCTCCGGGGGTACCACCCAACCCTTATGAGCCCTCTCCCTCCGTCTCACGCCCTCGTCCTCTCGGCTGCTCAGCTTCACGTAGCCCCCTCCCTCTATCTCCTCCATCACGTCCCGTATTCGCTTCACCACATCACACGGGTTCACTTCTCGAGCTTCAAACACGACTTTGTTTCTATGCTCCCACAAAGCCCAGCACGCCACCATAAACCAACCACACTCCCGCCCTCCAAGCTCCTTCCATCGTGCCTCAATCCAATCTCGCACACCTCCACTCCCCACTTCCTCTTCTCCTCCCGCCAGCCCAATGTCCTCCCAAACCCGTTGTGCCACCCCACAGTCCCTAAAAATATGAGTACTCGACTCAAAGCAAGAATTACAAAAGGAACAGAAAGAAGACTCACCTCGAACTCGAGTGGCGATGTTTGCTCTTGTTGCTAAAGCTTCGCTGCACAGCTGCCAAAAGAAGAGTTTCACGCGAGGCCACACCGGGATTTTCCAGAGCCTAGTCCAAAGCCACTTTTCCCTTTCCCAATTTGAAGTACCCCCCACCTCCAACGAGTCACGTCCTCCCACCAACAGTCGATAAGCCGACTTAACAGAGAACACTCCATCCCTCTCCGCACACCAAAACCAGTCATCATTGGTAGCATTCTCGCTGAGCCGTATATTCTTTATTCTAGTCCCTTCGAACCCCAAGAAGATATTATCAATAAGCTGCTCATTCCACGCTCCACCCCCTTCATTCAGTAAGCTCGCCACCATCATACCCTCGAACCCCGGGGGTTGTGGTGTTATCACCCGCCCAAACTGGTTCGACACTACCCAGGCATCCCCCCACACTCTAGTCGTGAGTCCGTTCCCAATGCGTCGTCTAAGCCCCAAACCGAGAGCCTCCTTAGACTCGTGGATACCCCTCCAAGTATAACTGGGGTGATTGCCAATATTTGAGGATAAAAAATCCCCATTCGGATAATATCTAGCCTTCATAACCCGAGCCCATAAACTATCCGTCTCCGTAGTGAGCCTCCATGCTTGTTTGCTTAGCAAAGCAAGATTAAACAGCTTAAAATCACGGAACCCCATGCCACCCATACCCTTTGGTTGACAAAGCTTTCTCCACGAAACCCAAGATATACCCCTCTTCCCCTCTTCATGCCCCCACCAAAACCTCGACATCATACTCCTGAGTTCGTCACAAAAGTTGACGGGAATTTTAAAAATACTCATAACGTAGGTAGGGAGTGAATTGGCAACAGCCTTTAAAAGAACCTCTTTACCAGCCCTAGACAAGATTTTTCCACGCCAGCCTTCTAGTCTTTTGCTCAGCTTATCCCGTAGGATATTAGTAAGCACTTTCTTCGATCGCCCCACCACAGTAGGCAGCCCCAAATATCGCTCTTGCTCCTCAACCTCGATAATACCCAATCGTGTAGCCAAATTGCTCCTCTTTGTCCTCGGCACACCCTTACTAAAAGAGACGGTAGTCTTATCTAAATTCACCAATTGCCCGGATGCGTGTTCATAGCGGCGTAAAATATCAGACACATCTGTAGCTTCCTCCTCCGTGGCTCTAGTAAAGAAAATGCTATCATCAGCAAAGAGTAAGTGAGATACCTCAGGAGCTCCAGCTGAGACCCGGACCCCATGTATAGCCCCCTCCGCCACAGCTCGGCGCATCAAATCAGATAAAACTTCCGCACACAGAATAAATAAGTAAGGGGAAAGGGGATCACCCTGGCGCAAGCCCCTAGTTGGCCGAAAAACACGTGACGGGTTCCCATTGATCAACACGGAAAACGATACCGAAGTCACACAGTCCATGACTCGATCAATCCACGCTCTATCGAACCCCATGCTGCCCAAAACGCGATAGAGAAAGCGCCACTCGACTCTGTCATAAGCTTTTGCCATGTCTAATTTAATCGCCATATTGCCCTCCACGTGTCTCGAATTTTTCATGGCATGGAACACTTCAAAGGCTATAAGGACATTATCCGAAATCGACCTCCCCGGAGTAAAAGCCCCTTGATTCTCCGAAACAATATCCCCCAGGAATAACTTGAGACGGTTCGCGAGCACCTTCGAGACGAGCTTGTACACCACATTGCAGAGACTAATCGGTCGAAAGTCCCGGATTTTGTCCGGTGCTTTCTTCTTGGGAATAAGGACAATATTGGTTTTGTTGATGTCCCTCGGAGATCGCTCCCCTCGAAGAATAGCCAACACAGCTCGCACCACTTCCGGTCCAATCGTACCCCAATAAGTTTGATAAAAGAGTCCATTCATGCCATCCGGACCCGGAGCCTTTAATGGGTGCATCTGATTTAGCGCTTCAAGGACCTCATCCTCCCCATAATCCCGCCTTAATTCGGCATTCATGGCCTCTGTAACACGGCCACCAATCCCCACCAACACGTCGTCAAAGCCAGTTGGGTTCGAAGTTGTAAACAATCCTTGAAAATAGTCCAACGCTACCTTCGTCACGTCCTCGGTACCCACCTTTTCCGTCCCGTCATCATCAATTAATTTGGCAATAAAGTTCTTCCTCTTCCTCTCCCCAGCCCGAGTATGAAAAAACTTAGTATTCCGATCTCCATCATTAAGCCACAAAGCCCTTGATCTTTGCCTCCAGTATTGCTCTTCTTGACGACGAAGTGTGGAAATTTTTGCAATCAGCTGCCTTCTTTTTTGCACATTCGTTTCAGATCGATCCCCTTCATTGAACCTAGCCAATTGTTTCCTCTTCTTTTCCAGCTCTTTGCCTATTTTGTTGATATTAATTTTCTGCCATCCCCTAAGCTCACGTGCACATTCGTCGATGACCGTCACAATGTCGCCTCTGCCCCTCGCCACACCCCTCTCCACGGCTTCCTCACTCCCCTCTTCCCCGACCCATATTTGTTCAAAGCGAAAAGGTTTCGCCCTAGTCTCCCCCACCTCCTTCGAATTCAGTAGAAGCTTGATCGGGGCATGATCCGACCACTCCCGGTCTAGATAATGGAGTCGCGCATGAGGAAATAAATCCAACCAAGTAGACGTACAAAGAGCTCTGTCTAGCATACATTGTCTATTCGCTTCACCTGCTTGACCGTTATCAAAGGAAAAATTGTACCCTACCCAAGGAACATCTCGAAGATGGCAATCATCAACCGCTGATCTGAAGTTAGTCATCTGCCCTTGAGGCCGGCTGCCTCCTTTCATCTCTGTAGAAAATAAAATCTCATTATAGTCGCCCATACAAACCCACGGCAAGGTTGATTGTCCCTTTAGAAGACGAAGCAGCTCCCAAGAAAGATGCCGGTCAGTCACCGCCGGCCACCCATAAAAACCAGTAAGCCTCCACTCCTTCCCCACATGGCGAATTGTAAAGTCCATGTGATGAACCGAGGAAGACATAAAAACACAATCAATATCCTTCTGCCACAACATAGCAAGACCGCCTGACCTTCCCATACTATCCACCTCCATCCCAAAATATCCCTCCAACTTCTCCCTCACCCTCCTCATGTCACGACCACAGAGTTTGGTCTCGCAAAGAAACACTATGGCCGGGGCTTCCCTTCGTACCAAAGCACGAAGGGCACTCACCGCGTCGGGGTTGCCCAAGCCCCGACAGTTAATGCTTAAGATATTCATTGGGCCTGGCGGGGTTGAACTCCGTCAACCTCCGCCTCAGGTATTAAGACGCCCCCGTCTGTGACTCGTTTGAGCTTCTTCTGCCCACTCCCACCGATGCAATCCTCTCTTCCCCTTTTCCCCGAATCATTTACAATCATCTTCGGGTCAAGTGTGCTTTTCTTCCCTGCGTTCTCAATGATATCCCTCGTCAATCTCGTCCATTTACCTCCTTGTCCACCCCACTGGTTTCCCTGCTCTTCTCTCCCCACACTCGGCTGCTGCACCACCTGTCTCCCCCTTTCTTCCCCCTGATCCACCTCCATATTATGAGAGGCAGCCACATCTGGCCTGCTCTTTTTCTGCATTCCCTCCAAAGAACCACTCAGCTGTATATTCAATGTCCCCGACTCCACACCTGTTTCCTGAAGGAGCTCAACAGGCGAAGCCGCCACCTGCACCTGTCCCCTCCTCCCCTCTGTTGAAGCTGCTGAAAGCTCTCCGACACCATTACCACTGTTAACTCGACCCCGTGTTTGGCCTTCCTCCTCAGAATTACCAGTCTTCTTAGTGCGTAGATTAATAGCGATAGCTTGCAATTTCTCAATCATATTTGAAATTACCTCCTCAGAATCCTTGGCATTAACCGCATCAAAAGACGAAGTCAGGTTTCGAGCTGCTTTACCCGGGCCCTCCTTCACAGTTTTAACAACTTTCCAAGGTGATGCTCGTAACCAATCCCCGAATTTAAGATCTTCCTCCTCGTATGGACCGTCTTCACAATCTTTTTCACCGTGCCCTATAAGTCCGCACCCATAACAATACGTCGGAAGACGCTCATACTTGACACTAAAACTCACTGTTCGACCCCCCTTCATTCGGATTGGTATGGACGCCTTTAGAGGTTTACGAACATCAAAGAGCACACGAACCCTAATAGCCCTATCAAGCTCGACATTTGGACCATATTCGACACTGATAAAGGACCCTAGCGAGTCCCCTAACCGCCTAGCATTCGCTTCACAAGCTCTCCCAGTAATTGGCAAGTCATAAATCCGTGCCCAAATTGGAAAGTGAAAGAGCGAGACATCAGTAATCTTACCAGTACGATTCGGCTCCGCAAAACACCATAAGAATTTATCAAAATGCCACGGTTGCCCCTCAAAAACCCTAGCTCTGTCCCTGTCCGAATCGAAGCGGAAAATGAAAGTTTTCTCCTTCGCATCCACAACGTTTCCCATAATTGGCTTCGATGGGTTCCATAAATTAATCATAGTCTCGATGGCGGCTTTGACATTGATTGATCTTGATGCCCACAACTTCCCTATCAACAGCGAAGATGACTTCTCAACCGTTGCTTCAGTCCCCTCCTCCCATTCGAACTCCTCCTCCTCATCCCCCATAGGCTCTTTTCCATCCCGATGTTGGCCAATTGTGACGCTCATCCTTGACACCTGCACAAAAACGAAACAAAGAAACAAAAAAGAAAACAAAAGCCAGCCCTATCTCACGAGAAAGACGTGAGATGAAGCCCCGAGCAAGAGGATGAAGAACGAAGAAATTAGGACCGATCCCTAGGAAACCCTAGACGTTTCTTTTTGGCTAATTAACATTGAAATTCAATCTGGATGAAACTCTAAATATTCTTTTTTATGTAGAAATGTTGAAAAAAACGAAACTAAAATTTTAAGATTTGTTATAAAAAGTCATTTGATAAATATTTATATTTAATTAAAAAATATAGAAGTATTGTATAGATTGAAAAAAAAAATTACAAATGTCGCCTCAAAGACCACTCAAAAATAGGGGTGGCCAAACGGGTTGAGCCAGTGTAGGCTGGGTCGGGCCAAGGGCGAGGGCCTTAGCATGACACTACTCTTCTCCAATGTCAGCGCGTGCGGGGTCGGACTCAGGAATTAGCGGCCCGAGCATGGCCCAGTGAGTGACGGGCCGAGAGTGATGTATTGGGCCGGGCTAAGAAAAAGCTGGCATTACCCCGCCCTAGTACTCTGGTAGGGTGATGTGCTCGCCATAGCACATGCTGGACAAGTCGCCTTTTTTGGCCTGATATTGTGATCTGGGCCGTGCTAGGTCGAGTCGCTCACATTATTTGCCAGCTCTACTCAAATAATTGAATTTTGACATATCTTTTGAAACGAATTGAAGGGCTCATTTCATATGAGCGACTATTATATTATCTGTGATTGGCCATGTTTAAAAATTGTTGGCTGATACTCCCTCTTATCGAATTTAAATTTTCCTATTTTCTTTTTTGGATTATTCAACTATTTTCTTTTTGTATGGTCCAAATTCACTTCCTAAGAACCCAAATTAAAAGAAAAGTTTACATGGAATAGGAGGGAGTAGTAAATTTCCAATTACATACATTTTGTTAACCTAAGTGAGTTTAATATAATGTTGTTCATCTTATTCATTAACTATGAGGTCATGATTTCGTTCTCTTTTGATGATAAGAAGACAATTCTTGTTTTTTTCCTAAAGAAACCTCTCAATGAGGTTAAGCATTAACTATTAAATTACATGAAACAATGGTTAAAATATTCATAGGAAAACAGCTCGTCCAAGCTCTCCTACCAACTTGCCAAGGAAACGACCGAGCAAGCTCATGAGCTACTTTATTAAACTCTCTCCTAACGAAAGACCACTTAACAGACTTAAAAGAATAACTATACGCAATAGTATCGTCTATAATAAGATGAAAAGTACTACGACCCTGTAAACATTGCTTCACCGCATCAACTAAAACTTAACAATCGCTTTCCAATATAACTTCCCTATAGCCTCGCATCATCGCCTCCTTCATTCCCAGCAGTAGTGCTTCCGCCTCCACTTCTCTCGGCTCCGTTATGGCTCGCCTTTAGACCGTTACACCCTATACCAATTATCCCCCTTCATCTACATACTCCCTAATACACGCATCCACATTAATTTTCACCACTCCCCTATTCGGTCTTTTCCATCCCTCCAGTCTCGCCTCCACATGCTCCCCACGCAGATGCCCCATACCCTGCCCCTTCTCACCCGGCCTCATCTAGCTCATTTCGCAACTTTTCGACCCTTCTCAACACCTTATCAAGATTAGTTCCGAAACTCCTCCTCAAATACCCACTTATTCCGCCTCTCCTATAATGACGAACATCCCATCATAAATGTGATAACCTCCCTCACATTAAGCTCCAACCCATCCCACATCCCTCCCAAACCCCTACCACCCCCAACCTTCGTGGAAATGAGTTTCTTCATCCCTAAGACAAAATGGACATAGACCATCCGCCCCTTGAATTCGTTTCATGATAGACAACTGTTAACCTCTTTGGTGAATACTATACTTGACATATTGAACCGGTTCGAATGACCTGATTTGACACTCGAAATTGACTAGCAACTGAATTAACCCAACCCTATATGACCGGACCCGAACGTTTATTGTTGAAAACTGGCTATTATCCTTAATTGATCCGAGAATAACCCGAACCCGAATGAACATGACCCGATCAGAATTTTATTAAACTCGAAAACGACACAATCGGAACAGCCCGACCTAAACCGAACCCGATCGAATAATTAATCTAACCCGACCCGAATTTTGCTAAACTAAAAAATGACTCAATCCGAACTGCCCGGCCAGAGCCGAATCCAACCCAGTTGATCCATTAATCAGATCTAGTGACTACTCACAACGACGAATCAGATTACTCATTGTTATCGACGGTAGAAATCCTGATTAAAAGAAAAGGCAATTACCTATTGACCTAATGTCAAGTTATCCAAGATTCTTTCCCCACCTTTTTTTTACTTTAGTGATGGAAAAACATGAGGCCAACATTTCCAATTTCTAAAAACAAAGCTCTATAAATTATTACGTGTTCTCCTATAATTCTCCTATAATTGTAACATTTCTGTACACATACTGACATACACATGCATGCATGATGCACTCTTTATGTATTCTACACATTACAAATGTAGTACTCTATAGTGATGTCCTTAGTCAGACACATATCAGCAATTAAAAATCACATTCGATTTACACAAAATCAACCTTACAAATTCTCCTTTTTTTTTTCGTATATTTATTTCCTTTCACACACAAAAAAAGTTAATTTCATGATCTTTCATCTTTTAAAACCATATACTCATTATATATATAAGAAAACTTAACTCGAACAATTACTTTGTCCTCAGCACCTCCTAATTTCCAAGAAATATAATAGTCGTCACGATTTCAAAGCCATGGAAGGTGACAACAACAATAATAATAACAATAGTAATATGTCAAGAAAAGATAAGAAAAAAGAAGTGGTGCAAAAAATTGCATTTTACAAATTATTTAGTTTTGCTGATAAATTAGATATATTGTTGATGATAGTAGGAGGTATAGGAGCTATATGTAATGGTCTTACTCATCCATTTATGACTGTTATTTTGGGTCAAGTTATCAACTCTTTTGGACGTTCAAATGTTGATAAACTTGTTCATGATATCTCTAAGGTACGTCATTTTCATGTTCGATAATATTTTCTAATACACACTTGCAATTGAAGCGATATATAGGTCATCTGACACTTAGGCATGACGATTGACGATGATAGTAGAATATGCATGCATGTGTCAAGATTATAAATTTTGCATGATTGCATGAAATTATACTTCGTATTATATAAAGATCGATAGTTTAATAATTCGATGATTTGAATGAAATTACATATACTTGCTTCTATCTGTTTATTCTCCCCATTTGATTTTGAGTTATATATTGCTTTACACATTGATAACAAATTTCTTCATTTTTATATATCTATATTAAATTATCTGACTAAAATTCAATTTATTTTAATTTTTTTGACAAAAATACAAATACCTCTTATATTTATGTCATAATCTTGTTATTTTCACAAGTCATATTCAGCGCAGATATTTTCTTCTTCAATATCTCTTAAAATATGTAAGCATAGAGTATAATTTTTTGTATTTTTTAAATTTTTTAAAATGTAAAACTTTTGAAACTTTAACCATAAAATATGAAATAACCAGTTAATTGAAATGGACGAGATGGACATACTAAGAGCATCTCCAATGGTTAAGCAAAAGGACTTGCTTGCAAATAAAAAAGTTTTCAAGCTACTTGCTTAACCATTGGAGCACTTTACGTGTATTAGCTTAAATTGAGCTAGTAGCTCCATGGAGCTAGTAGCTCAAATGGGCCTACAAGAAAAAATCTACCAATTAAAACAACACTTAAATATTTTTAATTTTTATTTTCTAGGTAAAATAAGTAAATGTATTAATTAAAAGAGTATTGTGGAAGGTAGTTGACATATGGTGCATTTAAGCCACAACACTAAGCTAGTAGCTTACCATTGTAGTAGTTTGTAGCTTAAAAATATTCTAGCTTGAAAATCTTATGTGGCAAAGGTAAGCTAGTAGCAACTAGCTTACCATTGTGGATGCTCTAAATACTCCGTACTTAAATTATGTAATAATTGCTGTAATAAGTTCCCTTAAATTTAGGGCTAACGCCTAGTAAATTTCAACAATTTTCTTAACCTCAGCACCTCAATGCGTAATTCGTAAGAGTATGTCACAGTAAATGCGATAAGAAAAATTGAGGCACATACAGAGTCATAAAATGCAACTTGAACGTTGTTTCTCACTTATAGTTAGTACTTGGCAGCAAATGCTTAAAAACAGCGATTCCTGGCGAAAAGTAGTTCCAACACCTCTTCATTTTTCATATCGGATTTTCTAACGTATGGTTTATATGATAAACATAATAACAATAAGTATATATTCCATTTTTCATGTTATAATCTTGAAAAAATATTGCTTTATACGACTTATTATCGTGTGTCCTTATTTGCGTTTGAATTCTTTTACCGTGTTTGATATCCGCAACCTCAAAATTCATTTTTTACTCTTTTCGGTAAAAATAAAAAGTTTTAAGTTAAGATGAATAGTAAAAACATATACGTATTTTATATCATTCTTCATAAACGATACGCGTACTATGTTTTGGGATATGTCACAACAATACAAGTTAACAAGTTAAGGCAGTTAGTATTCACCATCTCACAAACATGAGTGTCATTAGTAATTTCGAAGTGATATTATCCCTTTTCTTTTTGTTTTTCCTTAACCTTTTTTTAATTAAAAAAACACACGTTCATTGTGAAGCTTTTAAGTCTACTATGTTAATAAGTCACTGAAATCCTATAAAATTAGTAGATTAATATCTACAAGAGTGATTTTCTTTATTTCTAAATAGATATGCGAATATCCAAATCCAATTCAAATCTTGAGGATCTTATAAATCCGATACTGAATTTGAGAATTTCATATTATGTGAATCTTGACTAAATTTAAATTTACTATAAAATAGAGTATACAGATCTGAATGGATTTAAATTTATAAAATCCTATTCATATTCTATCATTTGATTCCTGATTTCAATTCATGTCACACACTATGAACAAACGACCTACTAAAAAGTCTCATGCTCTAATAGTTAAAACTTGGGTTAGATATGCACCAAGTATGTAGAGAATAATCCAAAACGTATCAAGTAAAAAGATGGTTACCACTTGATCTGACAAAATGGTCTCGTTCAGAATTACCAAACCCGTATCTACCCGTCACTCAAATCGAGTGCCGAACATGACCGTAACCTGAATTAACTAGACTCAATATTATCGACCTAAATTTTTATTCTTACAAACTGATCATAATAATCCCTATAAACTTACTTAACTTAGATAATACACTCGAAAATGACTCAAATTCAAAATAACCCGATAACCCGGCCCGGATTCTTACAAATCTAAATGAACCCGCTCGAGGTGACCCAACCAGTTCCAATCCTCGATCATGCATGCGCAATCTCCCTCACGGCCTCAATTTACCATCATTAATCTCTCTGCAATTCTTCAATTTATTTCCTCAAGAACCCTAATCCCAATCCCCAAATGTTCTTGCTCCATAACTCACTGTCTCTTCTTATAATGTCAGTCATTCAAGGTGAAATTATAATTTACTTGAATGTTTTTGTTATTTATTGACTTGATTTTGCATGATTATGATTATGATTATATTGTTTGAATCAATTAACGAAATTACTGATTTGTTCACTTTCAATCTACTTGAGAGTAATTTGCTTGCAAAATTGGTTTGATTTGTTACTTATTTTTCGTGAATTTCCGTTTTATAATTAGTGGCTGATCACCTGTTTGATGAAATGCCTGGATTATTATAGGACCGACTTATCTCATCCTTTCGGACAATTGAGAGTCTCAATTTGATCATAAACTCTGTAACCAACAATTCTCCCTTGTGACGGTCACAATTTGCGACGGGCAAATGTGACCACTTTTTGATGAAATGTAACCACTCAAACACTGTTCTTAAAATGTTACCTATAAAAAAATGGTCACATTTTCTCATAAAATGGCCACATTTGGCCCGTCGCAAATGTGAATAGTGTTTGTGACGGAATAGTACCCGTCACAAGGGAGAATTTGTGGTAACTTTATTGGCCGTACGAAAACAATGATTATACCTGATATATCTGGTTAAGTAGCTGATGTTGTCAGTTGGGAGGGAAGGAATAAGGATAAAAGAAGGTTAATTCTTAACAAAATTATAAGTAGGACGGTTAAATTGTACGGTTAAAATAGCGTGAGACCATCTCATACAAGAATTTGTGTCGGTGAAAAGAAACACATATTCTTATGGTAATCGCTATATACATGGGTAGGAATTGCTGATATTTACTTTTGACTAAATGTCGATTTTTTTAGTAGTACAATGGCCGCTGTCTGTTTAAATAAAACAGCTACTTCAACGTTAGCATACAGACGATGGTAATCTGCAACTTTGATTTTTGACAGTCTTGATATTTTCAACCTCGGCTAATTATGATTATCAATGTCATTTGCTGATGATAAGTTTTCTGATGTTTGTTATGTGTGGCTGCAGCTCTCGATTATGTTTGTGTACCTGGGGATATATACTGGCATAGCTTGCTTCCTACGTAAGTGATTACATAGATAGCTTACATTAATGATCATACGAAATCTGGACGTAGTAATTAACACAAATGATCATATGAAACCATTACTGAGTTTACGACACCTAACACTAGTTTAGTGAACTTGGTTCGTTCAGTCTGCATCTGTAAGGTAGAAAGTGTGCAATTTTGATATTTGAAATCGTGTTGAACAGAGGTAACATGTTGGATGGTAACTGGAGAAAGGCAAGCAGCAAGGATTCGAGGCCTTTACTTGAAGACAATCCTAAGACAAGATATCACTTTCTTCGACACCGAAACATCAACTGGAGAAATCATTGGCAGGATGTCAGGAGACACTGTTCTTATTCAGGATGCAATGGGTGAAAAGGTTCATTTTCTCTATATGCCTCTATCTTACTTTCTTTAATATCTAGTGTAAGTGTGTCAAACACTTGTTGTGGAAATGTGTTTCATGTTTTTGGCCCAAGTGTCGAGCACTCGACACGCAAACAAAGTAAAGCTTCAAAGTAACAGGAGTCTGGATAACATATTTATCTCATTAAATGGTAGAAATTGTTTTTCATTTGTAACACGGTGACACTAATTTCGCACAATCGTACTTTTTTCTAACTACATATAATTAATAAAGGTTTTTTTATGGTGTACCCTCCAATTCTTGACTATGCTATCATGTACCCCTATCTTTTTTAAATAATATGATGTACCCCTAAACTTTACTAGTATCTCCTAAACGTGATCAAAGTGGAAATTCCGTCAATAAAGTCTGTTAAGTGATGAGGTGGCAGTTAGATTAGTGCAAATTAATATTCATTAACCTTAATCTTTATTCAACCTTTATCAAACATCCATTTTCACAAGTTCTACCTCCATATCCATGACTTCTCCATCACTTTACCACACCATCCTCCACCAGTCGATCCATTCGGCCACCAACAAAAACCCTCCAAATCCACCACCATTTTCACTCATACCATCATGCTCACTAACCTCACTGCCCATAACCGACGCTCACCGTCTACCACTGTCAAGCAACAAACACTAATATGCAAATGTGACATTACCCCAAATTGATTTTGACATTACCCCAAATTAATTTTGCTTCAGATTTAGTCCCAAACCGGGTATAATCTGGGTGATTTATTATGCAAATTAAGAGAGAATTAACATTAATATTCATCAAAATCAAGGTGTTTAAATCAACATCAATGTAATTGAGTTGAGAAACATTGTCAATGGAGAAAAACATCATGTAATATATGTAAAATTTAGTACCAAAAAAATTTCAAGAATGATAGTTGGAGGATAATAAAAAGATGAAATCAAAGTCATATATATATAATGATAAAAAGAAAAATAGTAGAGGAATGGATTATGTAGGTCAAGTAAGCAATAAAGGATAAAGTTGAAGGAGTTGAAATGGACGTGAGAGGAGGGTTTTAGAGGTAGAAGAAGTGTTAGTAGATCTAAATTTGGGGTTAATTAACAACAAAACATGCCTTAACGGAAAATACTAACAGAATGCTGATATTTGGTCACAGAAGATATATTTGAGAAAGTTCAGGTGTATATCACGTGTTTTTGAAAAATGTAGGGGTATATCATAGAGAAGTAAATAACTGAGTGGTACACCATAGAAAAACCCCATTAATAAAATAAGACAAATTTTGATGCTATCTTCATTAATGGGTCATTTGAGAACATCCTTTATGTATTCAAAAATCACAGTATTAGACAGTGTAGTGAGTTTACAAAGAACGTAGCCATGTAGGTTATATTGTTGTTATTGTTACTGATGGTATGAAGTATTGTTGTTGTTGGGGTTGTTAGTCTCTTAGAATTGAGCCTCCAGGTTTTTGAGGCCCCAATCCATGAGTTACTTAAACATTCAAATACGGCGTCTGAAGAATCAAGGTATATGTATTTCATTATGACAATATGATGTAATATTGAAAGCTTAGATACTTTGGTTGGAAGTTGGACATGTTTGAATCATCTACCATTTGATGACCATGTTGCGTAACTTGCATCATGTTTTTTTTTTTTTTGGCAGGTAGGCAAGTTCATTCAGCTAATAGCAAGCGTTATCGGTGGGTTTGTCATAGGGTTCATAAGAGGATGGCGTTTAGCGGTGGTTTTACTAGCATGTGTTCCTGGCGTTGTAATAGCTGGTGGTGTTATGGCATTGTTAATGACGAGAATGGCTAGTCGCACTCAAATGGCCAATGCTGATGCTGGCAACATTGTCGACCAGACTGTCACTGCTATCAGGACGGTAAGTCTCTATTGATTTGTACATGAACTTATAGTAGCCTCTTTTGACCGATACTTGTCATTGATAAACTAGTTTGGAACACCAAAATTAGCTTTTGGCTTAAATTTTCATGTATTTGTTGTCAGTACTATGTAGGAGAGGAATTTCAATTAACAAAGGAATTTCAAAATATATCACTTGATTGTTAATGCATTAATTAACTACTGGTAATCCTGAGATATTTTATTCGAGTTTTCAATAAAGGGTTGAGACAGAGGTCTTGTGGAGTTTGTGCGATAGGTCCCAAATTTAAATCCTTCTCCCCTTTGTATTCTCATCACTTTGTGTCTCCTTTTAGACCGAAAAAAATAAATGGAAGCTGTGTATTATCTATTCCTCTTACCTTGTTGTACGACTTTAATCCTTAGGTACCAAGTGGTGTTGTTGTTGATAGTACGAAAAGACTAACTATAGGAACAATTAAATCTAAAAATGAAGGGTTTATAATTCTCCTTTGATAGCAGCGTCCGTTGGGTAACCCCATCTGTACATGATAGCTTAGAGACCTCAGTACGGACCTACGGTGATAGGACCTCACTCGAGAAAGCATCATCTAAGGCCAAATTGCTTCCACGTGACTTTGAACGGACTCACGAGTTATAAGTAATTCATAATGTTTTAATCCCTTGAGCTAACCGATTTTGTCAAGGATTATTAATTTACGCAGTACAACCGTAGTAGATAAACCACAATACTTACTAACTTGCTTATTTCCTGTGTACCCTAGGTTGCATCATTTACAGGAGAAAAGGATGCAATAAAAAAATATGATGACAAGCTTAAAGTTGCATACAAAGCTACTAAAACTCAAGGACTGGCCTCAGGAATAGGTCTTGGTGCATTAATGCTCATAATATCCTTATTCTATGCTATAGCTGTATTGTATGCAGCCAAATTGATTATCCAAAAGGGTTACACTGGTGGTCAAGTCATCAACGTAATTTTATGCATGATGAATGGTGGAAAGTAAGTCCTCCTGTACTGTATAAAACCATTGTGCTATCGATTTACTGTATAAGACCATTGTTCCAGCTTTGAGCCATTTTGCTTTATTCTAGAACCAAAGAATAACGAGTCTTTTATTCCATTGAAATTTGGGTAAACAAAATTCAAAATGAATTTAGGCATGTGTTGGTTTATATTGCAAAAATTTCCTAATCTAGACTGATCTTGTTTTACTGTATATTTGACGTCTCTACTGCAGCTCCCTCGGACAAACATCTCCATGTCTAAATGCATTTGCATCAGGGCAAGCAGCAGCATATAAGATGTTTGAGACTATAAAACGGAGGCCAGATATAGACGCCTCATGCAATGAAGGGATAACAAAGGAAGATATTGGAGGTGATATTGAGCTAAAAGATGTGTTTTTCAGATACCCTGCGAGGCCAGATGTGCAGATATTTTCTGGATTTTCTTTGCAAATTCCTAGTGGAACAACTGCAGCTCTTGTTGGGCAGAGTGGGAGTGGAAAATCTACAGTAATTAGTCTCGTAGAACGATTCTATGACCCGGAGTCTGGAGTTGTTCTTATAGATGGAGTTGATTTGAAGAAATATCGATTATCTTGGATTAGGCAAATGATTGGACTAGTCAGTCAGGAGCCAGTTCTCTTCACGACGACAATAAAAGATAACATTGCCTATGGAAAAGAGGGGGCCACTGATCAGGAGATCAGGAGTGCTATTCAGCTTGCAAATGCTGCTAAATTCATTGACAAACTTCCCAAGGTAAGGATTACTGTAATGATCATGTTGAGTAAACATTAGCCGATTTTATGTTACCCTTACGATGTTATGACGTTTTAAGGTTTCTGGTGAGATTTAACTTTGAGCTAATAAAAAACATCTCATAGCTTCCCTCCCAAAAAGTTGCCAAATTTAGATGTTTATTAAGGTTTTTTGTTTTTTTTGTGACAATAATCAACTGCTAAATTTCAAATTAGTCATTTTGCATCAGGCCTTTTTTTAATTGAGTGGTCTTGGGTCGGGTCAATTTTGGTTTCATAAAAGCTCAGGTTCAAGCGGGTCAATTAGGGGTTCGCCTCAAAACTGAGCTGTTCTCTTATGTTACAACCTGATTCTTGGGTCAACTTATTGGGTTTGGGTCAGGTTAAATTTGTCATGTGTACTTATATCTACATGGGGGGAACATCGTGTTTGATCTTGCTCCAGCTCATGGTGCTCGTAGTTTCTACTATCTACTTTCTATTTTGAATATAAATGCTCTTATATCTTTTTCTTGTTTCATTGGGTGCTGGCAGTCTTTTTGGTCATGTCTCATCTTAGTGAAATTATGTTTATTGGGCTTTGCCAATCTTGAACTTAACGGAAAAAGTCTACATGGTTGTCTCAAATTGTAGGGTCTTGACACAATGGTTGGAGATCGAGGAACTCAGCTTTCGGGCGGTCAGAAACAACGGATAGCCATCGCTCGAGCTATTCTAAAAAATCCGAGAATTCTGCTCCTAGACGAGGCAACCAGTGCCCTAGATGCTGAATCTGAGCGCATTGTGCAGGATGCACTTGACAGAATCATGACAAACAGAACAACAGTCATTGTTGCTCATCGCTTAACCACCATTAAGAATGCTGATTTGATCGCAGTTGTTCATCAAGGAAAAATTGTGGAGAAAGGTAATAAGACAACTCAGATATTCTTTTCATTTGCTATTTGGTGTACCATAACTCAATGAATTCGTCAACCACAACTCAATTTTTCATTTCACTGTTTAAAGTTGTGACTTGTGAGAGTCTATTTACTCATCAATTAACCATAATCTATTCGTTGAATCCAAATCTTTTAAATAATACCGGTTCACATTTTTACAACTGAGACAGTCTCATAGAATTCACTGTAACATTCATACCTGTGAATTGTATCCAGGTCGTCATGATCAGTTGATCAGCGACCCCGAAGGAGGCTACTCACAATTAGTGCGGCTTCAAGAAGGGGCCAAGGAGAAAGAATCCGTCTATATGGATTCAATCTCTGACACCGAAAAAACGGGAAGCAGATCAAGTAGTCAAAAACTACATATAAGGAGATCAGAAAGCAGGGGATCTTCTAGTAGCAGACGTTCAATTTCCATCAGCTTTAGTGAAGTTGGTCCTGTCAACATTCGGGAGACGACTGCAAGAGAAGATCTTGATGATTATGAACACAAAAATCAAAGTGATATTTTCGAAGAAAAAGAGGAGGATAAACGAAATGTTTCAATGAGACGTCTAGCGTGTTTGAATAAACCAGAAATACCCATTCTATTGCTTGGAAGCCTTGCTGCATCAATTCATGGGGTTATATTTCCCTTGTTTGGATTGATGATGTCTTCAGTGATCAAAACTTTATATGAACCACCACATTTGCTTCATGAACATACACGAAAGTGGGCTTTAATCTACATTTGTATAGGCATTATGAGTATCATCGCTATACCCTTTCAGAATTTCTTGTTTGGAGTCGCAGGAGGGAATCTTATTCGAAGGATACGGTTTTTGTGTTTTGAAAAGATTGTGTACCAAGAAGTTAAATGGTTCGATCACCCTGCAAATTCAAGGTATTATAATTTCTTACAAGATATTGTGCTTCTCATAATTTTCTTTTTTTTTTCGTTTGCTTTGGAACATACAACATAACCCTAGGTTTCCCAGGAAATGGGAGGGCTGTTGGGTTCATATCTGAAACATCATCTAGATGACCCTTCATGAAAATTGAATCAAGAATTGAATCGAATAATTGCTACTTCACTATAAAAAGTATCACGCCAATTTAGTGAGCTATTTTTCTTTTGTTTGATCATAATCTAGAACCAAAGAATGGTGTCTCTTTGGCTCCATTAAGAAGGGAACATTGGATATGATATGTTAGACGATGAAATAAAATGGCTCAGTAAATTGTGAACACTTTTATGACACGTAAGAGCATTCAGTCTATACAATTTTTTACGCGATTTCATCATATGGTTCATCAGGGAACAATCTCTTTGTGTTCCCATAAGGCCACTTTTCCCTTGCCATAAACAGCAGTGCATGAGCCTTTGAGCCAGAGGGAAAATATTGTTGGCATACTGTGATGATGAATGTAACAATTCCTACTGAGAACATCTTCAAACTACTTTGGCGCTCTTAATCTTCTTTCTTTCTGACATCAGTGGAGCAATTGGAGCAAGATTATCTACAGATGCTGCAAATGTTCGGAGCTTGGTTGGGGATCAACTGGCTCTAGCTGTACAAAATATTGCAGCAATAACATGTGGTCTTGTAATTGCTTTCACTTCTAATTGGTTGCTTACACTCATTGTTCTAGCCGTGGTTCCATTTATCTTCGTACAAGGGTATTTTCAGGGAAAATTTAGGACCGGACTCAGTGCAGATGCTAAGGTCTGTTTGTCTTGCAACTTTTCATTTATTTTGCTTTTTCAATTTTACCTGCAAAACTATGAATGTGAGCTATCTTATATGCTGAAGTTGTTGGGGGTGTTATCCTTGCCCATGTCATATCGGCTCTTCCCGTCTCAAGCCATACCCAAATTGGCCAAGAAACCAGTGATATGGGTATGAATTATCTAATCTATACCCAGTCCGTTTTGCAAATATTATGCATAGTAGAGCCGGAGATGATGTATTAATCCTTAACCCTTTGCTTTGATAAAAGTATTACGGATTGGGGGAAACAAAAGAAACACTTTTTCCTCCTACAAAGCAAATTTAACAATCAACATAGGAAATATTGGCAAGGAAAATGGTCCTCCGTCCGCACCCCTTCCCTCCTCAGTATGTATCCAAACAAAGGTTTAGTGGTATACTTAATGGTTGTAAACAGTGTGAGTTAAACATTGCTATTTCAGTTTTAGAAACTAAACATTTCAAAAAGAATCTGCACTAATTTTGCCATGAAGTATTGTCAATAAGAACACACAAAAGTACCTGAAAACTGAAATTACTAAAGACTAAAGAGTACTGTCACGATAAGTCTGACAGACGTACCTAACTTCAAGTAAAAAGTTCATAACTTGATTAGAGACCCGTCTTCGTTGATATTACCTACATGGACACAGATTAGCTGATAACTGGAGTACTAATTACCAAGTTGAATGTGCAATGCAGGTCATGTATGAAGAAGCAAGTCAAATTGCAAATGATGCAGTAGCGAGCATCAGAACAGTGGCATCCTTTTGTGCAGAGGAAAAAGTGATGCAGCTTTACAACAAGAAATGTGAGGGTCCTGTGAAAAGCGGTGTTCGGTTGGGACTCATTAGTGGTATTGGCTTTGGTTTCTCCTTCTTTGCTCTCTACTGCACAAATGCCTTTGTCTACTACATTGGTGCTGTCTTTATTCACCATGGTAAAGCTACTTTTGGGGAGGTTTTCAAGGTAGCTACAGGCTTCAGTTTTGCTGGCATTATTTCTGTTTTCTTTTTCCCGCTCCCGTTCGAGCAAAATACTTGCTATCAATTGGTTTTGGAATAAATCAAAGACTCACTCACTATTACAATTGATACATATTTGTTCTATGTAAGAGTGTCCTAACCCCAAATTTTCCCCCGCTGGTTGTAAATCAATGCCAAAAAGATGTGCCTCATAAACTGTTGCACTTCTCATGTCACGATGTAGGAGATGGTCGAGGAAAGCTGCAATTTTAATTATGGTTTATCCAGAAACAGTTTCTGTGTGTTTTAAATAAAAGTCACTTGCAGAGCCACATACGTGCAATTTCATTGTGTTTCCCCCTGAGAGACTCTTTAGCGTTTTTTTATTTTATTTTATTTTATTTACCACAGTTTAACAATACACAATGACAATGAGTCTAAGAATGACCCGTATTCATGAATTTGTGGCTATGCCAGTACTAAATTTCATTGGGTAATGTTGCTGTTTTGGTTGTAGGTTTTTTTTGCTTTAAGCGTCACAGCAGTTTGTTTATCCCAAAGCAGCAGCATGGCGATGGACAGAACAAAGGCTAAAGACTCAGCCGTCTCAGTCTTCAAGATTCTTGATACTAAACCCAGTATTGACTCCAAAAGCGATGAGGGAACAACGTTGGAAAGTGTACGTGGTGACATCGAGCTTAGCCACGTTAGCTTCCAATATCCAACCCGGCCTGATATTCAGATATTCAGAGACTTGAGCTTGTTCATTCCTTCTAAAAAGGTATGTCATGTTTAAATCACAGCAAGTTCAAAGTTGATGCCTCTTTTTTGTGCAGCATTTGGTGCTTAAATTTTATTACGCTAAAAATCAAATCCGAAATACCTAGGAAAATGAGTTTGCTTTTTCATTGGTATTATTGAACCCGGTACCACCATATATACTTGCATTCACACTCGCATGATATTTTGATATTCTATTTGTGTTTGGTCGTACTGAAACTCAATACTACCGGCTAGCATCCTATCACTTCTTAAATAAGGAACTGGAAGTGATACCGAATGTAATACAGTATTTATTTGAGACTAAGTTGATTTTTATATTTCAGACTATAGCTCTTGTAGGAGAAAGTGGTAGTGGAAAGTCCACTGTCATCAGCATGATTGAGAGGTTTTACGAGCCTGACAAAGGCCGAGTTTTACTAGATGGTGTAGAACTCCAAAAATTCAAGCTAAGCTGGCTAAGGCAACAAATGGGATTGGTAAGCCAAGAGCCCATTCTTTTCAATGAGACGATCCGGTCCAACATTGCATATGGCAAACAAGGAGATGTAACCGAAAATGAGATCGTTGAGGCGGCTAAAGCAGCAAATGCCCATAACTTCATATCAGGACTTCCCCAAGCATACGACACATCGGTTGGAGAAAGAGGGGTACAACTGTCTGGTGGGCAAAAACAAAGGATAGCCATCGCGAGAGCAATACTTAAGAACCCTAGGATCTTGCTTCTTGATGAAGCAACCAGCGCACTTGATGCTGAGTCAGAGAGAATAGTGCAGGATGCTTTGGATAATGTGATGGTTGACCGGACGACTGTCATTGTAGCTCACCGGTTGACGACTATCAAGAATGCTGATATTATTGCTGTGGTAAAGAATGGAGTAATTGCTGAAAAGGGGAAACATGATGAACTAATGAAGATAAAAGATGGCGCTTATACTTCTTTAGTTGCTCTTCACGCTAGTGCTTCTTCCTAAAGGATTCGGTTAGGATATCATCAGGTCGGAAAGAATTGACCTCCAAGTAATCAAGGATGTTGTTATGTGGGTTCTTGTTTAAGTAGTGCCTTTGTTGTCAATATTGTGGACATCTCGGAGTTAACTCTATGTTTGCTATCTCGTTGTGATTCTCTGATCGATTCAATTCGAGATTTGGTTTACTTCGGTTGAATTACAGCCCATCATATATGAATTATGATATGCGAATAGGTTCAATTCCTGATTCAATCACACCAGAAAATCCACCAAAGTTCGAAAAAATCAACATGGTTTATTATTGCAAAGATTGTCTGCTCGTCGACGACAGGTAGCCTACCTGGATGTCAACATTTCATCACCAAATTGATGTGGACTTTTGTATGAAACTTAAATGTATTCAAAAAAATAAAATGGGCCGTTCCGTCTTCAGAGTATTCAATCGGCATTACCGAAATCCCGTTATTCAATTTGATTTGGTAAAACTAATTGCCCGATGACTCGACCGATCCATATTTGAATCATAGCCTAGTACCTGAATGACCAATCCATATTTGCATAACTTGAATATGAGCTGAACTCGAATTGGTCCGACCTGCCTAATATTTTTGATGTACTTCTTAACTTGAATGATTCCTTAAAATGACTTGACCTACCACACTACCAATGTGTTTTATTTTATTATTATTATTATTATTATTATTATTATTATTATTATTATTATTATTATTATTATTATTATTATTATTATTATTATTATTATTATATTTTCGGTACTGAGAGAATCCACAACCGCTATCTTTGGTGCGTACTAGGTAAACCCTCAAGTATACGTGATTCAGTGAGATTTTGATAGATGATAATTTGATTATGGGACTTTGGCGTTTTTATCCGATTCGGTCCACGAGCCATTGTATACTTGTATCAACCGTAAAATTTTCATATACGCATTTTACTCTTTCACATACACTTTTTACGATTTTACCCTTGTCATTTTTATCATCTCCACTACCAAAAACGAAAACAATTATCCACTCTTTTCCTCCTCACCCACCGGCCTATCCTCCTTCCGACCTAATAACCTCCATGTTCCGATGCCCTCTATCTCGGACTTCGGACCACGCAATTGTGTCAGTTGTATGGTATAAATCGTTAACTTATGTATAGTAATAAGTATAGCAATCATCGATTACATGTTATTTCTCAATTGGAGTTTTGCGGCGATTGATTAGGGCTCTTGACTGAGTACAATCATCGATTTCATGTTGTTATGTCCATTGTGCCGTCATTAATTAAGCAAATTCATTTTGTACACTATGCCGCCATTAATTAAGCAAATAGTGTGATACATTGTCTTACAATTTTTATCTGATAGTGGAGAACCTCACAAATAATATTAATAATTTTTCTATGCAAGTAAATTACTTTTATGAATTAAGAAATTAGGATCCATCCTTCGAGTACTTGAGTAATTAGATTAAGTTTTAGGAAAAATGTTTGATATCAGAGTGAATTTGTTTACGTTTTGGTTAAGAGGAGTATTAGATGAAAATTTAATGAAAAAATGTATGTAAAAAAATAAAATCCGTGAAAAAATAATTCTGTTCATAAAAGATGAGTTCACATTTGATTATTCAATGCACCAAATAAATCAATACAAATCTAGTATTTACCCATTTTGATGATTGTGTTTCAATTCAAGAAAATACACATTTGGTTACCCATCTTTGTAGTTTGTAAACATATCAAATTTGATCAAAGAGATTACTAAGATCTTCCCCTATTGACCAAATTATAATCAACGATCGTATGTAAAACCTTATTTTCAAATGCTTTAATATGAGTTCGGGAATCTACATAGTATAAAAACTGAGTTTTTTTAAGCTTTTTAATTGACCGAGAGAATGAGAGATTTTAGGAAAACATGCATTTGTTTTGTTAGTGGTGGACCCCATTTGAAAAAAGAAATTAATTAATTTCTTTTCTTCGCCCTCCGCACTTTAAATTTTAAGAAATTATTTCACAATACCCAAAAAATCTACTTTTAATTTTGTACAAATTTAAGTCAACAAATAAAATTAACTTGCAAAAGGAAAATCGATTTTTGAATAGAAATAATATAATGTGATTTCAGATTATGTATAACTAGTATGGGTGCCCGGCTTCGCCCGGGCTACCTTTATTTAGCATTAAAATATATTTTCAATTAACTAAAACTACTTTAAAGTTGTCTAACTCATAAATTTTTATCATTAATATATTTTTTTATGATACGGAGTATATCTTAAAATTACAATGAAATAAATTATGAGACAAATTCACTACTCCCACTATTAATATTTTTACTTAAATCGATTACTTAGGTAATTTTCCATATATACTTCCTTTTGTTCTTAGAATTGTTAACTTTTATTACATTTGTTATTATTACTTTTACTTTCAGTACTTCTGTCGTAATTATTGTTACTTTCACTAATTGTACATTAATATTGATAATTTCACTGCTCCCGTTGTTACTTCTGTTACTTTCATAATTTCACTATTCAAATGAGTGATTACTACCATATTACTATATCTAATGTTACTACAATTTTTTTTACTACTAACATAATTACTTTTATTCTTTAAGTATCCAATGAGTGATTTACATATATGCATTAAATATATTAAATACATGCATTAAATTAATTAATTCAAAATAATTATGTAATATTATATTTTTTTGGAAATCTAGCTTGATTTATTTACTTTTTAATAGTTTCCAAAATATAATATACTTATATCATATTTGTTTATGTTAAAATAATTAACATCTTTATACTAATTAATACCATAAGTGGGACATGTTTATTTCAAGGAAAAATCACCATATTCCGATGTTCTCTAAATTTATATTTCAACCAAAACGATATAATATTTACATTGAAGTCCTTTGTTCAGGTCCATCGCACAGTTCTATTGATTTAAAACTATATAGTATAATTAATTTGTATAGATTTATTTAATTACATTGAAATCCCTTGGTTTCTGGAATTAATATATAGTATTGATTGATTGATATATATTTTACAATTTTTTAAGTAATTTTACTCTTCAATCTGTCCAGAGTAATGTATTTTTTATATTTAGCTTAGTATATTTATGAATGTGATGTTTACTCTACTCTTTTCACGTTTTTTAGTAAAATTCATTATTAAAAATACCCATGCATTTTTTGCACGGGATTAAAACTAGTATAAGGTAAACTCAAGTTACTAATTTACAAAGTTACTAAATCCTTATTTCTTTCCACGCATTGTCAATAACTTTTTTAATCACGATCGCCAATTTTTTTTTTCTTATTGATCGTATATGAATGACAATTTTATTAAGCAATTGTAACAAACTAATAACCCCATTAATTTCTTATGGTACGATGTATAAAGGTTGGAGTAGTTGTTTCCCCATACTAAATTAATTTATATACTCCGTATATTGTCGTCCATATCATTATATCAAATACTTTTTTTCGCCCCCACTTTTTTTTCTCAAATTCGTACACACATTTGACCATTTTTTAATGCCAAATTTTTAATGTTTCTTGAAACAAAGCATTCTTATTATTATTTTTTTGAAACTCCAAAGGTATTAATATCCTTGCTTAGAGAGTGAACGCAATAATCATCTTCTATATTGTTAATTTATTTTCTCCTTTTATTCCACAATCTCCTCTTTTTTTCTTATAAATTATTTATTTCCTTTCATAAAAAAATAATTACATGATCCTTCACCTTTTAAGTTTTTAGTCAAAATAATTCCCACCTTAAAAACCATAATTCAATATAAATATAAGAAAATCCTACAGAATTAAAATCCTCAGAAAACGAGTGTGAGTGATATAAGAAGATATTATTATTTCCATCCATGGATAATAATAATATTAATAATAAAAATAAGTCAAGAAAAGAAAAGAAAAAACAAGAAATGCAAAAGGTTGCATTTTACAAATTATTTAGTTTTTGTGATAAATTAGATACATTGTTGATGATAGTAGGAGGTGTAGCTGCAATATGTAATGGCCTTGCTACACCAATTATGACTATTATTTTGAGTAAAGTTATTAAATCTTTTGGACGTTCAAATGTTGATACACTTGTTCATGACATCTCTAAGGTATGTTATTTCTTGAAATTTTTCTTACATTTTTCTATTTATATCGATTACTCGTATATCACAAATTGTTGTAGAAGGTGCCATATACAAGATTACAAGAATTTCTGTAAACTTGGTTTTTTGTTACCACATTTTTATTTATTTTCGTAATCATTTTTTTTATTCTATTTTATTCGATATAAGTATTAAGTGCAAAGTTGCCTTACGAAAAATCAATTGATATTTAGGAGTCGTTTGGTTGCATGCAAGAATTTCCATTGCCTCGAATTAGAAAATGTTGTTTGGTTGTATTACTTGTATATAGGAATTGCAATTCATGTAGGCATTCCTACTTACTTAAGGGGTCTAGGTAAACAACTTCCTCCATTATGAAGGAATTAGAATTCATGGGAAGTTCCAATTCATGTGAATTGGGGTAACTAAACAAGTTACCTATTTTACAATTCACATGAATTGTACTTCCTGTGTTTTTTAGTGAGTAACCAAACGACCCTTAATTCAAGTTGAATACTCAGTATAAAATAGTCTACATACTTTCGTTTTTTTTAATTACTAACTTAAATAAGTCAAGCATGACAAGTTAAGATTCCCCGTTAGAAGGGAAAATATTATGTATATAATACTGTAAATTGCAAATTTTTTGTTTTAGAGGGCTTTTTTCCGTCTGAAGCTTCAAACAAACAACTTGTGTTACAGGCTTAAATAACGCTTATGTAACTTGTTTTTCGATAGCACAAAATCTCATTTGTGACGACACGTATGCGTTATTTTGGAGTGACGGATACCATTTTCCCTTACAAATAACCCAATTAGAGGAGAGAAGGAAGCACATGGGAGTGCCCCCACCTTGTCCCCCCTATCCGTTTTGTGAATGACATTATCCGTCACTTGATCCGACCCGTCTTCAGCAAGACTAATTGTTTTAATAATGGTCACATTTAGCTATTACAAAATTCCGTTTTATTGCTTCAAATCAAAATTGAATAAATTGAAGTTTGTTTTAAACCAGACTGCAATTCATCAAAATAAATGAAGGATTGTAACTGTGAGAAATCTTTAGAGCATCCACAATAGTAAGCTAGTTACTACTAGCTTACCTTTGCCACATAAGATTTTCAAGCTAGAATATTTGTAAGCTACAAACTACTATAATGGTAAGCTACTAGCTTAGTGTTGTGACTTAAATTTACATATCTCAACTACCTTCCACAACACTCTTTTAATTAATACATTTACTTATTTTACCTAGAAAATAAAAATTAAAAATATTTAAGTGTTGTTTTAATTGATAGATTTTTTCTTGTAGGCCCATTTGAACTATTAGCTTCATGGAGCTAGTAGCTCAATTTAAGCTAATACTTGTAAAAAGTGCTTCAATTGTTAGCAAGTAGTTTGAAATCCTTGAATCCATTTTTGAAATAATGGTCAAAAATAAAATATTTGTCGTTTTGGGTCGATTTTGAAAATATTTGTCAAAATGGTGTCCACGTAGGCTCGGGATTTCTGGACCTAAAACACGCAACTACCAATGGCGTGTTTATAATGGGTAGGGAAAGAAACTTCATTAAAAAATGGACTAAAACAAACACGCCATTGGGAATGGCGGGTTTCGGAGGAGAAACACGCCATCCCCTATGGCGTGTCCTATGTAATTTTTTTTTTTTTTTTTTTTTTTATGTTTAGTCAGTTGAGGAAAAAAATTGTTGTAAAGACATGTTACTACTAATGTCGTGTTTCCTTCACAAAACACGCCATTAGTAGTGGCGTGTTTCAGGTCTAGAAATCCCGAGCCTACGTGGACACCATTTTGACAAATATTTTCAAAACGACCCAAAACGACAAATATTTTATTTTTGACCATTATTTCAAAAATGAACTCCAAATCCTTTTGCTTAACCACATATGATCTAACTAGACACGTCAAATTAATGTCAAAAATACAAACAAGAGAGATAATGACAGCCACTTCTTCACCATCGCGAAAACTTGAAGGTGAATTATTATTATTATCTTGAATGTTTTTATCATCTTTTGAATTGATTTGATACAATAGTATACTAATACTAGTATGTTGTTTGAAAGATCAACTTAATGATTTGTTCATCTTCAATTTACTTCTGGTAATTTGATTTGTTACTGTTTTACGTGAATTTTGTTTTATTCTTAATTGCCCATCACCTGTTCGATGAAATGCTCGAACAAGTGATACTCTCCTATAGCAGAACAAACCTATCTCATCGTTTCGGATGTTATTGAACTATGTCAATTTGACCCACATGGAAAATAAAAGTCGGATATAAATGTCCCGAATTGGTCATAAAGTCAACGATTTTGTTGGTCTCGCATCATAAGTAGTTTTTAAATAGCGAATGCTGACCTTCCAATGTTGCAATATATACCGGCTTTTGTTACAAAAGTTCTTGTATGAGACGGTCTTACAATACTACAAAACCTGAACATATGTCTTGTTTCTGACATTTTTAATTGATACGGACTTTTATGATGTTAGTACCCATTTGACTAAATGTGGGATTTTTGAATTATAATGGATGAAATAACATGTTTATTCTTGATTATGAACAAATAAGATATGTAATTGAAATGAAGCATTGGTACGCTTAGTTACCCAGGGACAATATTCGATGTTCAATATTCAGAAATGGAACGATTAATTTGCGAATAAATCCAAAGTGAAAAGGGTGCAATATAAATGATGAGATGAAGGGAGTATTTCAATGTACCTATGTTTAAGTTTCAGTTCAACTTTGATTTTCTCAACATCAACTGATTATGAATTTATGATTATTAATGTAATTTGGTGATGACAAGTTTTCTGGTTTTTGTTATGTGTGGCTGCAGCTCTCCATTCTGTTTTTGTACCTGGCGATATATACTGGCGTAGCCTGCTTCCTCCGTAAGTTGTTACATATGTTACTACGACACCATCCACCTGCTTACATAACATATGAAATCTTCACTCTGTTGGTTGTTAAAGTAGTTAACACCAACAATCATATGAAACCGGTACTCAGTTCCCTGTGACTGACACCAGGTTAACATGGAACTATGATCCATCAACCCGGATAATTGAAACAGATCATTTAGTTTAGTATTTCAGTTGTTATTTCTTTGTGCGGCTTTCATGCTAGGTTACTGTGACGTTTCCCTTTAGCAGTGTACTCTGAGATGCTCCTACATCCGACTCTTACATACAAGTCGGTTTGGCATAGCTCTTATATGACATGCACTGATGCACCTACATCCGACTCTTACAACCAAGTCAGAGTGATACCGCTCTTTTATGAATTAGTGATCTTAGTTCTTTCAATCTGCATCTATTAGCGAGTACTATACAGTGATACAGCGTAAGCAAGTGCAAAAACTTAATAGATGATATCGTATGGAACAGAGGTAACATGTTGGATGGTAACCGGAGAAAGGCAATCAGCAAGAATTCGAGGCCTTTACTTGAAGACAATCCTAAGACAAGATATCAGCTTTTTCGACACCGAAATATCAACTGGAGAGATCATTGGCAGGATGTCAGGAGACACTGTTCTTATTCAGGATGCCATGGGTGAAAAGGTTAATTTCTTCTATCTAACTTTTTTAGCACGTATAGATTATAGATGTTCTAAACCTGTGTTACATGGCATTGGCTACTTTGTATAGTGTGAGTGTGCCGAACACGGGCTGTGGAAATGTTACATGTGTTTTGGCCCACCATGAATTGTCTCAGACATATTTGTATGCTATCTTCACTTTCTGCATTATGTTTTTTGCAGGTAGGCAAGTTCATTCAGTTAATGGCAATAGTTGTTGGTGGGTTTGTAGTAGGGTTCGTAAGAGGGTGGCGTTTAGCCGTGGTTATATTGGCATGCATTCCTGCCCTTGTAATAGCTGGTGGTGTTATGGCAATGTTATTAACGAAAATGGCTAGTCGCACCCAAATAGCCTATGCAGATGCCGGTAACATTGTCGACCAGACTGTTACTGCTATCAGGACGGTAAGTCGCTATTGATTCATACATAAAATTACCTGACAAATAATTACCATTGCTAAAATAGTTTGAAACACGAATATTACCTTTCAGCATATTTGTTATAAGTAGTATGTAAAGATAGGAATCCGGTTATACGGTTAACATAGGAATTTCGAATATCTCACTTAATAACCCAAAAAACATTGGGTAAAGGATTATTAATTTACTCACTTCAAGCATCAACAAACCAAAAAAAATAACCTGATTAGCTTATTTTCTGTGCCCTAGGTTGCATCATTTACCGGAGAAAAGGATGCAATAAAAAAATATGATGACAAGCTTAAAGTTGCATACAAAGCTACTGCAACTCAAGGGCTGGCCTCAGGCATAGGGCGAGGTGTATTATTGATGATACTTTCAATCAGTTATGCTGTAGCTGTATGGTACGGAAGCAGATTGATTCTCCGGAAAGGTTACACTGGTGATCAAGTCATCAATGTACTTATGGCCATGATGAACAGTGGGTAGTAAGTATTCTTGTATTACAAAAACTTGTATAAGACCATTGCGATTTCTTGTTATATTTCACTACTAGGTTATAAATGTGACCTATCGGGATTATTTTGGTCACGCGATGCTTTATATTGCCAAAGGTTCCTAATAAATAGTGACCTTGATTTCTTGAATATGTGGCTCCGCCACTGCAGCTCACTCGGACAAACATCTCCATGTGTAAATGCATTTGCATCAGGCCAAGCAGCAGCATACAAGATGTTTGAGACAATAAAACGGACACCAGATATAGATGCCTCAAACAATGAAGGGATCACAAAGGAAGATATTAGAGGTGATATTGAGCTAAAAGATGTGTTTTTTAGATACCCTGCTAGGCCAGAAGTGCAGATATTTGCTGGGTTTTCTTTGCAAATTCCTAGTGGAACAACTGCAGCTCTTGTTGGTCAGAGTGGAAGTGGGAAATCGACAGTAATTAGTCTCATAGAACGATTCTATGACCCCGAGTCTGGAGAAGTTCTCATAGATGGAGTCGATTTGAAGAAATATAGATTATCTTGGATTAGGCAAATGATTGGACTAGTCAGTCAGGAGCCAGTTCTCTTCACAACTACAATTAAAGATAACATTACTTATGGAAAAGCGAGTGCCACTGATCAGGAAATCAGGACTGCCATTCAGCTTGCAAATGCTGCTAAATTCATTGACAAACTTCCCAAGGTATGTAGGACCTAATTGTAATGATCATGCATGCTGAGGAAACACTACCGAATGATTAGTTATGGTTAAGATGCTACGAGGTTTATGGTTTCTGGGTTAGATTCAACTTGAATTTAATAAAAGTCATCCCGAAGCTTTTCTTCCAAAATGTTACCAAAATGAGATGTTCAAGGTTTTCGTTATTTTTATGTAGAGGAAAAATTAAATGCCATTTCGAGCTAGTTGTTTTGCTCGGACTCTCTCGATTTGAAAAGTCTCTGGTTGGGTAAAGTCTGCTCACGTCTATGTCTGTGTATATCTGCATGGGTGTAACATCACGTTTGATCTTGCTCTAGTCCATTGTTGTCGGACATTTTACGTGCTACTTTGTGCCATGAACTTTCATGCTCTTTTATCTTTTTCTAGCATTACTTCGTCATTTCTCATCTTAGTGGAAGTGTGGAACTATGTTTATTAGGCTTTGCAAGACTTGAACTAATCAGAAAAATCTACATGGGTGTCTCAAATTGTAGGGTCTTGACACAATGGTTGGAGATCGAGGAACTCAGCTTTCGGGTGGTCAAAAACAACGGATAGCCATTGCTCGAGCTATTCTAAAAAACCCGAGAATCCTCCTCCTAGACGAGGCAACCAGTGCCCTAGATGCTGAATCTGAGCGCATTGTGCAGGATGCACTTGACAAAATCATGATAAGCAGAACAACAGTCATTGTTGCTCATCGTTTAACCACCATTAAGAATGCTGATTTAATCGCAGTTGTTCATCAAGGAAAAATTGTGGAGAAAGGTAATACGACAACTCATTTTTTCTTATCCCTGCTTTAATTTTTGGTACCATAACTTGATTAATTCGTCAACCACAAATTTTCAAATGGGACTATCTTGCAAAAAAAACTATTGTGAGACCGTTTGTACGCAGTAATAACCCATTAATTCCTTGAATTCGAGTTTTATTAATTATCTCTCTCAAAATTTGTCTGACAGTAACATTGTACCTGTGAATTGTAACCAGGTAGTCATGATCAATTGATAAGAGACCCAGAAGGGAGCTACTCACAATTAGTGCGGCTTCAAGAGGGGGCGAAGGAGAAAGAAGCCATCAAAAGAACAGTGAGCAGATCAAGTAGCCAAAAACTGAACATAAGGAAATCAGACAGCAGGGGATCATCAAGTAGCAGACATTCATTTTCCATCAGCTTTAGAGATGTTGGTCCTGTTGATATTCAGGAGACGACTGAAGGAGAAGATCTTGATGATTATGAGGAACACAAAAATCGTAATGATATTTTTGAAGAAAAAGAGGAGAATCGGCGGAACATTTCAATGAGACGCTTAGCGTGTTTGAATAAGCCAGAAGTTCCCATTTTATTGCTTGGAAGTCTTGCTGCATCAACACATGGGGTCATGTATCCTATGTTCGGGTTCACGTTGTCTTCGGTGATTAAAACTTTATATGAACCACCACATTTGCTTCATGAACATTCAAGAAAGTGGGTTTTAGTCTACTTGAGTTTAGGCATTATTAGTATCTTCATCATACCCTTCCAAAATTTCTTGTTTGGAGTTGCCGGAGGGAGACTTATTCGAAGGATACGATTTTTATGTTTTGAAAAGATTGTGCACCAAGAAGTTAAATGGTTCGATCACTCTGCAAATTCAAGGTATTATTATTTCTTACAAGTTATTATGATGCTCATTGTTTTCCAGTTTTTTTTTGGCTTTGGAATGTACAACAGTATCACCCATGCCTCAATGGCTTCCGGAATTGGCGGAGTTGTAGCCTTTGGCTCCATTGAATAGGGAACATTGGCTTTGGCATGGCACGATGACATAGAATGGCTCGCTCAACTACGTGCGCTTTTTACGATACAAAACAATCTCTTAGCGTTTTCACAAGGCCCCTTTTAGCTTGCCATAAATAGCAAGTGCATGAGCCTTTTAGTTATAGGTTTAATACTGTTGTCATACTGTGATGATGCATGTATTTGTTCCAAGCAATCTTCAAAATATTTTTGCGCTCTTATATTCCTTACTCTGACATTAGTGGAGCCATTGGAGCGAGATTATCTACTGATGCTGCAAATGTCCGGAGCTTGGTTGGGGATCAACTGGCTCTAGCTGTACAGAATATTGCAACAATAACTGGTGGTTTTGTAATTGCTTTCGCTTCTAATTGGTTGCTGACACTCATCGTTATAGCAGTGATGCCATTTATTTTCGCTCAAGGGTATTTTCAGGGAAAATTTAGGACGGGACTCAGTGGAGATGCTAAGGTCAGTTTGTCTCAGTCCATACCAAAGAATAATACGCCTATGGCTCCATTTAGAAAATCTCAACATTTGAAAAAAAATCTGGTTACACATTTTCTCATGAAATGCTGGCAATATATACCTGTGTCCCAGAAGTCATTACAGGTCTGAAACTTAGATGCGTACACATACTCGATACTCGTATCTTTGTTCAAGTAAAAAGTTCTTGACTTGATTCCAAACCCGCTCCTCAAAATTATCTCTATGGCTCCTACAGTCCTACACCACTAACACACTACCTGAAAATTGAAATTACTAACGAGTAAGTTGAATGTGCAATGCAGGTGATGTATGAAGAAGCAAGTCAAGTTGCAAGTGATGCAGTAGGGAGCATCAGAACAGTGGCATCCTTTTGTGCAGAGGAAAAAGTGGTGGAGCTTTATAACAAGAAATGCGAGGGGCCTGTGAAAAGTGGTGTTCGTTTGGGACTTATTAGTGGTCTCGGCTTTGGTTTCTCCTTCTTTGCTCTCTACTGCACAAATGCCTTTGTCTACTACATTGGTGCTGTCTTTATTCACCATGGCAAAGCTACTTTTGGGGAGGTTTTCAGGGTAACTACTGTCTTCAGTTTTGCTGGCAATATTTCTGCTTTCCTTCTCTTCTGTTTTCCGTTCTCGCTTGAGCAAAAGACTCGCTGTGAAAGATTGGAAATGTTGTGTTGTAGGTTTTCTATGCATTAACCATCACAGCAGTGGGTTTATCACAAAGCAGCAGCATGGCTATGGACAGGACCAAGGCCAAAGACTCAGCCGTCTCTGTCTTCAAGATTCTCGATAGTAAATCTGGTATTGACTCCAAAAGTGATGAGGCAACAACATTGGAAAGTGTAAGAGGAAACATTGAGCTCAGCCATGTTAGCTTCCGATATCCAACCCGGCCTGATATTCAGATCTTCAGAGACTTAAGCTTGTTCATTCCTTCTAAAAAGGTATATATCTCTGTGTAGTTGTTTTTCGACGGTAAAACTTTATTATTCCTGATCCTAAAATAGAACCTAAACTAACAAGGAAATCAAATTCGCTTCACCCTGTGGCGTTCTATCAGTTCCAAGTTAGAAAAACGCCGTGTACTGAATATGAGTTTTATATTTCAGACTATAGCGCTTGTAGGAGAAAGCGGTTGTGGAAAGTCCACAGTCATCAGCATGATTGAGAGGTTTTACGACCCTGACAAAGGACGAGTTTTACTAGACGGAGTTGAACTCCAAAAATTCAAGCTAAGCTGGCTAAGGCAACAAATGGGATTAGTAGGCCAAGAGCCTATTCTTTTCAACGAGACAATCCGGTCCAACATTGCCTACGGCAAACAGGGAGACGCAACTGAAAATGAGATCATTGAGGCAGCAAAATCAGCAAATGCTCATAACTTCATATCAGCACTTCCCCAAGGATATGACACGTCAGTCGGTGAGAGAGGAGTACAATTGTCCGGAGGGCAAAAACAAAGGATAGCCATCGCAAGGGCGATAATTAAGAACCCTAGGATCTTGCTTCTTGATGAAGCAACCAGTGCACTTGATGCCGAGTCAGAGCGAGTAGTGCAGGATGCTTTGGATAGTGTGATGGTTGACCGGACGACTGTCATTGTAGCTCACCGGTTGACGACTATCAAGAATGCTGATATAATTGCTGTTGTGAAGAACGGGGTGGTCGCTGAGAAAGGGAAACATGATGAGCTGATGAGGATAAAAGATGGAGCTTATGCTTCTTTAGTTGCTCTTCATGATAGTGTGTCGTCCTAAAGATTTGGCTTAGCTGCTTCGGGTAATCAGATGACAAAGTAATCTTTTTTAAATATAGTTTTTATAGTTGGGAGTCTCGGAATACCATGACTCTGTTTGAAACTAATGAACAGTATTTGTCAAAAAAAAAACTAATGAACAGTAAATCAATCAATATATATATATATAGGGGCTGGTTCAGGTACGAACTGGGTTACGGTGCGAACCGTACGAACTAGCTTCAACCCAATTTTTTTTTTTTAGATACACTTTATTTCCTTACCAGATACACCTCTTATTCAGATACATTTTAATATTTTATAACATATGTAGATACACTTTTTTCGCACTAAAATTCTAGATCACTTTTACACTTTTTTAACACTAATTTTTTTAAGAGTTTTAAGACTAACTCCGAGATACATCTTATACTATTTGTGGATACATTTTATATTATTAGCGAATACACTTTGTGGAAATTGTTACAAGTTTTAACACTAACTCTCGGATACGTTTTATATTTTTTGCGGATACTTTTTTGCGGATACATTTTATATTTTTTGCGGATACACATTATAATACTTCCGGATACACATCGTATTAATACCAGATACGCATGGTTATACTGCCGGATAAACATGTATCCCGTATTAATAAGGTGTGTATCTGGTTGATATTTTGTGTATCCACTGCCCACCATCACCACTGCCTCCATCACCGCCACCACTGCCACACACACCCACCACCAGCTCCCCCACCACCACCGCCACTGCCCCCACCACCACGCCCCACCATCACCAACCAAACCACCATGAATCCGCTGACCAACACTACACCTACTTCCACCGCCACCTCTAAGCACCCCTGACCAACACCGCCACCTCCAGGCACCCCTGACCAACACCACGGTCAACCTTGACGCTGACAAAACCACCATAGATCACCACCGAGACTCACACCACCACAACCAAACGACTTCACGACCACCGAGACTCACACCGGTGATACTATTTACAATATCAGGGAACGAAAGCGACATCACCTAAGCAACACCAGGCACGACGACAACGACATCATGCCACCACCATAGTCACCAGACAACGCCGCTCGCCACCATGAGCATCACTGCAATCGTTTCCAGCCAACGAAATTGTTTTCTTACTCAAAATCTTCCAATTAACTCAGTAAGGCGATTAAAATTATGAAATTCTAATTCATTTTAAGTAGATCTGTGTTTCGAAATTTTGAAAACCAAATCGAAATTTTGTTTTCTTACTCAAAATCGTTTTCACACCTCAATATCTCGAAAATAGCGCACGATTGTGGGACAGAATATATAGATCTGAGATTACAATAACAAACCTTTACAGAATATATCGAATAATTGAGATCTAAAACGCCAAAATACCTTCCATTCTATAGTTGAGTTTTCAGGATAATGAGACGCCATTATTACGATTATTTTTTCTAAAATCAATTTCATTTTCTTTAGATCTAAGATTAAAATTACAAAATTTTTGGAATAAGAAGAGGTAGCTGAAGAAGTAATGGTGTTTTGCCGGCGACGTTGATAACGAAGCTCCGACGATTATATGGTAGTGGTGGTTAGAGATGTGAGTTGTGGGCTTGACGTTGATAACCATGAATCCGCTGACCAACACTACACCTACTTCCACCGCCACCTCTAAGCACCCCTGACCAACACCGCCACCTCCAGGCACCCCTGACCAACACCACGGTCAACCTTGACGCTGACAAAACCACCATAGATCACCACCGAGACTCACACCACCACAACCAAACGACTTCACGACCACCGAGACTCACACCGGTGATACTATTTACAATATCAGGGAACGAAAGCGACATCACCGGCAACACCAGACGACGACAACGACATCATGCCACCACCATAGTCACCAGACAACGCCGCTCGCCACCATGAGCATCACTGCAATCGTTTCCAGCCAACGAAATTGTTTTCTTACTCAAAATCTTCCAATTAACTCAGTAAGGCGATTAAAATTATGAAATTCTAATTCATTTTAAGTAGATCTGTGTTTCGAAATTTTGAAAACCAAATCGAAATTTTGTTTTCTTACTCAAAATCGTTTTCACACCTCAATATCTCGAAAATAGCGCACGATTGTGGGACAGAATATATAGATCTGAGATTACAATAACAAACCTTTACAGAATATATCGAATAATTGAGATCTAAAACGCCAAAATACCTTCCATTCTATAGTTGAGTTTTCAGGATAATGAGACGCCATTATTACGATTATTTTTTCTAAAATCAATTTCATTTTCTTTAGATCTAAGATTAAAATTACAAAATTTTTGGAATAAGAAGAGGTAGCTGAAGAAGTAATGGTGTTTTGCCGGCGACGTTGATAACGAAGCTCCGACGATTATATGGTAGTGGTGGTTAGAGATGTGAGTTGTGGGCTTCATGAATGAGGAGGAGGTGAAAGTGGCGGTTTCGTTGATTGCTTTTTTATGCCGACAGTAGCCTAGTTGATGTGCCGACAAGCTTTTGTGGTGAACTCCGGCGAAGTGCTCGGCATTAATGGCGAAAATGGTGGCGGACATAGATGAGGGAGGTTAGAGGTTGAGATGAGATTGTGAAGTGTCGTATGGCTTTGTTGTTTGGGGTTGGGTAGTTGGAATAAAGGAAATGAAATGTCACGCTTAAATGTCACGCGTGAGTTTTTAGTATTTGAGGTGTTTTAAGTCAGTTCGTACGGTTCGCACCGTAATTTAGTTCGTACGGGATTCTGATTATATATATATATATATATATATATATATATATATATATATATAGAGTAAGGATCAAGTGAGTCCACCAAAATCCATTGAGTCCATAAGTCCTCTTTAGGACCATTGAAAAGATGGGATGAGGGGCTGAGATTGAAGGGAAAAAAGGAAGGGATTAGTGCAAAAAGAAGGGATTAATGCTAATGTAAGTCTCTCTCTCACTACCTCACTAATCAACCCTTAATTTTACTATATAACCATTCTTTTTCAACCCACTTCTCTCTCCTATCACACAAATATCATCATTCACATCTCTCTAAAAACCAAAAATTTCAGAAAACCAAAAAAATCCAAAATTCAAAAAATTCAAAAAATCAAAAAATAAATTCCCTCCTCTCAGCCTTACCACCGACCACCCCACCCACCGTCACCCACGCCCAACAACCCGGGACCACCACGAGCCGTCTTCTACCCCCACCTTGAGCTCCCTCCCCTGCCTCGACCCTCTTGACCGCCACTGCTCCACCAGTCACAACCACCACCTACCCACAAATCCACCACCTCTGCCACCACCACCTACCACCATAAACAAAAAAACCCCAAAAGTCGATCTACCACCACACACCTAATAACACCACGCGGCCCACCACCACGACGCAAGCTCCACCAAACCACGCATCACCCCACGCCAACAACACCCTCATATCCACCATTAGCCCGACCATCTCCCTCCCTTTCTCCCTTTTTGGCCAGATCCGAGCCCCACACCTCCACCAGCCCAACCACCTTCCACCCTTTCTCCCACCGCCACCCTCACGCACCACCACCACCAACAACCACTAACACCACAAATACCAATAAACGAGATCTGGAAAGAAACCAAAAAAAAACGAGATCTGAGACGGCAACCAACGACCACCGGCCGCACTTGCACCTTGCACCCGCACCCACGACCACGGGGTTTTCTCTCGGCCTTCATTTTCCATTTTTTTCTATTTCAGATCTACAAATAATGAGGGCCGTGGTTGGGTGACGTTTAAGTGTTTTTGTTTGTTGAAATGTTGTTGCGTCAAATTTTGTTTAAAGTTTGTCCTTTTATTAATTTATTATGGTGGTAGTGGGTGGGATGAGTTGTCTGCCACTTTATTTCTGATGCGTCTCTTTTTTGTTCTTTTTTTTTTAGTTTTTGTCTTTTTGTTTTTTGTTTTGATGATTTGTCTTTGTTGTCCATTTTGTTTTTTGTTTCTCCTTTCTTCCAGATCTCGTTTCAATTTTTTTTTTTTTTTTTTTTTAATATCATAATTTTTATTCTTAGATCTATAAATATATTTATTATACTCATTTTTTTTTACATTTACACTCGTATTTGTGTACATTTACACTCATATTTCTTTACATTTACACACATTTTTTAGATTTACACTCATATTTCTTTACAATTACACTCGTATTTCTTTACATTTACACTCATAATTTTTACATTTACACTCATATTTCTTTACATTTACACGCATTTTTCAGATTTACACTCATATTTCTTTACATTTACACGCATTTTTCAGATTTACACCCTTATTTCTTTACATTTACACTCGTATTTCTTTACATTTACACTCATATTTTTTACATTTACACTCGTATATCTTTACATTTACACTCGTTAAAATTATATAGATTTGCACTCATATTTTTTGTGGATATGAGTTGGTGGTGGAGGACGACGGTGGTGGTGTGTTTTGGTAGTCGGACTAAAGTTTTACTCGTAAAGGACAAAAGTGACACTTATAAAGGACCAAAGTTACACTCAAAGTACCAATTTACTCTTAAAACACTATATTTACACTCTTAAAACATTACATTTACACTCGTAAAACATCACATTTACACTTGTAAAATGTTAAAATTATGTAAATTCAAAATTTCCGTCACAAAAAATCAAATTTACACTCTTAAAATGTTACATTTACACTCGTAAAACCTCACATTTACACTTGTAAAATGTTAAAATTATATAAATTCAAAATTTTCGTCACAAAAAATCAAATTTACACTCTTAAAATGTTACATTTACACTCGTAAAACATCACATTTACACTTGTAAAATGTTAAAAATATGTAAATTCAAAATTTCCGTCACAAAAAATTAAATTTACACTCTTAAAATGTTACATTTACACTCGCAAAACTTCACATTTACACTTGTAAAATGTTAAAATTATATAAATTCAAAATTTCCGTCACAAAAAATCAAATTTACACTCTTAAAATGTTACATTTACACTCGTAAAACCTCACATTTACACTTGTAAAATGTTAAAATTATATAAATTCAAAATTTCCGTCACAAAAAATCAAATTTACACTCTAAAAATGTTACATTTACACTCGTAAAACTTCACATTTACACTTGTAAAGTGTTAAAATTATATAAATTCAAAATTTCCGTCACAAAAAATAAATTTTACACTCTTAAAATGTTACATTTACACTCGTAAAACTTCACATTTACACTTGTAAAATGTTAAAATTATATAAATTCAAAATTTCCGTCACATTTACACTTGTAAAACTCATACAACATTACATTTACACTTCTGAAATCTAAAACTCAAAACTGATTAATTAGGGGCTAGAGAGAGAAAGAAAAATTAATTAGTGTGTAGAAATTTGATTAGTGGTAATTTTTTTTGGTAATTTTCAATCTCAACCATCCATCTCAATCCAACCATCCACATTTTTTTCCTTTTCTTTTTAATGGCCTTTAATCAAATTCATCTCAACCTTCCATTTAGTCCATCCAATGGCCCTTAGAGGGACTTATGGACTCAATGGAAGTGGTGGACTCATTAGATCTTACCTCTCTATATATATATATATATATATATATATATATATATAGATTTGGGATCCGGTGAGAACGAACACTCGGTGCAAACGGTGAGAACGAACTACCCACCAATACATTTAAACCCCACTCCCCCGTCATTTACATATTCACTCAGCCCAGCCCAAACATTTAACCCTCCCATAACCCACCCAAATTATCAACAAACTCAAACCTGCCACATCCACCACAACCAGTCCCTGACTTCTCCCCGACCGCCGTCGACGACTCTTTTACTACCGGCGACGACAAATCCCTGACCGCCGGCGACAACATTAGCCATCATCAAATTTATTTTTATGCCGGAGTCGATCATCTTCTATTTCGTTCGCTAACCTTACCGATCATCCTCTTTCACGCATTCCAAAACTCCACTCCTGCTGTCGGAGCTCCGATAGTATAGTCACCGGACGGAGTAACATTTGACTGGCTCCGTCACCCTCGTCAACCGAATTGATGACCCTTAACGGTGTCAAACCACGTCATACCCCAAGAGAATCTCCTTCTCGTCATCACTTTGATTTCTCCGTCACCATCATCAGATTCATCATCATATGCAAGATTAAGCAAATGGCTCGCTATTGTGGTGCTGCTGGCTGCAGGAAGAGGCTCTTTTAACCTGTAATTTTTAGGATCCTAAACAAGGACGAGATCATTGCGATTGGCGTATATATTCATAGCCTGCATTTTTTGGTGAAGAAAAGTTTTATTGCCATTTGGAATATTGACTATTGGTATTTTACTGCTCAAGTGAGGTTAAGCCAAGCCAAATTTTGAAATTAGATTCTATATAAACTAGTGAGGCCATTGAGCATCACCAACAACCAAAATTACCGATTTTAGAATCCCAGATTTGGACTGTACCTACACTAGTTTTTGATGTATCTAGCAACTAATTTAATGTATCTTAACATAGATACACAAAATTAATCACTAGGTACATTAAAATTGGTTTGAGATACATCAATATAGTATCCAAATACATCGCCTCAAAATCAATTTTTCATGATAGAGTTTAGCCTCCTCCCGTAGAATCCGAGATTCTATACTCACCATTGGAGAAAAAGAAAGCTTCATTAG